>NC_057795.1:462214604-462814604 GCF_018294505.1 Triticum aestivum
GGCGCTGGCGAGGGCGGGCGGCGGCGGGGTTCGGCACGCGGCGGCGGCTTATAAAGCCTCGGAGCGGGGCGATGCCTTGGCGAGGGGGCGGCCCGACGGGAGTCCAAGCCGGACTCCCTCGGCTTTCGTGCGGCGGCGGGAGCCTCCCGCTCGGGAGGAAGGCGGCGGCGACGCAGGCTGCGACCTGGCTCGGCTGGGCCTTCGGCCGAGTCGGGCGACGGAGAACTTTTTTTAAAAATAATTTTGCCCGAAGAAAAATTCCTAATAAAATATAAAAAAGTCCAAAAATACCAAAAACAATTTTCACCATCTAAATAAAATATTTAGAACAAAGTGAACATTTTTCTGTCCTAAAAATGTAATTTTCAAAAATGCATATTTTTCTAATTCAAATAAAATAGCAAATAAGATGCAAATAAATCATAATTTGATTTTAAAATTCTTTCTCAAATATTTCTCTGTCACATCCCTAGTCTGGTATGACCTAGACTAGCTAGTCATTTGTGCATCATGTTTAAATTTCATTTAAATTTGAAATGAGGATTTGTGGAACCCTCAAAATCATTTTTGAAAATGACCCAAATAAAAATTTCTCCAAAAGGGTCCAAGAAAATGCTCATGTTGCTCTCTGAAAATATTGGGCAGAGATAAAAATCAAACCAATATTTTTAGGATCTCATAAGTATTTAGTTTTGGCCATTTGGATTAAACCGATAATTATTTGCCTTGGATATATATTGTTATATATATAAAATATTGTCCAAAAATTATGTCACCTGTTGGGGAGCTCTGGAATAATATAGCTAGCTCCTGCAAAAATTGGCATAAGGTAATAAAATGATTTAATATTTTAATTAAATCAAACAAATGTCAGAAAAACTAGAAAACAGAAAAAGAGGAGAAACTTACCTGGGCCTCCTCCCTGTGCGGCCTGGCCGGCCCAGCAGCCAGCGCCGGCCCAGCCCACCTGCCCCCCCCTCTGTCGTCTTCCTCCCCGACAGGAGGACGGGCGCGTGCCCGACGCGCGCGCGCTCCGCCGCGCCACGCCACCTCCCTCTCTGCCTGCCTGCCCTCTCCCCTCCTCGTCTGGATGCCCCGGAGACGCCACGCAGCCACCCCGACCTCTCTCGCACTCTCCCTCGCCCTCCTCCTCTCCCCTTGCTCTCTCCCTCGCACACCCGAGCGCCATCACCGCCGCCGCTCGCCGTTGCCGCGGCCACCGGCCTCCCCTCGCCTCTCCGACACGCGCAGGAGCTCCGCCCCCTCGCCCTGAAGCTCTCCGTCAAGCCACAAGACGCCGGACGCCCTGTGGAGCCGCCGTCGCCATCGTCTTCCTCCTCGGATGCCGTTGACCGCCGACTTCGATTCGCCGTCTCCAACGCGTCCCCGGCCACAACGAGCAACCCTGGAGGTCCGCGGTGAGCTCCGCCACCGTTCCCCTCTCTCCATTTAGCTGCCCGCTCGCCGTAGCCCTCCTCCCCACCACGGCCGAAGCTTCCTGCCGCCGTTCATGTCGCCGCCGTCGCCCTGGCCACCGCAGCTTGCAACCGAGCACCCCATCGTGCTCCCGGTGCCACGAGGGTGCCACCGAACCCCTCAGGTGGTCTCCCCGTGCCCCGCAGCCCGTTCCTGATCGAAGCCGAGCTCCGGCCGCCGCCGCGAGCTTTGCTCCGGCGAGCTCCGGCGTCCCCGCGGCTTCCCGTCTGCTCCCCTGGATGCGGACGAGCCCGGGCTACGCCCCGGTGCTCTCAGACGCCGTCCTCGTGGCCTGTGGCGCGGACTCCGCCGCGTCCAGAGGTCGCCGGCGGTGAGCCCCTTCGCCTGAGCCCCGCCATGTGGGCCCGGCCCGTCAGGTGATTAGCTTAGTGCTAATCATCGCTTAATTAACCCCCTGAGGCTGACATGTGGGCCCGGTGCCCCCTAATCTTTTAATTAAGTTAAACTAACCCTGTTTAACCCCCTGACACTGACGTGTGGACCCCACACGTCAGGTTTGACCCCATCAGCCGCAGTTGACCGCTGACGTCGTGCTGACGTCATGCTGACGCAATATATATTTTCTGGAATTAAAATAACTCAGGAAATTCTAGAAATTGATTTAAACTTCAAAAATTCATATCAATTCAACCATAGCTCAGATTAAAATAATTTATATATGAAAAATTATCAGAAAAATGCAATCTTTCCATCTGTACTAGTTTCATGCATGACAAACCAACTTATACTTGCTGTATATGGGAAAACACATTATGGCATATATAAGAGCCTACTTTGGAAGTGCATTTGAGCTTTTGGGTTCAAATGGACTTCAAACCAAATGATTACTAGTTGCATTAGCTCAAACAACATCACAACATCATGCCATGTTCATGCATCATATTGTTGCATATGCTTGTGTATTGATTGTTGGCACCATCCCTTCTCGATAGGTCCTGCTCCGGAGACGTTCCAGAGTACCTGTCTGTGAAGCAGTGCCTCCCTTGTTGATTTACCAGGCAAGCAAACCCCCTTGTTCATTCCGATACAATCCTACTCTCTCGCTCCTGCTCTCAGTTATTGCATTAGGACAACAACGATTCACCTGCTACTTTGTGCTGCGGTAGTTGAACCCATTCCTCTGCATGACCTGTCATTGCCACAGTAAATAGTTGAATCCCACTAGCATGTGTAGGAGTTGATTGAAGCCACTGATGTGTTCCTACCATGCTATGCCTGCTATTGCTTAGAGTTGTGTCAGGTCTGATTCATTGGGAATGAATTGGAGTACAGTGCTCTATGTTCTGATGCTGAGAGTGAAGTGTGTGAACACGATTTGGTAAAGGTAGTGGTGAGAGGCCATGTAGGAGTACATGGTGGGTTGTCTCACTGGAACCGTCCTTAAGCACTGAGTTCTATGTATGTTGTCCAATGACTCGATACTACCACACATTGGAATGCTTAAGTGCCCCTCTCGACTTATTAACCAACTTGACCTCTGTCCAGGAGTCGCAACTAGTTTCTGGTGTTTGTAGGTAGTGCTATTTTTCTACCAAGTGGCACCCGGCAGGGTGGGCTTGGGACAGACTAGGCACAGGTGGCACGGTGTACCAAGTGGCACCCGGATGGTGGGCTTGGGAACCCTGCTCACATCGTTTGGGGCCGTGAGCGACACCCCGGCCGGATCTCCTTGCGGATGGAACCCGAATAGGCGATAAACCTGGATTAGAGTCTTGTGTGGTTAGTCAGGTCGTGGCCGACACCCTCGCCAGGCTTCCGCTTGAAGGTTGCCGAGATACATGACGTGTACATGGCGGTAAGTGGCGAGAGCGTGTGTGAAGAAGTACACCCCTGCAGGGTTAACATGATCTATTCGAATAGCCGGGTCCACGGTTATGGACTTCTTGGATGCTTACATGGTACATAGACAACTTGAAGTGGATACTCTAAAATGCTCAAGACAAGTGTGAGTGCTATGGATGGCCTTCTCGTAGGGAAACGGGGATGAATCCATAGTAGTGTATTGTGTGGTGATTAGTGGACTCGTGTGCGCCATATCACCTCAAGAAGTTCTGGTAGTCGTAGAACAGGATAGCCATAGAGTCAAAGCTGGCTTGCTGCAACTAAACTCCACATTACTCTCTTGATACAAGTGCATGTATGATAGGATCTGATGTAAGTCTTGCTGAGTACCTTTTTACTCATGTTGCTTCATTTATGTTTTGCAGCAGAGACTTCAGTCTTACTAGTGTTCTCGTGGACTTCGACTAGTAGCTTGTACCTCAGCTACGATCTTGATCGGACGTTGTAGATAGTCAGGCTTTCAACCTTTTTCATTTATAGATGTCTGTACTCAGACATGTAATGCTTCCGTTTGTTGCTTGATTGCTCTGAATGTTGGGTCATGTGACCCCTGTTTGTAATAATGCTATGATGGCTCTTTGAGCCTTATCTTTATGAGTTGTTGAGTTATGCTGTGATGCCATGTTGTACAACACATACTTGCATGTTATGCGTACGTGTAATGTGTATTGCTATGTGTGGGATCTGACTATCTAGTTGTTTATCCTTAGTAGTCTCTCTTACCCGGAAATGTCTCCTAGTGCTTCCACTGAGCCCTGGTAGCTTGCTACTGCTCCGGAACACTTAGGCTGGCCGGCATGTGTCCTTCTTCGTTCCCGTGTCTGTCCCTTCGGGGAAATGTCACGCGTTGAATACCGGAGTCCTGTTAGCCCAGTGCTACAGCCTAGATTCACTCGCTGATGACCGACACGTTCGAAGCTGGGTCATGGATGCCTGTCCCTGTAAGTTAGTGCCACTTTGGGTTTACGACTAGCCATGTCAGCCCGGGCTCCTTATCATATGGATGCTAGCGACACTGTCATATACGTGTGCCAAAAGGCGCAAACGGTCCCGGGCAAAGGTAAGGCGACACCCGTGGGGATACCGTGCGTGAGGCCGCAAAGTGATATGAGGTGTTACATGCTAGATCGATGTGGCATTGAGTCGGGGTCCCGACAGACTTGGTATCAGAGCCTGACTGCCTGTAGGATTACCAAAGCCAAACTGGTCGAAGTTGAGTCTAGAAATTCTTTAGTTATGTAAGGGAATTGATTGTGGGAAGGAACGTAAGGCTCCTTTTACTCCTTTACCTCATGGCCTTCTGATCTGAGTCATCCTATCTTTTCTATGGGGTTAAGGAACTAGGCTTTCTCTTCCGTCTATCAGGATCATGTGTTACTACTCCGTAGTCCCATAGGATTGGTTGATCAGAGTCATACCCCAGTTTTGAGTATTTCCGGTGTAGTCTGTCTAGTATGATCTCAGAACCTTGAGTAATGCTGTTGAGTATGTTTTTACCCTATTTTTAGTAGGATGTCTCATTCTGAGCATTTTACTGCCGTTATGCTGCCGGAATTTCCCTAGGAGTTCGAGAGATACTAATTCCTTGTTCTACATTCTATAGCCTATAGATTGATGCTGATTCCGTCCTTGGTTTCGTTTCACAGGATGTCATCTAGTTCTATTATTCGTAGCCAGAACTATGCAGATGGTAGGGACGAGGATCCTCCCGATCAACCTTCGTTGACAGAGTTCATGTTAGAGATGGAGAGGAACAAGTGTGAGTCTAACCGTTTGTTGGCACGTATCAAGGAGAACACCGCACATCAGTCCAATAAGTCTGCGACCATTCATGACTTCATTCGTTTGCACCCACCCACCTTTCATCATTCCATCGAGCCACTCGATGCAGATGACTGGCTCCGTAGCATCACTCATAAGCTGCATTCTGCGAACGTAGCTGAAGATGACAAGGTCACTTATGCCACATACCACCTGGAAGGTCCTGCTAGTCTTTGGTGGCGGAACTATGAGGCTATGCTTCCAGCTGGCCAGATTCCTACCTGGAGAGATTTCACTGAGGCTTTTCGCGAGCATCACATTCCTGAAGCCCTCATCGATCGCAAGAGAGAAGAGTTCTGTAGTCTCACCCAGAATAAGATGGCTGTTGATGCTTATAGTAGAGAGTTTGAGAACCTCGCTCGCTATGCCACAGAAGAAGTGTCCACGGACGCCAAGAAGTAGGCTAGGTTCCGGAAGGGTCTCAACCCCAAGTTGCGTCGTGATCTCCACCTGCATCATTGTGATACATTCCAAGCCCTTGTGAACAAGGCCATCAATGCAGAGACAGCTCAGTTCACTTACGAGGAGTCTCGTAAGCACACCTGTGATTTGGGATCTTCCTCTGGCTCTAGTTCCCAGAAGCGCCGGATTTGGGTTCCAAACTCCGCTCTTCCTTCCGGTTATGCACCGAGGCCATCCCATGTGGTGCCTCCACCAGCTCAGCCATATGTCCCACCCATGCCTACTGGTAGACCGTTTGTCAGTGCGGGTCCACGTCCAACCTCAGGGACTTGCTTCACATGCGGGAAGCCAGGACACTATGCACGTGACTGCTCTCAAACTAGTTATGCTCCACCCCAGGCCGAGAAGACTGTTGGCTGTGTTAAGCCATCACGCAAGATGATCAGTGTCAAGTCAGCCCCCACTGAACATGGACGTGTGCATCACGTCTCAGCTAAAGACGCTCATGATGATCCGGATGTCGTTCTTGGTACACTCCTTGTCAATTGTCACCCAGCATCGGTTCTATTCGATGCTGGAGCATCTCATTCCTTCATTTCTAAAAGCTATGCTAACTTGCACAACCTGTCATTTTGTGATATGCCAACTCCGCTAGTCATCCAAACTCCTGGATCCAAATGGCAAACCTCTAGTGTAAGCCATGGTAACGAAATCCTTGTTGACAGACTTGTATTCCTTGCATCACTTGTAGCCCTCAAGTCCTCAGATATTAACATCATCTTGGGTATGGACTGGATGACAGCTCATCATGCCAAGATTGATTGTTACACCAGATCTGTTCAGCTTACACACCCATCTGGCAAGATAGTCACTGTCTCCACTAGAGTTGCAAAGCGTCAGCTCTATTCTCTTAATGCCAGCCCTCTTCCAGACCTTGAAGATATCCCGGTAGTCCGTGACTTTCCGGATGTCTTTCCAGAGGAACTGCCAGGTGTTCCACCTGACAGAGATGTAGAGTTCGTCATAGATCTTATCCCAGGAACAGCTCCAATCTCTAGGAGACCTTACAAGATGGCACCCTTAGAACTAGCCGAGCTTAAGAAACAACTTGACAAGTCCTTGCAAAAGGGTTTCATCCGTCCTAGTTCTTCTCCTTGGGCTTGCGCCGTCCTCTTCGTCAAGAAGAAGGATGGTACGGACCGGATGGTTGTAGATTATCGTCCCGTTAATTTGGTCACGATAAAGAACAAGTATCCGCTCCCCAGGATCAATGACCTGTATGATCAGCTCGCTGGATCCTCAGTCTTCTCCAAGATGGATTTGAGGTTAGGCTACCACCAAATCAAGATCAGAAACGGGGACATTCCCAAGACAGCCTTTGTCACTCGTTATGGTCAGTATGAGTACACCGTCATGTCCTTTGGCCTAACCAACGCCCCAGCCACATTCTCCCGCTTGATGAACTCGATCTTCATGGAGTACTTAGATAAGTTCGTCGTGGTCTACCTCGATGATATTCTTATTTACTCGAAGAACGAGGAAGAGCATGCCGAACATCTTAGACTTGTGTTAGAAAAACTCAGAGAGCACCGCCTTTATGCCAAGTTCTCCAAGTGTGAATTTTGGTTGCCAGAAGTGACCTACCTAGGCCACGTAATCTCTGGTAAGGGCATTGCTGTCAATCCCGAGAGAGTTCAGGCTGTTCTCGATTGGACTCCACCTGAAACCGTTAAACAAGTTAGGAGCTTCCTTGGTCTAGCCAGCTATTGTCGCCGCTTTGTTGAAAATTTCTCCAAAGTAGCCAAACCCCTCACGGAACTTCTCAAGAAAGATAAAAAGTTCGAGTGGTCCCCACAGTGTGAGCACAGTTTTCAGGAACTGAAAAGACGCCTGACTTCTGCTCCCATACTTGTGCCACCGGATTTCACAAAGGACTTTGTTATCTATTGTGATGCCTCACGACAGGGACTAGGTTGCATTCTTATGCAGGATCGTCATGTGATTGCCTATGCATCTCGACAGTTGCATCCACATGAGGATAATTATCCTACACATGATCTAGAGCTTGCAGCCGTAGTCTATGCACTCAAGACCTGGCGACATTACCTCCTTGGTAAACGTTGCGAGATCTACACTGATCACCAGAGTCTCAAGTATATCTTCACCCAACCGGATCTGAACCTTAGGCAAAGACGCTGGTTGGAGTTGATCACAGATTATGATCTAGGGATTACCTACACCCCAGGCAAAGCCAATGTCATGGCTGATGCTCTAAGCCGTAAATCCTATTGCAACAATCTCATGTTGCAGCAAGGCCAACCACTTCTCCATGAGGAATTCTGTAAGCTTAACCTTCACATGGCTCCTCATGGATGCCTTTCTACCTTGGTGGCGAAACCTACCCTTGAGGATCAGATCATCTCTGACCAGAAGTTTGATAGGGGTGTTATCCGCATTAAGAGAAACATTAAGAAGGGAGTTGGTGGATGTTTCTCTATGGATGATCGAGGTGTTGTTTTCTTTGAGAATCGCTTGGTGGTTCCCAAGAATCAACATCTTCGACAACTGATTCTTAAGGAGGTGCATGAATCTCCTCTCACGATTCATCCCGGTAGTACTAAGATGTATCAGGACCTACGCCAGAGGTTCTGGTGGACTAGGATGAAGAGAGAAATCGCTGAGTTCATTGCTAAATGTGACGTTTGTCGTCGCGTTAAGGCAGAGCATCAAAGGCCTGCTGGCACTCTTCAGCCTTTAGCTATTCCTGAATCGAAATGGGATAAAGTTGGTATGGACTTCATCACCGGCTTTCCCAGGACCAAGAGAGGGAATAACGCTATCTTCGTAGTCGTTGATCGTCTTTCCAAAGTGGCTCACTTCCTTCCTGTTCGAGAGAGTATCACTGCTAGTCAGCTTGCTGACTTATACATTTCTCAAATAGTGTCACTTCATGGTGTTCCACTAGAGATCAATTCAGACCGTGGCAGTCTTTTCACTTCTCATTTCTGGGAGAGTTTCCAAACTGCCATGGGAACCCATCTTTCCTTCAGTACCGCTTTCCACCCTCAATCGAGTGGTCAGGTGGAACGGGTCAATCAAATTCTCGAAGACATGCTTAGAGCTTGCGTTATCTCATTCGGTATGGATTGGGAGAAATGTCTTCCTTTTGCGGAGTTTGCTTATAACAATAGCTATCAATCCAGCCTCAAGAAAGCTCCTTTTGAAGTTCTCTATGGACGAAGATGTCGAACACCTTTGAACTGGTCAGAAACCGGTGAAAGACAATTCTTTGGACCGGACATGATCCAGGAGGCAGAAGAGCAAGTTCGCATCATTCGTGAGAATTTGAAAACAGTCCAATCTCGTCAAAAGAGTCAGTATGATCGTCATCATAAGGTTATGACTTATGAAATTGGCGACCAAGCTTACCTTCGGGTTACTCCTTTGAAGGGTACCCATCGTTTCGGTATCAAGGGCAAGTTGGCTCCTCGTTACATTGGTCCCTTTCGCATTCCCGCTAAACGAGGAGAGGTTGCCTACCAGTTGGAACTACCCCCACATCTTTCTCGAGTTCATGATGTCTTCCACGTCTCTCAACTCAGGCGTTGCTTCTCGGATCCTATCCGCGGAGTGGACCATGAAACGCTTGATCTCCAAGATAACCTCACCTACCAAGAGTACCCGGTTCGCATTCTTGATCAAGCAGAGCGTGTTACCCGACGTCAGAACATCAAGTTTCTCAAAGTTCAGTGGTCTCATCATTCCGAGAGAGAAGCTACTTGGGAGCGAGAAGATCGTCTTCGACTGGAGTACCCCGCTTTCTTTCCGTCAACCCCTGAATCTCGGGGCGAGATTCTTTCAAGTGGGGGCGAGTTGTCACATCCCTAGTCTGGTATGACCTAGACTAGCTAGTCATTTGTGCATCATGTTCAAATTTCATTTAAATTTGAAATGAGGATTGGTGGAACCCTCAGAATCATTTTTGAAAATGACCCAAATAAAAATTTCTCCAAAAGGGTCCAAGAAAATGCTCATGTTGCTCTCTGAAAATATTGGGCAGAGATAAAAATCAAACCAATATTTTTAGGATCTCATAAGTATTTAATTTTGGCCATTTGGATTAAACTGATAATTATTTGCCTTGGATATATATTGTTATATATATAAAATATTGTCCAAAAATTATGCCACCTGTTGGGGAGCTCTGGAATAATATAGCTAGCTCCTGCAAAAATTGGCATAAGGTAATAAAATGATTTAATATTTTAATTAAATCAAACAAATGTCAGAAAAACTAGAAAACAGAAAAAGAGGAGAAACTTACCTGGGCCTCCTCCCTGTGCGGCCTGGCCGGCCCAGCAGCCAGCACCGGCCCAGCCCACCTGCCCCCCCCTTTGTCGTCTTCCTCCCCGACAGGAGGACGGGCGCGTGCCCGACGCGCGCGCGCTCCGCCGCGCCACGCCACCTCCCTCTCTGCCTGCCTGCCCTCTCCCCTCCTCGTCTGGATGCCCCGGAGACGCCATGCAGCCACCCCGACCTCTCTTGCACTCTCCCTCGCCCTCCTCCTCTCCCCTTGCTCTCTCCCTCGCACACCCGAGCGCCATCACCGCCGCCGCTTGCCGTTGCCGCGGCCACCGGCCTCCCCTCGCCTCTCCGACATGCGCAGGAGCTCCGCCCCCTCGCCCTGAAGCTCTCCGTCAAGCCACAAGACGCCGGACGCCCTGTGGAGCCGCCGTCGCCATCGTCTTCCTCCTCGGACGCCGTCGACCGCCCACTCCGATTCGCCGTCTCCAACGCGTCCCCGGCCACAACGAGCAGCCCTGGAGCTCCGCGGTGAGCTCCGCCACCGTTCCCCTCTCTCCATTTAGCTGCCCACTCGCCGTAGCCCTCCTCCCCACCATGGCCGAAGCTTCCTGCCGCCGTTCATGTCGCCGCTGTCGGCCTGGCCACCGTAGCTTGCAACCGAGCACCCCATCGTGCTCCCGGTGCCACGAGGGTGCCACCGAGCCCCTCAGGTGGTCTCCCTGTGCCCCGCAGCCCATTCCCGATCGAAGCCGAGCTCCGGCCGCCATCGCGAGCTTTGCTCCGGCGAGCTCCGGCGTCCCCGCGGCTTCCCGTCTGCTCCCCTGGATGCGGACGAGCCCGGGCTACGCCCCGGTGCTCTCAGACGCCGTCCCCGTGGCCTGTGGCGCGGACTCCGCCGCGTCCAGAGGTCACCGGCGGCGAGCCCCGTCGCCTGAGCCCCGCCATGTGGGCCTGGCCCGTCAGGTGATTAGCTTAGTGCTAATCACCGCTTAATTAACCCCCTGAGGCTGACATGTGGGCCCGGTGCCCCCTAATCTTTTAATTAAGTTAAACTAACCCTGTTTAACCCCTGACACTGACGTGTGGACCCCACACGTCAGGTTTGACCCCATCAGCCGCAGTTGACTGCTGACGTCGTGCTGACGTCATGCTGACGCAATATATATTTTCTGGAATTAAAATAAATCAGGAAATTCCAGAAATTGATTTAAACTTCAAAAATTCATATCAATTCAACCGTAGCTCAGATTAAAATAATTTATATATGAAAAATTATCAGAAAAATGCAATCTTTCCATCTGTACTAGTTTCATGCATGACAAACCAACTTATACTTGCTGTATATGGGAAAACACATTATAGCATATATAAGAGCCTACTTTGGAAGTGCATTTGAGCTTTTGGGTTCAAATGGACTTCAAACCAAATGATTACTAGTTGCATTAGCTCAAACAACATCACAACGTCATGCCATGTTCATGCATAATATTGTTGCATATGCTTGTGTATTGATTGTTGGCACCATCCCTTCTCGATAGGTCCTGCTCCGGAGACGTTCCAGAGTACCTGTCTGTGAAGCAGTGCCTCCCTTGTTGATTTACCAGGCAAGCAAACCCCCTTGTTCATTCCGATACAATCCTACTCTCTCACTCCTGCTCTCAGTTATTGCATTAGGACAACAACGATTCACCTGCTACTTTGTGCTGCGGTAGTTGAACCCATTCCTCTGCATGACCTGTCATTGCCACAGTAAATAGTTGAAACCCACTAGCATGTGTAGGAGTTGATTGAAGCCACTGATGTGTTCCTACCATGCTATGCCTGCTATTGCTTAGAGTTGTGTCAGGTCTGATTCATTGGGAATGAATTGGAGTACAGTGCTCTATGTTCTGATGCTGAGAGTGAAGTGTGTGAACACGATTTGGTAAAGGTAGTGGTGAGAGGCCATGTAGGAGTACATGGTGGGTTGTCTCACTGGAACCGTCCTTAAGCACTGAGTTCTATGTATGTTGTCCAATGACTCGATACTACCACACATTGGAATGCTTAAGTGCCCCTCTCGACTTATTAACCAACTTGACCTCTGTCCAGGAGTCGCAACTAGTTTCTGGTGTTTGTAGGTAGTGCTATTTTTCTACCAAGTGGCACCCGGCAGGGTGGGCTTGGGACAGACTAGGCACAGGTGGCACGGTGTACCAAGTGGCACCCGGATGGTGGGCTTGGGAACCCTGCTCACATCGTTTGGGGCCGTGAGCGACACCCCGGCCGGATCTCCTTGCGGATGGAACCCGAATAGGCGATAAACCTGGATTAGAGTCTTGTGTGGTTAGTCAGGTCATGGCCGACACCCTCGCCAGGCTTCCGCTTGAAGGTTGCCGAGATACATGACGTGTACATGGCGGTAAGTGGCGAGAGCGTGTGTGAAGAAGTACACCCCTGCAGGGTTAACATGATCTATTCGAATAGCCGGGTCCACGGTTATGGACTTCTTGGATGCTTACATGGTACATAGGCAATTTGAAGTGGATACTCTAAAATGCTCAAGACAAGTGTGAGTGCTATGGATGGCCTTCTCGTAGGGAAACGGGGATGAATCCATAGTAGTGTATTGTGTGGTGATTAGTGGACTCGTGTGCGCCATATCACCTCAAGAAGTTCTGGTAGTCGTAGAACAGGATAGCCACAGAGTCAAAGCTGGCTTGCTGCAACTAAACTCCACATTACTCTCTTGATACAAGTGCATGTATGATAGGATCTGATGTAAGTCTTGCTGAGTACCTTTTTACTCATGTTTCTTCATTTATGTTTTGCAGCAGAGACTTTAGTCTTACTAGTGTTTTCGTGGACTTCGACTAGTAGCTTGTACCTCAGCTATGATCTTGATCGGACGTTGTAGATAGTCAGGCTTTCAGCCTTTTTCATTTATAGATGTCTATACTCAGACATGTAATGCTTCCGTTTGTTGCTTGATTGCTCTGAATGTTGGGTCATGTGACCCCTGTTTGTAATAATGCTATGATGGCTCTTTGAGCCTTATCTTTATGAGTTGTTGAGTTATGCTGTGATGCCATGTTGTACAACACATACTTGCATGTTATGCGTACATGTAATGTGTATTGCTATGTGTGGGATCTGACTATCTAGTTGTTTATCCTTAGTAGTCTCTCTTACCCGGAAATGTCTCCTAGTGCTTCCACTAAGCCCTGGTAGCTTGCTACTGCTCCGGAACACTTAGGCTGGCCGGCATGTGTCCTTCTTCGTTCCTGTGTCTGTCCCTTCGGGGAAATGTCACGCGATGAATACCGGAGTCCTGTTAGCCCAGTGCTACAGCCTGGATTCACTCGCTGATGACCGACACGTTCGAAGCTGGGTCATGGATGCCTGTCCCTGTAAGTTAGTGCCACTTTAGGTTTACGACTAGCCATGTCAGCCCGGGCTCCTTATCATATGGATGCTAGCGAAACTGTCATATACGTGTGCCAAAAGGCGCAAACGGTCCCGGGCAAAGGTAAGGCGACACCCGTGGGGATACCGTGCGTGAGGCCGCAAAGTGATATGAGGTGTTACATGCTAGATCGATGTGGCATTGAGTCGGGGTCCCGACATTCTCTTAATTTGAATAAGTCATATTATCTTCTCTCATTTATTTTTTTAACATTGGAAATAGTTGGAGAGAAAAATAATAAAATCAAAATTGATCCTTTCTTCAAATTTGAAATAAATCCAACTATGAATTTTGTGAAACCTCCAACTCTCTCCTTGGGTCCTTTAGTTGCCTAAGATTTCTAGGATCTCAACAAAATGCAACGATAAATATGATATGCAAATGATGATCTATGTATAACATCCAAATTGAAAATTGGGATGTTACAAACCTACCCCCCTTAAGATGAATCTCGCCCTCGAGATTTAGGTTCGTGAGCAAAAATGTTTGGGTGGTCTCTACGGAGATCTTCTTCTCGCTCCCAGGTAGTTTCCTCCTCGGTATGGTGGCTCCACTAAACTTTACAAAACTTGATAACCTTCCTGCGAGTAACTCGGCTGTAAAACTCGAGAATCTTGACTGGTTTCTCTTCATAACTCAAATCATTGTCTAGCCGAATTGCTTCGAGTGGCACTGTATCTCTCAGAGGAATATCGACCATCTCTGCGTGGCACTTCTTCAACTGGGAAACGTGAAACACATCATGAACTCCTGACAATCCTTCTGGCAATTCCATCTTGTATGCAACCTCTCCCATGCGTTCCAAAACTCTGTATGGTCCCACAAAACATGGCGCTAGCTTTCCCTTGACTCCAAAACGCTTAACTCCTCGAAGCGGGGACAGACGAAGATATGCTCTGTCTCCGACTTCACAAACTATCTCCTTGCGTTTAGTATCCGCATAACTCTTCTGCCTGGACTGGGCTACCTTGTGTCTGTCGCGAATCAACTTAACCTTCTATTCAGAGTCTTTGATTAAATCCGGTCTGAACAACTATCGGTCTCCAACTTCATCCCACGATAACGGTGTCCTGCACCTCCTTCCATACAAGGCTTCAAAAGGGGCCATCTTCAAACTGGCTTGATAACTGTAATTGTAAGAGAACTCTGCATATGGCAAATTTTCATCCCAACTAGATCCATAATCTAGCGCGCAAGCTCTCAACATGTCCTCCAGAATCTGATTGACTCTCTCAGTCTGTCCATCTGTCTGTGGATGAAAGGTTGTACTGAACTCTAGCCTGGTACGCAAAGTCTCATGCAACTGATTCCAAAACTTTGAAGTGAACTGGGTTCCTCTATCTGATACAATGGTCCTCGGAACTTCGTGCAGACATACGATCCTGGTCATGTATATCTTTGCCAACTTAGCACTCGTATAAGTGGTCTTCACCGGGATGAAATGAGCTACTTTCGTCAAACGATCGACTACAACCCAGATATAGTCATAGCCTGAACGAGTCCTGAGCAATCCAGTGATAAAATCCATGCCAAGCTTATCCCACTTCCATTCGGGTATAGGTAATGGCTGTAGCAATCCACCTGGCTTCTGATGCTCTGCCTTAACTCTCTGACAAACATCACATAGTGCTACATACTCGGCTATATCCTTCTTCATTCCTATCCACCAGAAACCTTTCTTCAAATCCAAATACATCCTAGTGTTTCTTGGGTGAATTGAATACGGTGAATCATGGGCCTCCTGCAGAATCAACTTCCTGATCTCGGGGTCATTGGGCACATATATGCGATCCTCAAACCATAAAGTGTCGTGCTCATCCTCACAAAATCCTTTAGCCTTTCCTTGATCTCGGCAATCTCCTTGTCAGTCTTTTGGGCTTCTCTGATCTTACCCAAAAGAGTGGACTTAATCTCCAATGCTACAACATAACCTCTTGGAACTATCTCCAAACGCAGCTCTCAAAGATCATTTGCTAACTCCTTAGGTAATCCTCCGGTTGTGAGCGTGTTAACATAACTCTTGTGGCTCAACGCATCTGCTACGACATTAGCCTTTCCGGGATGATAGTGCAATTTCATATCATAATCCTTGATGAGATCCAACCATCTCCTTTGCCTAAGGTTTAACTCCTTCTGTGTGAAGATATATTTCAAACTCTTATGATCCGTGTATACCTCACAATGGTTTCCGATGAGAAAATGCCTCCATGTCTTCAGCGCATGCACTACGGCTGCTAACTCCAAATCATGCGTAGCATAATTCAGCTCATGAGGTTTAAGCTGCCGTGAGGCATGTGAAACAACTCTCCCTTCTTGCATAAGTACAGCTCCAAGTCCTCGACGTGAAGCGTCGCAATATACCTGATAATCCTTACATTGGTTTGGAAGAATCAGCACTGGGGCTGTAACTAAATGTTTCTTCAACTCCTGAAAACTGGCTTCACATTCCTCAGTCCATTTAAACTTGGTGTCCTTCTTCAATAACTCTGTCATGGGCTTTGCAATCCTGGAGAAATTCTCAATGAACCTCCGATAATATCCTACGAGTCCAAGAAAACTCATGATCTCTTCAACTGATGTGGGTGCCACCCATTTAGTCATAGAAGCAACCTTGGTAGGGTCTACTGCTATTCCTTTCTTGGATATAACATGTCCGAGAAATTCAACTTCCTTTAACCAAAACTCACATTTGTTGAACTTGGCATACAACTGATGTTCTCTGAGATTCTCAAGAACCAAACGCAACTGCTCCTTATGCTCCTCTTCGTTCTTCGAGTAGACCAATATATCATCAATGAACACCATGACGAACTTATCCAGAAACTCCATAAACACTTTGTTCATCATGTTCATGAAATAGGCAGGTGCATTAGTCAAACCAAATAACATAATGGTATACTCATATAGCCCGTACCTTGTGGTAAAAGCTGTCTTTGGTATATCCTGCTCTCGGATCTTCAACTGGTGATAACCTGATCGAAGATCAATCTTAGAGAAAACTTTAGTTCCTTGCAACTAGTCAAACAAATCATTGATCATCGGCAGAGGGTATTTGTTCTTGATCGCCACTTCATTCAATGCACGATAATCAACAACCATACTTAAAGATCCATCCTTCTTTTTCACTAGAAGCACTGGGGCTCCCCAAGGTGATGAACTTGGTCGAATGTAACCTTTATCCTGTAACTCCTTATCTACTTCTTAATTTCCTCCAGATCTTGTGCGGGCATCCGATACAGTCTCTTCAATATGGGTCCAGTGCCAGCTGGCAATAGCTCAATCAAAAACTCAATGTCTCGATCTGGTGGCATGCCTGGTAACTCCTTTGGAAATAAGCCGAGGTAATCCTTCACCACTTGTACTTCCTCCTGTACAATTCCTGATAAGGAATTTACTTGAGTCCTCTTCGGTGCATGCCGGAATACATACTTGATCCTCTTTCCTTCTAGGGTAGTGAGAAATATAGACTTACTAGCGCAATCAATGTTTCCTCCATACTTCGATAACCAATCCATGCCTAGTATTATATCCAATCCTTGCGACTCCAAAATTATTAGATTAGAGGGAAACACATGGCTGCCAATGGTTAAGGGTAACCGATCACACCATCGATTGGCCATATACTCTGCTCCTGGCAAGCTTACTAACATGGGTGTCCTAAGGGCTAGGGTTGGTAATTTAAACTTGTCCACAAATGCCCTTAATATGTATGAATGCTATGCACCAGTATCGAAAAGAACAAGTGCGGTAAATGCATTAATCAAAAACTTACCGACAACTGTGTCGGGTTGATCCTCAATCTCCTCCACATTGATGTGGTTCACTTGACCTTTGGTGAAGGGGTTGGGCTTCTTGGCAGAACCTCCATTGCCATTTCCATTCTTCACTTCAGGACATTCAGTGGCGTAATGTCCGGTCTTCTGGCACTTGAAACAGGTGTGGCTCAGATCCCTCTTGGCTGGTGTTGAAGGGTTGGAACAGTTCTGGCTGCTGCTTCCTCCATTCCCATTGCCATTCTTGGGGCCACTATGGTTGTGTGAACTAGATCCGTTGTGCGTGTGTCCTCCATGGTTATGGCCTCCATGGTTGTGGTTATGTCCTCCCGAGTACGGGGAATAGCGGGACTTCTGCTGAGCTCCTGAAGTATACCTCCCCTGTCCATACTTCCTCTTGCGATTATCAATCTGTTGCTGCTTGCCTTCAATCATAAGAGCCCTATCTACCAACTCATGGTAGTTGTTGAATGTTGCCACCATCAACTGCATGCTCAGGTCATCATTCAGTCCTTCCAGAAACTTCTCCTGCTTTGCGGCATCTATAGCTACGTCATCAGGGGCATAACGTGCTAACTTGCTAAACTCATTCACATACTGGCCCACTGTACGTCCTCCTTGGCGCAAGTTGAGAAGCTCGCGCTTCTTCATGCTCATAGCTCCTGCTGAAGCATGGGCAGTGCGGAAAGCCTGCTGAAACTGATCCCATGTAACAGTGTCAATGGGGTAAGTGATAACCCACAAGTATAGGGGATCAATTGTAGACTCTTTCGATAAGTAAGAGTGTCAAACCCAACGTGGAGCTAAAGGTAGAACAAATATTCCCTCAAGTTCTATCGACCACCGATACAACTCTACATACGCTAAACATTCACTTTACCTAAAACAAGTATGAAACTAGAAGTATTTTGCAGGTGTGATAGGATAGGTTTGCAAGATAATAAAAGAACACGTAAATATAAACTAGGGGCTGTTTAGATAATGAAGCAATAAAGTTAGTATAGCGAGTGTGGATAAGTGGTGGTAGGAGTTGCGAAATTTTCCCTAATCAATTGACTACTGTACTAGACCGATAGCAAGTTTTATGTGGGAGAGGCATAAGCTAACATACTTTCCCTTCTTGGATCATATGCACTTATGATTGGAACTCTAGCAAGCATCCGCAACTACTAAAGATCATTAAGGTAAAACCCAACCATAGCATTAAAGTATCAAGTCCGCTTTATTCCCATACGCCATGACCCACTTATTCGTGTTTGTGTTTTAGTCACTCACGCAATGCAGACAATAAGCAAACCATGAACATATTGCAACACCCTACAGCGGGAGTCCCTCACGCTTGCACGACACTGAGAGCACCATAGGACAACAACATAACCACAAGCAAATTAAACCAATCATAGCAATTCACCAATTACCGAAAGGACAACGAAAATCTACTCAGACATCATAGGATGGAAACACATCATTGGATAATAATATGAAGCATAAATCACCATATTCAAGTAGAGGGTACATCGGGTTACGGGAGAGTAGACCGCTAAATATAGATGGGGGGAAGGTGATGGAGATGTTGGTGAAGATGGCGGAGGCATTGGTGTAGATCGCGGTGATGATGATGGCCCCGGCGGTGTTCCGGTGCCACCGGAAGCAAGGGGGAGAGAGCCCCCCTTCTTCTTCTTCTTCCTTGACCTTCTCCCTAGATGGGAGAAGGGTTTCCCCTCTGGTCCATGGTCTCCATGGCGTGGGAGGGGTGAGAGCCCCTCCGAGATTGGATCTGTCTCTTTGTCTCTCTCTATTTCTACGTTCTCATATTCCGCCCTTTCACTGTTTCTTATATATCCGGAGATCCGGAACTCCGATTGGATTGAAACCTTCGCCATATTTTTTTAATGAAAATTAGCTTTCTTGTGGCAAAAGAAGAGCAGCAACCGCCTTACAGGTGCCCACGAGGGTCAGGGGCACCCCCCTGCCTCGTGCCCCCCTCGGGCACCATCTCACGTTGATTCTTCTTCCCAAATATCACAAATATTCCAAAAATATTCTCGGTCCGTTTTTATCCTGCTTGGACTTTGTTTGATATGGGTTTTCTATGAAACATAAAACATGCAACAAACAGGAACTGGCACTGGGCACTGGATCAATATGTTAGTCCCAAAAATAACATAAAAAGTTGCCAAAAGTATATGAAAGTTATAGAATATTGGCATGGAACAATCAAAAAGTATATATACGACAGAGACGTATCAGCATCCCCAAGCTTAATTCCTGCTCGTCCTCGAGTAGGTAAATGATAAAAAGATAATTTTTGATGTGGAATGCTACCTAGCATAATCTTGATCATAAATCTAATCATGGCATGAATATTAAGACACGAGTGATTCAAAGCAATAGTCTATCATTTGACATAAAAACAATAATACTTCAAGCATGCTAACCAAGCAATTGTGTCTTATCAAAATAACATAGCCAAAGAAAGCTTATCCCTACAAAATCATATAGTTTGGCCATGCTTCATTTTCGTCACACAAAATGCTCCCATCATGCACAACGCCGATGACAAGCCGAGCAATTGGTTCATACTTTTTAACGCGCTTCAACTTTTTCAACCTTCACGCAATACATGAGCACAAGCCATGGATATAGCACTATAGGTGGAATAGAATATGGTGGTGGAGGTTTATGTGGAGAAGACAAAAAGGGATAAAGTCTCACATCGACCCGGCTAATCAACGGGCTATGGAGATGCCCATCAATTGATGTCAATGCGAGGAGTAGGGATTGCCATGCAATAGATGCACTAAGAGCTATAAGTGTATGAAAGCTCAAACTGGAACTAAGTGGGTGTGCATCCAACTTGCTTGCTCATGAAGACCTCGGGCATTTGAGGAAGCCCATCATCGGAATATACAAGCCAAGTTCTATAATGAAAATTCCCACTAGTATATGAAAGTGATAACTCAAGAGACTCTCTAAATGAAGAGCATGGTGCTACTCTGAAGCACAAGTGTGGTTAAAGGATAGTAACATTGCCCCTTCTCTATTTTTCTCTCATTTTTTTATTTTTATTTTTTTGGTGGGCTTCTTTGGCCTTTTTTTTATTTGGGCTTCTTTGGCCTCTTTTATTTTTCATAAAGTCTGGAGTCTCATCCCGACTTGTGGGGGAATCATAGTCTCCATCATCCTTTCCTCACTGGGGCAATGCTCTAATAATGATGATCATCAAACTTTATTTACTTAAAACTCAATATTACAACTCGATATCTAGAACAAAGATATGACTCTTATATGAATGCCTCCGGTGGTGTACCGGGATGTGCAATGATCTAGCATAGCAATGACATAAAAAAATGGACAAGCCATGAAAACATCATGCTCGATCATGCAAAGCAATATGACAATAAATGCTCAAGTCATGTATATGATGATGATGGAAGTTGCATGGTAATATATCTCGGAATGGCTACGGAAATGCCATGATAGGTAGGTATGGTGGCTGTTTTGAGGAAGATATAAGGAGGCTTATGTGTGACAGAGCGTATCATATCACGGGGTTTGGATGCACCAGTGAAGTTTGCACCAACTCTCGAGGTGAGAAAGGGCAATGCAAGGTACCGAAGAGGCTAGAAATGATGGAAGGGTGAGAGTGCGTATAATCCATGGACTCACATTAGTCATAAAGAATTCATATACTTATTGCAAAAGTTTATTAGCCCTCGAAGCAAAGTACTACTATGCACGCCCCTAGGGGGATAGATTGGTAGGAAAAGACCATCACTCGTCCCCGACCGCCACTCATAAGGAAGACAACCAAAGAAACACCCCATGCTTCAAATTTGTCACACAACGGTTACCATACGTATATGCTACGAGACTTGCAAACCTCAACACAAGTATTTTCTCAATTTCACAATTACTCAACTAGCACGACTCTAATATCACCACCTTTATATCACAAATATTGCATGGAATCAAACATATCCTATTCAGTGATCTACAAGTTTTATGTAGGATTTTATGACTAACCATGTGAATGACCAATTCATGTCATCTCTCTAAATAGATATAAGTGAAGCAAGAGAGTTTAATTCTTTCTACAAAAGATATGCCCACGCTCTAACAAATATAAGTGAAGCAAAAGAGCATTGTACAAATGGCGGTTTTCTATGTGAAGAGAAACGGGCAATCCAAACTTCAAATGATATAAGCGAAGCACATGAAGCATTCTATAAAGCCATACTCAAAAGATTTAAGTGAAGTGCAATGAGCATTCTATAAATCAACCATGGACTATCTCATACCAGCATGGTGCATAAAAGAAAAGTGAAAACTAAATGCAAAAGACGCTCCAAGATTTGCACATATCGCATAAACGAAACGAATCCGAAAACATACCGATACTTGTTGAAGAAAGAGGGGATGCCTTCCAGGGCATCCTGATACGTCTCCGTCGTATCTACATTTCCAAACACTTTTCCCCTTGTTTTGGACGCTAACTTGCATGATTTGAATGGAACTAACCCGGACTGACGCTGTTTTCAGCAGAACTGCCATGGTGTTATTTTTGTGCAGAAATAAAAGTTCTCGGAATGACATGAAAATCCACGGAGAAACTTTTTGGAATTAATAAAAAATACTGGCAAAAGAATCAGCACCAGGGGGCCCACACCCTATCCACGAGGGTGGGGGGCGCGCCCCCTGCCTCGTGGGGGCGCGCCCATACTACTTTGCTACTAAATACTTTGTTACCGTTACTTCCATACTACTTTGGTTGATGATGACGATAGCGACGGATTCCCCTCTTCGGAGCCCCGAATAGACTCCAGATCAGCCCTCCCAAGAGAGATTAGGGCTTGGCGGCGGCTCCGTATCGTAAAACGCGATGAATCTTTCTCTCTGATTTTTTCTCCCCGAACATGAATATATGGAGTTGGAGTTGAGGTCGGTGGACGTCCAGGGGGCCCACGAGGCAGGGGGCGCGCCCTAGGGGAGGGGGCGCGCCCCCACCCTCGTGGACAGGGTGTGGGCCCCCTGACGTTGATTCTTTCGCCATTATTTTTTATTAATTCTGAAAAGTTGCTCCGTGGATTTTCAGGTCATTCTGAGAACTTTTATTTCTGCACAAAAATAACACCATGGCAGTTCTGCTGAAAACAGCGTCTGCCTGGGTTAGTTCCATTCAAATCATGCAAGTTAGAGTCCAAAACAAGGGCAAAAGTGTTTGGAAATGTAGATACGACGGAGACGTATCAGTAAGGAACTGCCATCTAGCTTTGGACTTGATTCTCCTTTTGTTATGAGTAAGCTTGCGACACCTAAACCTGCTTCTGCTATTAATTCTGATATGTCGCATGTTATTGATGATGCCACTTCTACTATGCATGATACTTATGATGAAACTACTTCTATGCTTGATACTACTATGCCATTAGGTGAATTTCTTGATGAACAACTTGCTAGGGCTAGAGAGAATGAAATTATTGAAACTGATATTATTGATGAAAGTGATGATGAAGGTTCTCCCCCCTAAATATGAATTGCCTATTGTTCCTGAGGGTTATGTTATGGATGAAGAAACCGCTAGAGATTTTCTTGCTTGCAATGATAGATATGATCTTAAGAAGTTACTAGTTAAACTGAAACAAAAGTCTCTGAATGCTAGAATGAAATATGACCCTGCTTTTGCTACTTCACCTATCTGTGTTACTAATAAGGATTATGATTTCTCTGTTGATCCTGAGATAATTACTTTGGTTGAATCTGATCCTTTTTATGGCTATGAATCTGAAACTGTTGTGGCACATCTTACTAAGTTAAATGATATAGCCACCCTATTCACTAATGATGAGAAAACTTGCTACTATTATATCCTTAAGATATTTCCGTTCTCATTAAAGGGGGTCAAAACTGGCGGATCTCGGGTAGGGGGTCCCGAACTGTGCGTCTAGGCGGATGGTAACAGGAGACAAGGGGCACGATGTTTTTACCCAGGTTTGGGCCCTCTCGATGGAGGTAAAACCCTACTCCTGCTTGATTAATATTGATGATATGGGTAGTACAAGAGTAGATCTACCACGAGATCGGAGATGCTAAACCCTAGAAGCTAGCCTATGGTATGATTGTTGTTCGTCCTACGGACTAAAACCCTCCGGTTTATATAGGAACCAAAGAGGGTTAGGGTTACACAGAGTCGGTTACAATGGTAGGAGATCTATATATCCGTATCGCCAAGCTTGCCTTCCACGCCAAGGAAAGTCCCATCCGGACACGGGACGAAGTCTTCAATCTTGTATCTTCATAGTCCAGGAGTCTGGCCAAAGGTGACAGTTCGGCTATCCGGACACCCCCTAATCTAGGACTCCCTCAGTAGCCCCTGAACCAGGCTTCAATGACGACGAGTCCGACACGCATATTGTCTTCGGCATTGCAAGGCGGGTTCCTCCTCCGGATACTTCATAGAAGATTTTGAACACAAGGATAGTGTCCGGCTCTGCAAAATAAGTTCCACATACCACCGTAGAGAGAATGTCATTTGGACGAATCTAATCTGCTGATGTATTCCACAGCGCGACATCATGCCACGGCCAAGCCTTCGTTTTATTGTCCCACCTCAGCGTGTTTAGCAAGGCGGTTTCCTTGGCACGTCTTGTCAAAGCAAAGATCGTGTCCCCTTATTCTAGGATTCTCATCAATACGGGCGTGGGTAACCTAATCGTGCCTGTCGGCACGCCCCCTCTATCGAGGGTGAGTCCCAAATGGTCACGGGGAAGTCTCTTGGTATTCAAGCTCTTTATAAAGAGACCAAGGCCCCGCTCCTTTCTTTCAATCTCAATCGAATCCGCCCCTCGCCTCGAGTTCCAACACCCAAGGCTCCAGATTCAGGCGCTTCGGACCTTTGATGATGTCCGGCTCCGACCTACAAGGCCGGTGGATGCCGTCCTCCATTACGGAGGAAGACGTGCTAAAGTTAAGAGATTCTGGGTATCTAACTGGCGAAATTTTGCATAGGCTACCTGCCCAAGGGCAGGTTATTCCCACTCCCAAGCCCGGCGAAAGCGTAGTGTTCGCGTATCACTTTCTTCGGGGGCTAGGCTTCCCAACGGACCCCTTCGTGAGGGGGCTCATGTTTTATTATGGGTTGGAATTTCATGACTTGGATCCGGAGTCCATCCTCCACATCTCATTGTTCATTGTCGTATGCGAAGCCTTCCTCCGTGTTACCCCTCACTTCGGATTGTGGCTCAAGACCTTCAAAGTGGAGCCGAAGATGATCAAGGGGCAGTAGGCAGAGTGCGGAGGGGCTGTTATAAGCAAGAATGGTGATGCTCCGTGGCCCGAGGGCTTTTTCCAAGACGAGCTCGGCCTATGGCAACAAGAGTGGTTTTATATCACAGTTCCTAGGGGCACCAAATGGGTGGCGCCACCTGCCTTTCGCTCGGGTCCTCCACCGCGGCTGGCGTCATGGGCTAATAAAGGACTTGACTGGGGGCCGTCCAAGGACGTGCCCTTGTTACAGGGCCGCATTCGAGACCTCCTAGAGAGGGAGATCACTCTGGTCGTAGTAGCGCAGGTCATGCTGATTCGTCGCATCCTGCCCTGCAAATATCGCCCCCTCCGCCTGTGGGAATTTAACCCGGAGGGACCACGAGCTCTCCAACATTTTATGGGCGTGACGCCTGTGGAGATGTACAAGCTTCTCTTTGGATCACAAGCGATGTGTCCGGACTTGACCGAGGACGCAGGTCTGAGCTGCAATCGCACGGATACTCAAGTAGGTAGCCCTGCATCCGAACACACTATCCCATATTTATTACGAACTTTGCCCTTTAAAAGAGTTGTTCCTTAAACAGGAGTGGATAGCGAAGGCAAAGTTAATCAGGTGTCCGGCCCCCCTCCCTGAGACCATGCCGGATCCCGTGTTAACCAGGATGCTGGAGGTTGCGCCTTTGGAAGAGGGCGAAGGGGGGAACAAGGAAGCTACCGCCTCCGTGAAGGAGGCTGTCAGGAGAGGGGGATCGAGAATCCCTCCCTCCAAGGGAAGAAGAGGACCGGCTCTGAAGACCCGGAGACCATGGTCTCAAAGCGGGGGAAGAAATCTTTGCCAGAGGGTCCTATGCCGAGAGATGCCTCGGTCGCATTATGCCCCCAAGGGGACCAACCCTCTACCGAGCCGTAAGTAAAAAATGGGGAGTTTATTTTAAAATAAAGGATATCCCTGCCCAATTTCTGATGAAGATGACCGAAATTTACCTTGTAGTTCGGATCTCAACCCTTCTCAGCAGAGCTCATCTTTGGGGGATCTTCGTCCGGAGATGATAGAGAGCAAAACGCCTTCCCCTGCCGTACCGTCTAGTGAGGTGGGCGACCCTGAGGTGTCGTCGTGGAGGGCTTCTCCGAGTCCGGCGCCACCTGGTGTATGGTCGGAGGAGCTGAAGGATCTGCTCGGGCGAGCGTCTATCTCAGAAGATCAGCGTGCGTTAATGGGTGCGGTGATCGAAAGGATCTCATCCGCTGAGAGCGGATTACACGAAGCTGTCAGAAGTTTACTGACCGGCTTTGAGGTACGCAAAATGATGTACCCTGTGACAGTTCCGCATATAACATGCGCCCTGTGTACATAGTAGCCCCTGAGGCTCGGTGTGTTGTAAAAAAGGACAGCGCGCCGAGGATCATAATCCCAGGTATAATTTGTCACCCTTCCTATGTAGGTGGCGAATGGTCCGGTGGCTAGCCAGACTGAGGAATTTGCCGAACTAAAGCGGTAACTTGACATGGCGGATGCCGACATCGCGCTTGTCAATAAGCCACTTGACGAGTCGCAAGGTATGCAATTTCTCCGCGGACACCTAGTAGGGGAGCTTGATGCCCATGCCTTACAACATGTATGCTTGATGCAGATGGTGCCGCTGCCATGGAGAACCTATGGGTGGAGCTCACTCGGGCCAAGGAACAGACCAGAAAGAGTGATGCGGCTGCCTTAAAGGCGGCCGAAGAGCTAAAAGCCGAACAGGTTGCTCACTGCCGAAGCAAGAAGGAAGTGGCTGAGATGGCCGTGAAGTTGAAGAATGCTGCCGACCGCTATAAGCTTCTTGAAAAAGAAGATCAAGCGGTGTAAGAGGACCTGAAGAAGGCCACTACCGAGGCCAAGGATGCTTGCTCTACGATGAGAGCTATGAAGGAGGAGTTGCGTCAGGCCGGAGATATCACGGCTGGAAAGCCCTTTCTGCTGTGGAGGAAATTCGTGGATCCTAAATGTGCTCAGTTGGACCGGCTGTGGAGTTTGGAGGATGCTTATCTGGACTTGGCGGCAAGTGCCACGGATGCGGCCGAACACTTCCGAGATCAAAAGGATCACGAAATGGAAAAGGTTTTTTGGTCGCAGTTCCATAATCCAGAGCGCCCACTTCCATTAACCGATCGCTCGGCCAAATGGGCGGAGCTGAATAGGTTATCCGGACTTGCCATGAAGGATGTCGTGAGTCTTTTGTGGCCGGGAAGGCCCGAGCCGAAGAGTTATTTTGGCTTGGTGCAGCAGTTCCTTGATGCGGTGCCGCATATCAACGCAATGAGGAGGTCGGCATGCATAGAGGGTGTGTGGATGGCTCTTGCCTGTGTCAAGACATACTGGGCGGAGATGAAGGCCACCGATATTGCATCCCAAGATTCAGACGGAAGCCGAGTACCTGTTGAGCACTATTTCCAGGAAGTTCTGCAGGGCGCTCATTCAATAGAGACGCAGTGCTCGAAGGATATTATGTTCGAATAACATGTATTATTGTGAAACAATATAAGAGCTTTTTATACTTGTGCCTTTCAAGAATTAAAATACCTCCTGTGCGGCCGCTAGTGTATATGTATATATAACCTAAAAGATGGCAGTCTTCGGCTTCAGCCCCCACGCATATAATGCGGGGGTGTTTGCGAAAAGGCACATTTTCACACTTGATCCAACGTCTTGGTCCTATAAAGGGGGTGGTAGCGCAGCAAACTAGGCAACCGGACTATAATGCTTTATCACTTTCACTTAGCCATAGGAGTTTGACCGTGGGGCTACGACATAGCCCCTAGGGGCACCGCGCTCACCCGAATTTTGGGGCGTGTATGTGCCTGACCGGGAAACGGTCCTTCGTCAATGCGGAGGAATCCTATAGATTCCGGCGGGTCATCGAGTGGTTGACCAGTCTCACGCTATATCATGACAGTCAGTTTTCAGCTTTCTCTACTGAGGTGCTCGCCTGGACGAACCGGGGCACAATCGCAGTAGTTCTCCTGGTGCCGCCTTAGCCGATAGAGGGGAACATAAGGCAGCAAAACACAGGAGCCGGGCAAACCCAACATTTGACCAAAGACATGATTCGGAGCTGATGCATATAAGGCCTAACTCGAGACGTCGAACACTCCCTAAGGTATTCGGTCTTTATGAAAACGGGCCGAACAATGCCCGTGGTAATAAGCCCCTGGTGTCCAGGTACGCGCAAAATTTTGACGTGGCCCATGCCAAAACGTCAGCCTCCTCCTTGGTTATAGCAAGAAACCAGGGGCTGTGTATCAACAAGAGACAGTAAGAAAGATTTACGCAGGGTCTTAATCTAAAAAGAATCCTTGTCACGAGTCCCTACTGCACGTCTGCGCCTGTGTCTCCATTGTGCTGTATCCTGGATGGGTGTAGCACGGTGTTCATCTGGAAAAAAGAGGAACTTAGTTGAAAAAGATCGTGCAAAAATGTACGTTATAAAAAAACAAAGTACAATTCAAAGAATGAATAAAATTGAGCTTTATTGTCTCTTGTTGTACATGCACGGAGCCCCTTGTATGTTTACACCGGACTCGTCTAACCGTGTCCGGGGTTCGAACGACCTACTTAGGTGCTTTGCTTAGTGAAGCTGTTTTAGTGTGTGGCTGTAAAGGCAGTCACACAATCTTTCGCGCTCGAGGAACACTCGATATTTCCCTTTAAGGAGATGACGCCTCGTGGACCGGGCATTTTAAGTGTAAGGGATGCATAATGCGGTATTGCGTTAAAGCAGGCGAGAGCTTCGCGTCCCATTAGTGCTTGATAGCTACTTGTAAATGGGGCGAGGTGGAAGGTTAACTTTTCACGGCGGAAGTTGTCGGGTGAGCCGAACACAACTTCTAGCAGTAGAGAGCCCGTACAATGGGCATATGGGCCTGGCATTACCCCTTGAAAGGAAGTGTTGCTATGGCTAATTTTGGTTGGGTCTATCCCCATTTTGCGGATTGTGTCCTGGTATAGCAGGTTTAGATCACTGCCGTCGTCCATGAGGACTTGTGTAAATTGGAGTCCGTCGATTATCGGATCTAATATCAAGGCAGTCCATCCTGCATTCTGGATACTTCTAGAGTAATCCTGATGGTCGAAGGTGATTGGTTTTAACAACCAGTTGCAGGACTCCTCTGGGATAGGCCGTGTGGCGCGTACCTCTATGGGCACCGCTCTATTTTTCCCTTTTGTCACGTGAAGTGAGTTTACTGCTTTGACTTCTTGCGGGAAATTCTTTTCTATTCCGGTGCTCTGCTTGTGGGGTTCGTCATCGTCCTCGCTTGGTGTGTCAAGCCCCTTGTGTTCGGCGTTGAGTTTGCCGGACTACTTGAAGACCCAACAATCTCTGTGGGTATGGTTTGCAGGCTTTCCGGGAGTACTGTGGATTTGACATATCTTGTCCAAGATTTTGTTTAAGTTAGATAGCTCGTCCCTGTTATCCTTAAGGGGCAGTTTTTTATGATTCTGCCGAGAGCTTTTGAATCCAGCGTTGACTGCCATGCTCTTCGGGCTGTTTCCCTTGGTCCGGCACTGGTCCTTGCTGCGTCGCGGTTTCCCGTTTCCATCCCTGACTTCGGATGTACTTGGGTCACTGGTACTGCATCTTGCCAGCCAGCTATCCTCTCCCGCACAAAAGCGGGTCATGAGGCTTGTTAATGCGGCCATTGTTCTTGGCTTTTCTTGGCCGAGGTGTCTGGCGAGCCCTTCGTCTCGGACGTTGTGTTTGAAAGCTGCTAAGGCTTCGGCGTCCGGACAGTCGACTATTTGGTTCTTTTTAGTAAGGAATCTGTTCCAGAATTTTCGGGCTGACTCTCCGGGTTGTTGAGTTATGTGACTTAAATCGTCTGCGTCCGGAGGTCGGACATAGGTCCCTTGAAAATTTGCCCGAAAAGCATCCTCGAGCTCTTCCCAACTTCCAATGGTGTTTTCGGGGAGGCTTTTGAGCCAATGCCGGGCTGGCCCTTTGAGCTTGAGGGGTAAGTATTTTATGGCGTGGAGGTCATCTCCTCTAGCCATGTGTATGTGGAGGATGTAATCCTCAATCCAGACTCCGGGGTCTGTTGTTCCGTCGTATGCCTCTATGTTTACGGGTTTGAATCCCGCTGGGAATTCATAATCCAGAACCTCATTGGTGAAACATAGGGGGTGTGTGGCACCTCTATATTTAGGTGTACCGTAGCATTCGGATACTTGATGTGTTGCATTGCTTACTAGAGCTTTCTTTCTTGGCCCGTAGATAGATCTAACTGGGCCATCTCTTTGATGCGAATCCGTATGCGGGTCGCGTGCCGGCTTGTGTGCGGCGCCGTTTGCCGTTCTATGTTTGCCATGGGGTCATCTATCCAACCGGGTGGTCTCCCTGCATTTTGATTGCGGGGGCTCTATGGCCTCCTCATCAAATTCGGGCAGTAGTTTTTGCTTCGGGTAGCTCTTCGTTTGGTGACTATCGCCGTATTTGTCTGCGGTGCTGAGTACTTTGCTCCATCTGATTCGGAGCGCCTCCTCCACTGTTTTGAGCTTCCGCTTCTATTTTTTCAGGCTATGCATGGTGGCGACGAGCCTTTTGTGAAGGTTCTTCTGCTCCAACAGCTTGTCCGGCGTTAGATCGTCCGGACTGTTATCTTCGCCGGGGACGGATTGTTTATCTAGGTTGTCATGTTCGGACGGTGGCGCGATGGCATGTTCATCGTCCACCGGTTCGCCCTGCTCTATGGCTGGGTATGTATGGCTACTGTCTTTGTCGAGGCGGGATTTTGAGCGGCGCTTACGTCGCCGTTTTGACTGCTTTTCGAGGGAATGATCCCCCATGGCGTCCCGTTGTTCCTCGTCGTCGCTTCCTTTAGGTGTGTCCACCATGTATACATCGTGAGATGAGGTGGTTGTCCAGTGCCTTATAGGTGCTGGTTCATGCTTATCTCCTGCATCGTTGTCCATACCGTCGATGTCTTCAGAGTCGAAGTCGAGCACGTCGTTTAAACTTTCGACACTGGCTACGAAGTGGGTGGTGGGTGGGCTTTGAATTTCTTCATCGTCCGCATCCCAACCTTGCTGACCATAATCCGGCCGGGGCTCTCCTGATAAAGAGAGAGACTTTAGTGAATTCAGGATGTCGCCAAAGGGCGAGTGCTGAAAGATGTCCGCGGTGGTGAACACCAGGATCGGCGCCCAATCGGATTTGATCGGCAGGGGCGCGGAAGGTTCGGAGTCCTGAGAGGAGTCCGGCACCTTGGAGTCACGAGCTTCACAAAGGACAGGGTTGGTGTTCGACGCAATCGCCATAGAGATAGCAGCCCCCGAGGAGGTGTCCAGCCACCCATCCTCGGTTGGCGCAGTCGGCTCCGAGCTAAGGGTCGGAGCGGACACTTGTGCGGCCTCCAGGGCACTGTCCGGTGGCAGAGCTAGATCGTGACCATCGTGACAGTGCGGCGTGCTCGGCTGTGGCTTGAACCCGTCGAAGATCAAGTCTCCGCGGACGTCAGCCGTATAGTTCAAACTTCCAAATCTGACCTGATGGCCAAGGGCGTAGCTTTCAATTGCTCCAGATGGCCAAGCGAATTGGCCCGCAGTGCAAAGCCGCCAAATACGAAGATCTGTCCAGGGAGAAAAGTCTCACCCTGGACCGCATCATTGTTGATGATCGAAGGAGCCATCGGGCCTAAGGATGACGACACAGAGGAACTCTCAATGAAAGCACCAATGTCGGTGTCAAAACCGGCGGATCTCGGGTAGGGGGTCCCGAACTGTGCGTCTAGGCGGATGGTAACAGGAGACAAGGGGCACGATGTTTTTACCCAGGTTCGGGCCCTCTTGATGGAGGTAAAACCCTACTCCTACTTGATTAATATTGATGATATGGGTAGTACAAGAGTAGATCTACCACGAGATCAGAGAGGCTAAACCCTAGAAGCTAGCCTATGGTATGATTGTTGTTCGTCCTACGGACTAAAACCCTCCGGTTTATATAGACACCGAAGAGGGTTAGGGTTACACAGAGTTGGTTACAATGGTAGGAGATCTATATATCCGTATCGCCAAGCTTGCCTTCCATGCGAAGGAAAGTCCCATCTGGACACGGGACGAAGTCTTCAATCTTGTATCTTCATAGTCCAGGAGTCCGGCCAAAGGTGACAGTTCGACTATCCGGACACCCCCTAATCCAGGACTCCTTCAGTGATGCTAAAACATGGTTTAATTCTCTTGATCCTCGTTGTGTGCGTAGTCCCTAGGATATGATTTATTACTTCTGTGCTAAATATTTCCCCGCTCATAAGAAATAAGCTGGTTTAAGGGAAATATATAATTTTGTGCAAATTGAAGAAGAGAGTCTCCCACAAGCTTGGGGGAGGCTTCTCCAATTGCTTAATGCTTTGCCTGATCATCCTCTTAAGAAAAATGAAAGACTTGATATCTTTTATAATGGACTAAGCAATGCTTCCAGAGACCACCTGGATAGTTGTGCTGGTTGTGTTTTCTGGGAAAGAACAGTCGATCAAGCTGAATTGCTATTGAATAATATGTTGACTAATGAAAACAATTGGACACTTCCTGAACCAACTCCTAAGCCAACTCCAAAGAAAAGAGGTGTTCTATTTCTCATTCCTGAAGATATGCAAGAGGCAAAGAAATCTATGAAAGAAAAAGGTATTAAAGCTGAAGATGTTAAGAATTTACCACCTATTGAAGAAATACATGGTCTTGATAACCCAACACAGGTAGTAAAGGTAAATTCTCTCTATAGATATGATAAAGTTGAAATCCCATCTACTAAGTTTGCTAGCCAATGCTTGGATGAATTTGATGACTTTATATCTAAACAAGAAAACTTTAATGATTATGTTGGTAGACAATTGAAAAGTAATGCTCATATGATTGGACACTTGAGTGATTATATGTCTAGAGTTAAAGGTGAACTTAAACTCATTAGTAAACATGCTTCTATGGTTACCACTCAAGTAGAACAAGTGCTTAAAGCTCAAAATGATTTGCTCGATGAATTAAATAATAAACATGACTTTGCTGTTAGAGTAGCAACTAGAACGGGTAAAATGACTCAGGAACCTTTGTATCCCGAGGGCCACCTAAGATAATTGAGCAAGATTCTCAGAGAAATCATGTTGATGCACCTAGTCCTTCTAAGAGGAAGAAAAAGAAAAATGATAGGACTTTGCATGCTTCTAGTGAACCTGTTGTAGACACACCTGAGAATCCCAATGATATTTCTATTTCTGATGCTGAAACACAATCTGGTGATGAACATGAACCTAGTGATAATGTTAATGATGATGTTCATGTTGATGCTCAACCTAGCAATAATAATGATGTAGAGGTTTAACCTGCTGTTGATCTTGATAACCCACAATCAAAGAATCAACGTTATGATAAGAGAGACTTCATTGCTAGGAAGCACAGTAAAGAAAGAGAACCATGGGTTCAGAAACCCATGCCTTTTCCTCCTAAGACATCCAAGAAAAAGGATGATGAGGATTTTGAGCGCTTTGCTGAAATGATTAGACCTATCTTTTTGCGTATGCGTTTGACTGATATGCTTAAAGTAAATCCTTATGGTAAGTACATGAAAGATATTATTACAAATAAAAGAAAGATACCGGAAGCTGGAATTTCCACCATGCTTGCTAATTACACTTTTAAGGGTGGAATACCAAAGAAACTTGGGGATCTAGGAGTACCAACTATACGATGCTCCATTCAAAGAAACTATGTTAAAACTGCTTTGTGTGATCTTGGAGCCGTTGTTAGTGTTATGCCTCTCTCTTTATATCGTAGACTTGAATTGAATAAGTTGACACCTACTAAAATATCTTTGCAAATGGCCAATAAATCAACTGCTATACCTATCGGTATTTGTGAGGATGTGCCTGTTGTGGTTGCAAATGTTACTATTTTAACAGACTTTGTTATTCTTGATATTCCCGAGGACGATAGTATGTCGATTATCCTTGGTAGACCCTTTTTGAACACTGAACGGGCTGTTATTAATTGCAACAAAGGCAATGTCACTTTTCATGTTAATGGTAATGAGCATACGGTACACTTTCCGAGGAAACAACCTCAAGTTCACAGTATCAATTCCATTGGAAAAATGCCAACTATTATTATTGGAGGTTTTGAATTTCCTCTTCCTACTGTCAAGAAGAAATATGATATTCTTATTGCCGGGGACATCATATCCCCGTTGAGGTAACTTAGTGCTATTTGAAGATTCTCCGGTTTCATGCGATTCGGAATGAGTTTGTTAACAAGACTTGATCAACCTTGTTAGTGGATTCCTTTTGATGAGCATGAGATGGATGAAGTTAGAAAGCACAACTCTCTGTACCCTCCTTTTACTTTCTGTTATTTAGATTAAATAAAGCAAAAATAGTATTTTTCTATTTGTTTTCTGACTTATCCTTGCAATAAAAAATACCCCGAAAATAAAAGTTCTCCAAATGCCCTGAAAATTTAATATGATTTTTTCTGGAATATTTGAGAATATCTGGCACTGAGAACACAACAGGGGGAGCAAGCACCTGGCCACGAGGGTCCAGGGCGCTCCCACCCCCATGGGGCGCGCCCCCTGCATCGTGGGCCCATGGTGGGCCCCCTCCACTTATTCCTGCACCCACACTCTTCTTCTTCCTCCCAAAAAAATCACCATCCAGCTCAAGCACGAGTTCTAGCTCATTTTGCTGCCATTTTCGATCTCCGTGCTCAAAGCTCCATTCACAAAACTGCTTTGGGGGATTATTCTTTGGTATGTGACTCGTCCAACGGTCCAATTAGTTTTTGTTCTAGTGCTTTATTCATTGCAAATTTTTGCTGCTAAGGTGACCCTGTTCTTGAGCTTGCATGTCAAATTTATATGGTCCCAAGTAGTTCCAATGCATGATATAGTCTCTAGGCACTTGTGGGAGTAGTTCCTATCAATTTTGTTGAGTTTGGTTCACTTTTATTTTGAGTTACTAAAAATTTCAAAAAAAATTCACAGGAAGAATTATGTCTAGGAAAATGTACCAAGGCGGTTCTTCAAGGAAGCAAGAACCCAGGCTCGTAATGCGTGAGCCGGACAATGAACCACCAAGGGAAGCTCAAGTACGGCCTTGTGAATGGCCGTCAGAGGAGTTTATGGTCAAATCAGGCATTAAGGATGAATTTGACACGTATGTGCATAATGCCGATCTTGAGGACTTCATGGCAGATAAGTGCTCCCAACACTACTACCTTACCGATTCCTTTGTGAGACGGTTTAAATTCACATCTTCGCGCAATTCTCACAATGTCCTATTTGATCTTTATGATAAATCTTATACCATGGACCTAGAAGATTTTACCACTGCTTGTAAACTCCCACAGTGGGGCAATGTTAACGAACCCTGTAAATCTGAATATAAAGACTTTCTTGCTAGTATCACTGTGGGAGAATCCAGAGAAATAGCACAGGCTACCATAGGGAGCATTCATTTTCCTGCTATACATTATTTTGCTCGCTTCATAGGTAGATCCATTAACGGTAAAGATGAAGCTTGTCACATGTGTGTTCCAGATCTTAGTGTTCTCAAGAGTTCTATATTAGGTGATAAACAATATAACTCGAGGGCAATTGTTGCACGTAGGTTGCATAATAATGGTTTAGATGGATACTTGTTTGGAGGGATTTATGCAACACATGTGGCTAATTATCTTGGTGTACCCATACATGGAAGTGATATGGAGTTGCCCCTGCTCCTGGTTTATTTGACTTTCAGGCAAAAAGGAGATATATTATAACCAGGGAGGAGGCGAATGAGTACGAGAGGAGGACGGAGGCAGCCCGCCTCCAACCTGCAGCCCGTGAGGCAGTAGCTGCTGCATCTCAGTACGACCCTTGCTACCACTTTGATCCATGGCCATAGACCAACTTAGGCCAAAAGCCTAAGCTTGGGGGAGTACGTATTTCTCACCAACATTACATTCATGTTCACACAGTCATGCTAGTTGTCGGTGCTCATACTTTTTCATTGTACTATCCATGCTAGTTTATTTTCTTTTTCTTGCTTTCTTCTTGTGTGTTTGAATAACCTTAAGAAAAACCAAAAAAATTTAGTTATTGATTTTAGCTAGTTTACTTTCCATGCCTGTAGTAGTATTAATTAAAAGAAAACCCAAGAAGATTTCTCGTTCTTCTTTTGCTAGTTGGGAGCTTTCCCATGTAAATAGTTTTATTTATTTTCTTTGGGGGTCGAGAGGAGAAGACCATGATGAAAATGTTGAGTGGCTCTTATTTGCATTATTGTTGATTTAACCAAGAGCCCATATTACCTTGTCTTCTCCCTTGAATTGAATGCTTGCAAATTCTAGCTTAGTCCAATGCACGTGCACTATTATTATTATTATTCACACCGTTCGGTCGTGCAAGTGAAAGGCAATAATGACAATATATGGTGGACTGATCAAGATGAGAGAAGCTGGTATGAACTCGACCTCTCTTGTTTTTGTAAATATGATTAGTTCATCGTTGCTGATTCAGCCTATTATGAATTAACATGTTTGCAATGACAATTAGAGATTATAGTTGTTTATGCCATGCTTAATTAGCTAGGAGTTTATAATGGTTTACCTTACATGCCAACATGCTATTAAAATGGTTGTGATGTGGTATGATAGGGTGGTATCCTCCTTTGAATGATTCGAGTGACTTGACTTGGCACATGTTCACGCATGTAGTTGAAACAAAATCAACATAGCCTCCATGATATTTATGTTCATGGTGGATTATATCCTACTCATGCTTGCACTCAATGTTGATTAATTTTAATGCATTTTCATGTCTGTTGTCGCTCTCTAGTTGGTCGCTTCCCAGTCTCTTTCTAGCCTTCGCTTGTACTAAGCGGGAATACTGCTTGTGCATCCAAAATCCATAAACCCCAAAGTTATTCCATATGAGTCCACCATACCTTCCTATATGCGGTATCTACCTGCCGTTCCAAGTAAATTTGTATGTGCCAACCTCCAAACCTTCAAATGAAATTCTGTTTTGTATGCTCGAACAACTCATGTATCAACTAGGGCTGTCTGTATCTTCCATGCTAGGCGGGTTATTCTCAAGAGGAGTGGACTCCGCTCCTCACTCATGAGAAAATGGCTGGTAACCGGGATGCACAGTCCCATGCTCAAATCAAATCAAAATAATTGCAAAAAAACTCCCCTAGGATTGCTGTTAGTTGGAGGCACCCATTGTTTCGGGCAATCCATGGATTGATGCTTGTTGGTGGAGGGGGAGTATAAACTTTACCATTCTGTTCGGGAACCGCCTATAATGTGTGTAGCATGAAATATATCGAGATCTCTTGGTTGTTATGTTGACATTAAAAGTATACCTCTCAAAATGTTATTTATCTCTATTTCAAAATCGAGCTCTGGCACCTCTACAAATCCATGCTTCCCTCTATGAAGGGCCTATCTATTTACTTTTATGTTGAGTCATCATCCTCTTATTAAAAAGCACCGGCTGGAGAGCACCGCTGTCATTTGCATACATTACTATTAATTTATATTGAGTATGATTATGACTGGATTTCTTTTACCATGAATTACAATGTTTAGTCAGTCCTTGATCTTCAGAGGTGCTCTGCATTTATGTTTTGCGGTCTCAGAAAGGGCTAGCGAGATACTATCTTGTTATATCATATTATGATTGTTTTGAGAAAGTGTTGTCATCCGAGATCTATTATTATTGCTCGCTAGTTGATTATGCCATTGATATGAGTAAACATGAGACCTAAGTGTTATTGTGAATATGGTTAGTTCATAATCTTTGCTGAAAACTTGAATGCTGGCTTTACATATTTACAACAACAAGAGCAAACAGAGTTTGTAAAAGTTTTTCTTTATCACTTTCAGTTTGTCAACTGAATTGCTTGAGGACAAGCAAAGGTTTAAGATTGGGGGAGTTGATACGTCTCCGTCGTGTCTACTTTTCCAAACACCTTTGCCCTTGTTTTGGACTCTAACTTGCATGATTTGAATGGAACTAACCCAGACTGACGCAGTTTTCAGCAGAACTGCGATGGTGTTATTTTTGTGCAGAAATAAAAGTTCTCGGAATGACTTGAAAATCCACGAAGAAACTTTTTGGAATTAATAAAAAATACTAGCGAAAGAATCAGCACTAGGGGGGCCACACCCTATCCACGAGGGTGGGGGGCACGCCCCCCGCCTTGTGCCCCCCTGAAGCTCCACCGACCTAAACTCCAACTCCATATATTCATGTTCGGAGAGAAAAAATCAGAGAGAAAGATTCACTGTGTTTTACGATACGGTGCCGCCGCCAAGCCCTAAACTCTCTCGGGAGGGCTGATCTGGAGTCCGTTCGGGGCTCCAGAGAGGGGAATCCATCGCCGTCGTCATCATCAACCATCCTCCATCACCAATTTCATGATCCTCACCGCCGTGCGTGAGTAATTCCATCGTAGGCTTGCTGGACGGTGATGGGTTGGATGAGATTTACCATGTAATTGAGTTAGTTTTGTTAGGGTTTGATCCCTAGTGTCCACTATGTTCTGAGATTGATGTTGCTATGACTTTGCTATGCTTAATGCTTGTCACTAGGGCCTGAGTGCCATGATTTCAGATCTGAACCTATTATGTTTTCATGAATATATGTGAGTTCTTGATCCTATCTTGCAAGTCTATAGTCACCTATTATGTGTTATGATTCGCTAACCCTGAAGTGACAATAATCGGGATACTAACCGGTGATGACCATAGTTTGAGGAGTTCATGTATTCACTAAGTGTTAATGCTTTGGTCCGGTACTCTATTAAAAGGAGGCCTTAATATCCCTTAGTTTCCAATAGGACCCCGCTGCCACAGGAGGGTAGGACAAAAGATGTCATGCAAGTTCTTTTCCATAAGCACGTGTGACTATATTCGGAATACATGCCTACATTACATTGATGAACTGGAGCTAGTTCTATGTCACCCTATGTTATAACTATTACATGAGGAATCGCATCCGACGAATTATCCATCACTGATCCAATGCCTACAAGCTTTTCACATATTGATCTTTGCTTAGTTACTTTACCGTTGCCACTGTTACAACTACTACAAAACTGCTACTGTTACTTTTGCCACTGTTACCGTTACTTCCATACTACTTTGCTACTAAATACTTTGCTGTAGATACTATGTTATCTAGGTGTGGTTGAATTGAAAACTCAACTGCTAATACTTGAGAATATTCTTTGGATCCCCTTGTGTCGAATCAATAAATTTGGGTTGAATACTCTACCCTCGAAAACTGTTGCGATCCCCTATACTTGTGGGTTATCACATCCCCAAGCTTAGACGCTTGAGTCTCCTTGAATATTTACTTGGGGTGCCTTGGGCATCCCCAAGCTTGAGTTCTTGCCTCTCCTCCTTTTCCTCATATCGAGACCTCCTCGATCAAACACTTCATCCACACAAAACTTCAACAGAAACTCGGTAAGATCCGTTAGTATAATAAAGCAAATCACTACTCTAAGTACTGTTGCAAACCAATTCATATTTTGTTTTTGCATTGTAGATACTGTAATCTAACTTTTCCATGGCTTAATACACTGATAGGAATTGATAGTTTCATCAAAACAAGTAAACTATACATCAAAAAACAGAATCTGTCAGAAACAGAATAGTCTGTAGCAATCTGAACATTAACCATACTTATGCTACCCCAAAAATTCTACCAAAATTAGGAAAAATAAAAACATTCTATGGAAAGACAGTGCAAAAAGTTTCAGAACCGTTTGATGTTCCAGTAAAAAATGTAAAATCGCGCACTACCGCCAAAGTTTCTGTCTTGCACTGCACAAACCAACAAGCAATCTAAACATCCTAAAGGCAAACTGAGGGAGTCCTGGATTAGGGGGTGTCCGGATAGCCGAACTATCACCGTTGGCCGGACTCCTAGACTATGAAGATACAAGATTGAAGACTTCGTCCCGTTTTCGGATGGGACTTTCCTTGGCGTGGAAGACAAGCTTGGCGATACGGATATGTAGATCTCCTACCATTGTAACCGACTCTGTGTAACCCTAACCCTCTCCGGTGTCTATATAAACCGGAGGGTTTTAGTCCATAGGACGAACAACAATCATACCATAGGCTAGCTTCTAGGGTTTAGTCTCCTTGATCTCGTAGTAGATCTACTCTTGTACTACCCATATCATCAATATTAATCAAGCAGGAGTAGGGTTTTACCTCCATCGAGAGGGCCCGAACCTCGGTAAAAACATCGTGTCCCTTGTCTCCTGTTACCATCCGCCTAGACGCACAATTCAGGAACCCCTACCCGAGATCCGCCAGTTTTGACACCGACATTGGAGGACAAGGCAAGGAAAATAAGATCAATCTACGGATCGCGTGGTTGCCCCACGATACGTGATGACAACCGTCACGCCGGATACAACAATTCTGGCCGGGCCGAACACAATAGACAAAGCTCATTTGAGCTACGTCGTGATATAGCCCAATATAGAGGCGCCGCACACCCACTATGCTTCACAGACGAAGTAATGGATCATCAAATCCCAGAGGGTTTCAAACCCGTAAACATTGAATCATACGACGGCACAACAGATCCTACAGTTTGGATCAAGGATTATCTCCTTCACATCCACATGGCCCGCGGTGAGGATCTACACGCCATCAAATACCTCCCACTCAAGCTTAAAGGACCCGCTAGGCATTGGCTCAACAGCTTGCCAGCAGAATCAATTGGTTGTTGGGAAGACCTGGAAGCCGCATTCCTTGATAACTTCCAGGGCACATATGTGCGACCACCAGACGCTGATGACCTAAGCCACATAATTCAGCAGCCAGATGAATCGGCCAGACAATTCTGGACACGGTTCTTAACCAAGAAAAATCAAATCGTTGACTGTCCGGATGCAGAGGCCCTTGCAGCCTTCAAACATAACATCCGCGACGAGTGGCTTGCCCGGCACCTAGGACAGAAAAAGCCGAAATCCATGGCAGCCCTCACATCACTCATGACCCGCTTCTGCGCGAGAGAGGACAGCTGGCTAGCTCGCAGTAACAACCTGACAAAAAACCCTGGTAGTTAGGATACCAAGGGCAGCAATGGCAGGCCGCGTCGCAACAAGCACAAGCGCCACATTAACGGCGATAATACTGAAGATACGACAGTCAGTGCCGGATTCAGAGGGTATAAACTCGGTCAACGGAAAAAGCCGTTCAAAAGAAATACTCAGGGCCCGTCCAATTTGGACCGCATACTCGATCGCTTGTGCCAGATACATGGCACCCTCGAAAAACCAGCCAACCACACCTACAGGGATTGTTGGGTATTCAAGCAGGCAGGCAAGTTAAGTGCCGAAAACAACGACAAGGGGCTGCATAGCGATGACGAGGAGGAGCCCCGGCCGCCGAACAATAGAGGACAGAAGGGCTTTCCCCCACAAGTGCAGACAGTGAACATGATATACGCAACCCACATACCCAAAAGGGAGCGGCAACATGCACTTAGGGACGTATATGCGATGGAGCCAGTTGCCCCAAAGTTCAACCCGTGGTCCTCCTGCCCGATCAATTTTGATCAAAGGGACCACCCCACTAGCATTCGCCACGGTGGATTCACCGCATTGGTTCTTGACCCAATCATTGATGGATTTCACCTCACTAGAGTCCTGATGGACGGCTGCAGTAGCCTGAACCTGCTTTACCAGGATACAGTGCGCAAAATGGGCATAGACCCCTCAAGGATTAAACCCACAAAAATGACCTTTAAAGGCATCATACCAGGTGTAGAGGCCAACTGTACAGGCTCAATTACACTTGAAGTGGTCTTCGGATCCCCGGATAACTTCCGAAGCGAGGAGTTAATCTTCGACATAGTCCCGTTCCGCAGCGGCTATCACGCACTGCTCGGACGAACCACATTTGAAAAGTTCAATGCGGTGCCACACTATGCATACCTTAAGCTCAAGATGCCAGGCCCTCGAGGAGTAATCACGGTCAATGGAAACACCGAACGCTCTCTCCGAACGGAGGAGCATACGGCGACCCTCACGGCGGAAGTACAAAGCAGCCTCTTAAGGCAATTCTCGAGTTCGACTACTAAACGTCTGGACACAGTCAAGCGCGCCCGGAGTAACCTACAACAAGACCGCCTGGCATGTTCCGAGCATGCATAGCAATGCGTCCCCAACCCCAGCCCTCATGAAATCGCGAGACCAGTGCCATGCGTACATAACTACGCTCTGGAGATACCATGGGCATAGGGAGAGGGGCACGACCACGGCATGCCCAGAGTGCGGCTCAACCACACAAGGGGCTCCCAATTGTGTCATCTTTTTATTTTTTCTTATCCTCAGGACTCCGTTTTCCAGAAGCCCTGTCCGGTAGTAGAATTGCCGAACTCACGATGCAACAGCCAGGGAAGCAGAAAAGCTATGTCGAGTGTCCAGGTGGTCTCTATTATGAGCAGTATACCTGTTTTACATACTATCCCCTAGCCTACCCCTGGAGGGGGACATGTTAAATAGTCCCATCCCTTGCTTATCACACTATTTGTATCGTTCTGCTTTCATTGCAGTATCCTTTGAATAAACAATACATAGCTTCTGCTTATTATTGCATTTCCTTTTTTTATAGATGTTCATCTATGACATGTTGCACCCGTACAATTTGGTACGGTCAATACACCAGGGGCTTAAGTACCCCAAATCATGGTGTGATAAGTCCGAACACTTTCACAAGTGCGGCACCCCGAACTTATAGCATTATATGCATCGGCTCCGAATCATGTCTTGGGTCAATAGTTGGGTTTGCCCGGCTCCCATGTTTTGGTACCTTACATTCCGTTATATCGGCTAAGGTAGTGCTGGGAGAACCACTGCGATTGTGCCCCGGTTGAGCTGGGTTGAGCACCTCAGTGGAGAAAGCTAAAACTGACCGTCATGATAGGGCGAGAGCCGGTTGCTATTCGAGAGGTTTTTTTGGGTCCCTAAAGACTCATGCCGCTTAGAGCGAGGAGTCGGCATTGTCCGGCCAAGGCGTGGATAGCGCCCCGAACTCGGTCTTCCGAATACAAGGGGCTTCGCCAAAATTTAAAATTATAGAATTCTATAGCTAAGAAAGAGTGTTCAAGCATTATAGTCCGGTTGCCTCGTTCGTTGTGTTGAACGCCTCACTCGAAGGACCCAAGAATGGGAACAAGAGCGCTCAAGTTTATCCCGAACACCCCAACACTCGTGGCATGGGGGCTGAAGCCAACGACTCGCCATCTCTCAAATTTGATAAACGGCCGCACAGAAGGTAATATTTTAAATTAACAAGCGTTGCTTAGCGCATATGAACAAAGTTTTCAGCGTACAGGATAACAAATGCGAGTCTACTAAAAAAATACATCTTTGGAGCACTCACCCGCTATAATGCGGGCACCCTTCAAGACGCCCTTATAATACATCTCGGGCTTGCGATACTCCTTGCCCGGCGGTGGCGCGTCCGTCACAAGCTTCTCGGCGTCCATCTTGCCCTAGTGCACTTTAGCACGGGCAAGGGCCCGACGGGCACCTTCGATGCAGACGGAGTGCTTGATGACTTCAAGCCATGGACAGGCGTCCACCACCCGCCGCACCAGACCGAAGTAGCTCCCAGGCACGGCTTCTTTAGGCCACAGCCGAACTATGAGGCCCTTCATGGCCTATTTGGCCACCTTGTGGAGCTCGACCAGCTACTTCAACTGGTTGCTCAGGGGCACCGGATGTCTGGCCTCAGCATATTGAGACCAAAACACCTTTTCCATTGAGCTCCCCTCCTCGGCTCGGTAGAACGCGGCAGCATCAGACACACTACGGGGCAGATCGGCGAACGCTCTTGGAGAGCTCCAGATTCGGGTAAGTAACAGATAATTCACTTTTACATGCTTGCTTTGCATAAAGAATGCCTTACCCGCCGCTATCTCTTTATCGCCTCGATCTCCTGGAGGGCCTTCTGGGCTTCGGCCTTAGCGGCTTTGGCACTCTCAAGAGCCAAGGCAAGCTCGGACTCTCGAGTCTTCGAGTCACGCTCCAAACTCTCGTGTTTTTCCACGAGAGCCTGGAGCTCTTGCCGCACCTCCGCCACCCGCGCCTCCTGCTTCTCTCGCTCGGTGCTCTCCAAGGCCGCACTGTTTTCGGCCTTGGACACCACTTCCTTCAGGGTCGCCACCTTGTTCATGGCCCCTGCAATACCCATGTTATTTCTGTCATTTTTTGCAACCAAATCCTTTCTATAAGGTATTACTTTAATAAGGTATTACTTACCTTCCTTGTCCTCGAGCTGCTTCTTGGCAAGGCCGAGCTCGTTCTCGGACCGCTCGAGGCTCTCCTTTGATGCATTGACCTCCGCAGTCAGTGCGGCAGAGGTCAGCAGCGCAGCCTGCATTCCCATATTGACATATTTATGTTAGACTCCTGCATATATCTTTTTAGATCCTCAGCTTGGCTTTTCTTTCCGAACACCAAACTGAGCATCAGGGGCTACTGTCTATGCGGTAATATTCTTACATATCTTAAAAACTTACCTCAAAGCCTGTTAGAAGGCTGGTACAGGCTTCAGTCAGCTCGCTCTTGGCGGACTAAACTTTCTGGATCACCGCACTCATAACAGTGTGGTGCTCCTCGTCGATGGAGGCACCGTTAAGCGCCTCCAGCAAATTATCCGGCGCCTCCGGTTGGACGGAGGTCACCGGTGTCGCAGTCTTTCCCATCTTACGAAGGGACCGCCCGTGGAACTCCGGAACCACTAAAGGTTCCAGTACGGAGTCCGACACAGGGCCGGACTTAGAGCCCTCTCGGGTTTTGCCCCCTTTGCGCCCGGAGTCCGGAAGGTCGCCTTGCGGCGCCTCCAGGACCACCTCCTCCCAGTTGGGCCCCTTTTGGGGCTCCACCGCGGTGTCTTCTGCGTCGCGAGGGGAGGAGGCGGTCGGAAGTGAAGTGCTATTCACATCCGACGAACCCAGGGAGCTGCTCGATGAAGCGGGGAGCTCGTCCTTGGGCGGGCTACATGGTTGTATTCGGCGTTAAAAGACACTATGCAACAAATGAAAAATCATGAGTTATTCTGGAATTCGGACACTTACGATCTGGCCAGGGGCTTGGCCCTCGAGGGCCACTCCTCTTCACCGTCGTCGTCATTGGTGGAGTAGTCTGGAGGAAGGGTCCTTCCCTTCTTGGACCCTCCGGCCTCCCCAGTGGGGAAGGCCTTCCTTTTCTTCTCTCCCCCCGTTAGGGGAGAAGCCTCTTTCTTCTCCTCCTCGTCTTCGCAGAAGGAGTCTGCCTCGGAGTCATCGGATGATGAGTCCGATAACACCTGACGCCGGGAACTCTTTCGAGTTCCCGTGGCCTTCTTCTTGCCCTTCTTCTGCGGCACCACATGAGGTGCCGGAACCAGCAGCCCCATCAATCAGGCGCCCGCTGGGTCTTCTGGCAAAGGAGCCGGACAATTAACCTACTCGGACTTCTTCAGCCAGTCCTGCCAAAGGTAAGGGAGTTTAGATCCCACATAGAGTCAGACTATGAAAAACAAGAATCCTGTAAAGGGTAAAATAGCTTACCTCGCCGGCTTGACGCTGTGAGCTGAATCCGCAATCTTCGGTAGCGGATGCGGGAGCCTCGGTGCCCTTGAACAGCACCTTCCAGGCGTCTTCGTACGTAGTGTCGAAGAGCCTGCTCAAGGTTTGGTGATGTGCCAGATCAAACTCCCACAAGTTGAAGGCCCGTTGTTGGCACGGGAGGAACCGGCGGATGAGCATGACCTGGACTATGTTGACGAGCTTGATCTTCTTGTTCACAAGGTTTTGGACGCAGGTTTGGAGTCCGGTCAGCTCTTCCAAATCACCCCACGCCAGGCCCTTCTCTTTCCAGGAAGTGAGCTGTGTGGGGATGCCAGATCAGAATTCAAGGGCCGCTGCCCATTCAGGGTCACGCGGCTCGGTGATGTAGAACCACCCCGATTGCCACCCTTTGATGGTTTCCATGAAGGCGCCCTCGAGCCATATGATGTTGGGCATCTTGCCTACCATGGCACCTCCGCACTCCGCATGCTGGCTGCCCACTACCTTCGGCTTGACATTGAAGGTCTTCAGCCATAAGCCGAAGTGGGGCTTGATGCGGAGGAAGGCCTCGCACACAACGATAAACGCTGAGATGTTGAGGATGAAATTCGGGGCCAGATCGTGGAAATCCAGGCCGTAGTAGAACATGAGCCCCCGGACAAATGGGTGGAGTGGGAAGCCCAGTCTGCGGAGGAAATGGGGAAGGAACACTACCCTCTCATGGGGCCTGGGGGTGGGGACGAGCTGCCCCTTGTCTGGAAGCCGGTGCTCAATGTCATTGTGCAGGTATCCGGCTTTCCTCAACTTTTTGATGTGCCCCTCCGTGACGGAGGAGGCCATCCACTTGCCTCCCGCTCCGGACATGGCTGGGGAAGGTTGAGGCGAGATGTGCGGACTTGGGCGCTGGAGCTCGAGTGCGTGGAAATGGATAAGCAAAGGAGGAAGAAGGCGTAGGTAAAAAGGTGGATCCTTATCCCCTTATATGGACGGACGAAGCTATGCGTCCCCATTGGCCTGATAAAACTCGCTTATCTCCCAAGCGTCGTAATCAATGGCGCGGTTGGGTTACCCACGCCCGTATTGATGAGAATCCCGGAATAAGGGGACACGATCGCTGCTTTGACAAGACGTGCCAAGGGAACCGCCTCGCTAAACACGCTGAGGTGGGACAGTAAAAACGATTCCAATAAAGGCTTGGCCGTGGTGTGACATCACGCTACAGAATACGTCAGCAGATTGAATTTGTGTAGAGATTATTCTCTGTACGGTGGTATGTGCAACTTATTTTGCAGAGCCGGACACTATCCTTGTGTTCAAAATTTTCTACGAAGTATTCGGAGGAGGAACCTGCCTTGCAATGCCGAAGACAATATGCATGCCGGACTCGTCGTCATTGAAGCCTGGTTCAGGGGCTACTAAGGGAGTCCTGGATTAGGGGCTGTCCGGATAGCCGAACTATCACCGTTGGCCGAACTCCTAGACTATGAAGATACAAGATTGAAGACTTTGTCCCGTGTCCGGATGGGACTTTCCTTGGCGTGGAAGAAAAGTTTGGCGATACGGATATGTAGATCTCCTACCATTGTATCCGACTCTGTGTAACCCTAACCCTCTCCGGTGTCTATATAAAGCGGAGGGTTTTAGTCCATAGGACGAACAACAATCATACCATAGGCTAGCTTCTAGGGTTTAGCCTCCTTGATCTCGTGGTAGATCTACTCTTGTACTACCCATATCATCAATATTAATCAAGCAGGAGTAGGGTTTTACCTCCATCGAGAGGGCCCGAACCTGGGTAAAAACATCGTGTCCCTTGTTTCCTGTTACCATCCGCCTAGACGCACAGTTCAGGAACCCCTACCCGAGATCCGCTGGTTTTGACACCGACACAAACCTTGGCACATTATTTTTATAATACAATGGAATTGTACAAGGGGATAATTATTTTTGATGAAAAGTTTCTGTAATTAAGATTCACAAAGTTTCCGTGAGCATGAACAAGTTCAAGGAGCTTCCCCACTTCAACAATGCTTGTCTTTCTCACTTTCACTTTCCTTTTTGAAAAAGTTTTGGGTTCCCCTCTTTTTTTAAACTATATAAAAGCACTCAACAGAAATAAATGACTCTCTAAAACTCCCGGGTTGTCTTCCTGGCAGCGCTTTCTTTAAAGCCATTAAGCTAGACATATAGTGCTCAAGTAATGGATCCATCCGGATCCCAAGGTATATCAAAGCCAATTTTAATTAACAATGATTTGTAATTTAGTAGTGAGCACAAAGTAACATATATCATGCAACAACGAAGTCTAACTCTCTTCCTAAGCATCGACATGTCATAAAAGAACAACTCATGCACACATAGTAAAGGCCAATGCATAGTATAAGCAGTTTCTTGCAATTCTATCATGTTGGAAACATAGAGAGGTGGAGATATAGTTCCTCTCTCGTAATAATTGCAAGTAGGAGGAGCAAGAACATGCATATTATATCTATCAAAAGCATCATGTGTAGTAGTAAAACGCAACCCGTCAATATAATCCTTAATAAGCACAAACTTCTCTGATATAGTATAGTTTGGAGAATTCAAAAAGATAATAGGACTATCATGCGTGGGTGCAATAGCAACAATTTCATGTTTAACATAAGGAACTATAGCAAGTTCATCTCCATAAGCATCATTCATATTGGCATCATGGCCACAAGCATAACAAGCATCATCAAAAAGGGATATTTCAAGAGAATCAACAGGATCATAACAATCATCATAGCAAACATCCTTGGGTAAGCACGAAGGGAAATTAAACAATGTATGAGTTGAATAGTTACTATCATTATAAGGTGGGCACGGGTAGCTAATCCGCTCTTCCTCCTTTTGTTCTTCGCTCTCCTCCTCATCTTTTTCATCCAATGAGCTCACAGTTTCATCAATTTCTTCTTCCATAGACTCCCGCAAAATATTAATCTCTTCTTGGACAGCGGAGGAGTCCTCAATATATAGTTTAATATAAGGATTAGAAGCATAATTATCATAACAATATTTAAGTATGACAAAAAATTCAGATTTGTAGAGAGTAGCATCATACTTTTCAATCAAAGAAGCAATTTCATAAGCACCCTTAAAAGCAACAAATTCTTCAATTTGTTGAACATCATAGTAATTATAAACACCCTTAGCATATGAAGATGCGATTCCATTATCACTAAACTCACATTGGTAGGAAGGTGTTTTCAGAACAACAAGTAACATCATATATTTCACATAAACTCCAAGCATAGCATTGCAAACGATGAATTTGATCCAGTATAAGTTTCCTTTTTTCAGATATGCGGTGTCGCAAATAACAAGCATGCTCATCTAAAGATTTGCCCTCAACTAAGCTAGTTGGGGTTTCAGCACGAGCACATAGGTATCGAAGATGATCCAAGTAAAAAGCTTCAGGAGTGTGATAGATTTTGAGTGGTTCTTCAACCATTGGTGTAGTAGGTACAACTATTTTTTTTTGGTATTTTGCGTTTCCTACCCATAACTAAAGATAGAAAACAACTAAGAACAACAAATAAAAATTACTTAGTGATAAATCAAACAAGCACACACGAGAATATTCACCCCGTGCTATGACTCCCCGGCAACGACGCCAGAAAAAGGTCTTGATAACCCACAAGTATAGGGGATCAATTGTAGCCTCTTTCGATAAGTAAGAGTGTCGAACCCAACGAGGAGCTAAAGGTAGAACAAATATTCCCTCAAGTTCTGTCCACCACCGATACAACTCTATGTACGCTTAACATTCGCTTTACCTAAAACAAGTATGAAACTAGAAGTACTTTGCAGGTGTGATAGGATAGGTTTGCAAGATAATAAAAACACGTAAATATAAACTAGGGGCTGTTTAGATAAAGAAGCAATGAAGTTAGTATAGCGAGTGTGGAAAAGTGGTGGTAGGAGTTGCGAAATTGTCCCTAAGCAATTGACTACTTTACTAGACCGATAGCAAGTTTTATGTGGGAGAGGCATAAGCTAACATACTTTATCTTCTTGGATCATATGCACTTATGATTGGAACTCTAGAAAGCATCCGCAACTACTAAATATCATTAAGGTAAAACCCAACCATAGCATTAAAGTATCAAGTCCGCTTTATTCCCATACGCCATGACCCACTTATCCGTGTTTATGTTTCAGTCACTCACGCAATGCAGACAATAAGCAAACCATGAACATATTGCAACACCCTACAGCAGGAGTCCCTCACGCTTGTGCGACACTGAGAGCACCATAGGACAAAAACATAACCACAAGCAAATTAAACCAATCATAGCAATTCACCAATTACCGAAAGGATAACGAAAATCTACTCAAACACCATAGGATGGCAACACATCATTGGATAATAATATGAAGCATAAAGCACCATGTTCAAGTAGAGGGTACAACGGGTTGCGGGAGAGTAGACCGCTGAATATAGATGTGGGGAAGGTGATGGAGATGTTGGTGAAGATGGCGGAGGCGTTGGTGTAGATCGCGGTGATGATGATGGCCCCAACGGCGTTTCGGCACCACCAGAAGCAAGGGGGAGAGAGGCCCCCTTCTTCTTCTTCTTCCTTAACCTTCTCCCTAGATGGGAGAAGGGTTTCCCCTCTGGTCCATGGTCTCCATGGCGTGGGAGGGGCGAGAGCCCCTCCGAGATTGGATATGTCTCTTGTCTCTCTCTGTTTCTGCGTTTTGGTATTTTGCCCTTTCACTGTTTCTTATATATCCGGAGATCCGTAACTCCGATTGGATTGAAACCTTCGCCACGAGTTCCCCCCCCCCCCGAAAATTAGCTTTCTTGCGGCAAAAGAAGAGTAGCAACCGCCTTACGGGATGAGGGTCAGGGGCGCGCCTCCTGCCTCGTGGCCCCCTCGGGCACCATCTCGTGTTGATTCTTCTTCCCAAATATCACAAATATTCTCCATCCGCTTTTATCCCGTTTGGACTCTGTTTGATATGAGTTTTCTGCAAAACATAAAACATGCAACAAACAGGAACTAGCACTGGGCACTAGATCAATATGTTAGTCCCAAAAGTAATATAAAAAGTTGCCAAAAGTATATGAAAGTTGTAGAATATTGACATGGAACAATCAAAAATTATAGATATGACAGAGACGTATCAGTAAGTGGCTGTGAAATTCTCCCACCATGATGCTGCGGGTCCATCAAGCTGATATGCGGCAAAATGCACTCTCTCCGCATCTGTGCATCCTGTAGTGGTTAACTCTCTTCCAATCTTGCGGATCCAATCATCTGCAACAATTGGCTCAGTGCTACTAGAGAATACCGGCGGATTCAACCTTAGAAAGCGGGCTAGGTGATCAACAGGGGTGGTGGTGGTGGTGGGTTGTTGTTGTTGTTGTTGCCTTGGTTCTAGTTCTGAACTAATATCTGCATCAAGGCATTCTGCTGCTGGATCAACTGAGTGAGCTCCGGTGGGAAGGCAAATCCATTGTCACGTCTCAGAGGCATTTGATGGGTTTAGAAGGGGTGAGAAAACAGAATAGAATTGGGGTCTAAGAGAGATTCACTACCCATAATGCTCATGAGACAAACACAACCAATTTCACTTCAATCAATAGCACACAAGATCACACAAAGCGGTCTAACCTATGATTACAAACTCGATCGTTGATAACTACTTGGAGGGAAATACTACTAATTAAAATGGTGGTCATCTAGAAATTTTCATCAGAGGAAGACTCCATGATATCTGCTCCAGCTTCATCAACGGAGTCGGTGTCGTCGATGATGATGTAGTCTCCTGGGTGGTTGTTCTGCCTTCGCGGAGGGTCTCCCATGAATACTCCTAGCTTCTTCTTTAGGTCTTCATTCTTCTCAAGTAGTACAACAATCTCTTCCTCGTATCCATCACGTGTAGACTTGATTTCCTCCTCTAGCTCGTTGTTTCTCCTCACCAGTTTCTTGATCTTCTTCATGTGGATAATTTGTTGATTCTCCTGTTGATGAATATGATCTCCCATCTCTTGAATGTAAGCTACAATTGATCCATCCCTCCTGGTATGAATCATCTCCCATTTGTCGTCTCGACGGCCACATATCTGGTAAATGGTATTCTGCAGCACCTTGTGATACACCTCACATATGCGTCCAAAGGTGATATGTGCGGCCATGCTCTTTCCTATACTCCAGCTTGGTGCATCCAGGTAGAAATCAATAGGCTCCATTGTTGGCGCAAAAGTCCTCCCAGGTACCCAAACTTTCATCTTCCAGCGCTCCTCTTCCGGTAGCAATGTAGAGAAAGTTCCTGTGAAGCTTGGTAATCCGATGTTCAGATACTTAGTGACTTCCTTCAAGTGCTTTCCGAAAGGGGTGTTGTCATCCGGCTGAGTGAACTTGTTCTTGGGATCCGCCATCTATAGCGGAAAGAGAGGAGAATTAGAAATGAGTAGAGAAGAGAAATCCTGTGGCTCATTCTAGTGGCCGTGTCCTACAATCAATGTGTGCTCTGATACCATCTTGTAGCGACCAGACCTCAAACGGTAAGTCTCTGTGCATCAGTGTCATCCCTGGATCGGTAATGCTGACACGCACAGTACTCGAGGAATTATAACAGAGTTTCAATCACACACTTATTACATCGAGTCCTCATAAAGAGTATGATTACAAAAACATCATGGCTGAAGGCCATCTAAACTAGATAACTGCGGAAGCTTCGAAAGTAAATGAGTTCATCAACTCCAACGGCATAGTTGAGTGCAAAACAACAATCTATAGCACCTTACTCATCGTCTGAGTAGTCTGCAACATAAGACGTTGCAGCCCGAAACGGGTCAGCACATGGAATATGCTGGCTGAGTTACACTGTAAAGCAATGAAATGCAAGAACTATATCTACATGCAATATTTGGCTGGTGGAGGCTGTAAGTTTCATGATTTTGCATAAAGCTACTTTTTCCCTACAACAAAGGAATGAATTTATTTAACTACTCCCATGTTGCCCATTATTTGAGAAGGTAACCCCAACTCAAATTCCAATTAAAAGTATCATCATTAACCCAACTCAATTTATTTAAACTATCGTGTTGAGATCACATCAATAGATTCAAGTACTAGATACTCAAGAAGTCCATAACTGGGGACACGGCTAACCATGATTAGTTTATACACTCTATAGAGGTTTGCACACTTTTCCCCACAAGACTCAACCGCATCCATGATCGTATGATCAAGACATAGCCTTTCTGAAGCATTAACTCTCTCCTCCAGGTAGACAATACCATCCTACTTTCCCCTACATCTGTTAGTCTCTTCAAGAGCTCACGCACTTACTCAACTATGCCAGAGCCCATAATGGCTTGTGGCTGCACACGGAAGTTTCTAGCATGAATAATCTTATGATCCCTTTGAGCCTGGGTGGAATTACATAGGATAATCACACGGGTACTTGATACGTCCATTTTGCATCATGCTTTTATATCATTATTTATTGCATTATGGGCTGTTATTACACATTATATCTCAATACTTATGGCTATTCTCTCTTATTTTACAAGGTTTACTATGAAGAGGGGGAATGCCGGCAACTGGAATTCTGGCGGGAAAAGGAGCAAACATTGGAAACCTATTCTGCACTGCTCCAAAAATCCTGAAACTCCACGAAACATGTTTTTGGAATTAATAAGAATTATTGGGCGAAAGAAATACACCAGGGGGCCCACACTTTGTCCAGGAGAGTGGAGGGCGCCCCCCCTACTGGGCGCGCCCCCTGTTTCCTGGGCCCCCTGGTGGGTCTCTGGTGTCCATCTTCTGCTATATGAGGGCTTTTACCCTGGAAAAAATCGTGGGCAAGCTTTAGAGACGAAACTCCGCCGCCATGAGGCGGTACCTTGGCGGAACCAATCTAGGGCTCTAGCGGAGCTATTCTGCCGGGGACACTTCCCTCCGGGAGGGGAAAATCATCACCAACATCATCACCAACGATCCTCTCATCGGGAGGGGGTCAATCTCCATCAACATCTTCACCAGCACCATCTCCTCTCAAAACCCTAGTTCATCTCTTGTATCCAATCTTGTATCAAAACCACAAATTGGTACCTGTGGGTTGCTAGTAGTGTTGATTACTCCTTGTAGTTGATGCTAATTGGTTTACTTGGTGGAAGATCATATGTTCAGATCCTTTATGCATATTATTACCCCTTTGATTATGAACATGAATATGCTTTGTGATTAGTTACGTTTGTTCCCGAGGACATGGGTGAAGTCTTTCTATTAGTAGTCATGTGAATTTGGTATTCATTCGATATTTTGAGGAAATGTATGTTGTCTTTTCCTCTAGTGGTGTTATGTGAATGTCGACTACATGACACTTCACCATTATTTTGGCCTAGAGGAAGGCATAGGGAAGTAATAAGTAGATGATAGGTTGCTAGAGTGACATAAGCTTAAACCCTAGTTTATGCGTTGCTTCGTTAGGGGTTGATTTGGATCCATATGTTTAATGCTATGGTTAGGTTTACCTTAATACTTCTTTTGTAGTTGCAGACGCTTGCAATAGGGGTTAATCATAAGTGGGATGCTTGTCCAAGTAAGGGCAGTACCCAAGCACCGGTCCACCCAAATCATCAAAGTACCAAACGTGAATCATATGAACGTGATGAAAACTAGCTTGACGATAATTCCCATGTGTCCTCGGGAGCTCCCTTCTCAGTATTAGAAATTGTCCAGGCTTATCCTTTGCTACATAAAGGATTGGGCCACCTTGCTGCACTTTATTTACTTTATTTACTTGTTGCTCGTTACTATTTATCTTATCATAAAACTATCTATCACCTACAATTTCAGTGCTTGCAGAGAAAACCTTACTGAAAACCGCTTACCATTTCCTTCTGCTCCTCGTTGGGTTTGACACTCTTACTTATCGAAAGGACTATGATTGATCCCCTACACTTGTGGGTCATCAAGAATCTTTTCTGGCACCGTTGCCGGGGAGTGTAGCACTTTTGGTGAGTGGAACTTGGTAAGGAAACATTTATATAGTGTGCTGAAATTTTCTGTTACTTGTCACTATGGAAACTAATCCTTTGAGGGGCTTGTTCGGGGTATCTTCACCCCGACCAGAAGAGCAAAGAGTTGCTCCTCAACCTACTGAACTATATGAAAATATTTACTTTGAGATTCCTTCGGGTATGATAGAGAAACTACTAGCTAATCCATTGATACGTCTCCAATGTATCTATAATTTTTGATTGTTCCATGCTATTATATTACCCCTTTTGGATGTTTATGGGCTTTATTTTACACATTTATATCATTTTTGGGACTAGCCGACTAACCAGAGGCCCAGCCCGTATTGCTATTTTTTTTGCCTATTTCAGTATTTCGAAGAAAAGGAATATCAAACGGAGTCCAAATGGAATGAAACCTTCGGGAGCGTGATTTTTGGTTCGAACGTGATCCAGAGGACTTGGAGTGCAAGTCAAGAAGCAGCTGAGGCCTCCATGAGATAGGAAGGCGCCCCCCTATAGGGCGCGCCCCCTGTCTCGTGGGCCCCTTGGGTGGCCACCGACGTACTTCTTCCTCCTATATAAGCCTACGTACCCCAAAAACATCCAGGGAGCAACCGAAACACAATTTCCACCGTCGTAACCTTCTGTATCCGCGAGATCCCACCTTGGAGCCTTCGCCGGTGTTCTGCCGGAGGGGGAATCGACCATGGAGGGCCTCTACATCAACATCCTTGCCCCTCCAATGAGTTGTGAGTAGTTTACCACAGACCTACGGGTCCATAGTTATTAGCTAGATGGCTTATTCTCTCTTTTTGGATCCCAATACAATGTTCTCCCCCTCTCTTGTGGAGATCTATTCAATGTAAACTCTTTTTGCGGTGTGTTTGTCGAGATCCGATGAATTGTGGGTTTATGATCAAGTTTATCTATGAGAAATATTTGAATCTCCTCTGAATTCTTTTATGATTGAGTTATCTTTGCAAGTCTCTTCGAATTATCAGTTTGGTTTGGCCTACTAGATTGATCTTTCTTGCCATGGGAGAAGTGCTTAGCTTGGGTTCAATCTTGCGGTGTCCTTACCCAGTGACAGAAAGGGTTGCAAGGCACGTATTGTATTGTTGCCATCGAGGATAAAAAGATGGGGTTTATATCATATTGCTTGAGTTTATCCCTCTACATCATGTCATCTTGCTTAAGGCGTTACTATGTTCTTATGAACTTAATACTCTAGATGCATGCAGGAGTCGGTCTACTTGTTGTGGACGTGATGCCTATATACATGATCATGCCTAGATAATCTCATAATTATTTGCTTTTCTATCAATTGCTCGACAGTAATTTGTTCACCCACCATAATACTTATGCTATCTTGAGAGAAGCCTCTAGTGAAACCTATGGCCCCCGGGTCTATCTCTTATCATATTTGCTTCCAATCTACTTTTATTTGCATCTTTACTTTTTGCATCTATATTATAAAATACCAAAAATATATTTATCTTATCATACTATCTCTATTAGATCTCACTTTCGTAAGTGGCCGTGAAGGGATTGACAACCCCTTTATTGCGTTGGTTGCGAGTTCTTTGTTTGTTTGTGTAGGTGCGTGGGACTTTTTAGGAGCCTCCTACTGGATTGATACGTTGGTTCTCAAAAACTAAGGGAAATACTTACGCTACTATTGCTGCATCACCCTTTCCTCTTCAAGGAAAACCAACGCAAGCTCAAGACGTAGGAAGAAGGATTTCTGGCGCTGTTGCTGGGGAGGTCTTCGCTCAAGTCAAGACATACCAAGTACCCATCACAAACCCATCTCCCTCGCATTTACATTATTTCCCATTTGCCTCTCATTTTCCTCTCCCCCACTTCACCCTTGCCATTTTATTCGCCCTCTCTTTCCCAATCTCCTCCTCTCTCTTTCGCTTGCCTTTTCTGTTTGACCGTGTGCTAGTTCGTTTACCTTTTCATCATGGCTAGCTTGGTCTTTATCCCTTCGTCTCCCGACTTTGAAGTTCTTCACTTCAAGCAAGGACAAGGAGAAAATTTAAAAGATGCTTAGTTTAGGATGTTAGAATCTTATCGTAGTTGTGTCGTAGAAGGAGATTTCAAGATTTTAATGCGCAATTTTTATGTTGGGTTAACCCTATCCCATAGACAACTCCTTGATTGTGCTGCAAAAGGATGTTTTATTGAAATTGATCCTAGTTTCGCTTATGAAATTATAGAAGGGATAGTAGGAGTACTTCCCCTAAAAAAGGGATCATCCTTCTCTCTTGAAGGAACTCAAATTTTAGAGAAACTTTGTGAATTGCAAATTTTTTTTGAACCACTTAAGAATATTGGTGGGAGTATCAACCGCATGAATAACTTGATTACACTTTGTAATAAGCGGTTGGATGCCTTAGATCAAAGGATCTCTGAGCATGAAGGGAAATGCAAAGAGCCTCCCGGACCTGAGCACAACTCCATGAAAAAGTTGAGTGCCAAAGATGGCACTACTTAAATCTATCTTCGCTTTTATGCCTAGCTAGGGGCGTTAAACGATAGCGCTAGTTGGGAGGCAACCCAATTTTCTTTGTGTTTTTTGTTTTTGTTCCTGTCTAGTAATAAATCTTGCATCTACCTTCTGTTTAGATGTGTTTTTATCTTTTAATTAGTATTTATGCCAAGTAGAACCTATAGGATAACCTATGATGATAGTTGATTTGATTCTGCTGAAAAACAGAAACTTTGCGCGCACGAATTTAGTTTTGTAATCACAAAAATGTGCTTTTGTGTTGATTCATAGACAAATTTTCCAGGACTTCCTATTTTGGTAGGATTTTTAGAGTTCCAGAAGTTTGCGTTAGTTACAGATTGCTACATACTGTTCTGTTTTGACAGATTCTGTTTTTCGTGTGTTGTTTGCTTATTTTGATGCATCTATGGCTAGTAAAATAGTTTATAAACCATAGAGAAGTTGGAATACAGTAGGTTTAATACCAAAATAAATAAAGAATGAGTTCATTACAGTACCTTATGTGGTGGTTTTGTTTTCTTTCACTAACAGAGCTTATAAGATTTCCTGTTGAGTTTTGTGTTGTGAAGTTTTCAAGTTTTGGGTAAAGCTTTTATGGACTATGGAATAAGGAGTGGCAAGAGCCTAAGCTTGGGGATTCCCAAGGCACCCCAAGATATTCAAGGATAGCCAAAAGCCTAAGCTTGGGGATTCCCCGGGAAGGCATCCCCTCTTTCGTCTTCGTTCATTGGTAACTTTACTTGGAGCTATATTTTTATTCGCCACATGATATGTGTTTTGCTTGGAGCATCGTGTATTATATTAGTCTTTGCTTTTTAGTTTACCACAATCATCCTTGCTGTACACACCTTTTGGGAGAAGCCTATTTGATTAGAATTTGCTAGAATACTCTATGTGCTTCACTTATATCTTTTGAGCTTGATAGTTTTTGCTCTAGTGCTTCACTTATATCTTTTAGAGCACGGCGGCGGCTTATTTTTGTAGAAATTACTATTATCTCATGCTTCACTTATATCTTTTTGAGAGTCTTTTAGAACAACATGGTATTTGCTATGGTTACAAAGTTGGTCCTAGAATGATGAGCATCCAAGTTGGGTATAATAAAAACTATCATAGGAAGAGAATTGGATGCTATGATCAATTTGATGCTTGATAATTGTTTTGAGATATAAAGGTAGTAATGTTAGGGTCATTCTAGTGGGTAATTATGAAATTGAGAAATACTTTTGTTGAAGTTGGCAAGTCCCGTAGCATGCACGTATGGTAAAAGTTGTGTGACAAATTTGTTGCATGAGGTGCTCTTTTGATTGTCTTCCTTATGAGTGGCAGTCGGGGACGAGCGATGGTATTTTCCTACCAATCTATCCCTCTTGGGGCATGCGTAGTAGTACTTTGCTTTGAGGGCTAAGTAGACTTTGCAATAAGTATATGAGTTCTTTATGACTAATGTGAGTCCATGGATATAAGCACACTCATCCTTCCACTTTGCTAGCCTCTATTATTACTGCGCAACTTTTGCCGGTATCATGAACCCATTATTTACCTTCCTCAAAACAGCCACCATACCTAACTATTATGGCATTTCCATAGCCATTCTGAGATATATTGCCATGCAACTTTCCACCGTTCCGTTTATTATGACACGTTCCATCATTGTCATATTGCTCTTTGCATGATCATGTAGTTGACATTGTATTTGTGGCAAGGCCACCTTCATAATTTTCATACATGTCGCTCTTGATTCATTGCATATCCCGATACACCGCCGGAGGCATTCATATAGAGTCATATCTTGTTCTAGCTTTGAGTTGTAATTCTTGAGTTGTAAATCAATAAAAGTGTGATGATCTTCATTATTAGAGCATTGTCTCAGTGAGGAAAGGATGATGAAGACTATGATTCCCCCACAAGTCGGGATGAGACTTCGGACTTTAAAAAGAAAAAAAAGAAAAGAGAAAGGCCAAAAAGAAAAAAAAGAAAGGCCAAAGAAAAAAAAGAGAAAAAAAAGAGAAAGAAAAAAATAAAATGAGAGAAAAAGAGAGAAGGGACAATGCTACTATCTCTTTTTCCACACTTGTGCTTCAAAGTAGCACCATGATCTTCATGATAGAGAGTCTCCTATGTTCTCACTTTCATATACTAAGTGGGAATTTTTCATTATAGAACTTGGCTTGTATATTCCAATGATGGGCTTCCTCAAAATGCCCTAGGTCTTCGTGAGAAAGTGAGTTGGATGCACACCCACTTAGTTTCTTTTGTTGAGATTTCATACATTTATAGCTCTAGTGCATCCGTTGCATGGCAATCCCTACTCACTCACATTGATATCTATTGATGGGCATCTTCATAGCCCGTTAATACGCCTAGTTGATGTGAGACTATGTTCTCCCTTTTTGTCCTCACAACCACCACCATATACCACCATAGTGCTATGTCCATGGCTTGCGCTCATGTATTGCATAAGAGTTGAAAAAGCTGAAGCGCGTTAAAAAGTATGAAACAATTGCTTGGCTCTTCATCGGGGTTGTGCATGATGGAAGTATTTTGTGTAATGAAAATGAAACATGGCCTAACTATATGATTTTGTAGGGATAAGCTTTCTTTGGCTATGCTATTTTGATAGGACATGATTATTTGTTAGTATGCTTTGAAGCATTATTATTTTTATGTTTTATGAGCTTTTATTTTGAATCATTTGGATCTGAACATTCATGCCACAATAAAGAAAATTACATTGAGAATTATGCTAGGTAGCATTCCACATCAAAAATTTCTTTTTTATCATTTACCTACTCGAGGACGAGCAGGAATTAAGCTTGGGGATGCTTGATACGTCTCCAACGTATCTATAATTTTTGATTGTTCCATGCTATTATATTACCCCTTTTGGATGTTTATGGGCTTTATTTTACACATTTATATCATTTTTGGGACTAACCTACTAACCGGAGGCCCAGTCCGTATTGCTGTTTTTTTGCCTATTTCAGTATTTTGAAGAAAAGGATTATCAAACGGAGTCCAAACGGAATGAAACCTTCGGGGGCATGATTTTTGGAATGAACGTGATCCAGACGACTTGGAGTGCAAGTCAAGAAGTAGCCGAGGCCTCCACGAGATAGGAGCCCCCCCCACTATAGGGCGCGCCCCTGTCTCATGGGCCCCTCGGGCAGCCACCGACGTACTTCTTCCTCCTATATAAGCCTACGTACCCCGAAAACATCCAGGGAGCAACCGAAACACAATTTCCACCGCCGTAACCTTCTGTATCTGCAAGATCCCATCTTTGAGCCTTCGCCGGTGTTCTGCCAGAGGGGGAATCGACCACGGAGGGCCTCTACATCAACATCCTTGCCCCTCCGATGAGTTGTGAGTAGTTTACCATAGACCTACGGGTCCATAGTTATTAGCTAGATGGCTTCTTCTCTCTTTTTGGATCTCAATACAATGTTCTCCCCCTCTCTTGTGGAGATCTATTCGATGTAAACTCTTTTTGTGGTGTGTTTGTCGAGATCTGATGAATTGGCGGTTTATGATCAAGTTTATCTATGAGAAATATTTGAATCTCCTCTGAATTCTTTTATGTATGATTGAGTTATCTTTGCAAGTCTTTTCGAATTATCAGTTTGGTTTGGCCTACTAGATTGATCTTTCTTGCCATGGGAGAAGTGCTTAGCTTTGGGTTCAATCTTGCGGTGTCCTTACCCAGTGACAGAAAGGGTTGCAAGGCACGTATTGTATTTTTGCCATCGAGGATAAAAAGATGGGGTTTATATGATATTGCTTGAGTTTATCCCTCTACATCATGTCATCTTGCTTAAGGCGTTACTCTGTTCTTATGAACTTAATACTCTAGATGCAGGCAGGAGTCGGTCGATGTGTGGAGTAATAGTAGTAGATGCAGGCAGGAGTCGGTCTACTTGTTGCGGACGTGATGCCTATATACATGATCATGCCTAGATAATCTCATAATTATCCGCTTTTCTATCAATTGCTTGACAGTAATTTGTTCACCCACCGTAATACTTATGCTATCTTGAGAGAAGCCTCTAGTGAAACCTATGGCCCCCGGGTCTATCTCTTATCATATTTGCTTCCAATCTACTTTTATTTGCATCTTTACTTTTTGCATCTATATTATAGAATACCAAAAATATATTTATCTTATCATACTATCTCTATTAGATCTCACTTTCGCAAGTGAATGTGAAGGGATTGACAACCCCTTTATTGCGTTGGTTGCGAGTTCTTTGTTTGTTTGTGCAGGTGCGTGGGACTTTTGAGGAGCCTCCTACCGGATTGATACCTTGGTTCTCAAAAACTAAGGGAAATACTTATGCTACTATTGCTGCATCACCCTTTCCTCTTCAAGGAAAACCAACGCAAGCTCAAGACGTAGCATCCATTTGCAGAAGATGGAACTTTGCATCCCGATTTACACCTTATCTTTGTGGATGAAGTTTGTGGATTATTTAAGCTTGCAGGTATTCCCGACGATGTTGTCAAAAGGAAGGTCTTCCCTTTATATTTGAAGGGAGATGCATTGACATGGTATAGGCTATGTGATGATACGAGATCTTGGAATTATAAGCGATTGAAGTTTGAATTTCACCAGAAGTTCTATCATATGCACCTTGTTCATCATGATCGTAATTACATATATAATTTCTGGCCTCGCGAAGGAGAAAGCATCGCTCAAGCTTGGGGGAGGCTTAAGTCAATGTTATATTCATGCCCCAATCATGAGCTCTCTCGGGAAATGATTATTCAAAACTTTTTTGCTCGGCTTTGTCTTGATAATCGCAACCTGCTCGATACTTCCTGTGCTAGTTCTTATATGCTGAAGACTAATGATTTCGAATGGGACTTATTGGAAAGAATTAAACGCACCTCTGAAGACTAGGGTTCCGACGATGGTAAGGAGTCAGGTATGACACCTAAGTTCGATTGTGTTAAATCTTTTATAGATACCGATGCTTTTCGTGGATTTAGCACTAAGTATGGACTTGACTCTGAGATAGTAGCTTCTTTCTATGAATCTTTTGCTACTCACGTTGATCTCCCTAAAGAGAAGTGGTTTAAATATAATCCTCATGTTGAAGTTAAAGTAGTTGCACCTATTACAGTTGAAGAAACGACTATCACCTATAGTGATCCTATTGTTCCTACTACTTATGTTGAGGAACCTCCTTTTCCTGTTAGGATAAAGGATCACGCTAAAGCTTCGACTGTTGTTCGTAAGAGTAATACTAGGACTTATACACCCCTTGAGCAAATCAATGTTGAGCCTAGTATTGCTGTGTGAAAGATCAAGGATGTCGCCTAGAGGGGGGGGGGGGTGAATAGGCGCTTTAAAATAATTACGGTTTAGGCTTGAACAAATGCGGAATAAATCTAGCGGTTAATTTGTCAAGCACAAAACCTAAAACAACTAGGCTCACCTATGTGCACCGACAACTTATGCTAAGCAACTATGTGATAGCAAGATATATGACAAAGAACAATATGGCTATCACAAAGTAAAGTGCATAAGTAAAGGGTTTAGGTAAGAGACAACCAAGGCACGCGGAGACGATGATGTATCCCGAAGTTCACACCCTTGCGGATGCTAATCTCCGTTTGGAGCGGTGTGGAGGCACAATGCTCCCCAAGAAGCCACTAGGGCCACCGTAATCTCCTCACGCCCTCGCACAATGCAAGATGCCTTGATTCCACTAAGGGACCCTTGAGGGCGGTTACCGAACCCGTACAAATGGCAACCCTTGGGGGCGGTCACCAGACCCGTACACTTTGGCAACCCTTGGGGGCGGTCACCGGTACCCGTCAAATTGCTCGGGGCGATCTCCAGAACCTAATTGGAGACCCCAACGCTTGCCCGGAGCTTTACACCACAATGATTGAGCTCCGAACACCACCAACCGTCTAGGGCGCCCAAGCACCCAAGAGGAACAAGCTCAAGGGCACCAAGCACCCAAGAGTAATAAGCTTCTCAACTTGTAACTTCCACGTATCACGTGGAGAACTCAAACCGATGCACCAAATGCAATGGCAAGGGCACACGGAGTGCCCAAGTACTTCTCTCCCAAATCCCACCAAAGCAACTAATGCTAGGGAGGAAAATGAGAGGAAGAACGAAAGAAGAACACGAAGAACTCCAAGATCTAGATCCAAGGGGTTCCCCTCACTTAGAGGAGAAAGTGATTGGTGGAAACGTGGATCTAGATCTCCTCTCTCTTTTCCCTCAAGAACTAGCAAGAATCATTGGAGGGATTTAGAGTTAGCAAGCTCGAAGAAGGTCAACAATGGGGGAAGAACACGAGCTCAAAGGATTAGGTTCATTTGGGAAGAAGACCTATTTATATAGTGGGGGAACCAATCCAACCGTTACCCCACTGAACAGCCACGCACAGAGCGGTACTACCGCTTGGGCAGGGTGGTACTACCGCTGAGGGCGGTACTACCGCTCTCACCCAGCGGTACTGCCGCGCTGACGAGGAGGTCAGGGCCCTGGCCCCAGAGCGGTACTACCGTGGGAGTAGGCGCGGTACTACCGCTTGGAGCGGTACTACCGCCACTACTACCGCACTTAGTACCGTAAAACCCGACATAAAAAACGACGGTCTCGAATCGAGGCGGTAGTAGCTCGGAACCACTGCGGTACTACGGCCGAAGACCACAAGCGGTACTACCGCTCGGAGAGCGGTACTACCACTTGGGGAGCGGTACTACCGCTCTGGGAGCGGTACTACCGCTCTGGGAGCGGTACTACCGCTTGAGTGCTTCGGCGGTACTACCTCTGTGGACCGCGGTACTACCGCTGGCGCCATCCTTAAGCCACTACCGCGAAAACAAAGAATACTCCAAGGAAACCAGAACTGCCATAACTTCTGCAAATGAGCTCCGAATTGAGCAAACTCAAGCTTGTGTGAAACAAGACAACGAGTAGTAAGAAGAGGCAGGGGAGGTATTCTTAGCAAACAAAGGAGTGACACCTCCAACAGAGAAGAACCGGCATACCCTCCAACATCGAAAACATCATAGAAGATGCATGTGAACTCCGTTTTCGATGAACTCGAGCTTGTCATGAACATGACCAAAAGCTCCAAATCACACAACGAGAAGAACCAAACAAGAACCAATAAAGATGATGCAAGGATGCAATGGTTTGAGCTCTCTACGAATGATACGATCAAGCAACTCATCAAGAGCCCCCCTTGATAGTACGACAATCGATCCTATAACCCGGTCTCCCACAACTACCATGAGACCGGTAAAATAGAAAACCTATCAAGGGCAAACCTTTGCCATGCACATGGTCCACTTGAGCTAGATGATGACGATCTTGACTCCCTCAAGTTGGACCACCTTTCTTGGTTGCGTTGGCTCGATGAAGACTAGTTGATTGCTCCCCCATACTCCACTATGGGTGAGCCACTCTTCAGCAGATCTTCACAAGTCCATTGTCACCACAATGGATGGCAAGCTTCAAGCATATGATCTCTTCGTGATGATCCTACTTGAACTTGCACACCGCAACCTAATCCCACAAAGAACTCTCACGAAGACCATGGGTTAGTACACAAAGCGTAATTGACCATGCTTACTGTCGGTGTCAAAACCGGCGGATCTCGGGTAGGGGGTCCCGAACTGTGCGTCTAGGCGGATGGTAACAGGAGACAAGGGACACGATGTTTTACCCAGGTTCGGGCCCTCTTGATGGAGGTAAAACCCTACGTCCTGCTTGATTAATATTGATGATGTGTGTTACAAGAGTGGATCTACCACGAGATCAAGGAGGCTAAACCCTAGAAGCTAGCCTATGGTATGCTTGTTGTTCGTCCTATGGACTAAAGCCATCCGGTTTATATAGACACCGGAGAGGGCTAGGGTTACACAGAGTCGGTTACAATGATAGGAGATCTACATATCCGTATCGCCAAGCTTGCCTTCCACGCCAAGGAAAGTCCCATCCGGACACGGGACGAAGCCTTCAATCTTGTATCTTCTTAGTCTTGGAGTCCGGCCGATCATGCTAGTTCGGCTATCCGGACACCCCCTAGTCCGGAACTCCCTCAACAGCCCTTGAACCAGGCTTCAATGACGACGAGTCCGGCGTGCATATTGTCTTCGGCATTGCAAGGCAGGTTCCTCCCCCGAATAATTTATAGAAGATTGTGAACACCAGGATAGTGTCCGACTCTGCAAAAATAAATTCCATGTACCACCGTAGGGAGAATAATATTACACAAGTTCAATCTGCTGACGTATTTTGTGGTGTGACGTCACACCACTACCAAGCCTTTACTCAAATTGTTTTTATCGTTCCACCTCAGCACGTTTAGCGAAGCGGTTTCCTTGGCACGTCTTGTCGAAGCAGAGATCGTGTTCCCCTTATTCCGGGATTCCCATCAATACGGACGTGGGTAACCCAACCGCGCCATTGATTGTGACACTTGGGAGATAAGTGAGTTTTACCAGGCCAGTGGGGACACATGTTTCTGTCCGCCCATATAAGGGGATAAAGATCCAACCCTTTTACCTGCGCCTTCTTCCTCCTTGGCTTACCCATCTCCGCGAACTCGAGCTCCAGCGCCCAAGTCCGCACTTCTCATCTCAACCTTATACAACTATGTCCAGAGCGGGAGGCAAATGGATGGCCTCCTCCGTCATGGAGGAGCAGATCCAGAAGCTGCGCAACGCCGGATATTTGTCCAGCAACATCGCGCACCGGCTCCCCGACGAGGGAGAGCTCATCCCCACCCCCAGGCCCCATTAGAGGGTAGTATTTCTTCCCCATTTCCTCCGCGGACTGGGCTTCCCACTTCATCCCTTTGTCCGGTGACTCATGTTCTACTACGGCCTGGATTTCCACGACCTGGCCCCGAATTTCATCCTCAACATCTCGGCATTTATCGTCGTGTGCGAGGCCTTCCTCTGCATCCAGCCCCACTTCGGCTTATGGCTCAAGACCTTCAGTGTCAAGCCGAAGGTTGTGAAGGGCAGCCAAGCGGAGTGCGGAGGCGCCATGGTGGGCAGGATGTCCCACGTTACATGGCTGGAGGGCACTTTCGTGGAAACCATTAAGGGGTGGCAATCGGGGTGGTTCTACATCACCGAGCCACGTGACCCTGACTGGGCAGCGGCCCCCGAATTCAGATCTGGCATCCCTACACGGCTCACCTCCTGGAAAGAGAGTGGCCGGATTTGGGGCGATTCGGAGGAGCTGACCGGACTCCAAGCCTGTATCCAAAAGCTGGTGGACAAGAAGCTCAAGCTTGTCAACGTAGTCCAGGTCATGCTCATCTGCCGGATTCTCCCGTGCCAACGACGGGGTTTCAACTTGTGGGAGTTCGATCCGGCGCAGCACCAGACCCTGAGCGGGCTCTTGGACACTATGTACGAAGATGTCTGGAAGGTGCTGTTCAAGGGCGCCGAGGCTCCCGCATCCGCTACCGAAGATCGCGGATTCCGCTCGCAGCGTCCAGCTGACGAGGTAAGTGATTTTGCCACTTGTTTTCCATAGTTTGACTCTATGCGGGATCTAAACTCCCTTTACCTTTGACAGGACTGGCTGGCGAAGGCCGAACGGACTATCTGTCCGGCCCCATTGCCAGAGGACCCAGCGGACGCCCGCCTAACGGGGCTGCTGGCTCCGGCACCCCACGTGGTGCCGGAGAAGAAGGCCAAGAAGAAGGCCACGGGGACTCGGAAGAGTTCCCATTTTTAGGTGCTATCGGATGATGAATCCGAGGCTGACTCCTCCCACTAAGGCAAGGAGGAGAAGAAGAAAGCCTCTCCCCCAGCGGGGGGAGGGAAGAAAAGGAAGGCCTCCCCAACAAGGGAGGCCGAAGGGTCCAAGAAGGGGAAAACTCTTCCCCCGGACTGCTCTGCCAACGCCAGTGACGACGACGAGGACTGGCCTCCAAGGGCCAAGCCCCTGGCGAGATCGTAAGTATCCGGACTCCCAAATAACTTGAAGGTTTTTCCATTTCGCCACATAATATCTTTCTAATGCCGCATACAACCCTGCAGTCCGCCCAAGGATGATCTTCCCGCTTCGTCGAGCGGGTCCTTAGGTGCGTCGGATATGGATTCTCTTCCGACTGCCTCCACCCCCCGTGATGCGGACGATGCCGAGGTGGGATCCCAGGAAAGGACCCACCAGGAGGAGGAGGCCACGGAGGTGTCGCAGGACAACCTCCCAGACTTTGCACCGGACTCGGCCCCAGAACTCACAGTGGCTCCGGAGTCCGGCGGGCAACCCCTTCGTAAGAAGGGCAAGACCGTGACGCCGGCAGCCTCCGTCCAACCGGAGGCGCCGGATAACTTGCTAGAGGCGCTCAATGGCGCCTCCATTGAAGAGGAACACCGCACTGTTATGAGTGCGGTGATTCAGAAGGTTCAGCTCGCCAAGAGCGGGCTGACCGAAGCCTGCAGCAGCCTTCTAACAGGCTTTGAGGTAATAATTTTGATATATGTAAAATAGTACCGCATAGACAGTAGCCCCTGATGCTCGGTTCGGTGTTCGGAAAGAAAAGCCGGACTGAGGATCTTAAGAAGATATACGCAGGAGTCATAAAAAATATGTCAATATGGGATTGTAGGCTGCGCTGCTGACCTCTGTCGCACTGACTGCGGAGGTTAATACTTTGAAGGAAAGCCTCGAGCGGTCAGAGAATGAGCTTGGCTGTGCCAAGAAGCAGCTCGAGGACAAGGAAGGTGAGTAACACCTTATTAAAATTGTACCTTACAGAAAAGGATTTTGGTTGCAAAAAGAATGACAAGGATAACATGGGTATTGCAGGGGCCACTAACGAGGTGCCGACCCTGAAAGAGGCGGTGGCCGCGGCCGAATGCAATGCAGCCGCGGAGCGCACCGAGTGAGAGAAGCAGGAGGCGTGTGTGGCGGAGGTACATCAAGAGCTCCAGGATCTCGTGAAAAAACATGAGAGCTTGGAGCGTGACTCAAAGACTCGAGAGTCTGAGCTTGCAACGGCTCTTGAGAGTGCCAAAGCCGCTAAGGCCGAAGCCTACAAGGCCCTCCAGGAGATCGAGGCGGTGAAGAAAATAGCATTGGGTAAGGCATTTTTCATGCAAAGTAAGCATGTGAGTGCTAATTACCTGTTGCTTACCCGAATTCGGAGCTCTCCAGGAGCGTTCGTAGATCTTCCTTGCAGCGTGTCTGATGCTGCCGCATTCTACTGGGCCGAGGAGGGGAGCTCAACGGAGAAGGTCTTCTGGTCTCAGTATGCTGAGGCCGGACATCCGGTGCCCCTTAGCGACCAGCTGAAGCAGCTGGTCGAGCTCCACAAGGCGGCCGAACAGGCCATGAAGGGCCTCATAGTTCGGCTGTGGCCTAAGGAGGCCATGCCTGGGAGCTACTTCGGCCTGGTGCGGCGGCTGGTGGATGCGTGCCCGTGGGTTGAAGTCATCAAGCACTCCGCCTGTATTGAAGGTGCCCGTCGGGCCCTTGCCCGCGCAAAGGTGCACTGGGGCAAGATGGATGCCCATAAGCTCGTGACGGACCCGCCACCAGAGGGCAAGGAGCATCGCACGCCCGAGATGTATTATAAGAGTGTGCTGAAGGGCGCCCGCACTATTGCGGGTGAGTGCTCCAAAGATGTAATTTTTGAGTAGACTCGCATTTTGTTATCCTGTGCGCTGAAAACTTAGTTCATATGCGCTAAGCAACGCTTGTTAATTTAAAATATTACCTTCTGTGCGGCTGTTTATCAAATCTGAGAGATGGCAAGTCGTCGGCTTCAGCCCCCATGCCACGAGTGCTGGGGTGTTCGGGATAAACTTGAGCACTCTTGTTCCCATTTTTGGGTCCATCTAGGGAGGCGCTCAACACAGCGAACAAGGCAACCGGACTTATAATGCTTGAACACTCTCACTTAGCCATAGAATTCTATAATTTTAAATTTCGGCGAAGCCCCTAGTCTTCGGAAGGCCGAATTTGGGGCGCTATCCACGCCTGGGCCGGACAAGATCCGGCTCCTCGCTCTAAGCGGCATAAGTCTTTAAGGACTCGCAAAAAACCTCTCGAACAGCGACCGGCTCTCGCCTCATCATGACGGTCAGTTTTAGCTTTCTCCACTGAGGCGTTAACCCAGCTCAACTGGGGCGCAATCGCAGTGGTTCTCCCAGTGCTACCTTAGCCGATACAACGGAACGTAAGGTACCAAAACATGGGAGCCGGGCAAACCCAACTATTGACCCAAGACATGATTCGGAGCCGATGCATATAGTGCTATAAGTTCGGGGTGCCGCACTTGTGAAAGTGTTCGGACTTATCACACCATGATGCGGGAAACATAAGCCCCTGGTGTATTTTAGCCGTACCAAAGTGTACGGATGCAACATGCCGTAAATGAACATATGTATAAAAAAGAAATGCAATTATAAGCAAAAAGGTGTTGCATTGTTTATTCAAGAAAGACTGTTGTAAGTGCAGAACGATACAAATGGTGCGATAAGCAAGGGATGGGACTGTTAAACATGTCCCCCTCCAGGGGTAGGCTGCCGAATGGTGCGTAAAACAGATTTAATGCTCGTAATGGAGACCACCTGGATATTCGTTGTAGCCTTTATCCTTCCCTGGCTGTTGCATCGTGAGTTCGGCAGGTCTGCTGCCGGACAGGGCCTCTGACGAACGGAGTCCTGTGGGTAAAAAGAAAAAGAAAAGAAAAAAGAACGACACACTTGAGAGCCCCTGGTGTGGTTGAGCCGCAGTCTGGGCCTATCGTGGTCGTGCCCCTCTCCCCATGCCCATGGTATCTTCAGAGCGTAATGGTGTACGTGAGGGACCTGTTTTGACGTTTTATAGGGGCTGGGGTTGGGGCCGCACTGCTACGCGTGCTCGGAACGTGCCAGGTGGTCTTGTTGTATGTTACTCCGGGCGCGCTTAGCTGTGTCCAGCCGCTTAACGGCCGGACTCGAGAATTGCCTTAAGAGGCTGCATTGTACTTCTGCCGTGAGAGCCGCTGTATGTTCCTCCGTGCGGAGAGAACGTTCAGTGTTTCCGTTGACCGTGATGACTCCTCGAGGGCCTGGCATCTTGAGCTTGAGGTATGCGTAGTGCGGCCCCGCGTTGAACTTTGCAAACGCGGTACGTCCGAGCAGGGCATGATAGCCGCTGCGGAACGGGACTATGTCGAAGATTAACTCCTCGCTTCGGAAGTTATCCGGGGATCCGAAGACCACTTCAGTGTAATTGAGCCTGTACAATTGGCTTCTACACCTGGTATGACGCCTTTAAAGGTCGTCTTGGTTGGTTTAATCCTTGAGGGGTCTATGCCCATTTTGCGCACTGTATCCTAATAAAGCAGGTTCAGGCTGCTGCCGCCGTCCATCAGGACTCTGGTGAGGTGAAACCCGTCGACGATTGGGTCTAAAACCAATGCGGCGAATCCGCCGTGGCGGATGCTGGTGGGGTGGTCCCTTCGGTCAAAAGTGATCGAGCAGGAGGACCATGGATTGAACTTCGGGGCAACTGGCTCCATCACGTATACATCCCTTAGAGCATGCTTCCGCTCCCTTTTGGGTATGTGCGTTGCATATATCATGTTCACCGTCCGCACCTGTGGGGGGAAGCCCTTCTGTCCTCTATTGTTCGGCGGTCGGGTCTCTTCCTCGTCATCGCTATGCATCCCCTTGTCATTGTTTTCGGCAATTAACTTGCCTACCTGCTTGAATACCCAACAGTCCCTATTGGTGTGGTTAGCTGGCTTTTCGGGGGTGCCGTGTATCTGGCACAAGCGATCGAGTATTCGGTCCAAATTGGACGGACCCGGAGTAGTTCTTTTGAATGGCTTTTTCCGATGACCGGGTTTAGAGCCTATGAATCCGGCATTGACTGCCGTATCCTCACTATTGTCGCCATTAATGCGGCATTTGTTTTTGTTACGACGCGACCTGCCGCTACGGTCCTTGATGTCCGGACTACCAGAATTTTTGCTGAGGTTGTTGCTGCGTGCTAGCCAGCTGTCCTCACCCGCGCAGAAGCGGGTCATGAGTGATGTGAGGGCTGCCATGGATTTCAGCTTTTCCTGTACCAGGTGCCGGGCAAGCCATTCGTCGCGGATATTATGCTTGAAGGCCGCGAGGGCCTCCGCATCCGGACAGTCGACGATTTGGTTTTTCTTGGTTAAGAACCGTGTCCAGAATTGTCTGGCCGATTCGTCTGGCTGCTGAATTATGTGGCTTAGGTCATCAGCGTCTGGTGGTCGCACATACGTGCCTTGGAAGTTATCGAGGAATGCGGCTTCCAGGTCTTCCCAACTCCCAATTGACTCTGCTGGCAAGCTGTTAAGCCAATGCCGGGCTGGTCCTTTAAGCTTGAGGGGGAGATATTTGATGGCGTGAAGATCGTCACCGCGGGCCATGTGGATGTGAAGGAGATAGTCTTCGATCCAAACCGCGGGGTCTGTTGTGCCATCATAAGATTCAATATTGACGGGTTTAAACCCTTCGGGGATTTGATGATCCATTACTTCATCTGTGAAGCATAGTGGGTGTGCGGCGCCTCTGTACTGGGCGATATCCCGACGGAGCTCAAGGGAGCTTTGTCTATTTTGTTCGTCCCGGCCGGACTTACTGTGTCCGGCGCGACGGTTGTCGTCACGTATCATGGGGCGCCCACACGATCCATAGATCAATCTTGATTGTCTTGCCCTATCCTCCAATATATCTCGCAACTCCGGAGTGTTCCCTTGTGGCCTTGTGCTTTTCGAGCGGTGCTGGGGTACGGGTCTAGTGAAGGGCCTAGAGGCCTCTCTGTCGCGACCACAGGGTGGTCGGTCAGCCGTATTGTCTCCTGGTGATGCGGGTTCATACGCCTCCTCCTCTAATCGGGGGAGCAGCTTGCGTTTAGGGTAGCTTTTGGAGGGGCGTTCGAGCTCATGCTCTTCGGCCGCGAGGACTTCAGTCCATCTGTCGGCTAGCAGATCTTGATCAGCTCTAAGCTGTTGCTGCTTTTTCTTGAGGCTGTTCGCCGTGTCCATAAGCCTACGTTTAAAACGCTCTTGTTCGACGGGATCCTCAGGCACGAAGAATTCGTCGTCGTCGAGGCTTGCCTCGTCTCCGGAGGGAGGCATATAACCCTCTACCTCTTCTTCTGCCGCTCTCTCATAAGGGCTGGCGTCTCTGTCCTCCTGTGCTGCATCTTGCTGGAGTGGGTTGTCTTCGGCACTGTCCGGTGTATTATTATCTCCGGTGCCGGAGTCTTCATTCTTGCTATGGCGGGATTTAGAGCGGCGCCGCTAACACCGACGCTTGGGCTACTTCTTGGAGGGGTCATCCTCCGCTGTTCCTTCGCCATTCCCATCTTTTGGGATATCCACCATGTATATGTCATATGATGAGGTGGCTTTCCAGTGCCCAGTAGGCGCTGGTTCTTGGTCGTCTCCGGCATTGTCGTCCATACCGTCGATGTCTTCGGAGTCGTAGTCTAGCATGTCAGTTAGATCGTCGACAACAGCTACCAAGTGGGTGGTGGGTGGGCTTTGAATTTCTTTGTCGTCCGCATCCCAACCGTCCTGACCGCAGTCCGGCCAGGGCTCTCCTGATAACGAGAGATACTTTAGCGAACTCAAGATGTTGCCGAAAGGTGAGTGTTGAAAGATGTCCGCTGTGGTGAACTCCATGATCGGCGCCCGATCGGATTCGATCGGAGGGGGCGTGGGAGGTTCGGAGTCCGGCGAGGAGTCCGGCACCTCAGAGTCACGAGCTTTATGAGGGACAAGGTTAGTGTTCGGCTCTATCGCCGTAGAGGTTGCAGCCCCCGAGGCGATGTCTAGCCATCCGTCCTCGATCTGCGCAGCCGGCTCCGAATTGAAGATCGAAGCGGGTTCGAGTGCGGCCTCCGGGGTACTGTCCGGCTGCAGAGTTAAATCATGCTCGCCGTGACAGTGCGGCACGCTCGGCTGTGGCTTGAATCCATCGAGGATCAAGTCCCCGCGGATGTCAGCCGTGAAGTTCAAACTTCCAAATCTGACCTGACGGCCAGGGGCGTAGCTTTCGATCTGCTCCAGTTGGCCAAGCGAATTGGCCCGCAGTGCGAAGCCACCGAATACGAAGATCTGTCCGGGGAGGAAGGTCTCACCCTGGACCGCGTCGTTGATGATGATCGAAGAAGCCATCGAGCCTATCGGTGACGGCACAGAGGAACTCTCAATGAAAGCACCAATGTCGGTGTCAAAACCGGCGCATCTCGGGTAGGGGGTCCCGAACTGTGCGTCTAGGCAGATGGTAACAGGAGACAAGGGACACGATGTTTTACCCAGGTTCGGGCCCTCTTGATGGAGGTAAAACCCTACGTCCTGCTTGATTAATATTGATGATGTGTGTTACAAGAGTGGATCTACCACGAGATCAAGGAGGCTAAACCCTAGAAGCTAGCCTATGGTATGATTGTTGTTCGTCCTATGGACTAAAGCCATCCGGTTTATATAGACACCGGAGAGGGCTAGGGTTACACAGAGTCGGTTACAATGGTAGGAGATCTACATATCCGTATCGCCAAGCTTGCCTTCCACGCCAAGGAAAGTCCCATCCGGACACGGGACGAAGTCTTCAATCTTGTATCTTCATAGTCTTGGAGTCCGGCCGATGATGATAGTTCGGCTATCCGGACACCCCCTAGTCCGGAACTCCCTCACCTTACCATACCATGGGATCGTTGATCTCTCGTACATCTATCTTGTTGTCGACAACTTGATCATCTTTGACTTAGTCTTGATCAACCTTGAATCTTTTGACTCCTTCATTTGGATATGTCTTGAAGGTAAAAGAATGACACACATCTTCTTTTCAAACATGCTTGCAATAGTCAACACCAATACCAACTTGGATAATTCCTTAATAGACCTTGTCAACTATAATCTTGACACACTGGTTCAAGAAAACCTATGGACCTAATATAACAAGGCAACCATTAGTCCATAGAGATGCATCAATTCAAAACCAACATGGTTGCACCCATGTCTTTCACTGTGGTTAAAGATCTCTGGATGATGATTTAGATGGGCATGTTATTTATTTCTGTGGTGAGACTGCTAATATTGCTAGACCAGATACTAAGATACATAGACCTGTCGTAGGCATGCCTGTTATTTCTGTTAAAATAGGAGATCATTGTTATCATGGTTTGTGTGATATGGGTGCTAGTGCTAGTGCGATACCTTATGATTTATACAAAGAAATTATGCACGACATTGCACCCGTTGAATTAGAAGACATTGATGTTACTATTAAGCTTGCTAATAGGGATACCATAAAACCTATTGGGATTGTTAGAGATGTTGAAGTCTTGTGTGGGAAGATTAAATACCCTGCTGATTTTCTTGTTCTTGGTTCCCCACAAGATGATTTTTTTCCCATTATTTTTGGTAGACCCTTCTTGAATACAGCTAGTGCTAAGATTGATTGTGCAAAAGATACTGTCACTGTTGGCTTAGATGGTATGTCTCATGAGTTTAATTTTGCTAATCATAGACAACCTCGTGATAGGGAACCATCTAGTAAGGATGAAATTATTGGTCTTGCTTCCATTGCTGTGCCTCCTACTGATCCGTTGGAACAATATTTGCTAGACCATGAAAATGATATGTTTATGAAGAAAAGAAGGGAAATAGATGAAGCGTTCCTTAAACAGGAACCTTTGCTAAAACATAATCTTCCCGTTGAAATTCTTGGGGACCCCCCTTCTCCAAAGGGTGATCCCGTGTTTGAACTCAAACCATTACCTGATAACATTAAGTATGCTTATCTTGATGAAAAGAAAATATATCCTGTTATTATTAGTGCTAACCTTTCAGAGCAAGAAGAGGAAAGATTATTGAAAACCCTGAAGAAGCACCGAGCAGCTATTGGATATACTCTGGATGATCTTAAGGGCATTAGTCCCACATTATGCCAACACAAAATTGCAGTGGAGAAAGATGCCAAACCAGTTAGAGATCCTCAACGACGACTAAATCCCAAGATGAAAGAAGTGGTAAGAAAGGAGATACTAAAGCTCCTTGAGGCAGGTATAATTTATCCCGTTGCTGATAGTGAATGGGTAAGCCCTGTCCATTGTGTTCCTAAAAAGGGAGGTATTACCGTTGTTCCAAATGATAAAGATGAATTGATTCTGCAAAGAATTATTATAGGTTATAGGATGGTGATTGATTTCCATAAGTTAAATAAGGCTACTAAGAAAGATCATTACCCTTTACCTTTTATTGATCAAATGCTAGAAAGACTATCCAAACACACACATTTCTGCTTTCTAGATGGTTATTCTGGTTTCTCTCAGATACCTGTGTCAGCGAAGGATCAATCTAAAACTACTTTTACTTGCCCTTTTGGTACTTTTGCTTATAGACGTATGCCCTTTGGTTTATGTAAGGCACTTGCTACCTTTCAAAGATGCATGATGGCTATATTCTCTGATTTTTGTGAAAATATTTGTGAGGTATTCATGGATGATTTCTCCGTTTATGGATCCTCTTTTGATGATTGTTTGAGCAACCTTGATCGAGTTTTGCAGAGATGCAAAGACACTAGCCTCGTCTTGAATTGGGAAAAGTGCCACTTTATGGTTAATGAAGGCATTGTCTTGGGGCATAAAATTTCTAAGAGAGGTATTGAAGTAGATAAAGCTAAAGTTGATGCTATTGAAAAAGATGCCATGTCCCAAGGACATAAATGGTATAAGAAGTTTGCTTGGTCATGCCGGTTTTTATAGGAGGTTCATTAAGGACTTTTCTAAAATCTCTAGGACTCTGACTAATTTATTGCAAAAAGATATTCCTTTTGTCTTCGATGATGATTGTGTAGAAGCATTTGAAATACTTAAGAAAGCTTTGATCACTGCACCTATTGTTCAGCCATCTGATTGTAATTTACCCTTTGAAATTATGTGTGATGCTAGTGATTATGCTGTAGGTGTTGTTCTAGGGCAAAGAGTTGATAAGAATTAAATGTTATCCAGTATGCTAGTAAGACTCTTGATACTACCCAGAGAAATTATGCTACTACTGAAAATGAATTCTTAGCCATTGTGTTTGCTTGTGATAAGTTTAGACCTTATATTGTTGATTCTAAGTTACTATTCACACTAATCATGCTGCTATTAAATATCTTATGGAAAAGAAATATGCTAAGCCTAGACTTATTAGATGGGTTCTCTTGCTCCAACAATTTGATTTACACATTATTGATAGAAAGGGAGCTGAGAACCCCGTTGCAGACAACTTGTCTAGGTTAGAGAATGTTCTTGATGACCCACTGCCTATTGATGATAGCTTTCCAGATGAACAATTAGCGGTCATTAATGCTTCTCATACAGCTCCTTGGTATGTTGATTATGCTAATTACATTGTTGCTAAATTTATACCTCCTAGTTTCACATACCAGCAAAAGAAAAAGTTCTTTTATGATTTAAGACATTACTTTTGGGATGATCCACACCTTTACAAGGAAGGAGTAGATGGTGTTATTAGATGTTGTGTGCCTGAGCAGGAACAGATCCTACGCAAGTGTCACTCTAAATCCTATGGAGGACACCACGCTGGAGATAGAACTTCACACAAGGTACTACAATCTGGTTTTTATTGGCCTACTCTCTTCAAAGATGCTCGTAAGTTTGTCTTATCTTGTGATGAATGCCAAAGAGTAGGTAACATTAGTAGACGTCAAGAAATGCCTATGAATTATTCTCTTGTTATTGAACCGTTTGATGTTTGGGGCTTTGATTATATGGGACCTTTTCCTGCCTCTAATGGTTATACACATATTTTAGTTGCTGTTGATTACGTTACTAAGTGGGTAGAAGCTATTCCAACTAGTAGTGTTGATCATAACACTTCTATTAAAATGCTTAAAGAAGTTATTTTTCCGAGGTTTGGAGTCCCTAGATATCTTATGACTGTTGGTGGTTCACATTTTATTCATGGTGCTTTCCGTAAGATGCTTGCTAAGTATGATGTCAATCATAGAATTGCATCTCCTTATCATCCGCAGTCTAGTGGTCAAGTAGAGTTGAGCAATAGAGAGTTCAAATTAATTTTGCAAAAGATTGTGAATAGATCTAGAAAGAATTGGTCCAAAAAACTGGATGATACATTATGGGCCTATAGAACTGCATACAAAAATCCTATGGGTATGTCTCCATATAAGATGGTTTATGGAAAAACGTGTCATTTACCTCTTGAACTTGAACATAAAGCATATTGGGCTATTAAAGAGCTAATTATGACTTCAAACTTGCCGGTGAGAAGAGGTTGTTTGATATTAGCTCACTTGATGAATGCAGAACCCAAGCATATGAGAATGCCAAGCTATTCAAAGAAAAAGTCAAATGCTGGCATGATAAGAGGATACAAAAGCGTGAGTTTAATGTAGGAGACTATGTATTACTGTTCAACTCTCGCTTAAGATTTTTTGCAGGAAAACTTCTCTCTAAATGGGAAGGTCCCTATGTTATCGAGGAGGTCTATCGTTCTGGTGCCATAAAAATCAACAACTTCGAAGGCACAAGTCTAAGGGTGGTAAACGGTCAAAGAATTAAACATTATATTTCAGGTAACCCTATCAATGTTGAAACTAATATTATTGAAACCGTAAACCCTGAGGAATACATAAGGGACACTTTCCAGAACGTTCCAGACTCCGAAAAGGAATAGGTATGTGGCACGGTAAGTAAACCGACTCCAAAACAATTCTAATGGCATTTTTTATCAGTTCTGGAATATTTAAGAATTTTTAGGAAAGAAAGTAGTCCCGGGAGGACACAAAGGAGCCTCCACGAGCGGCTGGAGGGCGCGCCCTAACCCTACTGGGCGCGCCCCTGTCTCGTGGCACCTCGATGTGCCTCCCGGACTCCGTTTTCTTGCATGTTACTTCTTTTGGTCGGTAAAAATTCATTATATAATCTCCCAAGGTTTTTGACCACCGTATCACGCAAAATCCTCGTTTTCGTTTCGAGTTGTTTTCAGCAGAATTTAGAGCCATATGTCGTCTCAGGAGTCGGAGGGAGAAGTCTTTGGATGATCTCACTCAGACCCAGGTCACCAGGACTTGGAGCATGGTGGTTGACACTTCAGGACCATGAACCAAAGGATGAAGGATGGAGACGAGCTTGAAAAGGAAGACAGGAGGAAGATAAGCATTACCTCCGAGCGAACATGATGGGGCTACCTAGCTTGGCTATCCCAAATTCGGTCATCCATTCCAACTTTAGATTTCTTTCTTATGAAAATATGAAAAGGAGCTTCACTTGTTCTCCAGAAGCTATGCAGCATCCTTGGGTAAAGGGAGCTTTGGCCGTTACGGGCAAGCTCCATAGAGAAATTATGGATCTCAAACAACAATTCAATAAGCTTGAGGAGGAGAACCATATCCTAAAGGGCATCATCGCCAAGAAGATCATAACCCCAACTGTGAAGAAGGAGAAATAATTACATGGGTATGGGCACTCCCCTTGGCAACTGCCAAGCTTGGGAGAGATGCCCCAGTATCGTATCACCATTACACTCCTACCTTTATCGTTTTATTTAGTCCGTTCCTTTTAGTAATATCTTGCTCTAGTAGATTGAAGTTTTGATATCAAGTAGTTTTGAGTTTTGCTTTGTGATCTCTTTTCGTAATCGAGTCCGTGAGCTATCTATAATAAAGATTAGTGTTGAGTCAAGGGCTTTGCTATGTTGCTATGATTAGAAAGAATAAAAGAGTTCATATTGATCTTATGGATAGTGATGACTTCACATATAGAAAGTATGAGGCATAAAAGTTGTTGAGAGTTGATAAATGTAGTCTTGGTCATCGTTGCAATTAATAGGAAGTAATAAGGAAAGAGAGGTTCACATATAAATATATTATCTTGGACACATTTTATAGTTGGGAACACTCATTAAGTATGACATGCTAAAAGAGTTGACGTTGGACAAGGAAGACACGTAATGGTTTATGTTTTCGCACATCTCAGTTAAAGTATATTGTCATTAACCTTCCAAACATGTTGAGCTTGCCTTTCCCCCTCTTGCTAGCCAAATTCCTTGCACCAAGTAGAGATACTACTTGTGCTTCCAAATATCCTTAAACCCAGTTTTGCCATGAGAGTCCACCATACCTACCTATGGATTGAGTAAGATCCTTCTGTTGGGGAACGTAGCAGAAATTCAAAATTTTCTACATATCACCAAGATCAATCTATGGAGTGACTAGCAACGAGAGAGAGGGGAGTGCATCTTCATACCCTTGAAGATTGCGATACGGAAGCGTTGCAAGAACGCGGATGAAGGAGTTGTACTCGCAGCGATTCAAATCGCGGAAGATCCGATCTAGCGCCGAACGGACGACGCCTCCGTGTTCAACACACGTACAGCCCGGGGACGTCTCCTCCTTCTTGATCCAGCAAGGGGAGAGGAGAAGTTGAGGGAGAACTCTGACAGCACGACGGCGTGGTGGTGATGGAGCTCGTGGTTCTCCGGCACAGCTTTGCTAAGCACTACGGAGGAGGAGGAAGTGTTGGAGGAGGGAGGGGCTGCGCCAAGGGAAGGTTGTGGCTGCCCTCCCACCCCCTCACTATATATAGGGGGAAGGGAGAGGGGGCCGGCCCCTCTAGATGGATCTAGAGGAGGGGGCGGTGGCCAGGGGAAACCCTAGATGGGTTTAGGCGCCCCCACCCCCTAGGAAACTTGCCCCCCAAGCCGGGAGGGGAGGCTGCCCTAGGGGTGGCGCCCCTACCTCTCCAGGTTACATGAGATGGGGTGGGAGGGGCGCTCAGCCCCTTAGTGGGCTGATGTGCCCCCTCCCCTTGGCCCATTAGGCCCCCCAACACTTGCCGGGGCCTCCGAAACCCCTTTGGGACACACTAGTCATCACCTGGTACCCCCGGAACAATTCCAGACTCCAATACCCTTCGTCCAATATACCGATCTTCACCTCCGGACCATTCCGGAGCTCCTCGTCATGTACGGGATCTCATCCGGGACTCCAAACAACCTTCCGTAACCACATACTATTTCCCATAACAACTCTAGCGTCACCGAACCTTAAGTGTGTAGACCCTACGGGTTCAGGAACCATGCAGACATGACCGAGACATCTCTCCGTCCAATAACCAACAGCGGGTTCTGGATACCCATGTTGGCTCCCACATGTTCCATGATGATCTCATCGGATGAACCACAATGTCGAGGATTCAAGCAATCCCGTAGACATTTCCCTTTGTCAATCGATACGTTACTTGCCCGAGATTCGATCGTCGGTATCCCAATACCTCGTTCAATCTCGTTACCGGCAAGTCACTTTACTCGTTCCATAATGCATGATCCCGTGATTAACTACTTAGTCACATTGAGCTCATTATGATGATGCATTACCGAGTGGGCCCAGAGATACCTCTCCGTCATACGGAGTGACAAATCCCAGTCTCGATTCATGCCAACCCAACAGACACTTTCGGAGATACATGTAGTGCACCTTTATAGGCACCCAGTTACGTTGTGACGTTTGGTACACCCAAAGCATTCCTACGGTATCCGGGAGTTGCACAATCTCATGGTCTAAGGAAATGATACTTGACATTAGAAAAGCTCTTAGCAAACGAACTATACGATCTTGTGCTATGCTTAGGATTGGGTCTTGTCCATCACATCATTCTCCTAATGATGTGATCCCGTTATCAATGACATCCTATGTCCATGGTCAGGAAACCATAACCATCTATTGATCAACGAGCTAGTCAACTAGAGGCTCACTAGGGACATGTTGTGGTCTATGTATTCACACATGTATTACGGTTTCCAGTTAATACAATTATAGCATGAACAATAGACAATTATCATGAACAAGGAAATATAATAATAACCATTTTATTATTGCCTCTAGGGCATATTTCCAACAGTCTCCCACTTGCACTAGAGTCAATAATCTAGTTCACATCATTATGTGATTGTATTGAATCCAACACCCATGGTGTTTGATCATATCTCGCTTGTGAGAGAGGTTTATTAGTCAACGGGTCTGAACCTTTCAGATCCGTGTGTGCTTTACAAATATCTATGTCATCTTGTAGATGCAGCTACCAGGCGCTACTTGGAGCTATTCCAAATAACTGCTCTACTATACAAATCCGGTTACTACTCAGAGTCATCCGGATTAGTGTCAAAGTTTGCATCGACGTAACCCTTTACGACGAACTCTTTTACCACCTCCATAATCGAGAAAATTCCTTAGTCCACTAGTTACTAAGGTTAAGTTTGACCGCTGTCATGTGATCCATTCCTGGATCACTCTTGTACCCCTTGACTGACTCATGGCAAGGCACACTTCAGGTGCGGTACTCAGCATAGCATACTGTAGAGCCTACGTCTAAAGCATAGGGGACGACCTTCGTCCTTTCTCTCTCTTCTGCCGTGGTCAGGTCTTGAGTCTTACTCAATACTCACACCTTATAACACAGCCAAGAACTCCTTCTTTGCTGATCTATTTTGAACTCCTTCAAAATCTTTTCACGGTATGTATTCATTTGAAAGTACTATTAAGCGTTTTTGATCTATCCTTATAGATCTTGATGCTCAATGTTCAAGTAACTTAATCCAGGTTTTCCATTGAAAAACACTTTTCAAATAACCCTATATGCTTTCCAGAAATTCTACAGCATTTCTGATCAACAATATGTTAACAACATATACTCATCAGAAATTCTATAGTGCTCCCACTCACTTCTTTGGAAATACAAGTTTCTCATAAACTTTGTATAAACCCAAAATCTTTGATCATCTCATCAAAGCGTATATTCCATCTCCGAGATGCTTAATCCAGTCCTTAGAAGGATTACTGGAGCTTTGCATACTTGTTAGCATCTTTCAGGATTGACAAAACCTTCTGGTTGTATCACATACAACCTTTCCTCAAGAAAATCGTCGAGGAAACAATGTTTTGACATCCTATCTGCAAGATTTCATAAATAATGCAGTAACTGCTAATATAATTCCAACAGACTCTTAGCATCGCTACGAGTGAGAAAGTCTCATCGTAGTCAACTCCTTGAACTTGTCGGAAAACATCTTAGCGACAAGTCGAGCTTTCTTAATGGTGACACTTACCATCATTGTCCGTCTTCCTTTTAAAATCCATCTGTACTCAACAGCCTTACGACCATCGAGTAGTTCTTCCAAAGTCTATACTTTGTTTTCATACATGGATCCTCTCTCGGATTTTATGGCCTCGAGCCATTCGTCGGAATCCGGGCCCACCATCGCTTCTCCATAGCTCGTAGGTTCATTGTTGTCTAGCAACATGACCTCTAAGACAGGATTACGTACCACTCTGAAGTAGTACGCATCCTTGTCGACCTACGAGGTTTGGTAGTGACTTGATCTGAAGTTTCATGATCACTATCATCAGCTTCCACTTCAATTGGTGTAGGCGCCATAGGAACAACTTCCTGTGCCCTGCTACACACTAGTTGAAGTGATGGTTCAATAACCTCATCAAGTCTCCACCATCCTCCCACTCAATTCTTTCAAGAGAAACTTTTCCTCGAGAAAGGACCCATTTCTGGAAACAATCACTTTTGCTTCCGGATCTGAATTAGGAGGTATACCCAACTGTTTTTGGGTGTCCTATGAAGATGCATTTTATCCGCTTTGGGTTCGAGCTCATCAGGCAAAACTTTTCACATAAGCATCACAACCCCAAATTTTTAAGAAATGACAGCTTAGGTCTCTCTAAACCATAGTTCATACGGTGTCATATCAACGGAATTACGTGGTGCCCTATTTAAAGTGAATGCGGTTGTCTCTAATGCCTAACCCATAAACGATAGTGGTAATTCGATAAGAGACATCATGGTATGCACCATATCCAATAGGGTGCATTTATGATGTTCGGACACACCATCACACTATGGTGTTCCAGGCGGTATTAGTTATGAAACAATTTCCACAAGGTCTTAATTGTGTACCCAACTTGTAACTCGGATATTCATCTCTATGATCATATCATAGACATCTTATCCTCTTGCCATGATGATCTTCAACTTCACTCTGAAAGTGCTTGAACCTTTCAATAATTTAGACTCGTGTTTCATCAAGTAAATATACTCAGAATCTACTCAAATCATCTGTGAAGTAAGAGCATAACGATATTCACTGCGTGCCTCAGCACTCATTGGATTGCACACATCAAATGTATTACTTCCAACAAGTTGCTCTCTTGTTTCATCTCACTGAAAAACGAGGCCTTTCAGTCATCTTGCCCATGTGGTATGATTTGCATGTCTCAAGTGATTCAAAATCAAGTGAGTCCAAACAATCCATCTGTATGGAGTTTCTTCATGCATATATACCAATAGACATGGTTCCCATGTCTCAATCTTTTCAAAACGAGTGAGTCCAAAGATCCATCAACATGGAGCTTCTTCATGCGTTTTATACCAGTATGACTCAAATGGCAGTGCCACAAGTATGTGGTACTATCATTACTATCTTATATCTTTTGGTATGAACATGTGTATCACTACGATCGAGATTCAATAAACCATTCATTTTAGGTGCAAGACCGTTGAAGGTATTATTCAAATAAACAGAGTAACCATTATTCTCCTTAAATGAATAACCGTATTGCGATAAACATAATCCAATCATGTCTATGCTCAACGCAAACACCAAATAACAATTATTTAGGTTTAACACCAATCTCGATGGTAGAGGGAGCAGGCGATGCTTGATCACATCAACCTTGGAAACACTTCCAACACACATCGTCATCTCACCTTTAGCTAGTCTCCGTTTATTCCGTAGCTCTTTTATTTCGAGTTACTAACACTTAGCAACCGAACCGGTATCTTAATACCCTGGTGCTACTAGGAGTACTAGTAAAGTACACATTTAATACAATGTATATCCAATATACTTCTGTCAACCTTGCCAGCCTTCTCATCTACCAAGTATCTAGGGTAGTTCTGCTTCAGTGACCGTTCCCTCATTACAGAAGCACTTAGTCTCGGGTTTGGGTTCAACCCTGGGTTTCTTCACTAGAGCAGCAACTGATTTGCCGTTTCATGAAGTATCCCTTCTTGCCCTTGCCCTTCTTGAAACTAGTGGTTTTACTAACCATCAACAATTGATGCTCCTACTCGATTTCTACTTTCGCGGTGTCAAACATCGCGAATTGCTCAAGGATCATCATGTCTATCCCTGATATGTTATAGTTCATCACGAAGCTCTAATAGCTTGGTGGCAGTGACTATGGAGAACCATCACTATCTCATCTGGAAGATTAACTCCCACTCGATTCAAGTGATTGTAGTACTCAGACAATCTGAGCACATGCTCAATGATTGAGCTTTTCTCCCTTAGTTTGCAGGTTAAGAAACTTGTCGGAGGTCTCATACCTCTTGACGTGGGCACGAGCCTGAAATCCTAATTTCAGCTCTTGGAACATCTCATATGTTCTGCGACGTTTCAAAAATGTCTTCGGTGCCTCAATTCTAAACCGTTTAACATTACGCACTGAACTATCACGTAGTCATCAAAACGTGTATGTCAGATGTTCGCAACATCCACAAACGACGCTCGAGGTTCAGCACACCGAGCGGTGCATTAAGGACATAAGCCTTCTGTGCAGCAATGAGGACAATCCTCAGTATACGGACCCAGTCCGCATAATTGCTACTGTCAACTTTCAACTAAATTTTCTCTAGGAACATATCTTAAAACAGTAGAACTAAAGCGTAGGCTACGACATAATTTGCAAAGACCTTTTGACTATGTTCATGATAATTAAGTTCATCTGATTATTTAATGAACTCCCACTTAGATAGACATCCCTCTAGTCATCTAAGTGATACATGATCCGAGTCAACTAGGCCGTGTCCGATCATCACGTGAGACGGACTAGTCATCATCGGTGAACATCTTCATGTTGATCGCATCTGCTATACGACTCATGTTCGACCTTTCGGTCTCTTGTGTTCCGAGGCCATGTCTGTACATGCTAGGCTCGTCAAGTCAACCTAAGTGTTTTGCATGTGTAAATCTGGCTTACACCCGTTGTATGCGAACGTTAGAATCTATCACACCCGATCATCACGTGGTGCTTCGAAACAACGAACCTTCGCAACGGTGCACAGTTAGGGGGAACACTTTCTTGAAATTTTATGAGGGATCATCTTATTTATGCTACCGTCGTTCTAAGCAAATAAGATGCAAAAACATGATAAACATCTCATGCAATCAAATAGTGACATGATATGGCCAATATCATTTTGCTCCTTTTGATCTCCATCTTCGGGGCGCCATGATCATCATCGTCACCGGCATGACACCATGATCTCCATCATCGTGTCTTCATGAAGTTGTCTCGCCAACTATTACTTCTACTACTATGGCTAACGGTTTAGCAATAAAGTAAAGTAATTACATGGCGTTATTCAATGACACGCAGGTCATACAATAAATTAAGACAACTCCTATGGCTCCTGCCGGTTGTCATACTCATCGACATGCAAGTCGTGATTCCTATTACAAGAACATGATCAATCTCATACATCACATATATATCATTCATCACATCCTTTTGGCCATATCACATCACACGGCATATGCTGCAAAAACAAGTTAGACGTCCTCTAATTGTTGTTGCAAGTTTTTACGTGGCTGCTATAGGTTTCTAGCAAGAACGTTTCTTACCTACGCCAAAACCACAACGTGATATGCCAATTGCTATTTACCCTTCATAAGGACCCTTTTCATCGAATCCAATCCGACTAAAGTGGGAGAGACAGACACCCGCTAGCCACCTTATGCAACTAGTGCATGCCAGTCGGTGGAACCTGTCTCACGTAAGCGTACATGTAAGGTCGGTCCGGGCCGCTTCATCCCACGATGCCGCCGAATCAAGATAAGACTAGTAGTGGAAAGTAAATTGACAAAATCGACGCCCACAACAACTTGTGTTCTATTCATGCATAGAAACTACGCATAGACCTAGCTCATGATGCCACTGTTGGGGAACGTAGCAGAAATTCAAAATTTTCTACGCATCACCAAGATCAATCTATGGAGTGACTAGCAACGAGAGAGAGGGGAGTGCATCTTTATACCCTTGAAGATCGCGATACGGAAGCGTTGCAAGAACGCGGATGAAGGAGTCGTACTCGCAGCGATTCAAATCGCGGAAGATCCGATCTAGCGCCGAACGGACGGCGCCTCCATGTTCAACACACGTACAACCCGGGGACGTCTCCTCCTTCTTGATACATCAAGGGGAGAGGAGAAGTTGAGGGAGAACTCCGACAGCACGACAGCGTGGTGGTGATGGAGCTCGTGGTTCTCCGGCACAGCTTTGCTAAGCACTACGGAGGAGGAGGAAGTGTTGGAGGAGGGAGGGGCTGCGCCAAGGGAAGGTTGTGGCTGCCCTCCCACCCCTCACTATATATAGGGGGAAGAGGAGAGGGGGGCGACCCCTCTAGATGGATCTAGAGGAGGGGGCGGCGGCCAGGGGAAACCCTAGATGGGTTTACATGCCCCCACCCCTAGGAAACTTGCCCCCAAGCCGGGAGGGGAGGCTGCCCTAGGGGTGGCGCCCCTACCTCTCCAGGTTACGTGAGATGGGGTGGGAGGGGCGCTCAGCCCCTTAGTGGGCTGATGTGCACCCTCCCCTTGGCCCATAAGCCCCCCCCCCCCAACACTTGCCGGGGCCTCCGAAACCCCTTCCGGACACGCTGGTCATCACCTGGTACCCCCGGAACAATTCCGGACTCCAATACCCTTCGTCCAATATACCGATCTTCACCAATAGACCATTCCGGAGCTCCTCTTCACGTGTAGGATCTCATCCGGGACTCCGAACAACCTTCGGTAACCACATACTATTTCCCATAACAACTCTAGCCTCACCGAACCTTAAGTGTGTAGACCCTACGGGTTCAAGAACCATGCAGACATGACCGAGACATCTCTCCGGCCAATAACCAATAGAGGGATCTGGATACCCATGTTGGCTCCCACATGTTCCACGATGATCTCATCAGATGAACCACAATGTCGAGGATTCAATCAATCCCGTAGGCAATTCCCTTTGTCAATCGGTACGTTACTTGCCCAAGATTCGATCGTCGGTATCCCAATACCTCGTTCAATCTCGTTACCGACAAGTCAATTTACTCGTTCCATAATGCATGATCCCGTGATTAACTACTTAGTCACATTGAGCTCATTATGATGATGCATTACCGAGTGGGCCCAGAGATACCTCTCCGTCATACGGAGTGACAAATCCCAGTCTCGATTCGTGCCAACCCAACAGACACTTTCGGAGATACCTGTAGTGCACCTTTATAGGCACCCAGTTACGTTGTGACGTTTGGTACACCCAAAGCATTCCTACGGTATCCAGGAGTTGCACAATCTCATGGTCTAAGGAAATGATACTTGACATTAGAAAAGCTCTTAGCAAATGAACTATACAATCTTGTGCTATGCTTAGGGTTGGGTCTTGTCCATCACATCATTCTCCTAATGATGTGATCCCGTTATCAATGACATCCTATGTCCATGGTCAGGAAACCATAACCATCTATTGATCAACGAGCTAGTCAACTAGAGGCTCACTAGGGACATGTTGTGGTCTATGTATTCACACATGCATTATGGTTTCCAGTTAGTACAATTATAGTATGAACAATAGACAATTATCATGAACAAGGAAATATAATAATAACCATTTTATTATTGCCTCTAGGGCATATTTCCAACACCTTCAAGTAAGTTGTCATGTTTCAAGCAATAAAAATTGCTATCTAAACATGTATGACTTATTAGTGCAGAGAAAATAAGCTTTGTACGATCTTGTTGTGGAAGTAATAAAAGCGACGGACTGCATAATAAAGGTCCACATACAAGGGACAATATAAAGTGACGTTCTTTTGCATTAAGATTTTGTGCATCAACCCTAAACGCACATGACAACCTCTGCTTCCCTCTTCGAAGGGCCTATCTTTTACTTTATGTTTTTACTTTATGCTTGAGTTAAGGTGATCCACACCTTTCCCTTTTTCATTTTATCCTTTGGCAAGCTCCTCGTGTTTGAAAGATCATGATATATATATATATATATCCAATTGGATGTAAGTTAGCATGGGCTATTATTGTTGACATCACCTAAAGGTGAATACGTTGGGAGGCAACACAATAAGCCCCTATCTTTCTCAGTGTCCGGCTGAAACTCCATAACCACAAGTATTGAGTGAGTGTTAGCAATTATAGAAGACTACATGATAGTTGAGTATGTGGACTTGCTAAAAAGCTCTATTGTTGACTCTTTCTGATGTTATGATAAATTGCGTCAATGACTGAGATTATAGTTTGTTAGTTCTCAATGAAGTTTTTGAATCATACTTGACATTGTGAGTTGATTGTTACTTGAGAATAAGAAATCATATGATAAAATCTATTTATGTTGCTGTTATAAGAATGATCATGATGCCCTCATGTCCGTATTTTATTTTTATCGACACCTCTATCTCTAAACATGTGGACATATTTTTCGATTTCGGCTTCCGCTTGAGGACAAGCGAGGTTTAAGCTTGGGGGAGTTGATACGTCCATTTTGCACCATGCTTTTATATCAATATTTATTGCATTATGGGCTGTTATTACACATTATATCTCAATACTTATGGCTATTCTCTCTTATTTTACAAGGTTTACTATGAAGAGGGGGAATGCCGGCAGCTGGAATTCTGGCTGGAAAAGGAGCAAACATTGGAAACCTATTCTGCACTGCTCCAAAAATCCTGAAACTCCACGAGACATGTTTTTGGAATTAATAAGAATTATTGGGCGAAGTAAATACACCATGGGGCCCACACTTTGGCCAGGAGAGTGGAGGGCGCCCCCCCTACTGGGCGCGGCCCCTGTTTCCTGGGCCACCTGGTGGGTCTCCAGTGTCCATCTTCTGCTATATGAGGGCTTTTACCCTAGAAAAAATCATGGGCAAGCTTTCGGGACGAAACTCTGCCGCCACGAGGTGGAACCTTGGCGGAACCAATCTAGGACTCTGGCGGAGCTATTCTCCCGGGAACACTTCCCTTCGGGAGGGGGAAATCATCACCAACGTCATCACCAATGATCCTCTCATCGGGAGGGGGTCAATCTTCATCAACATCTTCTCCAGCACCATCTCCTCTCAAAACCCTAGTTCATCTCTTGTATCCAATCTTGTATCAAAACCACAAATTGGTACCTGTGGGTTGCTAGTAGTGTTGATTACTCCCTGTAATTGATGCTAATTGGTTTACTTGGTGGAAGATCATACGTTCAGATCCTTTATGCATATTATTACCCCTCTGATTATGAACATGAATATTCTTTGTGAATAGTTACATTTGTTCCTGAGGACATGGGTGAAGTCTTGCTATTAGTAGTCATGTCAATTTGGTATTCGTTCGATATTTTGATGAGATGTATGTTCTCTTTTCCTCTAGTGGTGTTATGTGAATGTCGACTACATGACACTTCACCATTATTTGGGCCTAGAGGAAGGCATAGGGAAGTAATAAGTAGATGATGGGTTGCTAGAGTGACAGAAGCTTAAACCCTAGTTTATGCGTTGCTTCGTTAGGGGCTGATTTGGATCCATATGTTTAATGTTGTGGTTATGTTTACCTTAATACTTCTTTTGTAGTTGCGGACGCTTGCAATAGGGGTTAATCATAAGTGGCATGCTTGTCCAAGTAAGGACAGTACCCAAGCACCGGTCCACCCACATATCAAATTATCAAAGTACCGAGCGCGAATCATATGAACGTGATGAAAACTAGCTTGACGATAATTCCCATGTGTCCTCGGGAGCTCCCTTCTCAGTATTAGAAATTGTCCAGGATTATCCTTTGCTACATAAAGGATTGGGCCACCTTGCTGCACTTTATTTAGTTGTTGCTCGTTACTATTTATCTTATCATAAAACTATCTATCAACTACAATTTGAGTGCTTGCAGGGAAAACCTTACTGAAAACCGCTTATCATTTCCTTCCGCTCCTCGTTGGGTTCGACACTCTTACTTATCGAAAGGACTATGATTGATCCCCTACACTTGTGGGTCATCAGTACTCTGGGATTTCCAAAAACAGGCAACCCTGGGTTCCCGAGGTGCCTCAACCAATCCACCCAGATGTATATGAAAGTTGCCACCTTAATGTTATCCATGATTAGATAACTCTCAAACTTCCATGTGTGAATCACGATCCAATCCCTGTCTATGAGCATGGCTAAGCAATAATAATCATAACGTATATTCCCGGGGTGATCAAAAGGTATTAGTGTCAGGACCCCGACTCGATGTCACATCGATCTAGCCGGTAACACCTCATATCACTTTGCGGCCTCACGCACGGTATCCCCACGGGTGTCGCCTTACCTTTGCCCGGGACCGTTTGCGCCTTTTGGCTCACGTATATGATAGTGTCGCTAGCATCCATATGATAAGGAGCCCGGGCTGACATGACTAGTCGTAAACCCAAAGTGGCACAGACTTACAGGGACAGGCATCCATGACCCAGCTTCGAACGTGTCGGTCATCAGCAAGTGGGTCCGGGCTGTAGCACTGGGCTAGCAGGACTCCGGTAAACCGGGCTGTAGCGGGCTAACAGGACTCCGGTACTCAAAGCGTGACATTTCCCCGAAGGGACAGACACAGGAACGAAGAAGGACACATGCCGGCCAGCCTAAGTGTTCCGGAGCAGTAGCAAGCTACCATGGCTCAGTGGAAACACTAGGAGACATTTCCCGGTAAGAGAGGCTACTAAAGACAAACAACTAGATGGTCAGATCCCACACATACCAAGCATTTCAATAACATACACACAATATGCTCGATATGTGCAATACAACATGGCATCACCAAATGACTCTACTACTCAAGTAGTTTATTCAATAGGCTCCGAGGAGCGAGATATTACAAACATGGGTCTCGTGACCCAACACTCAGAGCATACAAGTCAAAGCACAAGCGGAAGCTATCATGTTTGAGTACAGACAACTATAAATGAAAAGGCTGAGAAGCCTGACTATCTACCAGATCCTGCCGAGGGCACAAGATCGTAGCTGAGGTATCAAGCTAAACGTCGAAGTCCACGTGAAACTACTAGCGAGACCGAAGTCTCTCTGCAAAAACATAAAATAGGCAAACGTGAGTACAAATGTACCCAGCAAGACTTACATCATAACTATCTACATATGCATCATTATCAACAAAGGGGATGGTAGGGTTTGACTGCAGCAAGCCAGCTTTGACTCGGTGGCTATCCTAAACTACGACTGCAAGCGACTCTTTTGAGGTGGCGCACACGAGTCCACATATTCACCATATCAATACACCACTATGGATCCGCTCCCGTCTCCCTACGAGAACGCCATCCATAGCACTCACGCTTATCTTGCGCATTTTAAAGTATCCACTTTCACTTGTCTATGAACTGATATAAGTAATCCAGAAGTCCTTTTCCGCGGACACGGCTATTCGAATAGATGATGTTAACCCTGCAGGGGTGTACTTCTTCATACATGTTTCCACCACTTAGCGTCTGCACACGACATGTGCTCGGCAGACTTCAAGCGAAAGCCGACGTGGGTGTAGACCACGACCTACCTAAACACTCAAGTCTCTAGTCCAGGTTTATCGCCTATTCGGGTTCCATCCATGAGGAGATCCGGCCGGAGTTTCGCTCACAGCCCCAAACGATGTGAACAGGGTTCCGTGACACCAAACGGGCGCCCGGTTTACCCGGCCACGTGCCTACCGCATCACAGCCCACCCCTACGGTCAGCGCTGTCCATGGCCTCCAGCATACTACAAACACCAGAAACTACTTGCAACTCCTGGACAGAGGACGAGGGTGAATGAGAAGTCGAGCGGGGTCATATTTCAGGGCCCAATGTATGGTAGTAACTGAATCATGGATCACAAACACAGAACTCAGTTCCTGAGGACGGCTACAATGAGACAACCCACCATGTACTCCTACATGGCCTCTCACCGCTACCTTTACCAAATCGTGTTCACACACTTAGCTCACACACAGTAGGACATGTTCACACGCCTCTGATTCATCCCCGATGAATCAGACCTGACTCAACTCTAAGCAGTAGCAGGCATGACAAACAAGCATGAATGAGTAGGCACAACAGGGCTCAAACAACTCCTACTCATGCTAGTGGGTTTCATCTATTTACTGTGGCAATGACAGGTCATGCAAAGGATAAAGGGGTTCAGCTACCGCAGCAAGTAACAGATAAATCGGTGTTGTCCTAATGCATTAAAAGAGAGCAGGGGCGAGAGAGTAGGATTGTATCGGAATGGACAAGGGGGTTTTGCTTGCCTGGCACTTCTGAAGATAACATTGAGTCTTCATCAGTGTCAACGATCACATCATCGGTATCACGTCTATCGAGAGGGGACAAATACCGGCAACAAAGAAGAAATACAATCAATGCAATGCACAATATGATGCATGCTATGACATGGCAATATGAATGTGTTTTGGGCTAATGCGACTAGCAACAGATTAAATGAAGTTGGTTTGAATACAAGATTCAAATTCAAACTCCATATGTGATTATTTAAATGTCATTCACTTCATTTGCTCTAAACAGTAGTGATAAGTTGTTCTAACATGCATGAAAATGGTACAGATGGATTCCTTGAATTTTTCTGATAATTTTTCATATATAAATTATTTAATTTGGAGTTACGGTTAATTTTCTATGAATTATTGAAGTTTAGGGCATTTTCTGATATTTATAAATCATTTAGGATTTATTTAAATTCCAGAACAAATACTGCGTCAGCATGACGTAATAGTGATGTCAGCAGGGTCAACCGAGCACCCCAGGTCAAACCTGACGTGTGGGGTCCACACGTCAGTGTCTCAGTCAACTAACCAGGTTAGTTAGCCCTAACTAACTTAGTTAGCCGGGCGGGGCCCGCATGTCAGTGGCCTACCTAATTAACTAAGTTAGTTAACACTAACTAACTTAGCACTAACTAAGCAGGCGCCTGGGCCCACACGTCAGGGGGTCAAACCCCGGGTCAAACCCGCCGGAGTTGACCCGCGGCTTGTCGCCGGCGACGCCAGCAACGGCGGAGGGCGTCGGAAACGCTCCTTCGGCGACCAAATCGGCGACTGAGGGGCTCTACGCGTAGCGGGGAGTCGCCCGCATCCATCTGTGCAACCGGCAGGGGCTGGGGTGGCTCGAGCTCACCGGAACGGGGCCCGCGGCGGCGACCGAAGTTCGGGCCAGCACGGGCACGGGGCTACGCTTGGCGAGCGAGCGAGCTGAGAGGCTGGGCGGGCTCCTGGGAGATCCACGAGCTCGAGGTCGTGCTCGGACGCGAGTTCGGTGACCTGCAACGACGGCGGCGACATCGCCGGCGGAGCCGAGCTCGCGGCTCCGGTGGAATCGAGGCTACAGGGCGCAATCGAAGGGGAAAAGAGGGAGGGGAGGCGTGGGAGCTCACAGCGGTGCCGTAGGGGTGGTTAGCCGGCTCGGGGACGCGACGATGGTGGTGAATTGATGATGAAGATCCTCGGCGACCGGCGATGGAAACGGCGATGCCGGCGACGTTGTGGCGCGTCCGTAGTTCCATGGCTTGGTGGGGAGGTCGAAGATGTCGTGACGGAGCTCTCAAGCACGCTGGATGGGCGAGGGAGGGCTGGTGGCCATGGTTACGGCGACGAAGACGGCGAGCTCCGCTCGGTGGTGTGCGCGGGAGGGAAGCAGAGGAGGGAACGGGGTCCAGGGGAAGAGAGGGAGGGCTGGACGGCTCCGGGCGGCTGCGTGGCGTCTCCACGCATGGATAGGCTCGAAGGGGGAGGCCTCCAGCGCGAAGCAGGAGGTGGCCGGCGTCGACGCGCGCCACGCCTCGCCTCTGCTCGTCCTCCTGGCAGAGGAGGAAGAGGACAAAGGAGGAGGAGGTGGGCTGGGCCGGCTGGGGGAACTGGGCCGGCTCTGGTGGCTGCGCGGGTAAGGCCAGGTAAGTGGCCCAGGTGGCCTCTCCCTTTTTATTTTGCTCTGTTTTATTTTTTAATCATTGTTTTCTATTTGTTTCAATCTGTTTTGATTTAGTTCAAACACTAAATCATTTTTGTTTCTTCCAATAATTTTTGTAGGGACTGAAAGTAATATTCTAGAGCCCCTCACAAAATATCAGAATTATTGAAGCATTAAAAATATATATAACATATATTTGCTCCAACTCAAATACAATATATATTAGTTCAAAGATCCAAAATGACATGGAAAAATGTGCATCATCTCTGGTTACTGTTTCCAGCATTTTTCCAAAGATGATGAACATTTTTGAAAGCCACTTGGATTGACTGAAAATATTTTAGGTGAACCTGGTGAATTCTTAAAATGCTAGGGTTTGGACAATCCCCATTTCAACTTTCTGTAAAAGTAAACATGATGCATCACCAAAGGCTAGTACTAGTGCAATGCCAGAAGCTAGGGATGTGACAACTCACCCCCACTAAACAAGAATCTCGTCTCGAGATTCAAGCGTAGGGTAAGGTGAAAGGTAAACGCAACTAGTATAATCTTCACGATCCAGGTTGCACTTCATAGAAACGTTGATTCGTTCACCATCTTTGTCTTGTCGTCTTGCTCTGAGAAATCCTGCCAACATGACCTGGAGGGAAAGAGACTCTAGAAGGGTCGATCTTCTCGAAGATCGAACAACTCACGGAATGAGACATAGCAACATCTCTTGAGCTGGGAGACGAAGCACAGATTTGAAGAAATGGAGTGGAGCAGATGACGAAGGTTCACTAGGTAGACAACGATTCCACGCTTAAGAAGGTGGTAAACGATTGCCAACGTAGCGAAGAGTTGAGTTGCCATGATACCACGACGAAACATCCTGGAGGAAGGTGATCGTAGAGTATTACCTTAAGTGGCAAAAAGAATTACTTTTGATTCAGAGATCATTGAAACTCTTCATACCAGCATAAGGCAATTCACAACGATCGTTTGGAGGGGGTCTGTAGAATGGCATACTCGGACTTGGATGATGTGGATTACCTTGTTGAAGACAACGTAATGGATGAATTTGCTTATCACCGAAGGTGGAAGAGACCCATGGTAGGATGGCACATTGGCGGTGCAAGCTGGGAACAAAATGCAAATGCTGGGAATGATTCTGGTAACTGGGGAAGAACCCAACAATAAGGAGTGAATTCACTGTTGGAGTGGTTATAGCATAACCGAAGGGACTAGGAGCAATCCCGGTTAGTGCCGGCGATAACACCTAACGCTTGTGCGTGCTCTCAAGAACTTGAGCAATTCCATAATCATCAAGGTTTTACCAACATCCGTGTCAAGGGTCCGATAACACAACTTACTACCATGATGAATGGTGATGGAGGATGCAGATGCAAAGGAAGATAACACCTTCTCAGATTTCACCCTTGGCGGGGCCAAGGAAATAAAATCTGGATGATCGACCGAGAGACATTTAGCACTCCGCTTCTAATGTTCTCCTTGATGTGCTAGTGTAACCCATTCATAGATATGGTTTGATATCTAGAACATGAAGTAAAAGGTCGGACTTCGGGAACACAAGAATCCATAAGGAACAACTAGGGAGGTAAACCCTACGAAATCCTTATAGGGAGGTGGCCAACTTCTTTAATCAAGATACTACAATAATAGGTCTCTCGGCTGGGTGGTGCTGGCCTCGACATCCACTTTACCGGTTATCGAGGGACCAATATTATAGTTCTTGGGAAATGTTCCAAACCATCATATCTGCCTGAGATTCAGATCTGGTTGGTGTCAGGATATCCCAGACTCATCAAGTCTAGAAAGAAAAATGGAAGTTTGCAACGCAAATCGACGAGATAATGTTGCGGGATTCTCGGGGAGTGAGCTACGATAGTAAGCTCCAAAACATGAGCTGGTTCTGCTACAACATGTGAACACGCTGTCCCAGACAAACATGACCACGTGGTAGTCTTATAATAAAACACTACCGAGTTCAGGAGGGGAAACCATCATTAAGGACATCGAAGTCTCCACGCGTGGAAATCCAAAGAGTTCACCTTGGACAGACTCCTTTATCTTTGAACAACTCAATCAGTGGCTTGGTGTGCTAGGATATACATATAGAATGGAGGTTGCAAATCTCCAGACCACAGAATACTTCGCACGTATGCATGACTGACTTGGGATGATTCCAAAGGAAACAACATTGACTTTCTTGAATCCACGGCGGCAACTTGCATCAAATGCACATGGACTGGAGGAAGTCACTTCTTACATCCGAACATTTGCTCCATGAACTAGCATGAAGAAATGCTTTCAAAAGTTTCCAACACTAACTTAATGCTCAACAAAATCATGGAGGGAATAAGGATGTTGTCAATGGGCTCAACAACAATTCATCCGGGTTTCCTTTTAAAAGGAATTCCATAGTTAAGTGAACAAGTGATAGCATTGGTCAGACCAAAGATGTAGGGGTGTATGCTCGAGGGATCAACCACGAGTAAGACAACATTACGAGCATCGTTGGTAATGATTTGATTTGACGATAGCCCACACTCAAATCAAAGGATTGATAAGACAATAGGTCCAGCAACTGATCACAGGGACCAATCGATGAAGATATCATCTTTCTTCAACACACACTACACAAGAATATCCCTTTGGAACGAACTAAGTCAGACAAGCTTTTATCTTCCAACCCTCCAAGTTATTGTTTAGCTTAACCAACTAGCTCAGGGATATCTAACACCGATTCTTGGAGAGAAGGTGGTTCACAAGAAACCAACTTGATCACGAGCTCAACATAGCGGTCAGGTGACAACCTGGTAATACTTCTGAGAAGATATTCAGAAAATCACGAGCCACCGGTATGTTACTAAGCTCGAGAACAATCTTGCTTTTCAGGGCAAGACGATATGATCAATAGAGCAAGAATTTGAAATAATCCTAACCCATCGATCGAGGAGGGCACTGAGAACAAGGACTAGGTAGCATGATCAACCTTAGAATGATGATTCGAAAACCAACATACTAAGAATGAAATTATTATCCTTTAACTACCAAGCAACAGAGTTGCTAGCAGTATTGATTTCACACATCACAATTCATTTGTCGGTATTCCGGTTGCATCAACACGAGGGCCGAGGAATGAACAGTGATGGCAAGAAGTATCACTGTACCAAGAGTTCATGGGATGGTGTGCAATTCCTATAATAATCTCGATATAAAATATGTAATACTCCAAGGTAGAGCAGAACCAAAAGCTGGATTGGCATTTGATCTGCGGAATACAACTACTTTGACCCAATCCTAGATATGGAAGAAGTACTGGAGTTTGTTTCTCCTAGTCATTCTGCAATAGAATGGCTTGACGGATCACAAGAGTAATAGGCATCGATAAACGAATGCATGCATACTCTTGATATCAATTGATAGACGAGGGTCAGAATGCAACTAAAGAGAACAACTCAAAGGAACATATAACTTTCTGAGTTGTGGATGCATAGATTAGTATGTCGAACCAAGTTCAACATATTTCTTCCGGATAACCCATGCAGAAAGGTAGAACTGGCAGAGTCACGATTTATGAATGGAGAACTCCTCAAGAGTACTCTAATTGTGATTTTTTTGATCCAATAAACATCTGCCATAAGCGGTTCATAGTATTTGGAAGAAGGAAATACCACGGATCTCGAGGACTATCGTAAAGGTTATTAATAGCCTAAGGAACTAGCAAACACTATCAACATGAAGTAAGTGGAGTGAACCTCGGGTTCAAAGCCCAAGGAGTAGAATACCTACTACTAAGTGGCATCACGGGATGCTTTCGAGAATAAAAGCCAGAATCATCACACTGGGACACAAAACATGGCTAGACTACTAGATGATCCCCTGAGACACCTAGGGTCATAGTAATAACTCTAACATAAAGGTTGAGGCGGTAGAGTACCTCAACTCAACAATTTGTGTGATTAATCTGACCAAAGGCACATCGGAAACAGGAGGAAGGGATTTGCAAATGCATCAGACTGTTTGGAAACCTGGGATGACTCGGACAGCATAACGGCTGTAAATGCTCAGAAAAGATTTGAGACATTCACAAAAATGGTGGCATAACCACTCAGAAGCACAATATCAAGGTTTCGAGATCAACAGTTAACATACGGAAGTAGTAGGAGCTGAACTGAGGCTTGAATCAACAATCTTATAAGTCTACGGATTAGTAACACGTGATCCTGATAGAAAGAAGAGATATCCTAGTTCTTAATCCCCGTAGAAGATAAGATGATGACTCAGATCAGAAGGGCATAAGGTATAAGGAGTAAAAAGAGCCTTATGTTCCATCCCACAATCAATTCCCTTATATAACTAAAGAATTTCTAAACTCAACTTCGACCAGTTTGGCTTGGTAATCCTACAGGCAGTCAAGCTCTGATACCAACGCTGTCAGGACCCCGACTCGATGTCACATCGATCTAGACGGTAACACCTCATATCACTTTGCGGCCTCACGCACGGTATCCCACGGGTGTCGCCTTACCTTTGCCCGGGACCGTTTGCGCCTTTTGGCTCACGTATATGATAGTGTCGCTAGCATCCATATGATAAGGAGCCCGGGCTGACATGACTAGTCGTAAACCCAAAGTGGCACAGACTTACAGGGACAGGCATCCATGACCCAGCTTCGAACGTGTCGGTCATCAGCAAGTGGGTCCGGGCTGTAGCACTGGGCTAGCAGGACTTCGGTAAACCGGGCTGTAGCGGGCTAACAGGACTCCGGTACTCAAAGCGTGACATTTCCCCGAAGGGACAGACACAGGAACGAAGAAGGACACATGCCGGCCAGCCTAAGTGTTCCGGAGCAGTAGCAAGCTACCATGGCTCAGTGGAAACACTAGGAGACATTTCCCGGTAAGAGAGGCTACTAAAGACAAACAACTAGATGGTCAGATCCCACACATACCAAGCATTTCAATAACATACACACAATATGCTCGATATGTGCAATACAACATGGCATCACCAAATGACTCTACTACTCAAGTAGTTTATTCAATAGGCTCCGAGGAGCGAGATATTACAAACATGGGTCTCGTGACCCAACACTCAGAGCATACAAGTCAAAGCACAAGCGGAAGCTATCATGTCTGAGTACAGACAACTATAAATGAAAAGGCTGAGAAGCCTGACTATCTACCAGATCCTGCCGAGGGCACAAGATCGTAGCTGAGGTATCAAGCTAAACGTCGAAGTCCACGTGAAACTACTAGCGAGACCGAAGTCTCTCTGCAAAAACATAAAATAGGCAAACATGAGTACAAATGTACCCAGCAAGACTTACATCAGAACTATCTACATATGCATCATTATCAACAAAGGGGATGGTAGGGTTTGACTGCAGCAAGCCAACTTTGACTCGGTGGCTATCCTAAACTACGACTGCAAGCGACTCTTTTGAGGTGGCGCACACGAGTCCACATATTCACCATATCAATACACCACTATGGATCCGCTCCCGTCTCCCTACGAGAACGCCATCCATAGCACTCACGCTTATCTTGCGCATTTTAAAGTATCCACTTTCACTTGTCTATGAACTGATATAAGTAATCCAGAAGTCCTTTTCCGCGGACACGGCTATTCGAATAGATGATGTTAACCCTGCAGGGGTGTACTTCTTCATACATGTTTCCACCACTTAGCGTCTGCACACGACATGTGCTCGGCAGACTTCAAGCGAAAGCCGACGTGGGTGTAGACCACGACCTACCTAAACACTCAAGTCTCTAGTCCAGGTTTATCGCCTATTCGGGTTCCATCCATGAGGAGATCCGGCCGGAGTTTCGCTCACAGCACCAAACGATGTGAACAGGGTTCCGTGACACCAAACGGGCGCCCGGTTTACCCGGCCACGTGCCTACCGCATCACAGCCCACCCCTACGGTCAGCGCTGTCCACGGCCTCCAGCATACTACAAACACCAGAAACTACTTGCAACTCCTGGACAGAGGACGAGGGTGAATGAGAAGTCGAGCGGGGTCATATTTCAGGGCCCAATGTATGGTAGTAACTGAATCATGGATCACAAACACAGAACTCAGTTCCTGAGGACGGCTACAATGAGACAACCCACCATGTACTCCTACATGGCCTCTCACCGCTACCTTTACCAAATCGTGTTCACACACTTAGCTCACACACAGTAGGACATGTTCACACGCCTCTGATTCATCCCCGATGAATCAGACCTGACTCAACTCTAAGCAGTAGCAGGCATGACAAACAAGCATGAATGAGTAGGCACAACAGGGCTCAAACAACTCCTACTCATGCTAGTGGGTTTCATCTATTTACTGTGGCAATGACAGGTCATGCAAAGGATAAAGGGGTTCAGCTACCGCAGCAAGTAACAGATAAATCGGTGTTGTCCTAATGCATTAAAAGAGAGCAGGGGCGAGAGAGTAGGATTGTATCGGAATGAACAAGGGGGTTTTGCTTGCCTGGCACTTCTGAAGATAACATTGAGTCTTCATCAGTGTCAACGATCACATCATCGGTATCACGTCTATCGAGAGGGGACAAATACTGGCAACAAAGAAGAAATACAATCAATGCAATGCACAATATGATGCATGCTATGACATGGCAATATGAATGTGTTTTGGGCTAATGCGACTAGCAACAGATTAAATGAAGTTGGTTTGAATACAAGATTCAAATTCAAACTCCATATGTGATTATTTAAATGTCATTCACTTCATTTGCTCTAAACAGTAGTGATAAGTTGTTCTAACATGCATGAAAATGGTACAGATGGATTCCTTGAATTTTTCTGATAATTTTTCATATATAAATTATTTAATTTGGAGTTACGGTTAATTTTCTATGAATTATTGAAGTTTAGGGCATTTTCTGATATTTATAAATCATTTAGGATTTATTTAAATTCCAGAACAAATACTGCGTCAGCATGACGTAATAGTGACGTCAGCAGGGTCAACCGAGCGCCCCAGGTCAAACCTGACGTGTGGGGTCCACACGTCAGTGTCTCAGTCAACTAACCAGGTTAGTTAGCCCTAACTAACTTAGTTAGCCGGGCGGGGCCCGCATGTCAGTGGCCTACCTAATTAACTAAGTTAGTTAACACTAACTAACTTAGCACTAACTAAGCAGGCGCCTGGGCCCACACGTCAGGGGGTCAAACCCCGTGTCAAACCCGCCGGAGTTGACCCGCGGCTTGTCGCCGGCGACGCCAGCAACGGCGGAGGGCGTCGGAAACGCTCCTTCGGCGACCAAATCGGCGACTGAGGGGCTCTACGCGTAGCGGGGAGTCGCCCGCATCCATCTGTGCAACCGGTAGGGGCTGGGGTGGCTCGAGCTCATCGGAACGGGGCCCGCGGCGGCGACCGGAGTTTGGGCCAGCACGGGCACGGGGCTACGCTTGGCGAGCGAGCGAGCTGAGAGGCTGGGCGGGCTCCTGGGAGATCCACGAGCTCGAGGTCGTGCTCGGACGCGAGTTCGGTGACCTGCAACGACGGCGGCGACATCGCCGGCGGAGCCGAGCTCGCGGCTCCGGTGGAATCGAGGCTACAGGGCGCAATCGAAGGGGAAAAGAGGGAGGGGAGGCGTGGGAGCTCACAGCGGTGCCGTAGGGGTGGTTAGCCGGCTCGGGGACGCGACGATGGTGGTGAATTGACGATGAAGATCCTCGGTGGCCGGCGATGGAAACGGCGATGCCGGCGACGTTGTGGCGCGTCCGTAGTTCCATGGCTTGGTGGGGAGGTCGAAGATGTCGTGACGGAGCTCTCAAGCACGCTGGATGGGCGAGGGAGGGCTGGTGGCCATGGTTACGGCGACGAAGACGGCGAGCTCCGCTCGGTGGTGTGCGCGGGAGGGAAGCAGAGGAGGGAACGGGGTCCAGGGGAAGAGAGGGAGGGCTGGACGGCTCCGGGCGGCTGCGTGGCGTCTCCACGCATGGATAGGCTCGAAGGGGGAGGCCTCCAGCGCGAAGCAGGAGGTGGCCGGCGTCGACGCGCGCCACGCCTCGCCTCTGCTCGTCCTCCTGGCAGAGGAGGAAGAGGACAAAGGAGGAGGAGGTGGGCTGGGCCGGCTGGGGGAACTGGGCCGGCTCTGGTGGCTGCGCGGGTAAGGCCAGGTAAGTGGCCCAGGTGGCCTCTCCCTTTTTATTTTGCTCTGTTTTATTTTTTAATCATTGTTTTCTATTTGTTTCAATCTGTTTTGATTTAGTTCAAACACTAAATCATTTTTGTTTCTTCCAATAATTTTTGCAGGGACTGAAAGTAATATTCTAGAGCCCCTCACAAAATATCAGAATTATTGAAGCATTAAAAATATATATAACATATATTTGCTCCAACTCAAATACAATATATATTAGTTCAAAGATCCAAAATGACATGGAAAAATGTGCATCATCTCTGGTTACTGTTTCCAGCATTTTTCCAAAGATGATGAACATTTTTGAAAGCCACTTGGATTGACTGAAAATATTTTAGGTGAACCTGGTGAATTCTTAAAATGCTAGGGTTTGGACAATCCCCATTTCAACTTTCTGTAAAAGTAAACATGATGCATCACCAAAGGCTAGTACTAGTGCAATGCCAGAAGCTAGGGATGTGACAATTAGGTTCCTACCTCAAGCACTACAACCAAAACCACATGTTCCCAATCCTACTCATGCAAATATTTGAGGGGCAATACTAATGCATAGTAAAAACTGGGTGTAGAAGAGTATGATCAAAGTGTAACTTGCCTTGCTGACAATATGCAAATTCTAGAGATTCGTACTAACAAGCTTCGCACTCCGGGTAATCTAGCGTAGACAAACAATAGCATACATAAGAATTCACTCAAACAAAACATGAGAGAAAACAAGAAAAGATCCGAATCGAAAACGAAACAAGCAAACAGCTTAGACTAACAAGAGTCAAAACCTAATAGCATTATTAACATGTGAATTAGATCTTAACAGTAGGTACATGTGATTAGCTATGATTCGCAAAAAGATTCAACTCAAACGGAGCAACGAAACTCAAAATACGAACGAAAACAAGATCGTTTACTAATCTGGACCAAACTCAAATTTTACAGTAGCAAAATCACGTTCAAGTTGATTAACTGAAAAGAAAAGAATGATACGAAGATTTAGGCGCTGGTTTCATCTAATTTGGATAAACGAGTAAAAAGTTGTGCTAGTTTAAAGATCAGGGGCTAAATCGCGTTAAAAATAATCGCGGACAGGTCCCTAGCCATAAATAAACTAAAAAGAAAAAGACTATCAAACGAACGTTCGCTGTTTGAACTAATCCGGCGAAAAGTGTTTGTTAAAACGAACGAACGGACGAACGTCCGCTAATTAAAATAAACCGAATGAAAAACCGATCTAATCAACAAAACCGCGAAAACCTAAAAAAACAGACGATCCGTTTCGTACCATTTAGAGAAAACCGGCGACGGCGACGGCGGGGTCAATGGCGGCGGCGGCGGCCGCGTGGGGCGGCGTGTTGCGGGGCGGCGATGGCGGCTCCTGCGGCGGCGGCGACGGGCGGCGGCGTGGGTTGCGGTAGCAGCGACGGCGCGCGGGCAGGCGGACGACGGTGCTGGCGAGGGCGGGCGGCGGCGGCAACTTCTGGCGGCGGGTTCGGCGGGCGGCGGCGGCTTATAAAGCCTCGGAGCAGGGCGATGCCTTGGGCGAGGGGGCGGCCCGACGGGAGTCCGAGCCAGACTCCCTCGGCGTCCGTGCGGCGGCGGGAGTCTCCCGCTCAGGAGGAAGGCGGCAGCGACGCGGGCTGTGGCCCGGCTCGGCTGGGCCTTCGGCCCAGTCGGGCGACAGAGAACTTTTTTTTAAATAATTTCGCCCGAAGAAAATTCCTAATAAAATATAAAAAAAATCTAAAAATGCCAAAAACAATTTTTGCCGTCTAAATAAAATATTTGGAACAAAGTGAACTATTTTCTAGCCTAAAAATGCAATTTTCAAAAATGCATATTTTTCTAATTCAAATAAAATAGCAAGTAAGATGCAAATAAAATCATAATTTGATTTTAAAATTCTTTCTCCAATATTTCTCTTAATTTGAAGAAGTCATATTATCTTCTCTCATTTACTTTTTTAATATTGGAAATAGTTGGAGAGGAAAATAATAAAATCAAAATTGATCCTTTCTTCAAATATGAAATAAATCCAAATATGAATTTTGTGAAACCTCTAACTCTCTTCTTGGGTCCTTGAGTTGCTTAAGATTTCTAGGATCTCAACAAAATGCAAGGATAAATATGATATGCAAATGATGATCTATGTATAACATCCAAATTGAAAATTGGGATGTTACACGTTGGGTGCATTAAGTTTAGGCCTTGGGCCATAGTGGGTTGAGTCCATCTGAGTTGGTAGGTGGCATGATGTGCGTGAGCGCAGTTAGCTAAATACATGTGCATTGCTACAGGATGAAACAATATTTGAAAAATGGTGTCATGTGACTGATTATCCTTGTTGGGGAACGTAGCATGCAATTTTAAAAAGAAATCCTACGATCACGCAAGATCTATCTAGGAGATGCATAACAACGAGAGGGTGCGAGTGTGTCCATGTACCCTCATAGACCAAAAGCAGAAGCGTTAGTTAATGCAGTTGATGTAGTCTAACGTCTTCACGATCCAAATACCGAATGTACGACACCTTTGTGTTCAGCACATGTTCAGCTCGATGACGTCCCTCGAACTCTTGATCCAGTAGAGGGTCGAGCGAGAGTTACGTCAACACGACTACGTGGCAACAGTGTTGATGATGTGATCCCAGCAGGGCTTCGCCTAAGCACTACAACGCTATGACCGAGGTGGTAAACTGTGGAGGAGGGCACCACACACGGCTAAGAGAACTCTTGGTGTGCTTTGGGGTTCCCCTTTGCCCCCGTATATAAAGGAGGAGAGGGGGAGGCCGGCCGGCCCTGTAGGGCGTGCCAAGAGAGAGGAGTCCTACTAGGACTCCAAGTCCTAGTAGGATTCCCTTTGGTGGAACGGGGAAGAAGGAAGGGAGAGGGAGAGGGAGAGGGAAAGGGGGCCGCGCCCCCTCCCCTAGTCCTATTCGGACTCCCCATGGGGGGCGCCCCACCCCCTTGTGGGCTTTCCTCTCTCTCCCCTATGGCACATGATGGTCCATTGCTTCCCCGGGGGGTTCCGGTAACCCTTTCGACACTCCGTTTTTACCCGGTACCTCTCGGAACTCTTCCGGTGTCTGAATAACATCGTCCAATATATCATTCTTTATGTCTCGACCATTTCGAAACTCCTCGTCATGTCCGTGGTCTCATTTGGGACTCCGAACAAACTTCGGTCATCAAAAACACATAACACATAATACAAATCATCATCAAACGTTAAGCGTGCGGACCCTACGGATTCGAGAACTATGTAGACATGATCGAGACACACCTCCGATCAATAACCAATAGCGGAACCTGGATGCTCATATTGGCTCCTACATATTCTATGAAGATCTTTATCAGTCAAACCGCACAACAACATACGTTGTTCCCTTTGTCATCGGTATGTTACTAATTGCCCGAGATTCGATCGTCAGTATCATCATGCCTAGCTCAATCTCATTACCGGCAAGTCTCTTTACTCATTCCGTAATGCTTCATCCCATAACTAACTCATTAGTCACATTTCTTGCAAGGCTTATTATTATGAGCATTACCGAGAGGGCCCAGAGATACCTCTCCGATACACGGAGTGACAAATCCTAATCTTGATCTATCCCAACCCAAGAAATACCTTCGGAGACACATGTAGAGCATCTTTATAATCACCCAGTTATGTTGTGACGTTTGATAGCATACAAGGTGTTCCTCTAGTATTCGGGAGTTGCATAATCTCATAGTTAGAAGAACATGTATAAGTCATGAAGAAAGCAGTAGCAATAAAACTGTAACAATCATAATGCTAAGCTAACGGATGGGTCTTGTCCATCACATCATTCTCTAATGATGTGATCCTGTTCATCAAATGACAACACATGTCTATGGTTAGGAAACATAACCATCTTTGATTAACGAGCTAGTCAAGTAGAGGCATACTAGGGACACTATGTTTTGTCTATGTATTCACACATGTACAAAGTTTTCGGTTAATACAATTCTAGCATGAATAATAAACATTTATCATGATATAAGGAAATATAAATAACAACTTCATTATTGCCTCTAGGGCATATTTCCTTCAGTCTCCCACTTGCACTAGAGTCAATAATCCAGATTACAAAGTAATGATTCTAACACCCATGGAGTTTTGGTGCTGATCATGTTTTGCTCGTGGAAGAGGCTTAGTCAACGGCTCTGCAATAATCAGATCCGTATGTATCTTGCAAATCTCTATGTCTCCCTCCGCGACTTGATGGCAGATGGAATTGAAGCGTCTCTTGATGTGTTTGGTTCTCTTGTGAAATCTGAATTCCTTTGCCAAGGCAATTGCTCCAGTATTGTCACAAAAGATTTTCATTGGACCCGTTGCACTAGGTATTACACCTAGATCGGATATGAACTCCTTCATCCAGACTCCTTTATTCGCTGCTTCCGAAGCAGCTATGTACTCCACTTCACACGTAGATCCCGCCACGACGCTCTTCTTGGAACTGCACCAACTGACAGGTCCACCATTCAATATAAATACGATGTGCCTCGAGATGGCCGTATCTTGTCCCCCTGCTCGTGGGGAATCCGCTCCTGGGGCGTCACTCTGCTGCGTCTGGCCCGTCCTCTAGGCACCTTTGGAGGGCGGGGAGTGTGACAATGTACACGCTTCCCTTATCCAAATTGTGACTTACAGTCATCCAGAGCAGTGTCAAAGCTTGCATCGACGTAACCATTTATGACAAGCTCTTTGTCAACTCCATAAACGAGAAACATATCCTTAGTCCTTTCCAGGTATTTCAGGATGTTCTTGACTGTTGTCCAGTGCTCCACTCCTGGATTACTTTGGTACCTCCCTGCTATACTTATAGCAAGGCACACATCAGGTCTGGTACACAACATTGCATACATGATAGAACCTATTGCTGAAGCATAGGGAATGACTTTCATTTTCTCTCTATCTTCTGCAGTGGTCGGGCATTGAGTCTGACTCAACTTCACACCTTGTAACACAAGCAAGAACCCTTTCTTTGACTGATCCATTTTGAACTTCTTCAAAAGTTTATCAAGGTATGTGCTTTGTGAAAGTCCAATTAAGCGTTTTGATCTATCTCTATAGATCTTGATGCCCAATATGTAAGCAGCTTCACCGAGGTCTTTCATTGAAAAATTCTTATTCAAGTATCCTTTCATGCTATCCAGATATTCTGTATTATTTCCAATCAACAATATGTCATCCACATATAATATTAGAAATGCTACAGAGCTCCCACTCACTTTCTTGTAAATACAGGCTTCTCCAAAAGTCTGTACAAAACCATATGCTTTTATCACATTATCAAAGTGTATATTCCAACCCCGAGAGGCTTGCACCAGTCCATAAATGGATCCTGGAGCCTGCACACTTTAATAGCACCCTTTGGATCGAAAAAACCTTCTGGTTGCATCATATACAACTGTTCTTTAAGAAATCCATTAAGGAATGCAGTTTTGACATCCATTTTGCCAAATTTCATAATCATAAAATGCAACAACTGATAACATGATTCAGACAGACTTAAGCATCGCTACGGGTGAGAAGGTCTCATCGTAGTCAACTCCTTGAACTTGTCGAAAACCTTTCATGATAAGTCGAGCTTTGTAGACAGTAACATTACCGTCAACGTCAGTCTTCTTCTCGAAGATCCATTTATTTTCTATGGATTGCCGATCATCGAGCAAGTCCACCAAAGTCCACACTTTGTTCTCATACATGGATCCCATCTCAGATTTCATGGCCTCAAGCCATTTCACGGAATCTGGGCTCATCGTCGCTTCCTCATAGTTCGTAGGTTCATCATGGTCTAGTAACATGACTTCCAGAATAGGATTACCGTACCACTCTGGTGCGGACCATACTCTGGTTGACCTACGAGGTTCGGTAGTAACTTAATCTGAAGTTTCATGATCATCATCATTAGCTTCCTCACTAATTGGTGTAGGAATCACTAGAACTGATTTCTGTGATAAACTACTTTCCAATTCGGGAGAAGGTACAATTACCTCATCAAGTTCTACTTTCCTCCCACTCACTTCTTTCGAGAGAAACTCCTTCTCTAGAAAGGATCCATTCTTAGCAACGAATATCTTGCCTTCGGATCTATGATAGAAGGTGTACCCAACAGTTTCCTTTGGGTATCCTATGAAGACACACTTCTCCGATTTGGGTTTGAGCGTATCAGGTTGAAGCTTTTTCACATAAGCATCACAGCCCCAAACTTTAAGAAAGAACAACTTGGGTAAATCAGTGAGAGACATCATAGATCGCACCATATCCAATAAAGTATGGTTACGATGTTCGGACACACCATTACACTGTGGTGTTCCAGGTGGCATGAGTTGCGAAATTTTTCCACATTGTTTCTAATGAAGACCAAACTCGTAACTCAAATGTTCGCCTCCATGATCTGATCATAGAAACTTTATTTTCTTGTTACCATGATTTTCCACTTCACTGTGAAATTCTTTGAACTTTTCAAATGTGTTAGACTTATGTTTCATTAAGTAGATATACCCATATCTGCTCAAATCATCTGTGAAGGTCAGAAAATAACGATACCCGCCATGAGCCTCAGTACTCATTGGACCGCATACATCGGTATGTATTATTTCCGATAAGTCAGTAGCTCGTTCCATTGTTCCGGAGAACGGAGTCTTAGTCATCTTGCCCGTGAGGCATGGTTCGCAAGCACCAAGTGATTCATAATCAAGTAATTCATCAGCATGGAGTTTCTTCATGCTCTTTACACCAATATGACCTAAACAGCAGTGCCACAAATAAGTTGCACTATCATTATCAACTTTGCATCTTTTGGCTTCAATATTATGAACATGTGTATCACCACGATCGAGATTCAACAAAAATAGACCACTCAACAAAGGTTCATGACCATAAAAGATATTACTCATATAAATAGAACAACTATTATTCTCTGATTTAAATGAATAATCATCTCGCATCAAACAAGATCCAGATATAATGTTCATGCTCAACGCTGACACCAAATAACAATTATTCAGGTCTAAAACTAATCCTGAAGGTAGATGTAGAGGTAGCGTGCCGATGGTGATCACATCGACCTTGGAACCATTTCCAACACGCATCGTCACCCCGTCCTTAGCCAATCTTCGTTTAATCTGTAGCCCTTGTTTTGAGTTGCAAATATGAGCAACATAACCAGTATCAGATACCCAGGCGCTACTACGAGCATTAGTAAGGTACACATCAATAACATGTATACCAAATATACCTTTCACTTTCCCATCCTTCTTATCCGCCAAATACTTGGGGCAGTTCCACTTCCAGTGACCAGTCCCTTTGCAGTAGAAGCACTCAGTTTCAGGCTTAGGTCCAGACTTGGGCTTCTTCCCGGGAGTAGCAACTTGCTTGCTATTCTTCTTGAAGTTCCCCTTCTTCCCTTTGCCCTTTTTCTTGAAACTAGTGGTTTTGTTAACCATCAACACTTGATGCTCCTTCTTGATTTCTACCTCTGCAGCCTTTAGCATTGCGAAGAGCTCGAGAATAGTCTTTTCCATCCCTTGCATATTATAGTTCATCACGAAGCCTTTATAGCTTGGTGGCAGTGATTGAAGAACTCTGTCAATGACACTATAATTAGAAAGATTAACTCCCAGCTGACTCAAGTGGTTATGGTACCCAGACATTCTGAGTATGTGTTCACTGACAAAACTATTCTCCTCCATCTTGCAGATATAGAACTTGTTGGAGACTTCATATCTCTCAACTCGGGCATTTGCTTGAAATACTAACTTCAACTGTTGGAATATCTCATATGCTCCATGATGTTCAAAACGTCTTTAAAGTCCTGATTCTAAGCCGTAAAGCATGGCACATTGAACTATCGAGTAGTCATCAGCTTTTCTCTGCCAGACGTTCATAACATCCGTAGTTGCTCCTGTAGCAGGCCTTGCACCTAGAGGTGCTTCCAGGACGTAATTCTTCTGTGCAGCAATGAGGATAATCCTCAAGTTACGGACCCAGTCCGTGTAATTGCTACCATCGTCTTTCAACTTAGCTTTCTCTAGGAACACATTAAAATTCAAGGGAACGGTAGCACGGGCCATTGATCTATAACAACATAGACATGCAAAAACTATCAGGACTAAGTTCATGATAAATTAAAGTTCAATTAATCATATTACTTAAGAACTCCCACTTAGATAGACATCCATCTAGTCATCTAAATGATCACGTGATCCATATCAACTAAACCATGTCCGATCATCACGTGAGATGGAGTAGTTTTCAATGGTGAACATCGCTATGTTGATCATATCTACTATATGATTCACGTTCGACCTTTTGGTCTCAGTGTTCCGAGGCCATATCTGCATATGCTAGGCTCGTCAAGTTTAACCCGAGTATTCTGCACGTGCAAAACTGGCTTGCACCCGTTGTATGTGAACGTAGAGCTTATCACACCCGATCATCATGTGGTGTCTCGGCACGACGAACTGTAGCAACGGTACATACTCAGGGAGAACACTTATACCTTGAAATTTAGTGAGGGATCATCCTATAATGCTACCGTCGTACTAAGCAAAATAAGATGCATAAAAGATAAACATCACATGCAATCAAAAATATGTGACATGATATGGTCATCATCATCTTGTGCCTTTGATCTCCATCTCCAAAGCACCGTCATGATCTCCATCGTCACCGGCTTGACACCTTGATCTCCATCGCAACATCTTGTCATCTTGCCAACTATTGCTTCTACGACTATCGCTACCGCTTAGTGATAAAGTAAAGCAATTACATGGCGATTGCATTTCATACAATAAAGCGACAACCATATGGCTCCTGCCAGTTGCCGATAACTCTATTACAAAACATATCATCTCATACAACAATTTATATCACATCATGTCTTGACCATATCACATCACAACAAGCCCTGCAAAAACAAGTTAGACGTCCTCTACTTTGTTGTTGCAAGTTTTACGTGGCTGCTACGGGCTTCTAGCAAGAACCATTCTTACCTACGCATCAAAAACCACAACAATTTTTCGTCAAGTGTGCTATTTTAACCTTCAACAAGGACCAGCCGTAGTCAAACTAGATTCAACTAAAGTTGGAGAAACAGACAACCGCTAGCCATCTGTGTGCAAAGCACCTCGGTCGAACCAGTCTCATGAACGCGGTCATGTAATGTCGGTTCGGGCCGCTTCATCCAACAATACCGCCGAATCAAAGTAAGATGTTGGTGGTAAGCAGTATGACTATTATCGCCCACAACTCTTTGTGTTCTACTCGTGCATATCATCTATGCATAGACCTGGCTCTGATGCCACTGTTGGGGAATGTAGCATGCAATTTCAAAAAAAATTCCTACGATCACGCAAGATCTATCTAGGAGATGCATAGTAACGAGAGGGGGAGATTGGGTCCACATACCCTCATAGACCAAAAGCGGAAGCGTTAGTTAACGCGGTTGATGTAGTCGAACGTCTTCACGATCCAACCAATCCAAGTACCGAACGTACAACACCTCCGTGTTTAACACACGTTCAGCTCGATGACGTCTCTAAAACTCTTGATCCAGTAGAGAGTCGAGGGAGAGTTCTGTCAGCACGACGGTGTGGCGACAGTGTTGATGATGTGATCCACGCAGGGCTTCACCTAAGCACTACGACGCTATGACCAAGGTGGTAAACTGTGGAAAGGGGCACCACACACGGCTAAGAGAACTCTTGGTCTGCTTTGGGGTGGCCCCTTCCCCCATATATAAAGGAGGAGACGGGGAGGCCGGCCAGCCCTGTAGGGCGCGCCAAGATAGATGAGTCCTACTAAGACTCCAAGTCCTAGTAGGATTCCCTTTGGTGGAAGGGGGAAGAAGGAAGGGACAGGGAGAGTGAAAGGAAAATGGGGGCCGCGCCCCTCCCCTAGTCCTATTCGGACTTCCAAGGGAGGGGGGGGTGCCACCCCCTTGTGGGTTGTTATCTCTCTCCCCTATGACCCATGATGACCCATTGCTTCCCCCCGGGGGGGGGGGGGTTCTGGTAACCCCTCCGGCACTCCATTTTTACTCGGTACCTCTCAGAACTCTTTCGGTGTCCGAATAACATCGTCCAATATATCATTCTTTATGTCTCGACCACTTTGAGACTCCTCGTCATGTCCGTGATCCCATCCGGGACTCCGAACAAACTTCGGTCATCAAAAACACATAACTCATAATACAAATCGCCATCGAACGTTAAGCATGCGGACCATACGGGCTCGAGAACTATGTAGACATGATCGAGACACATCTCCAACCAATAACCAATATCGGAACCTGGATGCTCATATTGGCTCCTACATATTCTACGAAGATCTTTATCGGTCAAACCGCACAACAACATACGTTGTTCCCTTTGTCGTCGTTATGTTACTTGCCCGAGATTCAATCGTCGGTATCATCATACCTAGTTCAATCTCGTTACTGGCAAGTCTCTTTACTCATTCTATAATGCTTCATCCCGTAACTAACTCATTAGTCACATTGCTTGCAAGGCTTATAGTGATGAGCATTACCGAGAGGGCCCAGAGATACCTCTCCGATACACGGAGTGAAAATCCTACTCTTGATCTATGCCAACCCAACAAACACCTTCAGAGACACCTGTAGAGCATATTTATAATCACCCTGTTACGCTATGGCATTTGATAGCACACAAGGTGGTCCTCCGGTATTCGGGAGTTGCATAATCTCATAGTCAGAGGAACATGTATAAGTCATGAAGAAAACAGTAGCAATAAAACTGTAATGATCATAATGCTAAGATAACGGATGGGTCTTGTCCATCACATTATTCTTTAATGATGTGATCCCGTTCATCAAATGACAATACATGTCTATGGTTAGGAAACATAACCATCTTTGATTAACGAGCTAGTCAAGTAGAGGCATACTAGGGACACCGTGTTTTGTCTATATATTCACACATGTACTAAGTTTCTGGTTAATACAATTCTAGCATGAATAATAACCATTTATCATGATATAAGGAAATATAAATAACAACTTTATTATTGCATCTAGGGCATATTTCCCGCAGTCCTCGGTTGTCATTGTTGTCCTTGAAGGCACGGTCAAAGCCCTCGACCGTTAGTGCTTGGTCGTCCTCGAGCGGGGCCGACGTGGCGGGCAGCTATGCCTAGAAGTGTTAGATGATGCATCTGAACACAGGAAAGTCAATTATCATGGCAAAAACATATAGATGGGATGCTTAATAGAGAAACTGAAAAAGGCAAACATGGTAATAAATATGATCGGACCAATTGCACGTACCAGGATAGATGCAGGCATATCTAAAGCACGATACGACGGCTAGAAAATCGTATTTGAAATAGTAGCAATAATAAGTGTTAAGCAACTATTTAGCGACACAGAGAACTTGAGTGCTAGAGCAACCAATGTTGTACTATATCATAAGAGGGCTATAATATTTGATTTGAGAGTTATTTATTCAAAACCACCACACTTGGGGCTAGGATGGTACCACATTCAAGTCAGGGCACAAGAAACCACCAAAAGTGCGCCTAATGCGTAACACAGAGCACTGATTGTCTTATTTGCCCGTGAAAACAACGAAACTGACAACTTGGCCCCACCAATCGGGCTGGCATGGCCTGGCTATGTGGATAATTGATTGAGCTGGCCCAAAGCCCCACCTGTTAGATGCATCTCTTCTTCCCCTCTTTCTTCCTCCTGTAAAAAAGAAATGACCATAGCCTCCCGCACCGCCGCCCTGAGTCAAGGCGGATGTAGTGTCGGGCCCCAGTGGCTGGTGGCCGACCGGGCCGCGACCAGTGGCTGGCGGCGCGACCAATGGCTAGCGGCGAAAGAAGCATCGGGTCGCGCCCTGAGTCGTCTCCTACATGGGTCATCCTACTCAAGCTAATGTCGGCAGATGCACATCGGGCCCCATGGGCGCCCAGTGGAGCACGCATGGGCGGCGCCAGAGCTGTTGTACATCATTCGGTCGCACCGCGGCGGTGTGTAGGCAGGCATTGGCCGCACCTGTGTTGGAGCGCGATGTGGAGGGCATCTCCGGCCGCGGCCGCGAGTCCACCATCGGCTTCCTGGTACCACATCAACGTCCTTTGCGCCCGTGCCCACCGTCGCTTTGACAGCCATAGAAGACCACCATGGGCGCCACCCATGACGTCTCCTTGCCACGGCTGCATCGGCCGGCTCCCCGGTGCGCTGCCGCGCGGCCTCACCTGTTCATGGTGCCACTGACGACATGCCCATAGGCTGTTTGATGAAATGCCCATGAGAAAATGGAAAGAGAAATAAAAAAAAGGTGAAAGAGGTAAACACTTGAGTCATTGACAGGTGGGACCCTCATCCAACTCAGCAAATTGTCCACATAGGCACGCTACATCAGCCTGACAGGCGGGCCCCACCTTTCGATTTCGCTGTTTTCACGACCAAATTTCAGTATCAGTGCTCCGCGTTACGTATTAGGCACATTTTTGGTGGTTTCTTGTGCCGTGGCTTGAATGTGGTACCAAGTTGTTATCCTAGCCTCAAGTGTGATGGTTTTGGCTAAATAACTCTTGATTTAATAATGGTATGTGAAAAGGAGACTTTGTATGACCAGCTATTATAATAGAGAGAGTACATATGCCACATCTTACACTTATGCACCAAGTCTGTTATGCAAACAAATATCTATTTTACAACTGAGTAAAAGAATGAGTCAAGCCAAACATGAAAGGCACACAAGAGACAAGCTGCGAAGCAAAAGTCTAGAGCTTGTGAATGTATAATGCATACGAATAGGATGACAGTACTTAGCACTAGAAAAAACCACAACCAACAAACACAATATTCGAGTGTAATAACTAATACTCCCTTCGTCCGGAAATACTTGTCATCAAAATAAATAAAAGGGGATGTATCTAGATGTATATTAGTTCTACGGAAACACTAACGCCCACATGTGTGGGCGTTTGCATCTCGCCCACACGCATGGATCCGCGTCTGTTTGTGGGTGCACGAATCTTGGCATGTTTGTGGTGCCACGTAGGATAGGGCTGGTGTGTGGGCATTCACCCGGTTGCCCTCACGCCCGTTTCACCACACGAGGGGCCAATGTGTGGGCGTTTAGCAGTTCGCCCACACGTCAATTTTCACTCACGCATAAGGGCTGGTGTGTGGGCATTTACCATCTCGCCCACACGCCCGTCTCCTCTCCCACACCCAAGCTGCTAGTTGCCATGTGTTTTGCAGTGTACATGGCAACTTCCCTAGTGTGCTTATAAGCAGATGACAACTCTATTTTTTTTACCCGAACATGTCAGTTTTCATGTGTTTTGCAGGGTACACGGCAACTGCCTAGTGTGCACGTAAGCAGATGGCAACTCTCTTTTACCCGAGTTGCCATGTGTTTTTGCATGGTACATCGCAACTGCCTAGTGTGCACGTAAGCAGATGACAACTCTTCCTTTTACATGGCAACTGCCCTAGCGTGCTTGTGAGCACATGGCAACCCTCTCAACTGCCTAGTTTTAGTAGGTGGCAACTCCTAAAGTTTTGAAATCATGGCAACTGCAGTAGACCAGACCATACATGGCAACTGCAGTTGAGCAACCATGGCAACTGTAGTTGTCCGACATGGCAACTGTAGTTCAGCGACATGGCAACTACAGTCAAATGAACATGGAAGATGGTCCAGACCATGGCAACTGCGGGGACGCTGGTGACTGTCACGCGGAGCGTGCGGGACCATAAGGTAGGAGGCCTGACGTACGGGCGTGTGGGCGTTATCTATTTTGCCCACATGCAGGCATGTGAGAGGGACCGCCAGAAAAAAAAGGCGTGTGGGCATTACTTGTTTTGCCCACACGTAGGCGTGTGGGCTGATCCTCTTAAACATCACAAAAACTGTGTGGGCAGACCCCTTAACGCCCACATGTGTGAGCGTTATCGGCGTCCTAGTTTTAGATACATCTCTTTTCATCCATTTTGATGACAGTATTTCCTGACGGAGGGAGTATGAGATTATAAATTCCATCAAATCGAATATAGATTACAAAGAAGCATGTGCATTACTAGACGGTTTCAGGGAAGGCACAAACATGAGAAAACTCAGCCTAAAACTAGTTGAACTTGGGCAGCCGAGGAAGAAACCCCATCCATGATGTGCTTCAGTGTGTCGTCCTTCTCCTCGTCGGTCCACAAATGTTGATGTGTCACCAACTCCCAGTCCCAGTGCCCTTTGTTCCGAGCATGCCCGTTCCTTAACATTGTGACATGGCGCAACACCGTGCACGCTCCCATGAGAAACTTGACGAAGTAGGCCTGCCTCTTTGTTCCCTCATAACCAACCATCACAAACTCCTCCAAGTGATGATGGTGCCGAACCATGGTGGGTCGCCAGGGTATCTCATCACCGGGCTTCTCTTCTATGCAAGCTGCGATGTGGACGTGGAGGGTCTTCAGGGAAGGCGCCGTCTCGAGGAGGAGACGGGGCCACGAGACATCCCAGGATGAAGGCACATCGGCGACCAGCAGCCTCCTCAGGTTCGGTAACAACGGCGGCGATGGGGGGCTCGACGGCACGATCCATCTGTCAGGCCCAGTGAGCCTGAGAATCAGGCTGGTTATGCCCGGCATGCGTCGAAGAAACGTTTCAGGCTCTATCTTCAGGTGCTGCGCTAGAGCTTGGCGAAATCCTTGCATTGTCATACCGAGGCACAAGGTGAGGTTATATTTCCTGAGACAGGGAAACGAGGTGGACTCCTCCAAGTGCACTATGATTCCCTCGGAGGCAAGGCTCTCGAGGCTAGGAAGAGCCCTCAGGCGTATCCGTCTGAACCTGCACCTGTCCACGACGAGCTCCCTGATCTTCGACATGGGGGCGTCCACGACCACGCCCCTGCCCCCGCTGCACCTGCAGGAGATGAGGTGCAGCACCTGCAGCTGCAGGCACGAGGTGAAGACGCCCTCGTAGGCTGCCTCGGGCGTCGAATCCGGTATGTCTTGCAGGACGAGCGTGGTGAGCGCGCCGTACTCGTGCAACGGCGGGAGCACGCAGCCTCCAAGCTTGAGGCTTTGCAGGCGTGCCGCGCTGGGTTCCTTGCACAGGCCATGGCTGCCAAAGGTGTGGACTGCTCCTGGTTGATTGTAGATTGGCTTGGCAACAGCTTCGAGGTCGTCCACCCCCCAAGCGTCGACGGCCTCCGCGATGAGCTGGTTCAGGCAGCCGGTGTTGTGGGTGACGAAGAACTCCACCCTGAGCCTATTGACCCTCCTCCGGCGAGCGACGGTGCCCAAGAAGCTCTCGACGGACCTGGTCAGGGCGCGCATGGCCCGGTGCTCGTACCTTGTGATATTGGGCATGAGCTCCCGTGTCATTGCGTGCCTTTCGTACTGGAAAAAAATAGCTTCCCCGATGCCGCGGCAGAGCTGGACCCATCGGTGGTAGCGCGGCGGGAGCATGCCCTCGACACTGAAGTTGAGGACTGGGAGCTCACGGTTGAGGCGGGCCCAGCGCTTGGAGAGGGCGGCGGTGCCGAGCGCCGTCCGGATGTCGAGGCGGCGTAGGACCGAAAGGAGGAGATCGTCGGGGAGGGCGCTGATCCGGTCGTCGCGGCGGGACGCCCGCGGCCGGCGGCGGCGAAGGCATCGACCCATCGCGGTCCTGGCCCTGGCCATGAGTGAGCTACCTCCACCCGCGCGAGGAATCGAGTAGCGAGTAGATGTTGCCGACTCACGGCCGCGGTTGCGATTAAATAGAGCCGTCGGCATCGACGCTGAACCTCTCCGATTCTTGAACAGAGACGGATTTAGCTTTCAAGCGAACAAAACAGGGGCAGCAATGGCCCGACGACTTTCTGGGGCATGGGCAAATTGATGCAGCCCCAAATTCCCTGCCGCGTTCTTATTTTGTTCCCACGATTTTTGTACTGTGATTAACTGGGATGACTTACTATTTTGCCTTTTTTAATTATTTTTTCGTGGAATTACTGCACACACACGCATGAATGATCTCTGTTGTGCTGTCATGTTCAGGTTTAAGGGGTTTGTTTTTTTAGAGCTAGATACATTTTTGTAACTTGTGGCAAAATCCACGGAAATTTGATGTACTTGTGATTGTCCCAGTCAAGGACATGTACCTTTCTATTTGTTAGGAGAGTGTGATGCCCAGACTTAATCATGCATTAATCATACACGCAAATGCGCACGATCAAGATCAGAGACTCGCGGGGAGATACCACAACACAACTCTAGACACAAATTAAAGTCATACGAGCTTTATATTACAAGCCAGGGGTCTCGAGGACTCGAATACAAACGAGTCAGCGGAAGCAACACTATCTTAGTACAGACATAAGGTAAACAAGTCCGACTTAAGAAGGCTAGCACAAACATCAACAACGATCGAAAAAGTAAGGCCTCCTGCCTGGGAGCCTCCTAACTACTCATGGTCGTGGGCGGCCTCCACGTAGTAGTAGGCACCCTCGGGGTATTGGTAGTCGTCGGTGGTGTGGCATTTAGCTCCTGGGATCCGTTATCTGATCGCAACAATCGGGTATAGGGGAAAAAGGGGATAGCGAAGCAACCGTGAGTACTTATCCAAAATACTCGCAAGACTTACATCAAATCTAAACAAAGTATGCATTAGTATCAAAGGAATGGGGCTATATCTTTGAACTGAACTGCAGAAATGCCAGAAGAGAAGGGAAAGTCTAGCCTATTGAAGACTAGCATCTTGAAGTATTAGAAGAGTGCAGATTAGCATAGCACAATTAATAAGTATATTGTAACATTAACGCCCAGAGATCCTTTCTCGACTCTCTGCGAGAAAGCAATCCCGGAGCCATCATATCCATTTAACATCTCCAGTATCCAGTTCTAGTTTTATCAATTGGGATACAACTTCGAGCGCCCATTACCGTGGACACAACTATTCGAATGGATTAACTTTCGTGCAGGGATGCACAAACTTACCTAACACGCACGATTAACTCCGGCCGGGCACACCATCAGATCATACCCGGCCTCGCTGATTGACACATCGTAGTCCTACCTAGGCTCAACGGAGAGGCCAACACGCCGGTCTACATCCTAAGCGTGCAGGGGGTCTTGGGCCCATCGCCCTTTGCAGTCCTGCACATTACGTGGACGGCTGGGATCAGTCCTGACTACCTCTTTATACAAAGCAGGTGCTTACGCGGACCACACGGACGTGTGCCGCACAATCATTGACGTCCAGAGAGCTTTTAGAGAAACGTACGACATAGAGTGTCCATACTTATTCCCGCGTGATGGTCAGTGCGAAGAGGCTAGAGGCCTACTCGGATCACATATCCAAACTGTTAGTGTCTTGGCAGCGCGCGGTAACGATCAATGATCCACGATATATGGTCCCATCGCCCCGTCTCCCAGCCTTACGACAAGGGCTAAGAATGCCCGACTGTGCCACATAGTTATCTCGCGAGTTCCCTCCAGGTCAACCCGACTCCACATCACTAGTGGGTACCCTCACGGTGAATCCGACTTCACATTTCTCTCACAGGTACCCCTCGGGGCCGGCCTGACTTCATCATGGTTCTATGGTAAAGTCAAAGTAACCGTGTGTCCATAACACCAACGGGGAAATCCGATGAATCACCCTCGATGGATTCCACTTGATGTAACCATCAAGGTGAACTTGGAGGAATCACCCTCGAGGGTTCACTCTTCATGTGTTGGACAACAGAGTAATTATCGGGAGTGGTGAAGGAGGAATCACCCTCCTTAAACCACGATCGATTAACTACACCACAGCGATGTCATTAGAAGTGCTATACGAGGTATCACCCTCGCCACTCGATAGTAACCCTGAAGTGCCATACAACTAAGGGGTGTGATGTGATGTGTTGGGCTCTGTACATCGATCACGTTGGTCGAGTCATTGGTGGTAAATCGGGGGCAACAGGGACAAGCTGAGGGGCCACTGGTGGATCACTAACCAACCTATACTAAGCATATACAATAAGGAGGTAAGGTAACAATTGCAGGTTACAAAATCAGGCTATGCATCAGAATAGGATCATACAAATACAGTAGCAAAATCAAATGCAAGCATGAGAGAGAAGGAACTGGCGATATAGGAATGATCAAGTGAGTTTTGCTTGCCTGGAAGCTCTGCATAAAGGGGCTGATCATCAGGAGTGTAGTCGATCTCGGGAGCAGTGTCGGTCTCTGTGTCTACCGAAGAGAAGAGGAGGAAGAAATAATAAATATAAATCAAACAAGTGCATCATGATGCATGATATGGCAATATGTAGTGCTAGGGTTGACCTAACGCGGTACTACACGTTACGGATGAAGCGGGAAAACATCTGGGAATGGTTTCCAGGCGTTTGGCATTTTTTGGACAGATGAATCGAAGAGGAAGGATCCATGTTCATCATGCTAGAGGCATGTGAAAGATCAACAGATTGAATATTCGGGTTCATTAGATTTTTCTGAGCAACTTTCATATATAAATTATTTTCATCTGACTTACAGGTTATTTTATATGATTTTTTTAAAGATTTAAACATTTTCTAAAATTATTATTATTTAAAATAATTCAAAATTAGATTTACTGCGTCAGCATGATGTCAGCATGTGCAGTCAACCCAGCTAGTCTAGGTCAAACCTGACAGCTAGGTCCCACATGTCATAGACATTTAAGTTAATAGAGTTTAATTTTAACTAAACTAGTAAATTAGGTAACGGGCCCACCTGTAACTAAAAAAATAAGTTAATTAATTAATTTTAAATCATTTTTAGTTAATTAGGTGGTGGGTCCCACTTGTCAATAACTGGGGCCGCCTAGTCAGCATAGTTGATTGGTCAAGCCAGTCAACTAGGGCCAGGGGACCCACTGGTAGTGACCCAGGTGGACCAGTGGTCGGCCACGTCGACGGGCGGCGCCGAAGCTGAAAGAAATATGCCCTAGAGGCAATAATAAAGTTGTTATTTTATATTTCCTTATTCATGATAAAGGTTTATTATTCATGCTAGAATTGCATTGATCGAAAACTTAAATACACGTGTGAATACATAAACAAATACCGTGTCCCTAGTATGCCTCTACTAGACTAGCTAGTTGATCAAAGATAGTTAAGGTTTCCTAACCATAGACATGTGTTGTCATTTGATAACAGGGTCACATCATTAGGACAATGATGTGATGGACAAGACCCACCCATTAGCTTAGCATAATGATCGTTCAGTTTATTGCTATTGCTTTTTTCATGTCAAATACATATTCCTTCAACTATGAGATTATGCAACTCCCAGATACCGAAGGAATGCCTTGTGTGCTATCAAACATCACAAGTAAATGGGTGCTCATAAAGATTCTCTACAGGTATCTCCTAAGGTGTTTGTTGAGTTGGCATAAATCGAGATTAGGATTTGTCACTCCGAGTATCGGAGAGGTATCTCTAGGCCCTCTCGGTAATACACATCATAAGCTTGCAATCAAATGGCTAAGGAGTTAGTCACAAGGTGATGTATTACAGAACGAGTAAAGAGACTTGCCGGTAACGAGATTGAACTAGGTATGAAGATACCGACGATCGAATCTCGGGCAAGTAACATACCGATGGACAAAAGGAATTACGTATGTTGTCATAACGGTTCGACCGATAAAGATCTTCGTAGAATATGTAGGAGCCAATATGAACATCCAGGTTCCGCTATTGGTTATTGACCGAAGAGGTGTCTTGGTCATGTCTACATAGTTCTCGAACCCGTAGGGTCCGCACGCTTAACGTTCGTTGTCGATATGGTATTATATGAGTTATGTATGTTGGTGACCGAATGTTTTTTGGAGTCCCAGATGTGATCACAGACTTGACGAGGAGCTCCAAAATAGTCCGGAGGTGAAGTTTGATATATGGGATAATAGTGTTTGGTCTCCGAAAGGGTTCCAAAATTCATCGGAAGGGGTTCCGGATGTTTCCCGAAATGTTTGGGTATGAGAACACATTATTTGGGCCAAAGGGTAAAGCCCACAAGGCTTTTGAAAAGTGAAAAAGGAAGTTTTGCGGAGGCCAGGGCTTAGACATCAGGGACCTTGTCGTCTGGGTCCAGATGCTGGGAACCCTGGCGTCTAGGCCTGGAGTCCGAGAAGGACTCTTGCCTTTCAGGCAAAACCGACTTTGAGGAGGCTTTTACTCCAAGTTTCGACCCCAAGGCTCAACATATAAATAGAGGGGTAGAGATAGCACCCAAGACACATCAAGATTCACCAAGCCGTGTGCCGGCAACCCCGTCCCCTCTAGTTTATCCTCCATCATAGTTCCCGTTGTGCTTGGCGAAGCCCTGTGGAGATTGTTCTTCACCAACACCATCACCATGCCTTGGTGCTGCCGGAACTCATCTACTACTTCATCCGTCTTGCTGGATCAAGAAGGCGAGGACGTCATCAAGCTGAACGTGTGCTGAACGCGGAGGTGCCATATGTTCGGTACTTGGTTGGGACGGATCGTGAAGGTGTACCAGTACATCAACCGCATTGATAAATGCTTCTGCTTAGCAATCTTCAAGGTTATGAAGATGCTCACCCTTCTCGTAGCTATGCATCTCCATGGATAGATCTTGCGTGTGCGTAGATTTTTTTGTTTTCCATGCAACATTTCCCAATAGTGGCATCCGAGCCAGGTCTATACGTAGATGATATGCATGAGTGGAACACAAAGAAGTTGCAGGCGGTGATGTTCATACTGCTTACCACATCCGTCTTATTTTGATTCGGCGGCATTGTGGGATGAAGCGGCCCAGACCAACCTTACATGTCCACGTAAATGATACCGGTTCCACTGACAGACATGCAACTTGTTTTGCATAAAGGTGGCTGGCGGGTGTCTGTTTCTCCTACTTTAGTTGAATTGAATTTGACTGCGGCCGGTCCTTGAGGAAGGTTAAAACAACAAACTTGATAAATCACCATTGTGGTTTTTGCCATAGGTAGAACGGTTCTTGCTAGAAGCCCGTAGCAGCCACGTAAAACTTGCAACAACAAAGTAGAGGATGTGTAACTTGTTTTTGTAGGGTATGTTGTGATGTGATATGGTCAAGACACACATTATTGTATGAGATGACCATGTTTTGTAATTTATCGGCAACCGGTAGGAGCCTTCTGGTTGCCTAATTATTGTATGAAATGCAAGTGCCATGTAATTGATTTACTTTATTGCTATGCTTTAGCAATAGTTGTAGAAGCAATAGTTGTTAAGAAGGATAATTGATTTTATGCCCCTAGTTGGGTCACACTCGGTAGGTTTACCCCTAGTTTCCAAAAACACTTGTTCCTGCCCAAACCACTTTGCTCCTCTTATGCTTTTGCCCTTTGACCGTTTGACCATCACTTTGAAAACTTCATACTAACTCAGAAAAATTCAAATAAGATATCAAAATGTTCAAAAAAGCATCACCTATATGTGCATGTCATTTGCATTCATGAAAAAAGTGTTGGCCAGTCCCCATCTCAGTTTTAGCTCATATGATCTTAGCATGAACAGTAAAATCTAAAAAAATTAAAAAAAATTTGGTGGCAAACTTTGACTAATGTTTTGAGTGCTTGCCAAGTTTCATAAAGGAATGACATTCGTGGAAGTCGTGGCAAAAAAAAAAGAAATTTTGGAGCATTGTTTTTTGTTTTTTTGCCACGACTTCCATGAATGTCATTCCCTTATGAAACTTGGCAAGCACTCAAAACATTGGTCAAAGTTTGCCACCAAATGTTTTTAGAATTTTTTGATTTTTTTAGATTTTATTGTTCATGCTAAGATCATATGAGCTAAAACTAAGATGGGGACTAGCCAACACTTTTTTCATGAATGCAAATGGCATGCACATATAGGCGATGCTTTTTTGAACATTTTGATATCTTATTTGAATTTTTCTGAGTTAGTATGAATTTTTTATGAAGTTTTCAAAGTGATGGTCAAACGGTCAAATGGCAAAAGCATAAGAGTAGCAAAGTGGTTTGGGCAGGAACAAGTGTTTTCGGAAACTAGGGGTAAACCTGTCGAGTGGGACACAACTAGGGGAACCAAACTAATTATCCCTTGGTGAGATGACCACGACGCAACGATGGATATTAAGGTGTCGAGCAGGTGACGGTGGAGATCATGACGATGCTTTGGAGATGTAGATCAAAAGCATAAGATGATGATGGCTATATCATGTCACATATTTTGATTACATGTGATGTTTATCTTTTATGCATCTTATTTTGCTTAGAACAACGATAGAATTATAAGATGATCCCTTCACTAAGTTTCAAGATATAAGTGTTCTCCCCGAGTATGCACCATTGTGAAAGTTCGTCGTTTCGAGACACCACATGATGATTGGGTGTGATAGACTCTATGTTCACATACAATGGGTGTAAGACAGTTTTGCACATGCAGAATACTTGGGTTAAACTTGACGAGCCTAGCATGTACAGACATGGTCTCGGAACACTAGAGACCGAAAGGTCGAACATGAGTCATATAGTAGATATGATCAACATAGAGATGTTCACCATTGATGACTACCCCATCTCACGTGATGATAGGACATGGGTTAGTTGATTTGGATCATGTATCACTTAGATAACTTGAGGGATGTTTATTTAAGTGGGAGTTCATTAGTAATTGGATAAATTGAACTTAAATTTATCATGAACTTAGTCTTAATAGTTGTTGCGTATCTATGTTGTAGATCAATAGCTCGCAATATAGCTCCCGTATTTTTGATGCATTCCTAGAGGAAGCTAAGTTGAAAGATGATTGTAGCAACTATGTGGACTGGGTCCATGATCTGAGGATTATCCTCATTGCTGCACAAAAGAATTATGTCCTTGCTACACCGCTAGGTGACAGACCTATTGCAGGAGCAGATGCAGACGTTATGAACGTTTGACAAGCTCGGTATGATGACCACTTAATAGTTTAGTGCACCATGCTTTACAGCTTAGAACCAGGACTTCAAAAATGTTTTGAATGCCACAGAGCATGTGAGATGTTCCAAGAGCTGAAATTGGTATTTCAGACTTATGCCCGTGTCGAGAGGTATGAGACCTTGATACGTCTCCAACGTATCTATAATTTATGAACTATTCATGCTATTATTTTATCATTCTTGGATGTTTTACAATCATTTTATAGCAACTTTATATCATTTCTTGGGACTAACCTATTGACCCTGTGCCCAGTGCCAGTTGCTGTGTTTGCTTGTTTTTTACATCACAGGAAATCAATACCAAATGGAGTCCAAACGCGACGAAACTCCATGGAGATTTTTTTATGGACCAGAAGGAACCCAATGGGCCAGAGCTGCACCTGGGGGGTACCCCCAAGGGGGGCACAACCCACCAGGGTGTGCCAGGCCCCCTGGCGCGCCCAGGTGGATTGTGCCCACCTCGGTGGCCTCCCGCACCCCCTCTTTACCCTATGAATTCACAAATATTCCGAAACTCATCGGGGTTAACCTAGATCAGAAGTTCCGCCGCCGCAAGGTCTCTGTATCCGTGAAAACCAATCTAGACCATGTTCCGGCACCCTGCCGGAGGGGGGAATCATCTCCGATGGCCATCTTCATCATCCCGACGGCCACCACGATGAGGAGGGAGTAGCCGACCCTCGGTGCTGAGGGTTTGTACCAGTAGCTATGTGTTTGATCTCTCTCTCTCTCTCTCGTGATCTATATCATGGGCTTTGTTAATATAGTCGGATCATATGATGTTTCTCCCCTCTATACTCTTGTTATGATGAATTGAATCTTTAACCTTTAAAGTTTTGTCTTGTCGGATTGAATATTCAGAGAAGAGAACACATGATATATGTCTTGCAATATGAATACTTGAGGTGATAATGAGGTATCTTATTGATTCACTTGATATGTGTTATGGCATTCAACTCGCGGATTCACGCGGTGATATTGGGGTAATCTATGCATAGGGGTTGATGTACGTTTTTCTCCGACGGAAACTTTGGGGTCTCTTTATAGTTCTTTGTGTGGATTGAGTATTATGAATATGAATTTGCTTTGGTGTTATTCTAGTACAAACTCTAGGATAGATCGAACGGAAAAAATTGCTTTGTGTTATTTTAGTACGAACTCTTGAATAGATCGAACGGAAAGAATAGCTTTGAGGTGGTTTCGTGACCTACAAACAATTCCTATCTTTTGTTCTCCGCTAATAGGAACTCGGGAGTGATTCTTTATTGCACTTTGAGGGATAATCATATGATCCAACTATGTTAGCATTGTTGAGAGGTTGCACTAGCGGAAGTACGGACCCTAGGCTTTATTTTTAAGCATTGTGACACCGTTTTTGTGCCCGTTTACTATTTGCTACCTTGCTGTTTTTATTTATTTAGATTATAAAAATATATTTATACCATCCATATTACACTTTTATCACCATCTCTTTGCCTATTGCACCTATACAATTTGCCATTGTATTGGGTGTGTTGGGGACACAAGAGATTTCTTGTATTTGGTTGCAGGGTCGTTTGAGAGAGACCATCTTCATCCTAAACCTCTCACAGATTGATAAACCTTAGGTCACCTACTTGAGGGAAAATTGCTACTGTCCTAGAAAACTCTGCACTTGGAGGCCCAACACGTGTCTACAATAATAAAGTTGCGTAGTAGACATCAAGCTCTTTTCTTTGGGGGCCAGAAATTGCTTTTGATGTCGCTTGAAGCTACGTCGGCATTTCCCCAAAGAGGAAGGGATGATGCAGCACAACGGCGGTAGGTATTTCCCTCAGATATGAAACCAAGGTTATCAAACTAGTAGGAGAACCAATCAACACAACGTAAACAGCCCCTGCACACAAATAATAACATCTCGCAACCCAACGTGTTAAAGGGTTTGTCAATCCCTTTCGGGGTACGACGCCTCAAGATAGGGAAAGGACGTGAGGTAAATTTGTAGTAGATTGATAGATCGAACGGCAAATAAAATAAATAAAAATAAATTGCAGCAAGGTATTTTTGTATTTTTGGTTTAATAGATCTGAAAATAAATGCAAGGAAAAAGTAGACCGCAAGGCAAATATATGAGAAAGAAGACCCGGGGGCCGTAGGTTTCACTAGTGGCTTCTCTCGAGAAAGATAGCAAACGGTGGGTAAACAAATTACTGTTGGGCAATTGATAGAACTTCAAATAATTATGACGATATCCAGGCAATGATCATTACATAGACATCACGTCCAAGATTAGTAGACCGACTCCTGCCTGCATCTACTACTATTACTCTACACATCGACCGCTATCCATCATGCATCTAGTGTATTAAGTTCATGGGAAAATGGAGTACTGCAATAAGAACGATGACATGATGTAGACAAGATCCGTTTATCTATTGCGTAGATATAGATCCCATCTTTTTATCCTTAGTAGCAACGATACACACGTGTCGGTTCCCTTTCTATCACTGGGATCAAGCACTTTAAGATCAAACCCACTACCGGGCACCTCTTCCCATTGCAAGATAAATAGATCAAGTTAGCCAAACAAAACCCAAATATTGGAGAAGAAATACGAGGCTATAATATATCATGCATATAAGAGATCAAAGAAACTCAAATAACTTTCATGGATATAAAAAGATATAACTGATCATAAACTCGAAGTTCATCGGATCCCAACAAACACACCACAAAAAGAGTTACATCATATCGATCTCCAAGAGACCATTGTATTGAGAATTTAACGAGAGAGAGAAAGCCATCTAGCTACTAACTACGGACCCGAAGGTCTACAAAGCACTAGACCTCTGACATGTACTTTGCCTACAAGATGGAGGAGAATAGCTCAGCCAGTGAGCATGTACTCAGAACGTCCGGGTACTACAATCGCTTGAATCAAGTGGGAGTTAATCTCCCAGATAAGATAGTGATTGACAGAGTTCTCTAATCACTATCACCAAGCTACTAGAACTTCGTGATAAACTATAATATGCAAGGGATGATGAAAACGGTTCCCAAGCTCTTCGTGATGCTGAAATCGGCGAGTGTAGAAATCAATAAAAGAGCATCCAGTGTTGATGGTTAAGAAAACCACTAGTTTCAAGAAAAAGGGCAAAGGGAAAGAAAGGTAACTTCAATAAGAATGGCAAGCAAGTTGCCACTCCCGTGAAGAAACCCAAAGCTGGACCTAAGCCTGAAACTGAGTGCTTCTACTTCAAAGGGAATGGTCACTAAAAGCGGAACTGCCCCAAATACTTGGTGGATAAGAAGGATGGAAAAATAAACAAAGGTATACTTGATATACATGTTTTGATGTGTACCTTACTAGTATTCATAGTAGCCCCTGGGTATTTGATACCGGTTCAGTTGCTAAGATTAGTAACTCGAAACAGGAGTTGCAAAATGAACAGAGACTAGTTAAGGGCGAGCTGATGATGTGTGTTGGAAGTGATTCCAAGGTTGATAAGATCACCATCGTACACCCCTCTACCTTCGGGATTAGTGTTGAACCTAAATAAATGTTATTTCATGTTTGCGTTGAGCATGAATATGATTGGATCATGTTTATTGCAATACGATTATTCATTTAAGTCAGAAAATAATTGTTGTTCTGTTTACATGAATAAAACCTTCTATGGTCATACACCCGATGTAAATGGTTTATTGGGTCTCGATCGTGGTGATACACATGTTCATAATATTGATGCCAAAATATGCAAAGTTGATAATGATAGTGGAACATACCTGTGGCACCACCGTTTAGGTCATATTGGTGTAAAGCGCATGAAGAAACTCCATACAGATGGACTTTTGGAATCACTTGATAATGAATCATTTGATACTTGCGAACCATGCCTCATGGGCAAGATGACTAAAACTCTGTTCTTTGGAACAATGGAGTGAGCTGATGACTTATTGGTAATAATACATATAGATGTATGCGGTCCGATGAGTGTTGAAGCACAAGGCGGTTATCGTTATTTTCTAACCTTCACATATGATTTGAGTAGGTATGGGTATATCTACTTGATGAAATATAAGTCTGAAACATTTGAAAAGTTCAAAGAATTTCATAGTGAAGTGGAGAATCATCGTAACAAGAAAATAAAGCTGCTACAATCTGATCGCAGAGGCAAATATTTGAGTTACGAGTTTGACCTTCATTTAAAACTATGTGGAATTGTTTCACAACTCATGCCACCTGGAACACCACAATGTAATGGTGTGTCCGGACATCGTAACCGTACTTTATTAGATATAGTGCATTCTATGATGTCTCTTACCGATTTACCACTATCGTTTTGGGGTTATGCATTAGAGACAAATGCATTCATGTTAAATAGGGTGTCATCTAAATCCGTTGAGATAACACCGTATGAACTATGGTTTGGCAAGAAACCTAAGCCGCCGTTTATTAAAGTTTGGGGAAGCGACGCTTATGTCAAAAGGCTTTAGCCAGATAAGCTCAAACCCAAATTGGAGAAGTGTGTCTTAATAAGATACCCTAAAGAAACTATCGGGAACACCTTCTACCATAGATCCGAAGGCAATATCTTATTTGATAAGATTGGGTCTGTCGTGGAATTAACACGTCAGATGTCCTTAGTGTCAGGACTTAGTCGCGAGGCCAACGCATCTATGTGGTAGCTTGAGAGGGATTAATCGAGATGAGAGACGCAACACACAAGACAAGGATTTAGACAGCTTCAGGCCCCGGGAAACATCATCTGGTAATAGCCCTACATGTTGTTTGTGGCTAGGTCTCATTATGCTCATGGGAGTCGCCGTAAACCGGCTCTCCTCTAGTTGTATCTAGCCCTAGAGATTGTTTCTTGTTCCTTCTCCCTCTTTGGGGAGCCCTGCCCCTCCTTATATAAGTTGAAGGGGCGGGTTACATGTGGAGTCCTATTAGGATTAGGACTAGTCTACCTTCTAATACAAACCGGATACAAGTTCGGGTCTTGACTCCTTGTAAGGGAAATATTCCTCATGTCTTTCCTCTTAAACCGGCCCACCATTAACATAAACTGGCCTTCTGGGCCTTGGGCCTTGTCATCCATCTGTCTCGCCCGCCGGGTTACCAGTGAGTCATAATGTTCAGGCGGGTTGCTTGTAAACCGCCTGGTCAAGGCGGGTCGCCAGTGAATCACCAAGTGTCAACCGGATCTCAAGTAAACCTCCAAGTCCGGTCGGGTCATATTTCTGGCCGGTTCATACCGTGGGGTATATCCCCGACATAAGCCCCCAGTTTAATTTGGATTCATCCATGTCAAAATGATCCTGTCAAACAAACACAAGAACAAACTTGGTGGCTTGTGCTCCAGGTTAAAGATTCTTATAAACCGGCACTTGATCATCCTTAAATCCTTGTCATTTCTTCCTTCTAGAAAATCCGAGTTAGTACACCAGCTTCATAATCAATTTGCTTGCAGAAGAAATATTGTAAATAAAGAATCCATTTGAATCGGCCTTCAATGCTCTGCTTTGACAAAAATATCGGTTTTCAAATATTCAACTGATATTCAGCCGGCTTGAAGATGTAGAACTTGCCGATCTATGATTTCCAAAATCGCCGGTTTATAAAAACTGATAATTCCGGGTCATGATTCTTTCCAGCGCCTGTTGATGATTATTGCCAACGCCGGTTCATGATTGTTGCAGACACCGGGTCATAATGATTGGTGATGCCGGGTTATACTAAAAATCGGAAGATATTTCTCCCTTATATCCATATTACCTGTAGCCCCCAAGTCTTGAATAGAACAAAGTGATGATTTGAGACTTGTTTCCATCTAATTACCACCACTTTGAAGAAATCCATGTTGTTCATCTCCATCACTAGTAAAAACTGAATACTCCATATATGTAGCCCCCAAGTACCAGGTTGTCATGCTTGCAGCAACCTGGGATTTGAAACTGCCTTATGCTCATAAAAACTTCAACCAGTGTAGCCCACAAGGGACGGTTCATTATGCAATAATGAGAAGGGACTTTGTAAATATAATCATGTAAACTTTGAACAACAACGTGTATCCTCCAAGGGCCGGCTTAGTAAGATAATATTGAGTCGGGACTTGATATATACTTCAACGAAAATAACATCATATGATGTAACCCCCATCATGGGGCTTGAGTCCATGTCCATAAGGTTAAGAGCCTTGTGCTCTACCAACTGAGCAATGGACCCTTCAATATAATGGATTTAACTTGTGTACCTTGAATTGTTGACAGGAGGAATTGGTAGCCCCCAAGGGCCGGCTCATTATACTGTGATGAGTCGGGTCTTCAATAAGATGAGCAAAAAATGACTTTGCATTAGCCCCCAAGTGCCATGGTGCATGCTGGCAGTGACATGGGACTTGCATATTTGATATAATCTCAATCTGAATAATGTAGCCCCCAAGTGTCGGGTCGTAAGCCTGCAGCAACCCGGGACTATTCCTTCAATTGTAAAATAAATCATATCCATTGATAATATGATAGCCATTGCGCTAAAGCGTCTTTGAAAACCCAATGATTTATAAGCGCATGATTCCAATGGCGCAATCCAAATATATACTGGCGACTTATAGTCCAAAGCCAGGCCGGGTTAATAAACACCGGTGATTTATAATTATGCTTTATTCAACCTGTTTCTGCATACAACAAGTTTAAAGTTTCCTGGCGGTTTACCACCGGACGGGTCATAATGCCCAACATATAACCCGGGTTTATAACCTAGGATGCAAAAATATGAAATATATCATACCTGTGATATTGAATCACATCATTGGTTTACCAACTTTCTTGTAGTAAGGGTGATAACCCAAATTTGATAAGTCCCACCATGCTTTGCTGGTAATTCCCACCATGCTTTGCTAGTTTATAGTGAAGCCATGCCGGGTTATAATAAACACTGGATGATCATCCTGGCGACTTATAGTCAAAGCCAGGCCGGGTTAACAAACACCGGTTCATATTTGATTGTGTACTAACAATTGATAGTTGAAAGATAAGCCGGGTTAAGAAACACCGGTTTTAAATTGACTATTATAGTCAGACCGGGTAAATAAACGCCGGTTTACCTTAAAACCTTATCAAAGAAGGAAAGACTTTGACAAATAAAAGCAAATAAAAACTTGTAGTCGAGGCTTTTCAAGGGCTGCCAGCCCCAAATTCGAGGCTTTTCATGGGCTGCCAGGCCGCTGAGTTAAACCATTTCGGAAAGCCTTTTAAGATGGACCTCACATTAACCAATCGTCGTTTTAACTTTGACAAGTTCAGGATCTATATTAGATTGACTTGTCAAATGTTCGGCGGGTCATACCATGATTACCTGGATAGAGTGGCTTACTTGATGAAGGCAGGTTAACCCGGGGTTTTAGGTGAATACACCTGGCTTGCAAGCCTGGCTCGATAGCCTATTACAAGGGTCCTTTAAAACTCTTTGTTGCTTTGCACAAAGAGCCCCCAAGTAATATTTTGAGTTGTGATCAGTGGGTGCCCATCACTACAAAAAGCATCCGTGACATTTTGGGCCGAACGAAAAAAAATTATGTCATACGTATGACACTTCTATGACGATAATTGTGACAAAACCCGGTATCATCATAGATGTGGTGGGCTCCTTCTTCTATGACAAAAAATCATGACAGAAAATGGGCTTTTTGTCCTGGGCGGGCCGGAGAAGCAGCTGCATGACATTCTTTGGGCCGTCCATGATGGAAAAAACAGTGGTAGAAGCGAGGGCGAGGAAAATTTCGGGGAGTTCCCGATTACGGTGGGTGGTCGGGGGCCGAGCGATGCACGTTTCTCTCGTACATGTACGCGCGTGTGCGCGAGGCGTTGGCTCTAACTGAACCCGAGCGAGGCGTTGGGCTCTAACTGAACCCGACCGATTGCACTGCAGGCTACGCGTTACTGAACCTGAGCGATCGATTCCTTCGCCACTGCTGCTAACTGAAGCCGATCGATGCTGCCTCTCTGGATGAACAATGAGCGTTGCAGGGAGGGGGGGGGGTTTGGATGAACAGTGAGCGGTGGGAGTGGATGAACAGGACCCGTGGCGTTTCCTCTGGATGAACAGTACCCCAATTGATCGAGCCGGTTGGGGCTGGATGAACAGGACCCCGTGGAGGGCTGGATGAACAGGACGACCCCGTGGAGGGCTGGATGAACAGTAGACGGTGGAGGGGTGGATGAACAGTAGCCTGTGGAGGGGTGGTTGATCAGGAGCCCGTGGAGAGGGGTGGTTGAACAGTAGCCGGTGGAGTAGCGCGCGGTGGAGGCTGGATGAATAGGAGCCCGTGGATGAACAGTTCCGGGTGGAGGCTGGAGGAGGTTGACGGTGGATGAACAGTAGCCCGTGGAGGCTGGAGGATGTCGATGATGGAGATGAACAGTATCCCGTGGAGTCCTGTTTTGCGGTACGCCACACCCCTCCCGATGAACAGGACCCCCGTTTCGACCGTAGCGCTCCAACACAAGTTTGTTTTGTCCGTTTTGCGGTACGCCACACCCCTCCCGATCAACAGGACCCCCGTTTCGACCGTAGGAGGTCCGTTTACTCCGTTTTGCGGTATGCCACACCCCTCCCGATCAACAGGACCCCCGTTTCGACCGTAGGAGGTCCGTTTCCTCCGTTTTGCGGTACGCCAGACCCCTCCCGATGAACAGGATCCTGTTTCGAACGTGCCCGGTCGAACAAAAGGCCGTTTCCTCCATTCTGCGGTACGCCAGGCCCCGTTTCCATCGCCTGTTCCATCCAAGCCTTCCCGATGAACACGACGACGCATTTCGTTCTGACCCAGCCAGTTGGCTCCCCATGAACACGACGATGATGCTGTTTCTCCGTTCCGACCCAGCCAATGTACACGAGCCCTGGCCGTATGTATATATGCGCGAGTAGGCGTTCGAGACCCCGCCCGTATGTACACATGTGTGGCCGTATTTTCTTTCTTGCACCCTGGCCGCTGTACGTACGTGTACATGCTACGCGCGCGCCTCTACTACGACACGTGCGCGCCTCTACATCCACCAGTATATATGTACATACACGTTCGCGACCAAAATCACAACGCTACGTACGCTTTGACCAGGTGGGTCCCGACTCTCAGGCACTTCCTTGCGTGCGAAGATGTAGCTGGTGGGTCCCAGCTGTCAGGGGGGTGAATCGTTTTTTTTGCCCAGACGCAATTCCTTTCGTGTGAAGGTGTAGCTGGTGGGTTCCAGCAGTCATGGGGGAAACGTTTTTTCACGAAATATGGTTGCCCGTCCGGTGGGTCCCCGCTGTCAGGTGGAGGAATAATTATTTTGCGCGTAATAAGGAGGCACTTCGTTGCGGCCGCCGTGGACCCAGCTGTCAGCCTCTTCACGTACAGTCCACGTCCGATGGAAGCCGTTCCTTGACCATGTTGACCACGCCGCGCCGAGAGCACCAGGGCGGTGGACGAGGGCGAGGCCTAGGAAGGGGACGACGCGGAGTCGGGGAAGACGCGGCAGTGGATGCCCACACGTAGGAGTACGAGGGTTCACTGGTTCGCTACGGGATGAGGCTGCCGTTGCCGCAGAATAATAGTTAACAGGGGGTGTGGGTGAGTAGAGGGATGGCCTGGCCAACGGTGGGAGTAGTAGGGGCGGTGAGGCCTCCTCCGCATCGCAGCCGGCCACGGGAGGCAGGAGCACGAGGCACGACCGATGCTGGTTTGGGCGGCTGGAGCAAGAAGACCAGAGGTTGAAGAAGCACTACAGTCGTTGGATGGACATCGTACGGTCACTGGAGCTAGAATCGTGCATATTGACTAAGTTGACAAAGCCCTCCGTCCCCGTCAACTTAGTAGGCCCACAAGTCAGTGGCGGTAATGTTTTTTTTCGCGAAATACACAGGCCCTTTCGGTGGGTCCCTGATGTCATTATTTTACGCATAATAAGGAGGCATTTCCTTGTGTGCGGCCGTGGACCCAGCTGTTGACCTCCCCACGTACAATCCACTTCAGATGCATGTCGTTCATTGACCACGTTGACCAGGCCGCGCCGAGAGCACCAGGGCGGTGGACGATGGCGAGGCCTAGGAAGGGAACGAGACGGAGGCAGGGAAGACTCGGCAGTTGTTTCCCATGCGGAGGGGAGTATGACTATACGAGGGTTTACTAGTTCGCCTGCCGTCGCCGAAGAATAACAGCAGGTGTGGGTGAGTAGAGGGATGGCTAGGCCAGCGATGGGAGTATGGTGGGGCGGTGAGGCCTGCGCGGCAGCACAGCGGCCGCGGGGAGGAGGGAGCAGGCAGTCCAGCCGGCGCTTGTTTGAGCGGCTGGAGCAGGAAGAGCAGAGATTGAAGAAGCACGACGGCCGTTGGATGGACATCCAACAGTCACTGCTTGTGCGTCAACCTTCTTTTTAGGAAAGCCTCAAATCTGTGGAAAACAGCATACATCCCATCTGCCATTATTTCTAATAATTTACAGCCCGTTTGCTAATTGTTAAGGTTTTATTTGGAGCCCATATTATTTTTGTTAGCATTACAGCCCGTATTGTGGCCACGGTTAAAAAATTATATGAAATTTTGCATATTTCGGTGCGGTCCGAACTGTTTTTAATCCCGAAATTTCGACTCACATTCAAACTGATTTTAAAAATAAATGTATATCAATATAAAATCCAACAAATTCTCCACACATAAAAATTAATGTAATTTAAAATTCCGAAATGAAAAAAAAGATATTTGAAACTAATTGCCGGTTTGATGTGTTTTAAAAATGTACATCCCATTTCTCATTACTGATGGGCCATTTTCTCGGCCAGCCGAATGAAAGCTATCCTCGTCTTGAAAGATTTGTAGCCCAAGAAGCCGGACAAAGCGACTTACTTGGCAAATCATAAAAAAACTGGGCTGTGGCCGCGGACCCAGCTGTCAGCCTCTCCACGTACAGTACTATTCCGATGGAATGTCATTGACCACATTGACCATGCCACGCCGAGAGCACCAAGGCAGTGGACGACGGCGAGGCCTAGGAAGGGGACGACGCAGAGCCGGGGAAGACGCGGCAGTGGATGCCCACGCGGAGAGGAGTACGACTGTATGAGGGTTTACTGGTTCATCTGCCGTCGCCGGAGAATAACAGTAGGTGTGGGTCAGTAGAGGGATGGCTACGCCAGCGATGGGAGTACGGTGGGGCGGTGAGGCCTGCGCGGCAGTACAGCCGGGCGCGAGGAGGAGGGAGCAGGCAGTCCCACCGACGCTTGTTTGAGCGGCTGGAGCATGAAGAGCAAAGATTGAAGAAGCACGACAGCCGTTGAATGGACATCCAACAGTCACTACTCTCGTGTGTTGACTAAGTTGACAGGGCGTTGCGTGTGCGTCAACCTTTTTTTTATGAAAGCATATGTGTCAACCTGTAGTAGGTGCACAAATCAGCCTCAAATCTGTGGAAAACAGCAGACAACCCATCTGCCATTATTTCTAATAATGTACATCCCATTTGCTAATTCTTAATAATTTTTTTGGAGCCCATCTTCTTTTTGTTAGCATTACACCCCATATTGTGGCCACGGTTAAAAAGTATACGAAATTTTGCATATTTCGGTGCGGTCAACTGTTTTTAATCCAGAAATATCGATTCGCATTCAAACTATTTTGAAAATAATTTATATAAATATAAAATCCAAATAATTGTCCACGCATAAAAATCAATGGAATTTAAAATCTTGTAATAAAAAAAATTGAAACTAATTCCCGGTTTGATGTGTTTTAAAAATGTACAGCCCATTTCTGGGCAAACCGAATGAAACTCTCCTCGTCTTGAAAGATTTGCAGCCCAGCAGGGCCGATAAAGCAAGTAGGCCTTGTTTGGGTATTTCTTAAAAAAATAGAACTGGGCTAGCCATTTTCAGCAAGAAAAAAACACAACTGGGCTCATGATGTGGTAAACATAAATAAAACCCTGGCTAGACGGGCCACGACCCCCGCACAGCCCCGTTGTTACCCTGATTAGTCGCTAAAACTAGTATAAATAACAACTGCTTGTTCCTCAAAAAAAACTACGCGACCTGCTGGGTCCCTGGTGTCAGCCGCTCGTAGTGTAATTCTCTCGTTTATTGACTACGTTGACAATGGCGTGAGCCCCAGATGTCCAACCATTAGGAGGAACCATATTTTTGGGCTTGTAATACAGAGGCACTTGCTTGCGTACTGCCATGACGCTGGTGGGTCCCTACTGTCATCCTCTCCACGTACAGTCATCTCCTTGTTCCTCTCGGTTGTTGACGATGTTGACAACGCAAGAGGGCGGCGCACCGCGCACGGCGAGCGAACCGGCCGCAAGGCGGAGGACGACGGCAAGGCCTCGGACGGAACGAACAGGAGCCGTGGTAGATGCGCCGGTCCAGTCGCAGGCGGAGGGGAGTACGAGGGTTGACTGGTTCGGGTGCGGGTGCATGTTGGGGCTGACATCACCGGAGAATAACAGGACGTGTGGGGGAATAGAGGGAGGGACTGGCCAACATTGGAGGGTACGTACGGTAGGGTGGCGGAGGCGCAACCAGCCATGGGATGCAGGAGCAGGCGGAGCCGACGGGGTGGTTCGGTTTGGGCGGCTGGAGGAAGAAGACAAGAGATAGAAGATACACGACAGATGTTGGATGTCAATCCAATGGCTGGTAGGCTGAATCGTTTGTTGACTGGCTAGGCTATTTCCTCGCGGGTCCCAAATGTCAGAATCCAAATCTGTCATGGTCATGCAGCCTTTCCTATGAAAATTTACAGCCCATTTGATGTGCTAGTTCGAAATAAGTTTGTGGGTGCTGGTGGGGGCTAATCACTTGGCTTCTGTAATGCACAGTGAGCTCAAGCAGCCGGCGAGAGTGGTGTTATGTCCCTTGGTTGGGATTTGTTACAATATTTCACTCTAAATTAAACGAATGGCAAGCCATGCCTTGTTTCAAAGAAAATATGACAGTCACAGCCGAGTTGAAAAGGGCGGGAACATCTAACTCCAGCGAACAAACTGTACAAAAGCACGAGGGTTAATTGTTCATCACATTTACAAAACCCAGGTTGAAAAGGGCAACAACATCTAACTCCAACACTGTTTTCGGTAGTCACAGTCAAATGGATCGGTCAGGTCCATAGAATGAACATCCTGGGTCGTAAAATTTACTGGATTATGACCACAATATGTTGTAAATAGAAGCCCGCCACGTTCAGATGCTCTTTTGCCCACTTGAAACTCCTTTTTTTGCTCTTCGACATACCCATCAATCAAAACCATGCTGCTGATAAACTTAAGCCTGATGGACAAATAGTAACCTCGCATTCAGCAGGAAGAATGTGACAAATCTAGTGTTTGCACGGTTGGCTACATATCGTTCTAGCGTTATTGTCTTCAACCGAATCTCATGAGAAGTGAGAAAATCCCGATGGCTACGAATCTACCGATTGGTTATAACTTTCTTACCCCATCCTGTTGCCTAAATAGACATGAAGATTGAAAATAGTTAAGGTCTAAAAAAAGAGTGTCGAAAGAGCAACAACTGAATGGTTAATTCTAGTACAGTATATGCGGGCTTCCAATGTGCGTGTGAAATTATCACCTTTATATACAAATTCTCCACACATGGAAAGCATTGCAGCAAGCCAATAATCTTGTTCAGATCAAAACTAATCATTTGGATATATAAGATCTTGACAGAATCCAGCACCATTGATAGGCCATCCATGGAGAAACTCTTCATTGAGCATAGAACATAATATTAGTACAAAATGTGTACTCCAAGATGATATATAACTTATGGGCAGAAAGTTAAAATGCAGCTTATGGTTACAAGTGTAGATGATAATATAAAGTACCTGAAGAACTATGGAGCCAAACACCATATTGAAATGAGCACATAGATCATGTATTACACCCAAGGTCTCCAGTTTAGGCGCAGAGAGGATGGTTATTTGCAACGGTGAATAACTAGAATCAAGGATCAACCTTTGAAGTGAAGGGGCATCTTGGATGATGAGCTGCCTTCCGTCAAAAGAAATTCCAATTCTTACAAGGTTAGGCGACTTTATTTGGAGACAACCGATTCTAACTGTGAAAACAAGCACCAAGCACTCCAGGGCAGGGCAACTGGAGTGGATGATGCTGTGCAATGAGGCCTCCGATATACGAACCCGCACAAGTGAAAGTTTCTTGAGAAATGGGAGTCGAAGGTTTAGTACCAGATTGTCTGGTAGGTAGCACAGCGCAAAGGTGGCGGTGTGGAGAGAGGAGGAAAACCGCGAGATGGACATCGGTGCTGAGGGCACAAGTTCATGGCGTTCGATATGTGGTATGTGATTTCCAGGGGAATAGTAGAACTCAAGCAGCTGTAGTTCTGTGAATTCAGGGGATTTCAGCCAGGCGTCCACCGTGCAGGGCATGGTATGCTTGCTCAGGTAGCATGACGGGATGCAGAGGCTTTGAACGGAGCCCTGGTGGGAGGAGATGATGGCTCTGGGGATTTCAAAATCATGAAGTGATATAGCTGACGATAGTCGAGATTAAGGGGCACGACGCGCCATAGAGGGCGCCACCGAATTGAGAGGACTTGGGTGCGGTAGCAATCCATGGTGGGGAGAAGCGAGATGATCTCCCCAAGGACGGCGTCCGGGAGTTCGCTGATGCGGTCCACCCGAGATTCTACGGGTTCCTGGGATCCGGTGGGGGCAGGGTCGCCACTTCTCCCCGCGCTGCCAGGTGCGGGATCTACAACAGGCGTCGCCGCTGGCGGGAGCCTCATCTTCTTGGCTCTGGGGTCAGCCGACTCCATTTTCCTCGAGGGCGTCACGTCGCACTCACGGATTTGAGAAGAGTAACGAATGACGAGCCTAGTTGTAGTGCGAGTGAAGAAGAAGGGGAGCTGAGGTTTTTTCTGTAGTAGTGAGGAAGAAGGGGAGCTGGGGTTTTCTGTAGGAGTGAGGTGAGGAATTTGGGGGTACGAGTGGAGCGAGCTGACGTCAGGTGGGTGGGAGCGAGGAGGAAGAAGAGCACCCAGGTTTTTTTGGGGGGCGGTGTGCTGGGTGTGAGTAGTGTGGATGGGCTGTTTTGTCTTGGGCCCAGAGAAACAATTACTACTAGTACAGTGGAGACACTCTACAGCTACCCAGAAAAACAATTACTACTAGTACAGTGGAGACACTCTACCGCTTCTGGCTCCTCCTAGGTCACTGAAACGTCTCCCTCTACTGAATGCCATTATACTTTTGTTCACCGACATGCGGGCCATGCAGCGCGCGGGCCCAAATGCCATCCACCAAATTAGAAGGTAGTATGCAGGCGGAGAGTAACCTCAGTTGTAGCGCGGAAGTAACGAGCCATCGTATCACAAAACCCCACCCCCCGCAGTCTAAGTTTGACGGACGAAGCAACCATCATTTCACTCTTCGCTGAATCCCCTTCTCCCTCACCGTCTTCAGGAAAGCCAACACTCGCATCTGCCACTGTTCTTCTCTTCCAATGAAGGGAAGGTAAGCGGATCCGTGATGTTGGTATATTTTCGTTCAGAGAAAAAAAAAGAACTTCTGCAAAGCAGTAACCGATCCTCACTCTCTTTTTTGTTTCATTGTCATTGCGATTGTGTTTTCCTTTCAGTGGTCTCCTAGTATTCGTCAGTTTCATGATGGACCAAGGAGAACCAGGCAAAGATCTGCCGATATTGGAGCAGACGCGGGAGGCTGATCCCCACGAGACAAAGAGCTCCAAGAATATGGAGGCAGCCACCGAGCCGACCCCAGATACGCTCATGGCCACTACTGAGATGGTCAACGCCCCATTTGAGGTTACAGCCCCCGTGGCACTGCAGGAGCAGTTCCCCCCCCCCCCCCGCTGAGCTGCCCAAGGTGATTTTCTTCTTTGTCCATCTCGATTGTGGTTTTTCATCTAAGTATGTGGTGATTAATAATGCAAAATTTTATTAGCTTTGATGCCATGCTATATATAGTGGTTTAAATAACTTATGCTTCTTATACTGAAAAGTAATTCAGAATTTGTTTCTGTTTCAACTAGAACCCTGATGCAGACAAGGATTGTGTGGTTGTACATGTCACTCGCTATGAGGCGGATGACCTGAATATACGCACTGGGAAAATAGAGTTCTTAGGCTGTTGGATCCTAGAAGCCATTTGTGGTTATACCAATGAAGAGTTGTATTCCAGCCTCACCGTTGTCAGGCGTGTTGTCCAGGGTGTACTGAAGCACAAGAAGTTCAAAGCTACTCCTTCATTTGTGAGGCATACTGTTCTTGTCAAGCTTACGCAGGAAGATGACGTGGCATGCCTCCACAAACAAGTTTATCAGTGGCAAGGCCATAAGGTTGTCTTCATGAAGGTTCACAGGATTGAGCTGCTGCGGGACATCCTTGATGATGTTCATGGCAAGGTCCGTCTTGTGTCCAACCCAAATTAGATCAAGGCATCAAATAGTTGCCCCAGTTAGTGTTTAATAGTAGTTTGGATTGTGTCTAATTATTCGAACCTTGCCTGTTATCGACCCCTCTGGGGCTAGTACTCTGTTTGAATCCGTCTATGGGAACTGCTGCTACTTTTGTGTGCCCGTGAATCATGTGAGAACCATCGTAATTGTTGCCGAAACAGATGCATCCTCACTAGTTTTTTCGTGAATATGGCATGGTAAGACATAAGTTGTCATGGTTTATCATACGAGCAGTGTGTGTTTTGATCAAATAGAGAACTCGTTCGAGAACTGTGCGCTGACGTATACATAAGTACTTGTAAACATTGTTGGTGCTACCCCACTTGTAAGCAGTTGTGCAAAACATGGCACATTGGCTCAGCTCGCTTCAACACTAGGCTATCGACCAGCTAACAATCAACAATCTGTTGTCTGACATATAAGCAACTATGTATCTTGTTACAGTGGTTCATGTAGTTAATTGAGGCCACAATGTAATAAATTGCAAATGTTCACATGCTAGTCCAGCGCTCATGTGGAACACTCACATTAAACTCGTCTTCATAAAAAACTTGAAAAGCATAAGTTAAGCAATTTTATACATCTCAATGATTCACAGAACATAACAAACATATACTAGTTCACAGCAAAAGACAAAGTTGTGAGAAGGTTGACAAATCAGGAAAAAACAAGCAAGGCTTCTCTGAGCAAAGGGCCTCCCGGCAGGCTTAAATTTCCTGGAGTTCACTCTGGTTTTTTCTTGTTGCCACCATCCAGGGTTAGGTTCTCTCATTCCAGAATAACCAATTATAATTGTGGTCTCAGCTGGAATGCTGAACTGAACCATGCAGTGTACTGACCAGTTGAAATGCTTGTGCATTCCACTAAATTTAAGCACCGTTATTTGCAGAAATAAGCAGACCACAATGCCTCTTGTCCGCGCACCTGTCCAAAAAACCGCCGTGCAGCCGTGCCAGCTAGTCCTCGGTCCGTGGAAGAACTGGCAGAAAGTGCATTCCAGACTAGGATGCAGTTGTTTTTGCTCGTCCCTGCACTGCAATCAGGAAGTAAAACGTACGAATCAGCTTCTTTTAGATTGCGTTGGTCATTCTACCTTAGTTACTACCAATGTAGGAATACCTTGAAGACTGGAGGTTAGACGACGGCAACGAGGATAGCCATCTCATTTTGCGCAGTTGTACTAAAACTGAGGTGTGTGCTTTTGATTGCGCGGATAGAAACGATACGGAGACAGACATCCCGAAACGATATGGAGACAAACATCCCTGTTTGCGCAAATACGAAATACGGTTATTTAAACAGTGACAGATATTTGCAGTGGCGTATGATTAACACAGCATCTATTGTGTTATAATTGGCACTAGATTGACAGTATGAAGAGTCCTTAAGTAAGTAGCATCACATCACATCAACAATGCCACTAGATTAACATGCACAACAATAGCATTAGTATTACTGTCATGAGAGTAGCACATGGTCAGTAAATGTGCAATCAAATTTGTGCAGTTCCACTGGGATGAAGCAATGTTAGCGGTGTGAGAGTTAAGTGTAACTGCAAAAACACAATTCATGGGAAATAAAGCAAGACGGAAGCACTTCATAAAATGGTGGTGGCATTGCTTCAATTTATCGACGGCACTAGACCATTACTTATAGTGACATTAGGTGGCATTGCTTAATGCTTCATGTGATTTTACATTAACGGTAGCGATATGGGCGTAGGGACAGCAGGGGCATAAAGTGGTGAGGCAGATGTGGCTGCCGAGAGCGGCAAACACTCAGGCAGCATGTCTGCATTTGTCCCATTTTTTATCTCCTCGGCGACATTTTCCTATGTGAGCACAGGAAATCTAGACCTGCTCATTCTCATTTGCGTTGTCCCCCAACACCCGTCACTTTCTTTCCTTTTTCAACCAAGAGATAGGTCCACTTCCCCCCACCCTTCGCCATCCACCATGCTTTCTTCGTCTTTTCAACCAAGAGACCGGTTGGGTAGCCAGTATCTACTACTTTCCCCCGTTTCCTCTTAGAACCAAGTCCTAGATTCATGCTACAACTTTCCCACTTTCTTCCCTGTTTGAACCAACTCTTAGAGTCGACTGTATGAACTAGCTTTACCTCTAATAATAGTAAAAGTCTAGGTGGCTTTGGAACAGCGGACGGAAGTAGAAAAAGATCCACACGAAGGGAGCTGGGGCAGTAGAGCAAGGCAGGTTTCGAAGGAATATATACCTGAGGGTCGTCGGCATGTGGCAAAGACGGCGTCGGGAGGCCGCATCTTGGCCACAATACCGCAGGGAGGAAGAAGGGGTCGGAGGCACTCCCGAGCCGGCGCTCTCTCGGAGAGAACGGCACGGCCGCCGATCGGGACGCGCGGGCAGCCGTTGGTCTCCTCCCTCGCCGCTGACAACAGCGTGAACGATGCACCTACACCCCTGCCCCGGTCGAGGTTGTCCGGCCGGATTTGTGACCAGCCGTGAGCTGTGAGAGAGTGTGGCCACCTATGTCTTGCTTAGATCTGGAGAGCATGAGAGAGTGAACAAGAGGAACCCTAGTAAAGCAAGCGCTAAGGCTCCTGCTTATATATATAGTGGAGTGATTTTGTTGTACCAGCTTCAAAAAATGCGCTCCTACATGTACCAGTGAGTGGGTGTGAGAGAACTAGTGCGTGCGTGCACCGCTTCTCTTCATGAGAGTACAATATTCTATGCCCAAAGAACGTTCGCCGCAATAGTATAAGTGTGTGACGTGTGAGCTAAAATAAAATGTGCGCGACGTATTTTGTTTTTTAGAAGTTCTAAGGGTAGGGTGTGAAGAGCACATATGTGCGTGATGTCTACCTGCAGATAGACGATGGGTGCGACGTGCGAGTCTGCGAGAGGACTCGGGAGAGTCGTGACTCGTGATGGTGCGTGTGCGTGAGAGAGAGGAGGGCACGTATCAATGCAATGCATGTGTCCGTAAATCATTATCTGACAAACATTCGCCACAAGCCTTTTCCTGACGAACGCCGTAAGAACCGTTAGATCGGCATCCGACAGTGTCAGTTTTGCCATGTCATTTAACAGAACAGACACTCCTCCTACACACAAATCTTCCACGTGAGTGTTAGCAACTGTCGTATGCTCCCTCCGTTCCGAAATGCAGTGCATATAGCTTTATTGAAAATTCAAACCTCGCAAACTTTTACCGAGTTTTCGTGTACCAAATTGCACATGTAGAATACCCTGTATATATCATTTCATTCATCTTCGAGAGGTAACTATAAAGATGGGGGAGGAGTCTACAAAATAAGACCATCGTATCACCCGCATCAATTTCAACCATCCTTTGGTGTCGAGGAATATCATAGGAACTCTATATGATATGATTTTTATAGGATTTTTTTCCTTTAGAGCCAATTGGTTCATAGGAATAGATTCATATACTCCACATTTCAAAGGAAATAAACATGATATCATTTCTATAGCTTTAGAGCCACTTGGTTCAAATGAATGGATTCCTATACTCCCTTAATTTCAAAGGAAAATAAACATTAGCGTATATTCAATAGAAAAGTTCCTATGATCTGAACCAAATTACATATCTTTTCTAATCCCTCCTCATAGGAATTGAGATACATGTCATCTCTAGATTCAATAGAAAAGTTCCTATGATGTGAACCAAATGACATCTCTTTTCCAATCCCTACTCATAGGAATTGAGATGCTCCATGTCATCTCTTTCCCTACAACTTCCATGTATACATCTTCTATTCCTAAATAGATAGTACAACCCACTAGTAGCTTTTTTCCAAAACATGCAACTATGGCACAAGAACTATATAGTGTGCCAATAACTTTGAAAGATGGTCGCTGGATGAAGCTAATCCGACAGTGCAGAGATGGCGAATCCGAGTACTACTGGCCGTTGGATATCATCAACATTCCACCAGATCTGCCACATGTACAATTTAGAAGACTCCATGGTTGAACTTAAGCATAATGCACAAACCTCAAAACACAAGCACTTCTCCTTTGTTCTAGAATCTTTTGTATCATAATTGTTTTTTTCTAAATGAATTGCCATTATTTGTTTTTTACTTTATGCTTTACAATGCACAACCCCATGAATCTTAACATTTTTATAAAACTAATTGATTTTGAATGAGATGAACTATAAGAACTAAACGAACATCTACATCATGCATATATGACTCAAAGCTTTACATGCTATAGTGTGTATTTATTCATAATTTGGTTTCAAAATCTCATGCGTTCAATGCATCATTGCCTTTCGGTCGAACCTACGTCCACAATTTTTTGTACATATTATATCTCCACTGATCCCCGAACCCAAAATGCTACCTCGTTCCCGTAAAACCAAGCGGCCCACACATGTGTCGACTCGAACCCGTTTACTACGACGTGACCCCGCACGCCGTAGTACTCCTACAAACCCTACCGCCACACTCATCATCGGTTTTCTTCAAGAGGACAAGGGAGAAGCTGATTTGTAGTGGAGGCACTTTAAAAAAAAGGATATGTAGTGGAGACCCCTACCCTAGGGTACCCTAGGTAGCTGCCGCACTCATCATTGTTTTCTCTTTTCTTTATGCTCTTGCACCCTGAGTGAAATGATGGTTGCTTCGTCCGTCCAGCTTAATGCGGGCCCTAGAGTGAAATGATGGTTGCTTCGTCCGTCCAGCTTAATGCGGGAAAGGTGGGGCTTTGTGATTTGACCCCTCGTCGCTCATTTTCTACTACTGCTGCGCTACGACCGGGGTGCCTCTAGTTCCAACCGCTGCTCCGAACTGTAATTTGGTGCATTGCACGTGGAACAAGACGGTGGATGAGCCACATGTCGGCCAAAGGGGTCCTGTTAAGTGTGTCGCCATTTCGTGTGCGGACTGACCCTGCTTGAGTTGCTATGCCAACACAAGAGGAGCAGCCTACCACTTGGTTTTGCTCCTTGATGAATCCCGATTATATTGATCTAAAAAGATACATGCTGAACTACCCTCTCCGTCTCAGTTTTTTATTTTTAGGCGTCTCGGTTTATAGGGCATGCACATAGTTCTAGGTCATCTATTTGACTAAGTAAATATGAGTTACTACTAGTATGTCACAAAAAGTACTACTATATCATTGGATTCTTAAGCGGATGTAGTTGTATTTAAAAGTCGAGGGCGGGGCTTTTCCTGCGCGGTAGGAGGTGGGGCAGTTCCGCCTAGTCGGTTCGACAGAGACCTGAGAAGACGAGGGAGTAGGCTACTGCAAACGTAGGGTTGTGTGATCTGACTGCGAGCTACTGCTGGACAGGTGGGGCCCCGTGATTTGACTTGCCATTATCATTTTAACTGCGATGCTACGACCGGCGTGAGTCTCCTGATTCCTGACCACCTCCATACAGGTGCCTCTCCCAATGCTCGACCATGTAGTTGAGGATGGCTCTTGCATGAGAGCCCACTTCTCCACTTTTTCCTTGCCTCTTTCCTCATGCAAAAATGCCATGTAAAGCGGGCTTATAGCCCATTATTGTAGTACTTACTTACTCCTACAGGTGCTAAGATTGCCACATCAGCATAAAGTCTGATGTGGCAAGTTTGGTGACCCAAGGAAGAAATGGTGCTAAGCGCGTGTACCTAGGTGAAAAGACAATTTTGAGTCTATAGCTAATTAAATGAAGCAAACTTAGCAACACCATTTCATTGGAAGAGGTCACTCCTTGGCAAATGCAATAAGTACTAGTACTCCCTGTGTCCTAGTGTCAAAAACGTTCTTATATTATGGGACTGAGGGAGTACGAAGAAAGAGATAGAGAGGAGTAAAGAAATACACTTATAGCCAACCTTGTTGTAGTATGAGTGACTAGGTGATGACTATGTATGACATGCCAACATCAGATAGCCTAACGCACCGTGTTAAATCTCCAAGGGTGCGACTGCGCGAGCGACGCGACGGTCGTGGTAGGCGCGACCATGATACGGGCTGCTGGCAGCCCTTGGATCTGAGATCAAACGGTCGCATGCTAAGTTGCTGAAAATTTGCAGAATAACCCTCCAGGATAGGATATTCACCCATAGGTCTAGAATCACGCCATGCAACCATTCGATCTTAGATCCAAGGGCTCTCAGAATCCCATATCATGGGAGAATGGAAAGCCACTACCCTGCCGTTCGCACGCTGGCAGTTCGCTCCTACTCGTCCCCGCACGTCCTTCAATACTACGGCAGTTCGCTCCTAGTCGTCCCATCCATTCACATTACGGCAGTTCCACTAATCCTAACCCTCCTCCCAAATCCATGGCGTCCCAAATCTCCCCGATCGGCGGTGAGTACAAGGTTAGAACCATCACCGGCGATGAGTTCACCGTCATCTACACCCGTTCTTCCGTGACGGTGAAAGGACGCCTTTCTCGCTTCAGACGCATGTTCGAAGACTCAGATGATGAGCGGGTCGCTGGGCTAGATGTTGAGTACACCACAGTCCTGGGACGAGAGAAGGATCGCCCGCCGTGATCCAGGTTTGCGTGCATGACTTATGCTTGGTCTACCACATATGCCATGCCGATGTTGAATGCCTGGATTTTAAGGACTTCCTCGAGAGCAACCTAGTCAAATTCCTTACCGTAGACTTTGGTAATGACAAAGAAGTCCTGGGTCGGATAGGCCTCATTGTAGGCAACACCTTCGACCTCCAGAAGAATCAGCTGGTGTCCTCTCGTCAACCTTCAATGCTGACCCTGGCAGGAGCCATGGTTCATCCTTCGTACGGTAAACTGGAGAAACCTCATTACACGTTTCATCGTTATGCATGGCAGCGGAATGTACTAGATATAGACCACATCCACTACGCTGCAATGGATGGCTACCTTTGTTTCAATATCAACAAGGGTTGGATGAAGATCAAGAGCCAAGTGTGCGGTTCAAGCAAAGAAGTATCGGCCAAGAGGAATAGGGACAAGGACAAAGTCAAGGACGTGGACGAGGACTCCTCCGAGTGAGTAAGATGTCAGTATTGTTGCTCATGGTGGTTCTAATGCAGTGTCTATCGGATTAGTTGCATAGTTTAATTTCAGGTGTGCTTAGTTGAATTTGAGGGGTGTGTTGTGCTGAGCCCCAGCAGAACTATGTTATGTTTCTTCTCGTTACTTTAACTCCTCAGTATGATACATACTACTAGTATTTCTTTAATAGAATTTAGCACCCCAATTAAGCACGTACTAGCTTTTTTAATAGTACTATATGCATAATTTGGCGACGAGCGCTCTCTATATGTACCACCTTTTTTTAATTTCAATTTTTGCTCCATGGCGCAATCCATCGATAGTACTACTGTACAAAAGTATACATTTTTTAAAAGGCTGGAGTACTGTTCATCACATATATAGCCAGTTAAATTCTCAACCTAGAACGACGTGCATGCCATGTAGTAAACCGATACGGAGGAAGTATAGTAAAAATGAGGTGATTTTACCGAGCGATCGGCGGGGGAGCATGGCCTGTCATGCGGTCCCACGTGTCATGATGTACCAAGGCGATGCGCGTGTCCCTCTTGAGGCAGAAGCAATACTACGTGGTTTGAGATGATGGCGAACCGAAGTGTGAAATAATGGTTGCTTCGTCCGTCTGGGAAGGTGCGGCATTGTGATTTGACGTCTCATTGCTCATTACTACTACTGGGCCGGTACGAGTGGGGTGCGTCCCCCTGCTGTTCTGCACTGTTATTTGGTGCTTGACACGTCGACCCGGTTGCTATATGTCCCACATGTCGGCGACAGGAAGTACAGAATTCATGAAAGGGAGCGTCGACGGAGGAGTATACTACAGAATTCATGAAAGGGAGCGACTTAGTTTTGGAAAAATCTGTTTTTACGGAGTACGTACCCACTAGGGTTTATAGGGCTCATCTAAAAAACATTCGTTTTTCCGTTTGATAAGTCTCAATTCTACTATACTAGTAGTAGTACCATTACATGTTGGATTTCGAGGTGCGTTAGATCACCCGACGCAAGCAGTGTCAAGAGGAAACTAACCAATGCATGTACAAGTTCATGGAAATTTAGTGGTCATTCATGCATTCGTTCTAATTAATGCCTCGGTAAACATAACTTCTTGAGAAAAACGAGCGTACTAATTACTTGTGCAAACTACGAAATTAATTCGACCACTCACCGTCTACCTTGGTTGGAGAGATTTTGAAATTGAGCCATAAACTGGAAAGGAGGGAGTATTAACTTTTGTCTCGATTACTATTTGTGGCCTTGTATAGATGCAAAATGTATTTTTTATAGTGGCCTTGTATAAGTAAATGGAGGGAGTACTAACCAAAGTACGTAGTAGGGACGAGGAGTAAACGGAGGGAGTAAAAATTTTCTCCTCGTGCTGCGAGCCACCGCGCGCGTGGCGAGGCGTAAGGCGTACAATAGTAGTAGTACTACTACTACTACTCGTAAGCAAGCTTCACCTCATCCTGCGAGCCACCGCGCCCGTGGGCGGGGAGACGGCGTACTAAGCAAGCTTCTCCTCGTTCTGCGAGTTGACGGGACACATCAAAAGTACTCCAGTGTATAGAGCCTTGCCTCTAAGGTAGGCCCCACATGGTTTGCCTCTTTTTTTAACATAACACGTCAAGTCGCAATTTGTTTGTTCACCCGTGGTAGACGATCCTCCCTCCACCAAGTGGACAACCAGTACACGTGCCAAATTACCACGTGGGCTGCCTTTTTCGTACAGAAATGAGCTCCACCGTGTACCCGCGGGGTGTGGTTGGGAAAGAGACGGGAGTACGTGCGCCGTGCGTGCACCTCTTCTCTTCGTGCACGTCCCCCACCTACGTAGTGTGTGTGAGAGAGATACAAACCTAGACATAATGCGCCGTCCATCCCCATGCCTCCGCCCAGTCCGACCACCAGTCACCACCACGCCCCACTCCTCCTCACCTTATCTCTCATCTTTCTCCCTCCATTTTTATATACAAGGGGCCACTATCAAAATTACAATTTGCAGATATACAAGGCCACTAACACTAATCGATGCAATATTAATGGTGTTTGCCTCGTGGTACTAGCAAAGGAGGACATTAATTATCCCTTGCATGCATGCGGGAGTTTGTAAAAAAATGCATCTTGATGTTCCGTGCAATGCACGGGCATCTTGCTAGTCCATGAAAACAACACATGGCAAAATTCCACGGCGAACGAGGGATTTGAATCTGTTGGGAGGGGCTGTTTGGATCTTGCCCGGGGTAGCCAAAATATTGGCGACCCTTTTGTCCACCGGTGCCTTTGCCACCGATGAACGAGGAATGGCTCGGGTGCTCATGCTGTCATGCATCCTCCAGCACGCACGTTGGAGACGAGCTCGCACGAGCTGTGTTTTTTGTCCCACAACGCCGCCCGAGCCGCCCGCAGGCCGACCGGCGACCCGCAAATTACGACATCCAACCGGACGAAATTCACGCAAACACGTAGACAAACTGATATTTCATATAAACAACGACGGAAATCATATAAAATACCGGATTTTCATACAAATACGACGGATTTCATTACATTCAAATGAACTACGCGGTGCTAGTTCTAAACAGCACATGTATATAATACCTGGCCTAAATGGTCGCCCACCGATATATTTGTGTTCCTCATGTCCGGCAGCATGATCACCGGACTGCCGGGAGCCCCGGAGGTATATGCTTCAGCGTAAAGGATGGCTCGCTTCCCCACCGCCCAACTGATATCATTGGCTGGTGCCGAAGATGATGGTGGCCGACACCAGTTCGAGTTCATCACCGGCCACTACTTCGCCATGGCCGGCACCGGCTCGAGTTCATCCTAACATTCCCCTCTTCCGTGGAGCCCATGCAGGGTCGACAAAGGTCCTTGCAACAAAAGGATCCGGCAAGACACCTGCTGTGTAAGCCGACGTCGCCTCCGCGGTGGCCTTCATGGGACCCAAGCGGTGGAGGCCTCCCGTGTTCTACTTCTCCTCGATGATGGCGGTGGACGTGGAGGTGCTGGCCACCGACTCGTCGCTCTCCGCACACCCGGCTTCTGTCGCTGCTTGCATGGCACGGCCGCCGGCATGGGAGTCTCAGCCACAGAAATGGGAGACGCGGTACGAGGCGGCGGCATGGACGGCAGCAACGACGCCCGTGCGCTGCTCCTCGTCGAGCTGGCCTGGAGCGGTGAGTTGCTGAAGTGCGCACCGGCTTGGGGCGGCAACTGGCTTCGTCGGGCGAGGGGAGGGAGGTCTATCAGCGAGCTGCATAGCTCGTATCCGGCGGGCTACCCAGCCGGCTTGGATGCGGCATAACTACTCTTCGTAAGCCATTGTAAGAGTGGACAAAATGGTGGAGGAGATAGGGGAGCGGCGGAGGTGTGCGATTCTTGGCCGGCGTTTGGCCTCGTTTAAATAGGAGATTAAATAGACGGCGGACGGGAGGAGCTCGGCCGGCATTGCGTTTAACGCCGGCCCGGTCATGAACGGACGTGTGTCTAGAGTGGGTTTCTCGGCTTCCACACGGGCGGGTTTCATGGAGGCGTTTGAATGCGGCACGGAGGCGTGTTCAGCCGGGCGTGCAACGAGTGGCGCCCTCGACTCTGACCTAGGACACCACGCCATTCTTCCACTGACGTGTGGGCTCTTTGGGTGCATGGCCTGCATGTCAGTGACCCAACGCAGGCAGCGCACAGCAGAGGAACCTTTGGTGGGCCAGGGCGGTCAGAAGCGGGCATTTCATAAACCGATGATTGTTCATTGAGTGTGACATCATCTTTTTCATGTAGATAAGCCTACTATGTTGATAGCCCGTTCGATACGTTGTGATTCATAAAGACCGCTGCAAACATCAATGTTCTGCTTATCACAGATAAGATTGATTAATACCCGTAACAATCCATGTCCTTAACAAAGGGTGCATGCATGTATAGGTTGAGCGTGTCTCTTGCGTCGTGTTCTGTGTGCATGCAGGCGTGCGAGTTTTGCGTGCGTGCATGGGTACGTTTCAGTGTTGCATGCATGGGTGCGTATGTGCGTGTGTTCGTGAGTGCATGTGTACGTGTCGGTGTTGCACGCCAGCATGCGTGCGTGTGTACGTATCAGTGCTGCACGCCTGCATGCGTGCGTGCATGTGTACATTATGTGTACCTGCCAGTGTTGCACGCTTGCATGCGTGTGTGTCTTGCGTGCGTGCATGTGTACGTGCGGAGTGAGGCTACACGTCAGCCGACTGACTTTTTCATCTCTGGTCATTAGATTTTCCAGCCGTTGGATACGAAATCAAGGGCCTTCGGTTTATCATCAAACTCCACCCCTCCTGAGCTGCCAGCCCCCGCCGCTCGCGGCCGGCCGGCCCTCCCCGAAACCACTCCCCACCGCTGGTCCACCGCCGCACCGGCCATCCCTCTAGCAGCCCCCCCCCCCCGTGTCGAGCTTTTTCTCCGGCGATCCCCACCCCACCGCCCAATGAACGCCCTCAACCGCCAGTGACTGCCAACCAGAGGTCTCACGAGTTCGAATACCCACCGACCACTAATTTATTACCATTTCTGTCCTTCATATGCACGCTGACGGGTGGGCCCTATGGTAATGTGCGCTGCTAAATGTGGACCGTTTGACTGGTCAATTGATCTTGTTATCAATAAATTACGGAGCTGTATGGTGAGCCAGTGACCGTATGAACACCCTAAAATGTACTCCTATTTTATTAACACAGTACAGACTCAAACTACCATTTCTTTCTTTGATATACGGGCTGACAGGTGGGCCCCACGGTTACACGCCCCGATGGTGCAACACTACTTGCGCCACGTGGAACGTTTGACTGGTCAATTGATTGTGTCACCAACAAAATACGGAGTTGTATGGGTGAGCCAGTGACCGTATAATCATGACATGTATTTATTTAACACGATACAGACGCAAGGGCTCATATATATGCGCAAGCACTCACCGCTATAAGCGCACACACATGAATCGTACCCCTATGAGCACCTTCGAGAGAGTGGGCCAGCATATATGATCTTGAGATTTTAGGAAGTCGCCATAGGTGCCTCGTAGTCGAGTGGAACGTCTCCTCCCACTGAACGTGCATCGCCAAAAAATACTGAAATTAACATAAGATAAATGTGAGCACCGGGACTTTAACCTTGGTGGGCTCGAGAAACCACTGTCCTCCTAACCATCCAACCACATGTTGGTTAGCACGACAAAATGTATATGGTGACCGTGATGAGCTTATTCTGAAGTCTAGTGACCATATCGTGCTTTCGCTTCAAATACAATGACCGTAAGTGTCGTCAACAAAATACGGAGCATGCATCAAATGCAAAGTCCGTCAGTGTCATCAACAAAATATGGAGACGTATCGTGAGCTAGATACCTTTGTACTATTGTATATGCTTATTTTCTTAGTGGCCGATTGCGTGTGTGGTGTGGTGGGCACATCATTTCTAGTTGTGGCGGGTCAACATGAAGACTCATGGGTCGGTTCCATCCTGCGCCACATATAGGTTGGACCGAGACGTGTTATACGAAGACCCATGTGGAGGACTCGGCGTACAACACGAAGCTACCAGAGTCGCGGAGGATTCTATCCCCACTGGTGATAAGCCGACTATATATGATTTGTAACCCTAGGCCCTTAGTATGTTATACAAGCTTGGGGGCTAGTTCGTCGATAGTATACACACACGCACAATGCCTGGTATTCACGTGTACTTTGTACACACCCCTATCACTAATATACAGTAACAGGAGTAGGCTCTTTCTTCAACTGCAAGGGTCCGATCCGAACTAGGGTAAAACTTTGCCTCGTATTACCATCCAGCCTAACAGTTAGGGATATCCTTACGAATGATATGATGAAATCATATCTGCCAACTACTAAGAGAGAGGTGTGTCGGGGGGGGGGGGGCAATGTGTGCGAAAGAGGCCTAAAGATAATGTGCATGCGGGAGACACGTAGGCACATATATGTGCGTATAGAGGGCTAGTAGAGACCGTGCGTGTGTATATATGCATGCGAGAGAAATAGTGTTTTCCAACTGAGATTAGTGAAAAGAGTGGTACATAGTAGTCAGAAATAGAGAGAGAGAAACAGAGAGAGCATGTGCGTGAGACACCTCGACACCCTGAGAGAGATTGTGAGCATGTGTGAAAGAGAAATGCCGATGCATATAAAGTGTGTGCACTTATGCATTAGATAGAGAGATATATAACGCGTTTGTGAGAACGGGGCGAGGCATAGTGCATCTACATGTAAAAGGCGGTTCTACGCATTAAATTAAAAGATAAATGGCGTTATTATTTTTGGATGAGATCAAACCTCCTCCGTCCTCCATCCCATAGCGGCCAATCCACCGCCGCCCTCCTCCATCACGCCGGAGCCAGTACCCCGACATCGTCGTCCAACGCAGCCGCAGCCGCAACGCCCTCAAGGACTTAGCAACTGAAGCCAAGGCCGAGCTGCCTCCACGACGCCAACGCCGACGTGCGCTGTACCAGAACCACTCCGACCACGCTGTCCTGCGCCTCACTGTTGCGGCTCCACTGTCGCAATCGTCCACCGCACCGGAGCTGTTCCCGCTACGCCGTCGTTCACCGCCTCGGATCTGCTTCCCCGCTGCCGACAGACGACCACCGCACCATACTCAACAACTTGGCCATGGGTTCGTCCAAGGCTGCACCGTCCTCCACAACTTCTGGTTTCCGGCGAACAACAAGAAGATCGTCGGAAAAACAGAAGGAGGACACAACACTGCCAGCAGAAAGAGGTACTCCTCTTCCCTTATTCGTGCAAATCTTACGTCTCCGCTCACAGCATATTCATCCCATGAAAGAGACTAGTTGAGCGCTTCTTACTGCATCTTCTTTGTGATACTAAATGCACAAGGTTTCCTCCCTTTTACTATTTCACCTTTGCTAGTGGTCAGTAGCCCGCCTGGATTTCAATTCAGGGTTAGTCGAACCGCAATTAAAAGAAGCAGCACCCGCTTAGGCGCGCGGAGCACCTAGTCCGCCTGTTCCCCCGGGAAGCGGCGCATCGGTGTCTATCATAGGGGTGTGGGGCGCAGGAGCTGCTCTCGCCCGATCTGGAGGTCGGCGGGGCTTGAATGGATGGCCGGGGAGCGGTGCCAAGCACGGCGGTGCGGTGAGGTCAAGGGGAGGGTGCAGGCAGAGGAGGAATACTGGGCCGATGGTCGCTGGCGTTTCGAGGAAGATCGTCAACACTGACTGGCTGGAGGTAGATGGAGGCGATCTGCCCGTTCTTTGTACATCAGACGATGCAGAAAAAATGGACTGACCTATTTGCTTTCAGTCGATTGTTATTTTCATAGAATCCTGTAGTAATTTAGTGTGCCGTGCATGTTGTTGAGCTATCATATGTTTCCTATCATTTATTTCTCACCGACCTGCTATCTGCTACCTTTACACTGTACTAATTGTGCACACACTTCACCCATACTCACACTATTGTTTTTTTATGCATGGGTATTTCAGACTCTGACGCAGTGTTGATGAATCCAGAAAAGAAAAGACAGAAGTCGCTCCAGTGTAATTCGAAGATAAGCACTAAGCGTTTCAGCGCTCTAATGGGTGCAGTGTCAGCAGTTGGAGACAGTAAACGTAGCTCTGCAGTTGATGATCTCAATTGCCACACACAACCATCCCAGGTGCTTGCTTTAACTTCGCGCTATCAAATGTGGTTGCATGTTGCATATGGTGTCTAGCTTGTATTGCTTCCAATTTGGTTAAATTGCATCTGCTTACTTTACACATTATACCTTTCATAATGACACGCCTTCCTGTTTTTGATACATACTACATATGTCTATTAACCATGTTCGTACATCGAACTAATGCTCTTTTGTATCCCTCGTTAATCACTTATGATGAGACAGTCACCCGGGTGGGTTACTGTGAGACGCCCTACTTGTTTAAAGAGTGCAGTGTCATCCTCCCCACATGATTCTCAAGAAACAATAAGGCTAAATGAAGATAGTCAACGTAGCTCTCTAGTTGATCACCGCAATTCCCCCACACCACCATCGCAGGTGCTTGCTCTAACTTGGCAGTGTGATATGTGGTTGCATGTTGCATATGGTGTCTACCTTGTAATGCTTCTAATTAGGGTAAATTGCATCTACTTAGTTAACACATTATACCTGTGAATATGACATGCCTTCCTGTTTTTGGTACATACTACGTCTTTCTATTAACCATGTTCTTACATCAAACTACTTTTCTTGTGTATCCCTCATCAATGCTCCTAATTTGTTAAATTGCATCTCCTTAGCTTACACATTATACATGTGAATATGACACGCCTTCCTATTTTTGGTACATACTACATCTGCCTATCACACCATGTTCTTACATCAAACTACTGTTCTTGTGTATCCTGCATCTATCGCTTATGATGAGACAGTCACGCGCGTGGGTTAATATGAGACGCAATACTCTTATAAAGAATGCATTTTCATCCTCTCCACATGATTCTCAAGAAACAACAAGCCTAAATGAAGATATTGAACGTAGCTCTGTACCTGAAGACCGCATTTCCCCTACACCACCATCACAGGTGCTTGCTCTAACTTTGCAGTGTGATATGTGGTTGCATGTTGCATATGGTGTCTAGCTTGTAATGCTTCTAATTAGGGTAAATTGCATTTGCTTAGTTTACACACTATACCTGTGAATATGACACGCCTTCCTATGGTAGACACTACATCTATGTGTTAACCTTGTTCTTACATGAAACTACCTCTCTTCTGTATCCTGCATCAATCACTTACGATGAGTCACCTTTATTCATTGCATATTGCATATTATTTCTAGCCTATTGCCATGTATTGCTTCTAATTTGGTCAAATACATTTGTTAGGGCACCCTTTTAATTTGGCAGAGTGATATTGGTTTCATCTTTCATATGGTTTCTAGCTTGCATCGATTCTAACAAGTTCAAGCACCTTGTGCTTAGTTTACACTTTATACATCATACATGCCAATATGTTATGTCGTCCTGTTTTTCATACATATTCCATCCTCCTATCATGCGGCTGCCTTACATGAAAGTAGTGTTCGTCAGTATCATGCATCAATGAGTTCCGAAGAGCAAATTTTATTCCTTTTTCTTGTGGGTTTGACTTGACAAGGCAAAATCAAGAAAGAGGAAGGAAAAGAGTAAGGAAGGCGATGATGGTGGTCCTCTGCAGCAACGTAAACGGAGCATATGTATCGATTCTCCTTGTACTGATAGTGCATTACAAGGTCCAAGTCTCCGCTCCCCTACTCCACCATCCAAGGTGCTTGCTCTAACTTGGCAGTGTGATATCTGGTTGCATGTTGCATATGGTGTCTAGCTCGTATTGCTCCTAATTAGTCTAAACTGCATCTGCTTAGCTTACACATGATACATGTGAATATGACACGCTTTCCTGTTTTTGGTACATACTATATCTGTCTATCACACCATGTTCTTACATTAAACTACTCTTCTTGTGTATCCTGCATCAGTCACTTATGATGGGACACCTTTAAGTTGGCAGTGTGATATTGGTTTGCGTCTTGAATATGATTTCTAGCATGTATTGCTTCTAGTTTGATGAACGCCACCTATGACGAGACAGTTTTAACTTGGCAGAGTAATATTGATTGCACCTTCCATATGGTGTCTTGCAGTGTTTCTAATTTGTTGAAGTGCCTTCTGCTTAGTTACCACATCATAGGTGTGAATATGTCAAGCCGTCCATTTTTTCGTACATATTCCATCCTCGTATCATGACTTTGCCTTTCATCAGAGTAGTGTTTGTCAGTATCATGCATGAATGAGTTCTAAAGAGCGAATGATATTCCTTTTTCTTGTCGGTGTGACCTCACAATGCAAAATCGATAAAGTTGAAGGAAATTGGCAAGGCATTGGATGATGGCGGTCCTTCCGAGCAACTGAAACGGAGGTTCTCTACAGATTCTACTCCGCCATCCTCCCAACAAGATTCGCAAGACAACGCAAGGCTAGACAATCAACGTAGCTGTGTAGATGATGAGCACATCTCCCCTACTCCAGCATCATAGGTGCTTGCTCTAACATGGCACTATTATATGTGGTTGCATGTTGCGTATGATGTCTAGATTGTATTGCTTCTAACTTGAATTGCATCTACTTACTTTACACATAATGCCTGTGAATATGACACGTGTTCCTGTTTCTAGAACATACGTGTACATGATGAGCACATCTCCCCTACTCCAGCAGCACAGGTGCTTGCTCTTACTTGGAACTGTTATATGTGGTTGCGTTTTCTGTATGATGTCTAGTTTGTATTGCGTCTGATTATGTTGAATTGCATCTACGTAGCTTACAACTTATACCTGCAATGATCACTTACCCATAAGACATATTTAACTTGGGGTTGTGATGTAGGTTGCATCTTGCATTGTCTTCTAGCTTGTACTGCTTCTAATTTCTTGAAATGGCACTTACGACAAGACACTTTTTACCTGATAGAGTGATATTGGTTGCGTGTTCATATGGTGCCTAGCTTTCATTTCTTCTAATTTTGTTGAAATGCTTTCAGCTTACTATTTTTTCATACATATTCCATCCTCCTATCATACGTGTGAATATGAAACGTTGTCTTTTTTTGTATATATTCCATCCTCCTATCCCGCGCTTGCCTTACATCAAAGTAGTGTTCGTCTATATCATGCATCAACCAATTATGCAGAGCTAATTTTATTCATCTTCTTGTGGTTTTGACTTCATAAGGCAATATCAGAAAATAGGAAGGAAAAGAGTAAGTTAGGGGATGTTGGTGGTCCTCCACACCGATGCAAACAGAGACTCTCTAGATTTGCCACTGCTACTGCTAATGAAGTTGAAGTCCCAAGTCTACATGATCAGTTCATCTCCCGTACTCCACCATCGCAGGTGCTTGCTCTAAGTTGACAGTGTGATAATTGGTTTCATGTTGCCTATATTGTCTAGCCTGTATTTCTTCTATTTTGATTAAATTGCACCTGCCGAGCTTATACGTTATACATGTGCATATGACATGGATTTCTGTGTCTAGAATACACTGCATCTATCTATCATACCATGTTCTTACATCAAAGTACCGATGTTGTGTATCCCGCATCAGTCACTCATGATTGGACGCTTTTAACATGGTAGTTTGATAGTGGTTGCATCTTGCATTGATTTCTACATTGTACTGCTTCTAATTTTTCGAATTGCTACTTATGACAAGACACTTTTAACTTGGCAGAGTAATATTGGTTGCATCTTTCATATGGTGTCTAGCTTGCATTACTTCTATTTTCTTGAAAATCCTTCTGCTTAGTTTGCACATCGTAGCTGTGAATATGTCATGCCATTCTATTTTCCATCCTCATATGGTTGTCTTACATCAAAGTATTGCTTGTTTGTATCATGCATCAATGAGTTCTGAAGAGTGATTTTATTCTTTTGTGTTGTGGGTACAGCTTGACATGGCAAAGTTAAAAAAGAGCAAGGAAAATAATATAGTAGGGAGTGCTGTTACTCGTCGGGTGAAACGGAAAATGATCTGCCATCGAGATTCTGCTGGTACTTATAGTGCAGTACAAGGTCCAAGTCCACCGGCTAAATCTACAAACACAGTATCACCTGCTCCACCAACTGCAGCATCCGCTTCAATTGTACGAGCATCTCAACTAGTTATTCGTTCGTTTGCTCCGGAACTGGCCAGCTCCCAAGCTGCCTTCACACCTAACACTACTTCTGAAGCACTGCTGACACAATAGGACTTGGCAAGATCAGATGAACCTCATGAGCATCAACACCAAGACGGTACCTGACCGAGTCAAGTTGCAGTTGCATGCTATGTACTCTCACAGTTTGATGTACACTAACACTTTCCATATTTGTTGTTGAACTAGCACCACAGCGCAAGCGAAAACAGACATCAGGGATAATGCTTGACAGATTAACAAAATCTAAAGGAGGAAGAATGGAGATCCATTTTGAGGCAGGTTTAAAAAGGCCACGTCATGCTACAGAGTCAGCCAAGTTAGTATCAGAGGCAGCCGTTGCCATTAGGTGTCATGCACGTATCCTCCCAACGTGGATCCAGTACAAGAATGAGAAAGACAATACCCAGTTTAACACCTTCCTTGACCATTTATCCGTAAGTAATGTTATTCATCGCAATTAGTAATATTGTCTTGCTCTGTCCCATACTTTCTAGCTTCCTCCTAATAAGACTCACATTCTTTTTTCAACAGATGAGGTTCAAGTTGGATCCAAAAGATGATGCAACTAAACAAGCATGCACTCATGTTTTTCAGTCTGCTCTGCGACAGTATCGGTACCACCTTAGAAAATCTCACTTTGAAGGCAAGGCTAACAATGAAATCACCCAAACATCTCTAGTGGAATATATTACAGATGAAGACTTGATAGCCTTCATTAAACACTGGTCTGATCCAAAGTATCAGGTAGGCTATATGTATTTGATTAGACCACATATTGAACTTGTATTTATGTGTGTGCCTTACAAGTGTATCTTGTTCTAGGCTAACTATTTGAAGAACACAACCAACCATTCTAAAGTGAAATTCCAACAGACAACAGGATCTCGTAACTATATTGCACACTGCGAGGCTCTTGTAAATAGCTGCTACTTCCTTCTTTTTTGTGTGCCATATTATCGTATCTATATTGACTTGTTCCAACTACAGAGGAAAGCCCGTGTGGACCAAAAAGAACCTGAACCGAATGTAGTGCAAATCTTCAAGGATTGCCACACCAGCAAGATGAAGGGCAAGAGCACACCAGTTCAAGCCGTTGTTGTAAGTCCTTACTCCTCCTGCCTTGAACTGATTGGTACTGCGATGTGTTCATTTAACTACTTGATTTGCAGCCAATGTTAGTTACTCTGTTCACTTTTATACATAGTTGTCTTAACGTATCAGTTCACCTTACATGGTTTAAAAGAGATGAAGGATATTCTTTTGGTCTTGATCTGTAATCTAGTTGTTATGTTCACGTGCGCACACAATGATAAAATAGCCTGTTTGTTTTATATCTGTTTGCCCATGATATGAATGATGTCATACTATATTCATCCTACTTTAAACCATGTCTCTTTATCCTTAGATGTCAACGAATGTGAGGAAATAGACAATACAGTAGGCATGCTACATGGACATATGTTCCGAAAGTGATTTTATTATGTAGTTGGCACTACAATACATGGTAATGTATTACAGTAGTTCACCAAAATAAGTTATGTATAAATGTTTACCCTACTTTTTTTGTTTTTGTCTCATTGGTAAATTATCTGGTACACTAATCTACAAGTTCAAACTTTCAGGAAGCTATGGAACAAATGATTGAACAACCACAACCACATGAAGGTGACGAGGCTACGACAGGCACAATGCCACCTCTTGCTGCAGTGCGTCAGTATCTCTCCACTAACAGTGCAAAAAGCACCTTCCTGCATAATTCTGGGTTAGTTGTCAAGGTAACCTCGTCCAAATCGCCTTCTGAACAAAATCTTCCTGCTAGACAAAGTGATATATCCGTGCTCCAGACACAAGTCCAATCCCTAATGGACGTTGTTTCGGAAACAAGAATAGTGGTTGAGAAATGTCGTCAAGATATGAATGGTTTTGAAACCAGACTATCAGACATTCGCTTCGTTGTTCAAGAACAATGGCGGAAAAAAAGGAGATCATGTTGTTCCATCAGATTCTACAGCCTGAAACATTAGCACTCAGGTCAAATGATCTGTGCTTCTATACATCTGATGGTGCTTTTATCTGGAAGGACTGTAAACTTTATGCCAATGGGCCTTTTGTTGTATAGTTGGAATTTATTTTGTTGTGATACAACATTTATGATGCTACCACAGGCTGCAGTAATTACGACGCTATTTTTGTATAGTGTAGGTTTATCTTAGTAATGTATTTGGCCGAAAGCTTCGTAGGAGCCCAAGATGCCAACATTCGTCGGGCCCATTCCAATTGGGCTAAAAACGATTACGGGCCGAAATTGGCATGTAGCCCACTAAAAATATCTGGGCCTAAATCTGCATAAGCTTTCATATTTTTCTAGTAAGCCTGTGCCCATAGTGGGCCTTTAACAGGCCTAAACATAATTTGGGCCCTCAGTAAAATTAGGCCTTTTACAGGTGTAAATATCTCGAGCCCATAAAGAACATGGGCCTTTAATAGACCGAAAGTGAGATTGGCCCTGATTGTGCCAAATAACCCACTGGACTTAGCAGGCCGAAATGGTGGCCCATTTACAATGCGGATCTTTGACAGGCCGAAATTCGGACGGGCCGTAAATGCGCTGACCTAATACACGGGCCTTTAACGGGCCAGAACTTTGGTCGGGCTAGATTATTGCCATTTTTATATGGGCCGTTAATGGGCCCGATATGACATTGGGCCGCATATGGCCCATGGTTTACGTCCTTCGTTAACAGGCCGGAAATGACAACAGGTCGAAAGTGGCCCAAATCTATAGTGGGCCTCTAACAGGCCGAATGTCAGACATGGCCGAATATGACCTAAATCCTTTATGGTCGTTTATGGGCCGAAAGTTTTGATGGCCTGTAAATGGGCCCAAATGAAGCCGGACCTTTCACAGGCCGGAAATACACCAGGCCGTAATTCGGCCCAGTTACTTAGCGGACAGTTAACGGGCCAGAAGTGACCATGGGCCGCATTGATGACAAGTTTAGGGCAGGCCGTTGACGGGCCGATTTGACAGAGAATGTTGGGCCTTTAGCTGGGCCGGCCCATTATGGTCTGCAGAATCTTGTGGGCCTTTAGCTGGGCCGGCCCATTGTGGTCCGCAAAATCTTGTGGGCCTTTAGCTGGGCCGGCCCATTATGGTCTGCAAATTCGTGTGGGCCTTTAGCTTGGCTGGCCCATTATGGTCCGCTAAATTTTGTGGGTCCTTAGCTGGGCGGCCCATTATGGCCCACTAAATCTTATGGGCCTTCAGTTGGGCCGGCCCATTTCAACTTTGTGGGCCACTTTTGGGCCGATCCACGTGTCAACATATCATAGGTCATCTCAACCGTTGGATGAGTGACACCTGTGCCAACACGGAGCTGACGCGTGGATCCGTCAGCCAATGAGAATTTTACACGTGGAAAATCGGCATTGGTCGTGGCTGTTAACGGGTTATCGGATCCAAAATCCGACCCGATAGTTTAACGACGTTCCATTACGGTGGATGCCACGTGTCGGTCACCCTTGACGAAAGCACTTCTGTGATGTGCGATTTATCATCATGGAAGTGGACACTTCCGTGATGATAATTTTGATAATGTCACGGAACACTTCTACGACAGCACAAGTGTGACTATCTTTATTCTGTCATAAATTTGTCATGGATGTACATGCATGATAGAAAATGCGACCTACTGTGACTATATATGGCCATGGGCCGGGCCGGGCCGGGCTTGAAAAAGCCCATGGCAGAAAACTGAGGCCCAGGCCCTCCCAGGCCCTATCACTGAGCCTACTTTTCAAGCCCAAGCCCGGCCCATCTGGTAAAAAGCCCTAAAAAGCCCTTAGGGCTTAGGGCCGTGGGTCGGGCCTCTTCCTTAAAATGCCAATATGCCAAGCCCAAGCCCGTCCAGGCCCTACTGGTGGGCTCAAAACTCAGGCCCAAGCCCAGCCCATGGGCAAGCCCATCGGGCCTAGGCCCTGGATTTTAGGGTCGGGCCTGGGTGGGCCGACAGGGCCGGGCCTGGGATGGCCAGGACTAACTGTGACAAACACGTATCATCATGGAAGTGTATTTTTTTGTAGTGTATGTTTGAGTTGTGCTTTTGCAACACTCTCTTTGGCCCCTAAGTGATTTCCTGTTGGCCTTACGCCGATCAAGAGGTGTATCTATGGTTCGAATACGACCAAGCCCCCAAGTGATTTCCCTGGTGGCCTTACGCCGATCAAGAGGTGTAGCTATGGTTCGAATACGAGCAAGCCCCCAAGTGATTTTTCTTGAAAACTCGAACTTTGCGAGAGATATTTCTTCTTGAACCGGATGTTAAACCAGATTTTGAGAGCTTCAAAGCTTTGTGGGAGACATCTTTCCCTTGAACCGGATTTTAAACCGGAATCCTTCTTTTTAAGCTAGAAATTTTCTGACGGCCTTTAAATTTGCACCAATATGGCGGTTTAGGGTCCTGCATTAGACAACTTTGCAAGCCGGAGTAATTGCTCTTTTTAAATAAGGAAATATTTAATATAAAATATATTGGATGGATTGCACCTGACATGTTAGGCCAGAAAATATCCACCGCGAAGTTGATCATCACCACGGTGAAGCTGAAATCAATCACGGTCGAATCGGCCGCGGGAGCAGACAGATGAGTCAGCCATGGCATTGTAAGCCGGTGCGGACTAGTAAGTTGTTCTCCTTGTTGCAAACCGGTGCAGATGCGTGAACGGACCGTCCATTCATTGGGTAATATGACACGGAGGAAGACGCTGTTGTAGAACATTGGCAGTGCGTGCTCTATACCCGCAGTATGATAATAATTTTACCTGTATATAGAAACACCAATAGGGCAGTATAATGGTGCTTATAGGAATTAAAATGTACTGATAAAATATATATAGGAGGGATAACACCTGATTTTGTTTTTGTTGGATGAACGCAGATGCCGGTGCCATGTAATACTGAATAGTATATGCACATTGAGCTCTGCTGATGTGATGTAGCATAACATCCACGCAACCCTCTGTTGTAACTTGATCTCTCTTTTTTATCCTTACGTAGGTCAGAGAGGCACCGTCCACGGACGGCTCAGGAAGTCGTGGTTGATCCATCTTCCAAAGCTAGCGAGTAGCGAGTCAGTCAACTTGATTGACCGATTCCAGGTAGCCACACCATTTTTCTTCTCGCAGACAATACCATAGCCCGATTTTTTTGGTAAGGAATAATGGTCCTGATTTGTTTGGACGACAGCTGACCCGCGCAGACGTTTCACGTAGATGACACTTGATGTGACGTTTCTGCTCATATGGTACTCTGGTGAAAAAAACCCTCATGGAGTACTAGCACTTCTGCCATAGACGTCATCTGTTGTAGTTTTCTCCATTATCCAGTGTGGCCTCACAGAAAAATAATGTCTACTGACTTTGGACGGTGTACAACTCCGGACAAGGGAGTATTTCTTCATTTGCTGAATTGCCTGTTCCAACATGTGGTTGACGAAGCAGATGTTCGTGTATACTGATTTTGAAGTAGTACTGGCACCCATTGGCTATGTGTTGATGCCTTCACGTAAAGTAGTTTCACATTTGCACTGTTTCTTCCATTAGTACTAGTCTGGCTAGTATTGTAGAAGGCCTTGGTGTTTTTGAGAAGCTGGTAGCGAGCCTGTACTAGTGCTCCTTGGTCTCTCCAATGAGAGTTTTTCCATCAAACCCCATTTTTGCTTTTAAGTGGTGTACTGGCCAGTAGCTCCTCGTAGTACATAAATGATCCAAGTTTGAATCTGTCTGCCCTCATTTTGTAGAACATATCATCTAGGGCAGCTCCGGGCTTCTTCGAATTTACTTGCCAGCATATTTCCAAGCGAAGTAAACACTAGCGGGAGCTTTACAACAGATATGTGTTTATTCTGATTATAAACCTTTCTAGTGCCAATATTTAGACGCCCTGCAACTGAAGCGAGCTCATCTCCTGATTTTCTTGTCCTCAGAAAACACATGAGATCCAATAATATATCAGATTTAAACTGCTCAGTTGGGATATCACCAATAGCGTGCAGAAACTCCAATATACTCCTTGTCACAATTGGTTGACGCACACCCCAACAAGTCTTTCTGCTGCTGAACCAGTGCTTGCATCATTGGATCCTCCAACAAACAGCAGAAGGCGCTTGGCGGCTCATCCACAGCAAACTATGGTAGCAGCTTTAGCAACATGGGAGCAGAAGTGATTTGGAGCGGCGAGTTAACGCGGGAGGCGGCGAATCAGCACAGAAGACGGCGAGTCAATGCGGGAGACACGGGCAGAAGGCGTAGTAGTGATAACTTGCAGCTAAGGCAGAAACGAGGCCAACCCCGGCGTCATCGGTGACTCAGGCGAACGGCGGTTTAGCACGGCTGCGCTGAACCGCAGGTGAGACCAGAGGTGACTCATGGGTGTCATCCAACTTAGCAGCGACTCAGCGGCTCACAAGCGCAACGGAGGTGACCCGGCGAGGTGAGTCACCAGACGGCTACAACCCGGAGGTGGCTCGGAGAACAAAGCGAAGAGGCGCCGGCGGGTCGAACAAAGCGGCCCACGGACAATCCGGCAAAGAATGATGTCAGGTGCTCCAGAACCGGACAGCTTCAGGCCGACGTTTCAACGATGGCTGGCCGTGTGATGAACCTGTGGCGGGCGAGGGGTGCCTCGAGGGCGTCTTGAAGATTTGGCTCGACGGTGGAAATGAGGGCGGCACGACCGCGGCAGCTTGGCAGGCGCTGGGCGACTTGAAGGCTGCAGCGAGCCGGCAAGGGCACTTGTGGCAGAGCTAGCGGTGTGGCGGAGGAGAGGCGTCTGCTGGCTCAGGTGCGTGGTGAATTGGCCGTGGGCGTGGCAAGGCCAGCAGGTGGCTGGGCCGAGGTGGAGGGTCGCCGGCGGTTTGGCCACGGCAGGGTGAGCTTGACCGCGGAAGAGTGAGGAGCGCGGGGAGCAGTGGGCACAAACCGGTCCCCGGCGAATTAGCTGTGAAGGTGTGAGGAGCGCGGGGCGCAGCTGGCACAAACCGGTTCCCGGCGAATTAGCAGTACGGCCGATGAAATATGAGGACGAGATGGCGGTAAGCCAGCCTTCCAGCCGAAGTGAGGCGAGGCGGGCGATTCAGGGCCGTGGTGACTCGTAGATGGTGCAACGATGACTCGGAGGCGGAAGGGTGGCCACTTGGCCGGGCGGCCGGTTGAGGCTAGCCGGTGACTCGGCTGTGTTAATGCGCAGCCATGGAGACAAGCACAGGCAGGGCGAGCGCCGCGAAGGCAACTCAGGAATGGACGGCGGAGGAAGCGGCTCGCTGTGCTGTAGTGGCCGGCCGCAACGGCAGAGATAGGAGGGCCGGCTTAATGGCTCGAGCCCGACCACGGCGACGAGGCGAAGATCTGTAGCGGCATGGTCCGACTTCATCTCCTCTCCATGTCCGTGTCCTGGTCGTTGTCTTCGGTTTGACTATCCACTTTTTGTGTCTTCCAGGTCGTGTTCTCCCTCCATATTTTTTAATACCCCTTGAGCCTTGATGCGTGGAGTAGATTGCTTCCTGTTTCCTTGATGCGTGGAACAACTGCAACTTTTAGTCAATCTTTCATGTTTTTGAACAGTGTGCTGTTGCGTTTTTTCCTCATGTGCACACATTGCCGTACATACAAATCGGTAAATCCTTCTGATTCAAACGCAAGTTGTAGGTCGGATCAAATCCATTATCTCAATAACGCGCTCCAAAAATTGATCTGGCTACAAACCGCCGGATCGAAGTGTATGCCACGGCGTGCAACGCAACCTTAACTTTTCTTCAATTCTTCATCTGATCAAACACGAGCTTCTTGATCCCTAAAGAGATCCCTCCAAGAACTCAACACCACCGTGCGCGAGCCCCACGGTGGGCGCCAACTGTTTTGGAATTAACACGTCAGATGTCCTTAGTGTCAGGACTTAGTCGCGAGGCCAATGCATCACTACAAAAAAATACACTTCCGTGATGATACGTGTTTGTCACAGTAGGTCGCGTTTTTATCATGCATGTACATCCATGACAAATTTATGACAGAATCAAGATAGTCATACCTGTGCTGTCGTAGAAGTGTTCCATGACATTACCAAAATTATCATCACGGAAGTGTCCACTTCCATTACGATAAATCGCGCGTCATAGAAGTGCTTTCATCAAGGATGACCGACACGTGTCATCCACCGTAACGGAACGCCGTTAAGCTATCGGGTCGGGTTTTGGATCCGATAACCCGTTAACAACCCCGACCAATGGGGATTTTCCACGTGTAAAATCATGATTGGCTGGAGGAAACACGTGTCGGTTCACCGTTGGGACAGATGTCATCCGCTCATTGGACCGAAGGCGCCTATGATACGGCGACATGTGGCACAGCCCAACAGAGGCTCATTCCTGTGAAAAGGCCGGCCCATTTGACTTGGTCAAAAGGTGGCGGGCCGGCCCACGGAAAGCCTGTTAACTGCCTGTTCGCATATAGCCCATTTACAGTCCGCTAACCCAGGGCCCGTTAAGCCCTATCCCAATTAGGCCCAGTAGCGTCATCTGGGCCGTCCAATATGATTCAGCTCATTAACTTCCGGCCCATGTGTGGCCCATGACTTCTTTCGGCCCATATGAGGACCTTTGTAACTCTTGGCCCATTAACGGCCCGTGGTGAAACTGGCCCGTAATGAACAATGTATCACTTTATACCCATTAACGGCCCGTTATTGCATTGAGCCGTTTCCAGCCCAAGTTATCTTTCGGCCTTCTCAGGGCCCATTGATTCTTGGGCTCACTTGCAGCATTCGGTTACATACGGCCTGTTACTGTCATTTTCTGCTTGTGGGCCAAATTCAGCCCGTCGTTACAGTCGGCCCGTTTGCGGGCCGTTAATACGTTGGGCCGTTTTCATGTCAAAAAAACCCGTTGGGATGTTTTCATAGAGTTATCAAATACGACCTATTAATGGACCATTATGGTCCATGAATAGTATGGCCCATGATTGGCGAAATGATGATACGCCCCGTAGAAGGTCCATGGATCCTACAGCCCGTATGAGACCCATGGAAAGTACGACCCGTAGAAGGCCCATTTATCGTACGGCTCGTAAAAGGCCCATGGACCCTACGGCCCGTAGAAGGCCCATTGATCCCTAAGGCCCGTATAGAAGAAGGCCGATGGATCCTACGGCCCGTATAGAAGGCCAATGGTCGTACGGCCGAACGAAGGCCCATGGATCATACGGCCTGCAGGAGGCCCATCAGTCCGTGTGTTGCCATAATTATTTTGGCCTAGTTACCAAAAATAGGCTATTGTGGCCACTAGAAAAACACAAAAAAAGAACTGGAGTGACTACAAGCAAACAACTAAACAAGACAATAAGGAAATACATAAGCAAGCAATTAAGGCTAGCCTATTACCGTTATTACACATATTACATCCACTGGCCATCAAAGTTCGCCACCAGTGGAAATATAGGGAACAAAGCAGCATATTACATACACTGGCCGTCAAAATTGACCACCAGTGCAAATAAATTCTGCAGCAAAACAAGAGCATAACTGAAACAACTTCAGAAGAGCTCAAGAAACGTTATCCTGGGTATCCACCATGCTAGCAATAAGCTTAGCAAGCTGATTAGCTTTGTCCTGTTTGGCGCTAAAATCCTCCAACGCTTGCTGTTGCACCAGAAAGTATGCATCTGAATGCTCCAGGGACTTCCACAGTCCTTCCGCTTCTTGTCGCAGCACAGCTGATCGATGTCTTTCAGCTTGTAGTTGAGACTCAAGAAACCGAACTGATTTAGACAGTGAGTTTGAATAGCTTGTGCAAGCGGTAGTGGCCAGTAACTCGAACACTAAACCAAGACAGGACTTTGGGGTTGTCTCGCTGTCTTCAAGATAGTCTTCCTTAGCTGTTTTATCAGCTTTGTTGGAGACCAACAAGGATGTGTCACTATCCTGAACCTTATCTGTATTACTTCCTTTACCATTGCTTAATAAGGCACTCTTCCCCAATATTCTGTCAGCATTCTAAAAGAAGAAACAAGCAGACACATAACAAGTTTAGAATGTACTAGTATATGAAACTCATTTCAATGAACCAGTTCATTAGTAAGGTGGACAGGATTAAACTACCAAGTCTTCTATTGCCAAGTACTAGTACATAATAAAAGCATCAAACAAACATATATCTATGTCCTATGGTCACTGCATTGTCTTGCCAAATCAAAATAGAGACACGGTTCAAATCATATCAGTTCAAGACAAAGTAGCAGTGAAAGAATATAAAGTGTGGGAAACTACACGGCACAACAAGATTTCAGATGGGTACCACGGGTCTACATGTACAACAACACTATTGGCTCTATTATGATGCTAGTAATGTGTATGATATGAAAGTCAACTGTATACACAATTAAAATTGAAATCAAAAGAGCTATTGATAAGAGCAAACCTGTTAAAGAAACATGTGTGAACATACCTTCTGTGCCATTGGAGTTTCGATTGGATCCTTCAATTTAAAAATAAGTTTGTATCAGTAAATACAGTGATACAAGAGCAAAGCAATCATAGTTAAAAAAGGCGCGCCTAAGCGAGCGCTTAAGCGCGCCTAGGCTCTAGGCGTTGGCAAAACGCATTGCACATAACTACGCTTAATCTGTGCATAACTGCGCATAAGCATGCGCTTTGGTCAGTAAAGTGCAAGACGGTGCAAAACGCACAATTAACGCCTATCGCTTTTTTGAACTATGATAGCAATGGAATCTTAAATTAGAACAATTGTTCTTAAGGTTTAGGCACTTGTTCTACATGAACAGAGTACAGTAAGACGCAAGAATATAATACTTAAAAATAGAAAATGAGCTCATAGACCTTACCACATTCTTGGTTCAGGACCAGTACAGAACAAGGCGTTCCCAGTCATTGTCCAGTAAATGTGTCTCAGGAGAACGTAAGGGAATTTGATGAGTTTCTTTGCCGGTGAAGTACGTTTTCTTCAGGTAATTCCGATACTGCCACCAAGCATTCTTGAAGATAGCAGAGGTATTAGCACAGGTTACCTCATCCTGAGTTTCCAAATAGGTCCTTCTCTATAGAGAAAAATGGGAAAATTTGCTGTATTATAACCATCATGGAGGTAGGATGTATGGGACGAAGCAAAGTAATTGCCATGAATAACATTACTTACACATAACTCCTGGACAAACACCTCCAACTGGTATTTTTCTTCATCTTCAGTATAATATTTCCAAGATGGGAAGATACGCACATCCGATTTATGCTAAACTACGACTGGCTGGTTGTGCTTCCTCCACAGGAATAGGCGTACTAACTGGTGGAGTTGGGGTTCGCCGTGATAGTACTGGCCCTTTGGGCACTAGAGCTGCCTTACTAACTGCTCTTGTTTGGGAGCTCCGTGGTGCAGATGGTGCTGTGTCAACAGGAACTGGGTTACTATCGGCTGGGGTTGGGGTTAGATTGGGTGAAGCTGGTTCTCTGTCCATCGCAGTAGGGGTACAATCTGCGAGAGTTTGGGTTATGTGTGGTAGGGCTGGTTCTTGTGCATGTACAACCGGGGTGCTATCTCCACCAAGAGGTAGCACTGTTTTATTTGAAGACCATGTTTTTATCCCGCTAGATACTGGCATCACCCGCTCCAATTCAAATGGCTGATAAACAGGAAACATAGTTGAATGTACAGACATTGTATGAGAGACAGATGCAATAGATAGTGTGGAAAAAAGAAGGCATGAAATAATTGACATGTATATTGTTTAACTAAAATGGATAGCATGACATAATTTCACATATATGATGTCTATCTAAACTGGATAGCATAGCATAACATAATTCAAAGATATGATGAATAACTAAACAGGATCACATGACATAATTCACCTACATGTTATCTAAGTAATCAGGATCGCATCATTTAATTCACATATGTGATTTATATGCTAAACAGAGGGCATTCGATATGATGTCTGAACTAAGAACATGGTGTTGAATATTGTGTATATGATGTCTAAACTATGCAATGCAAGACACCGTATGCACGATATGAGCAGTATAACCGTGCCAAGTTAGAGCATACACCTCAGTAGGGGAATAGGACTGGTCATCTGTCTCTGAATCCATCTCTGAGGAGCTATCAGGACCCAACAAGAGATTTGCTTCGACAAGTAGCATTGTCTGCTCTGAAGGCCTTGTTTTCACTCCAGATTTTTCCATCTCCCACCCAAATGGCTGATTCACAGGAAGAGTAGTTTAATGTACAAACATTATCGACAAATGGAAATGTAATGAAGAAAAGGATGGGCAAGATATCATTCAAATATATGATGCCTGGTTAAACAGGATGGCATTGCACATTTCACATATATTATGGCTGGCTAAAAGACATGAGACTGCATAATTCCCATATATGATATAGAAACTAAACAGGTGGCATTATAGAACATGTCTAAACTAAGCAGATGACATATAAGATGTCAAAAGTAGGCACTGCAAGGCAACATATGCATGATATGACTAACATCATCATGCCATAGTAGAGCAAACACCTTGGGGGGTAAATAGGAGTGGTCAGCGGCGTCTGAATCCGCCTCAGAACAGATATCTTCCTCCGAATTACAATCTGGAGAGGGGTGGGGAGGGTTTGCCATTGAACCCATCATGGAGCGATGTCTGCATGACATTGTATTGCCGCGCAAAACTCTTCTCTTTTTCTCTACATGTTCAGCATGACTGTGTACAATATGTGACATGCATACGAAAAAATATGGTGAGATTATGTAAGGAGAGCATGCAGAAATTTAGAGTGATGGTAACAACCAGTGGGTGGATCCAAAAATAATGATAGCAGGCTGATGATTGCTTTAAATTAATAAAAAGACAGATGATGATTGCTTTACTATTTGTTTCCCACCCAAGATGAACAACATAGGCATACCCTAGGTGAACCAGATATTAGTCAGACATACTATTCATTGCTGCCTCAATATGTGCCCCACAACTAATTCAGAACTCAAGTTTGAACATTAATTTGGACTTGAGTTGGGAGTCCAAGAGCTGAACAAGACGATAAAGTAGCAGGTAAGTTTAAGCAATGCATAACATAAGCAGAAACAAAAGAGTGCGACCTCTCTTGTGGACCCGTGTACTCCTCAGGTTCATCTGCTGAGTCGATGATGGTGATGCCGTTGGGGTGGGTGCCGGCAGCAGGGAAGGAGATCTGAGGCGGCGAAAGACGGTTAGGAGTCGTGATGTCTGGTTTGGTGGATGCTTCTGTCGATGGAGCAGCTCAGGTGAGGTGGACGACGTCGCGGCAGGAGCAGGACAATCCACACAAAGTTCCCTTCGACACGTACCTGTAACTGAAGTAATTCTGTAAGGGCTCATTTGGCTTGCATGATTCTCAAAACGCAGGGATAGGAAAAACACCGGAATAGGATAGGAAAATGCACATGGTAAACAGAGCATTTGTAAACACAAAATTTCTGTCAACTTGGGTGTTTGGTTTACAGGAATTGGAAGAGCAGAGGAATGCAAAGAAACATGGCCAAAATAAAGAGAAACCATATGAAAGCGTGTACAGTTAGAATGTTATTCTGGCACTAATGCACTTGGTCTTGTTTTCATGCATAGGATTTTGAAAAGTAGGTCCAGGTGGATGTTTTGCTTCATTCCTTTCAACAAAATGCATGAATAATTGAATAGTAGAGTGCCATTAGGAAATTCCCTATTGCTATGTTTTTCCGTTGAACCAAAATAGCCCTAATGGATCGACGTGAATGTATAGTAATAAGTGATGTAACAATTGTACAACCTCTTTGCCGTAGCCGTGTTGACCTCAGCATCATTGGGTTGGTCGCTAAAGCAGTTGAGGCAGAGGTGGCTGTCGGAGGTGTGGAGGAAGATCTGAGGAATATGTAGACAATGTCTAGGGCACTGCTCTGTTGTGATGGATCGTTCTGTCGTTGGAGCAGCTCTGGTGAGCCGTAAGACATCAAGGCTGAAGCAGCACAAGACCGACATCGTCAATCTCAAGTGGGATTCTAATAGCATCTCCAATAGACTATGTAAAATGGATGTAAAATTAATATCACCAAAAACCACCTGACTACAACAGATGAGGTAAAAACTGTTGACTCTGAACTTAACTGTCGAAACTGAAATTTAATGTGGAATCTGAATGCTACTGTCGAAACTGAACGCAATGGTAGCAGAGAGGCACTTGACATGTAGTTTAGGGAGGGCCTGCAATTCATCTTCAACCTGCACCCCCTGAGCCGCCAGCCACCACCGGCCGAACCGCCAGCCCCAGCGCCGCCTCGCCGGCCTGAAACAACTCGCCACCGCCGCCCCGGCCAACCCTCTAGGCCCCCGCCCCCTACCCTGAACCCTAAGATAGATAGTGGGGTACCTCTCCGGCGAGCCCCCGTCCCTGCCGCGGGTGGTTCTTCCTTAACTCCGGCGAGCCCCCCCCCCAAATCCCTGAAAATCAACTGAACCAAAAGTTGATTCAGTCGACTGAAGTGGGGCTTAATCAGAGCAGAGCAGCAGCACGAGCGAGGGGGAGAGCAGCAGCTGGGCGAGCGAGCGATCGAGCGAGAGCCGGAGCAGCAGCAGCAGATCCGGCTGGTATGGACGTCGCCGCCGAAGGGGCCTCGCACTGGGGGAGAGCTGCCGTGGAGATGTTGCCCGCGGCGTCAGCGTCAAGGTAGCCACTCCATGGGGGTGCGGGATGGAGCACCGTCGGCGCCGGGAGGTCGAGTTAAGGAGAAGGTGTGATGCGATGAGTGTACAACCTCTTTGGTGGTGCCGAGTAGGCCTCGGCTTCGTCCGAGGAGTCGGTGAGGATGCTGCGGTTCCGGTGGAGCAGGTTAAGGCGGCGCTGTGGGGATGGAGCAGCCGCGATAGACGAGGCGATCGTCGAAGCAGCTCCTTGGAGGTGGAGGACGGGGCGGCTGAACCGGCTGGACAGTGAGATGGACGACGGATCCTCATCCGGGGAGGTGGACGAGGGACGTCGAGCTGTTGCGGTGGACGACATCGTTGGGGAAGAGGCTCCGGCTGGGCAGCGGTGATGTGGCGGATGGAGGAGGGTGGGGTTTCGCGGCTAGAGCGGAGAGGTTATGGCGGCCTAGGATTTTGAATGGCGAAAAGGGGGCGATGGGAGGGGGTGAAGCATGACTTAGGGACGCGCTTGTCCAAAATGTAGGGTGTGTTACAAAAGTACCCCCCACCGATTTGAACTAGTGGCCCTTTCGGCTCAGGGTTAGAAGGGGAATTTCGCGTGTTGGGATTTGGCAGCTGGAGGGAGTTTTCGCGCGTGTTGTAATTTCGGGATAGCAAGGCGCGGGTTGTGAAGGCGCCAGTTTTGGGAGCACGATATCTGAATTTTCAGGATATAACAAGATGTGGGTTGAATTTTAGGGACAAGCCTAACGTGTAGTAATATTGTACTTGTATGTACCAAATCAATTCGCACTTCCCTCAACCAAAAAGAAAACAAAAAAAATAAAACTATTCACACCACACAAAGAGAGAGTCTTGCCCCGTTTTACTATACAAATGCTATTCAAAGCTACTCCCTCCTTCCATCTATATAGGGCCTAATGCGTTTTTCAATGATAACTTTGACCAAATATTAGAGCAATGATATATGACATGCAACTTACACAAAGCACACCGTTAACTTCTTCTGTGAAAGGTTCTTTCAATGATATAATTTTCACATTGTGCATGTCATGTACTATTAATCTTGTCAATAGTCAAAGGCGGTCTTAAAAATCTCATTACGCCCTATATAGATGGAAGGAGGGAGTATGAATCCATGTTATGTCCGATTAAATTTTTTCGCTTGCTGTATAATGCATGTAACCTACTCATACCAACATTTTAGTGCATTCCAAATGTCTATACTACCGCTGCAATTTGAACTAAATTTGAATTCGTTTCTCTGTTTCAATAAGAATCTACAATCATGATTGTTGCCAACTTCAACCATCATAGTTTCCTTGCTATCCGCCAGATATAAATCGGACGGCCTATAATGCAGGATGGCAGGCACACCATCATCAACAACTCCGTTTTTTATAAGAGTAGAGATAAAATATATTAAATGTAGTATAACATGTTCATAAACACACCATGTGTATCATCGTTATATATATTCACACATGCGTCGGTTTAAAACACTATGATAAATTCTTCAAATATCCGAATTCGCTTTTTATAATGAAGTATATATGATCTCTATTCGTATTTTACACCCACACAACCCTCTTATCTTTGTAGCTAGCCCTAACTTTCTCTTGTGCATGCACACACCCGCATCCCTCTCACCCTCCCTCAGCATTCTCTAGCTCCATTGTGCAAATTCGTCTTTTCACTTTAGGTCATTCATCCAAGGTATGTGGAGGCCCCCAGCTCCTTCTTTACGGCACACATCGATCGATATGCCTCTCTAGCCAGGTGTGCCTAGCACAAACACAAGCTTCCCCTCTTCTCTTGTCACCGTCCATGCCTCACTCCCACCACTCTTTTCATCATTCTTGTACTCGCACACTCCTCCCCGCTTGATATAGTATGCCTCTCGTACCACCTCCTACATGCATCCCTCTATCTCTATCATTCTCCTTGTTCCTCATTTGCTTCTAACACACACATGCATGTATACCGATGGATCTCCCAACATATACCTGGATCGACTTTAACTACCCCCTGTCGGTGTCAAAACCGCCGGATCTCGGGTAGGGGGTCCTAAACTGTGCGTCTAGGCGGATGGTAACAGGAGACGAGGGACACGCTGTTTTTACCCAGGTTCGGGCCCTCTCGATGGAGGTAAAACCCTACTCCTACTTGATTAATATTGATGATATGGGTAGTACAAGAGTAGATCTACCACGAGATCAAAGAGGCTAAACCCTAGAAGCTAGCCTATGGTATGATTGTTATTGTTTCTATCGACTAGCCTGGCCTTGGTTTATATAAGGCACCAGAGGCCTAGGATAACAAGAGTCGTAGCCGAATACGCCGGTGGGGAGGAGTCCTTGTCTTGATCGCCAAGTCTTGTGGAATCTTCCTTGTATGCGACAGCTGTCCGGACTGGCCCATGAGTATACGGCCATGGGGGTCCTCGGCCCAATCTAACAGACCGGGAGACGACGTGGTGAGTACCCCCTAGTCCAGGACACCGTCAGTAGCCCTCTGAACCGGTCTTCAAGTTAGGGATGCTCCTCGATTCTTCCGAACTGTTCTTCATCTTCGGTCGTCGGTCTTGAAAACTGGTTCAACAAATCTTCTCATCTTCGATCTTGAGGATCGTCGAAGTGCATCCGAAGAGTTTACACGTTGGGTATCCGAGGAGCCCCTTTAAGTTTCCGGCCTTTATCAATGCCTTGTTATTTTTATGCCACACCTCAGGTTTGAAGTTGTTCCCGGGAGGCAGTGTCCTCTTGCGTCCGAGCTCTAACGCCGGACTGCATTCGAGGTATCCTTTGCAGCCGAGCACCAATACTGCTTCCGCGCTCCAACGCCGGACTATGTCCAAGCTCCAATGCCGGACTATATCCGAGCTCCAACGCCGGATTATATCTGAGGTGTCATAGATCACCTTGGTTCAAAAAGTTGAAAGAGTTTGGCTAAGCTTAATACCGGAAATGCCCTCTATGGAGCCAGCCACTGGCGCCCGAGCTTTATGCCGGACTGCTTTCGAGGTGGTGCACCACCTTGGCCATGGGACTGATTTTTATGAATTTAATTCCGAATTGTGCAATGTTATATCTGACAAGATGTATAGCCAGTATCCCTCAAGGCGTGTATCAGTCTAAAACCCGAGATGCACCTTAAGGCAAGCATAAAAACCGCTGTTCCCAGTAGCCCTTGAGACTCAGGTCGATGAGCGAAATCGGCCTTAGGATCAATTCCTAGCTCGGCAGCATACATAGGAATAAAAATGCAGTGTAATATATTAGAGATAAACAGTGATCGGCGAATGGGCCCCTGAGAGAGGGTCGTGAGAAGTCGCCGCAATATACTAGCTTGATGCCGGATAGGTCCATATGGCACCTATTATTGTCCGAAGACATGTATGCGCATAGTTCATTCAAGCCGAACACTGAGCACTTTAAATTCTCTGCAATGAATAAGCAATGCAGTAGCCCCCGAGACACTGGTCGGGTGGCAACACCAGATCAGGGGATCGATATGCCCCTTTAATATTTGTAAATAATGAGCACGAAGCCGAGTAGCCCCCGAGCCTTAATGTGGGCACGGGTGGCCGAATTAAGGATCGATATCCAGAGTAAAATCACAGATTATGTGTAATGATTCTATGTATCCAAGTACTTTACATCTTTATATTTACTCCATTGTGACCGTTTATCAGTTTAAAGTGGCCCATCGTCGGCTTCTACCCCTTGGTAGATACTATGTAGGGTGTTTCCGCAATAACAAAGCAACCCTTAGCCGACATCTCGGTGCCCGAAGGCGGTTGTGTTAGCAGAAACGAAGCAATCATATATGTGGGCTTTATAACTTTCGCTTAGTCATAGGAGCTTTTAAACTGGGTAAACTAGCTATGAGCCCCCGGTTAGTGTTCGGCGACATCCGAGGTCAAGCCGTAAACATTTCGGCCAATGTTATGAACGGCCCGTCATTTAACATAGTCATCAGATCGCTGACCAGTTTACGCCTATTGTGACAGTCAGTTTTTAGCTTTTTCCACTGAGGTGCTTGACTACGCGAGCTGGAAGCACAATCGCAGTGGTTCTCCCTTGGCACACCTAGCCGAACAAAGTGTAACGTAGGAGGCAAGCACAGGAGCCGGGCAACCCAACTATTGACCAAAGACACAATTCGAAACCGATGCATATATAGCAATATCCAAGAATGTCTTTGCCGAATCCCTAAAGGTGTCCGGCGTTGCACTGCGAGACTAATGCTGGAAACACACAAATAGTTTAAAAGTGACATAGGCTCGAAAAGCCAAAAAACTTATTCAAAAGTTTAATGTCCGAACTAGATCAAGTGTTTGCTGCCAAATCGAAAATTGGTCTTAGAAAAAAAGGTGTTTCTATCGTGCTTTAACGTGACACATCCTATCTCGAGACTTCAAGCGGGTCAGCCTATGGCTTCAACCTCCTATCCCGAAGGTGGAGTACTTCTCGATAGGCCAGTTTAGCAAACTTTAGTGGCTTTGAGAGAGAAATTAGGCACCCTGGCTATTGACCGCACACTCACGTAGAAAAAACGAGTGATAGAAAAAAGACTTTGCAACGACTAAGAAGAAGAACACTTATTATAAAACAGCTCACATAAATTTAAGAGCCCCCGAGTGACTTGGGTAAAAGAATGATTGTATGTACCGAAGTACTTATATCATATCTATGTTCACCCGAACTTTATACGCGTCTTAATCGACCGTCGGCTTCTCCCTCTTCGGTCAAGGACCGAAAAGTGTTATGTACTCCACCTGTCGAGAATATCAACGGTGTTTCCGATAACTAGGCAATCAGGTCATAAGGCTGTAATAGACAAAGCGCGCTCAGGGAACTTATGCTATATTACTGATAAAGTGTAAGAAGCATCTTCGAAGAAAATAGTACCCCCACCGATACCTTTCTTCGGTGCTCATTGTTAATATGAGACTTGTGCAATAGATTTTTTGTACTCATGAGTTCAGTTGTGTGCCGACCATAATTGAAAACAGTAAGAGCGCTAGCTTTCGGCTTCACCCAGTCTGAGGTCCGGCTCGGGTGACCCGATCGTGACAATCATAGAGGTGCTCCCTTTACTCCGTAGCCGAACAATCGGGAACGTAGGGGTAAACACAGGAGCAAGGCAACCCAGCTTGCAAATCAGTTAGGTCAATATGGTGCATACTGTGGCGTAATACTTGAACAAGGAATGAAGCCATATAAGTATAATCATATGCAAGAGGAAAACCTCCAGCAAGGGAGCCCCCAAGTAAACAGGGTATTTGAATTTGTGCATCACAAACAAAGTTTGGACAAGGAAGTTTTTTACAAGAAACTTTTTTCCAAAAAAAAGTATAATGCTTGGTCAAACCGAACATAAATTAAAAATTTAAAACTTTGAGTATGAGGGCAACTTAGCTGGTTAATGTGTTCGGTATTGATGACGCGGTCCGACCTTGATGCGGGACAAGGTTCCATCCCCCAAGCCGGTCCCGAGGTGGCGGAGCAAAGAGCTCGACACTCCGAAGTGGTGACATAGCACGGTCAATGCAAGCGGACAGAGTGATGCCGAAGTCCCCGGCATGGGGTAATGAAGTGTTGACGAAGCCCCCCGTCCAGCCGAGGTGACGCCAAAGGATATAGTCTGGCTGGATCATTTTCCTGTGCACAAAAAATAGTGCAAACTGGAGATAATAGTAATAATAAAAAAATGTTGCATAATAAATAATTTATGCAAAGTGAGTAATAAAAGAAATATGGCCTGGCGCCAAAGTCAATGTCAATGCAGGGCGTCAGCGTGATGCGATAAAGGCGTGGCAAAGCCTGAATTCATAGGTCGGTCCGAGTTCCGGATGCGGCGTTCGCCGGACTATGTACGGAAACTGACCGAACCACCATGCGATCGTCGTTATGCGGCCACCATTTGATAGACCTGCGTACGTATGATGGACAAACCAGAGTAATAATTTCTTGGAAAAAATGAACCCAAACAAGCAAAAAATACTAGGATTAATAGCACCTGGTTTATTTATTGTAGCAAATCCGAAGAAAGATGATTCCCAAAATTGGGACTCGATCCGCACACCCATTGCCTGATGGGAGATAAAGCGACGGCATGACGATGCTGGCAAAGGTTGGCTCGCCGAGGCAAAGCCCTCGGTCCAGCTAACATGATAGAGCTGGTCGGCTAGTGACGCCGAAGTCTCCGGAGTATAGGTTGACGAAGAGATGGCGAAGCCCCCGGTCCAGTCGAGATGTCGAAGTAGGTCGGCATGATGGACACCGTCTTGAAGAAGCAATAGTGCGGCCCTGCCGATGCAGGTCGTGCCGTGGTCAATGCCTGCTTGAAAGTGACCGTGCGGTGATGCCGGTGTTCTCGCTCCGTGTAATCCATGGGGCGGCGATGTTGGTGATGATTTATCCTTTCTGATGCCGAACTCTTGTTTGGCTTGCCGAGATGATGATCCGAAGAAGTTGAGCTCGGCTCAACAAAGGGACGATGTGTTTAGCGCAGGTCGGCGGCCTTGGAGCAATATTGCCGGACTGGTTTGACACCAGCATGATGTTGAAGATCATGTTCAAAAGATTTTAAAGTTAGTGGGTTGTGTTCGGAAACAAAACACAATACCCCATACAAAACTTCCTTCAAAAAGGATGTCTGAAATCCCGTTCATAAAAAAGACGAACTCGGGTCGGATTCGTTTTTGCGTAGAAAACAGATCCGAAAAGTGATGCACTAATCGAAAGGTTTCCGGAGTTTGGGCGGTTGGATTGAGCTAAAATTTTGAGGGGTGGCAGATATAGGAATTCTGCAGCCGATCAACGGTGGGATCTTCCAAAGGACGTCCGAGCTAGAAGCTAGACACCACGCCCTAAACTCATCCAAATTCTCGTCCAGATTTAACAGGGCTTCGGTATATCGCGGATTGCCAGAGATTCCTCCATCGGGACTCGACGAAATTTTCCAGGGTTGTTGTAGACTCAATTCCGCACAATTCCACTGAAGCAATCATTAAAACGACACTTGAGGAGGCGGTGGCGGCGGACACAAGTTCGCTGTCCAAAAAAACAACACGGTCGCCCGAGGGCAATGTTGACATTGAGCCCCCGGGCTCTCTAGATGATTCCTCCATGATCTTTATAGAGATCGGAGCTGATGTTGATGAAGGCCCTCATCCGAACATGACGATCGGAGGTAGGGCGCAGTCTTTGGTCGAACCAAGGTGACCAGTCGAGCTGGTGACGAAGATGCCAAAGTCGCAGTTGATCTGCAAGCAAGCCATCGACCTTTTGCCGAACACACAGCGGAACTCTCAATGAAAGCACCAATGTCGGTGTCAAAACTGGTGGATCTCGGGTAGGGGGTCCCGAACTGTGCGTCTAGGCGGATGGTAACAGGAGATGAGGGACACGATGTTTTTACCCAGGTTCGGGCCCTCTCGATGGAGGTAAAACCCTACTCCTGCTTGATTAATATTGATGATATGGGTAGTACAAGAGTAGATCTACCACGAGATCAAAGAGGCTAAACCCTAGAAGCTAGCCTATGGTATGATTGTTATTGTTTCTATCGACTAGCCTGCCCTTGGTTTATATAAGGCACTAGAGGCCTAGGATAACAAGAGTCGTAGCCGAATACGCCGGTGGGGAGGAGTCCTTGTCTTGATCGCCAAGTCTTGTGGAATCTTCCTTGTATGCGACAGCTGTCCGGACTGGCCCATGAGTATACGGCCATGGGGGTCCTCGGCCCAATCTAACAGATCGGGAGACGATGTGGTGAGTACCCCCTAGTCCAGGACACCGTCACCCCCCCATCGATCGACGTACCTCACAAGTTATGTCTCTCCTTTCTCTAACAAAGGGCGATTGATCTTCCTATGTAGTTATGTCTGTTTACCACAGCCACATCGTCCCCCTCATCATTCGTGCATGCCTCCTGATCCGTCTCTCACATGCACGTGCACAGACAACAAGCAGCCATCTCCTCTCTTATTGATATTGCGGGCGTGCCCTCCGTTTGTCTAGCAAGCCTATCCCACCATTTGTTAGAAGCAACTCCACTACCACCCCCTCCAACACTCTAGCTCTGTCTCTCTCCCAACCTTATTCCTCTCCTGCACATATGCATGGATGCCGATCGATCTCCCTTAATACATGAGGCAGATCGATCTCCTTAATACATGAGGTAGGCCTCTCTCCTCCTCCACACATATACCGGCCATTGTACCTCTATAGTTAATTGGGCCTCCCTCTTCCCCCACCACACACCGATAGTCGAGCGCTGCAGGTAGGTATCCATGCCACAGAGACAAACTGCACATGTCCCCTCTCACGTTCCAGTAGGCCAACCACTCTATATCTTTGACGTGGGCACACACAAATTCGATGGCACTCTTTATCGATCGCGCCCGCACACACACACACACATCATCCCTCTTTTCGATTCTATGGACACCTCAAGCCGGTGATACCTCCACTCTCTTGTCGTGGATCTCCCCCTCTATATATATGTTATATCTAGGACTCTATTTCACACACATTGCATATGTTACATTTTTTGATTGACCCCCCCCCCCAAAAAAACTCTCAAGAACCCACACACTATCTCTCTCTAGGTTTGTATCTCTCTCACACAACCCCACATAGGTGGTGTACATATACAAGAAGAGAATAGGTGCACCGTGCACATACTCACGCTTCGTGCCCAGCCACACCCACGCGGGTACACGGTGGAGCTCATTTCTTAACGAAATGGCAGCCCACGTGCTAATTTGAACAACTGTAGCGGTTGTTTACCTAGGGAGGTCGTGTACCACGCCTGCACGAAACAAAGTTCGACTTGACACGTTGCCGCGTTATTTTTAAATAAAGTTATAGCGCTCAATGGCACGTACACGGAATATAAAATGATTTTTATGGAGAAAAAGGTAGTCCGCTCACTATATACAATGGAGCCTTGCGTGCCTGGTTTGTCGCTCTTCAGAGTATCTCACACAAGGCTACGGTGGCCTCTCTCTCTCTCTCACCGTTGGTCACTGATCCAGCCGCATCCCGTCCGCCGAGGGAAAGGGAGTGCGGTGTCCTCTCTCTCTCTCACCGTTGGTCACTGATCTGGCTGCATCCCGTCCGCCGGGGGAAAGGGAGTGTGATGGCCTCTCTCTCTCTCACCGTTGGTCACTGATCCGGCCGCATCCCGTCCGCCGGGGGAAAGGGAGGAAGTGCATCGTTTCTCCGGTCGACGGTGCCGAGGCAGCACGTCCCGATCTGTGGTACACGCCGTTCTCTCTGACCAAGCTCCGGCGCGGCAGGGCCTACGCCACCTGCTCGCAGATTCCGCCCGCCGCTGCTCACCTAGTTACATCCCGACGACCTCCAGGTATCCCCTCCAGCCTTCCTCCACTGCCCGTCTTCCCACGTCGCTGCATGTGGATCTTCCATAGTTCTTTGCCCAAAACGTAGCTCGTCCAGCGTACTTTCCATATTGCATTCTCGTCCTCAAACCATTTTAGACAAACACAACCGTGTTGTTATCTTCCCTTAGGGCAAGGAATATGCTTTTTTTTGTCGTCACATGTGTCATCAACTGTTATTGGCCAGTAATTGTTTCCTTTCTACCTCTTTTTTGCAAACAGGGCTATCCATTTCACCTCGTTGCTATTGCGACCTTTTGGTGAACTGCACAAATCACTTTTTTCTTAAGAGTGTTTTGTGCAGTTGTACTAAAATGTCACACGGGCAACATCTCTACATTTCAGTGCGACTGCACAAAGGTAGATTGGTTTTGCTCTATCCTCCTCATCCAACTCCGAGCCTAATCTTCTCCAACTAGTTAGTCTTAAGAGAGACTGCAAAGGTGACCGGCTTCTATTTGTGTGTTTATTGTTTCATCAACAGTCCCCTATTATCGTAATCACACTTAATATCTTTGGAACAGGGACGCTCAGCTCTATTTTAGTGGAACTGCACAAAATGATCGGAATGTTGCATGCTCCAGACAGCTACTTTTTTTCCCCAACATGCCTTGTTGATTTAGACAGAGCTGGGGGGACGTTGCTGCCAATGAAAGCATGGATCAATTTTAATTTAACACCTTCTCACAACTCTGTTTTTAGTTGTGATGTAATTATTAGCTCTGATCTGCTAATAATTGACATGCATTAGCAAGGGAGTTAGTTTTTTATTGTTTCCGAAAGAGCATCGATGGCAAGACACGTGAAACAAAAGCTGAAAGCTCACACCATTGTACAATTTCATGTCGCTTGAAAATTATTTGTATAGTACATCAATTATGTAAACAAATGATGGAAGCTTGATAGCATTGCCAGAAGCCTCTTCATCATCCGGGTCCATGTGCCATGCACAAAATTATACTCCTTCGTTCCTAAATATTTGTCTTTTTACAAATTTCAAACGGGCATATTTTAGAGTGTAGATTCACTCATTTTGCTTCGTATGTGTACTCCCTCCGTTCCTAAATATTCTATTCGTTTTTCTAGAGATTTCAACAAGTGACTACATACGGAGCAAAATGAGTGAATCTACACTCTAAAATATGTCTATATACATCCGTATGTGCTAGTCCATTTGAAATCTCTAAAAAGACAAATATTTGAGTAGTCACTCGTTGAAATCTCTAGAAAGACAAATACTCCGGAGTATATTTAAGAACCTAGGGGGTAGTGCACAACCGCATGGGAGACTCAGCCCGGTCGTTGCGCCACATTAATAGTGAGTAATGAGCAGTCAAATCATAAGCCCCACCTTTCCCACTGTAAGTTGCTCTGAATAAGAAACCATCAATACACTCTTCTTTGAATCCGCTCATACTACTCCATTCATCACTTTTTATACAGCATGCTTCAGAAAAAAGAAAACGAATCTGTGGGACCAAGGCGAGTAGCGATCGGTCTGAAAAATAGCATTGGTAGTTATAGCACGGCGTCTATTACTAGAGGAATAATGCGTACACACATGCATGCAATGCTTCCACCCCGGGTACACACATGCATGCACGTACTCCACTCTGTAGTAGTATAGAGTACATGGAGAGAAAATTGTGGGCTTGATTGCGGTTATGACGCCCTAATTAATTGAGCATTAAACCAAACGCATCTAAAGTCTCTCTGGTGCTGGAAATGCATTGAGAGAAATGCATCATAATGAAGCGCGCCCGGTAAACTGTGACGGAGGGAGGAGTAGTATGAAGTTGCAAAACCAAGTACGCGTATGGCCAGTCGGTGAACGCACCTCCTCTTGGCATATCACTGACATGTGGGACAGGAGTGTGAGCAAACCGATCTCAATTGACGGCAAAGAGCCAACCCGCCGTTCCTTGAGAGAGACGAGGAGCTAGAACACACAGACGGGCTCGCACGGAGGCCAAGATATATTCGAGCATGGTTGGTTGATCGATATCATTCATTACATGTTGGGCTGCCGTTTTCCGCCCTTCTCCGGAATAAACGTGTACTTTATCAGAGATTAAAAAATAAGAGTACAGACGCTCCACCATGCAGTTCTAGTAGTAGTACTACTCGTACTACTGCGCTTGGCTCTTCGCCTCTTCGTGAAGACGAACAATGATGGTACTCCACATGTTGGGTACTACAGTGTATGCCTCTGACAATCTGACACCGAATGGACTGATGCATGTCCACCGAGGGTAGGTTGCATTAGTCAAAAGGCGTAAGCGAGCTTCACCTTGTCCTGCAAGCTTCTCCTCGTTCCGCGAGTTGACGGGACACACTAAAAAGTAGTGCTAGTCCATACTCCCTCCTTTCCAGTTAATATGGCTTAATCTTTTTTGTGGGTAAATGAGAGAGCTTTATTCATATATAAGCCTTCTTAGGACGATCAGCCAAGACACTGGTCACTAGGAAGCGAGGTACCCCGCAAAAAAGAAGTAGGAAGCGAGGTGTTTCATCAAGCCAGCTCTTGTCCACATTCAAAGTGCAGCAAGCACGGTTCGCACGAAGATGCGTCGCAAGGTTTGCTGACCTGTTTACAGGCTGAATAACAAAAAAAGAGGAAATATTATCGAGCGCTACTATTTGTAACAGGATATGAGCAAGAATTAAGCGAGAATTATGGCGAGTGTTCCATGCAATCAACTTCCATTATCACATGCGAGAACCCTCGAAGAGAACCAAATGTGTTGAAGATTGCTTTATCACATTTTAAAATTATAATAAGAGTGCAGACGCTCCTCCATCCGGTTCCTAGTACTCCCTCCGGTCCTTGTTGGTTTGCGCCTAAGGCTGGTCATAGTGGGAGTAACTTAGGTAGTAACATAGATGCCACATAAGCAAAAATGCTAAGGTGGCAAGTAGTTAATGTGGAGAGAGGCAAGTAGAGTAACATAATATGTTACCATCACATAGCGCTTTCCAATTCAAAACGAGTCTACAAAGTACTCCCTCCGATTCTTTTTTCTTTGCGCCTAAGACCGAGCTCACGTACCAAGGAAAAGATCTTTAGGTTATATCTGGACCAAACTGCCCCTGATTTGCCATAGATAAAAAACTGAGTAATTATGATCTGCATGCAACCCATTGGCGCAACAGGTTTTACGCCTCAATTCCCGTGCGCACTACTCTCTCTCTGTCTCTCTGCATGCGCTTCTCTTCCCCTCTCTCTCTGCATGCACACGGAGGAATTAATTAACTCAGGTATGCATGCGAACCATGGGAAGCGGATGCCGCGGGGCAGTTTTGGAAACTACGGCCACAAACGGGGATCGCGCAGACTAAATAGGAAAAAATCAAAAAAAGTTATGCACAAACTATTACGGATCGGAGGGAGTAATAAATGAAGACATCTATGTTACCACATATATGACACTACCCATTATGAAGGTAGTAACATAGACTAGTAACATGTCTATGTTACTAGTCTATGTTACTCTCCACTATGACCAGCCTAAGAAAATTCAGTTTTTGCCTCGAAGCTCTGCGCCTTAGCTTCTTTACCCCGCTCTTTCCACTGGTACCCCTCCCATCTGTTCCGCTTTGACTGCATGTGCAGCCGCAGTAACTCCCAACTCTCTCTCCCATACCAATTGCCCCATCCCAAGGCGTGCGCATGCAGATAGAGTGACACACATGCAGGCATGTAAGAGTGAGACGCATGCAGACTTGAAAGAGAGAGAGAGATGCATGCAGCGCGAGAATTCTGGTGTGGGGCAGGCTCAACCAATGGTATGCATGCCTAGAGAAACTAACCCCAGCCTCTCTCGGTAGCACATCAGGGATAGAACTGTCCAATTTCAAACGAAACAATCGCTCATTGGTATCCTGGCTTCACCTTAGACGCAAACAAAAGAAGACTGGAGGGAGTACTACTACGTAACTTTATAGACTATATTAGTAGTACTAGTACTAGTAAACTTTGCGCTTGGCTGTTCGCCTATTTGGGAAGTCGAACAATAGTAGCACTAGTAGTATAGTGTATGCTTTTGGCAATCTGACACCGAATTAACTGTTGCACGTCCACTGCCTGAGCGAGGGAGAGCTTGCATTAGTCAAAAGTTTCTCCTTGTCCTACGAGCCACCGCGTGCAAGTAATGCTAGTCCATACTGCCTCCTCTCCGGTTAATATGGATTAATTTCAAACGAGATAAATACACTGTCTGTCACTGTATATTTGTAGAAATACGGTTAGTGGACTTCATAATACGCTCATTGCGCTCAATATATATTTTCCGGTGTTTATATGGTCACTAGCTCACCCTGACTGAGTATGTGTGTGCATGCACATGTAGGTTGAGCACTTAGCGTGACCGTTTGTGTTCCATCGTGTGCTCGGACATGCATGCATTAGGGCGTCGCACGCGTTTTTGCGTCCATGTGTACATGTGACTGTTGCATACATGTGATGAGTTTATGTCTCATGAACTAGTCCAGTACTATTATTCTAATCACACTTCTTCAATATATTTGCCATCAGGGATGCTCAGGTCGATTTTAGTGGAACTACACAAAAGCATCGTATGATCCGAGGGTGCCAGCCGTCTTTCCTTTGACAGGTTCTACCTGGCCAAGGGATTAAATCATGTTTAGGGTTTAGGATTTAAGTCCCATCAGTAGTTTTTCTTTCGTACACGCTCTCACAACTTTTTTCTTTAGTTGTGAAGTAAATATTGTTGGGGAACGTTGCAGAAAATTAAAATTTTTTCTACGGTTTCACCAAGATCCATCTATGAGTTCATCTAAGCAACGAGTCGAGGGAGTGAGTTTGCATCTACATACCACTTGTAGATCGCGTGCGGAAGCTTGCAAGGTGATGATGGAGTCGTACTCGAACGTGATTCAAATCACCGATGACCAAGTGCTGAACGGACAGCACCTCCGCGTTCAACACACGTACGGGACGGGAGACGTCTCCTCCTTCTTGATCCAGCAAGGGGGAAGCAGAGGTTGAGGAAGACAGCTCCACCGGCAGCACGACGGCGTGGTGATGGTGGAGAGGCAGTACTCCGACAGGGCTTCGCCAAGCACACAACGGAGGAGGAGAGGTGTTGGGGAGGGGAGGGCTGCGCCTTGGAGGTTGGTTCGGCTGCCCTCCCCTCACCCCTCTATTTATAGGGGGAAGGGAGAAAGGGGCCGGCCCCCTAGAACCCATCTAGGGGGGTGCGGCGGCCAAGGGGAGAGGGGGAGAGGGTGGCTTGCCCCCCAAGCCAAGGGGGCGCCCCCTCTAGGGTTCCCCCCTCAACCCTAGGCGCAAGGGCCCAAGGGAGGGGGTGCGGCCAGCCCACCAGGGGCTGGCTCCCTGCCCCACGCAGCCCATGTGGCCCCCCGGGAGGGGTGGCCCCTCCCGGTGGACCCCCGGAACCCTTCCGGTGGCCCCGGTACAATACCGGTATGACCCCGAAACTTCCCGGTGTCCGTTTGACAACTTCCCATATATAAATCTTTACCTCCGGACCCTTACGGAGCTCCTCGTGACGTCCAGGATCCCATCCGGGACTCCGAACAACATTCGGTAGTCACATACTAGTCTTCCTAATAACCCTAGCGTCACCGAACCTTAAGTGTGTAGACCCTACGGGTTCGGGAGACATGCAGACATGACCGAGACGCTCTCAGGTCAATAACCAACAGCGGGATCTGGATACCCATGATGGCTCCCACATGCTCCTCGATGTTGTCATCGGATGAACCACGATGTCGAGGATTCGATCAAACCCTGTATGCAATTCCCTTTGTCAATCGGTACGTTACTTGCCCGAGACTCGATCGTCGGTATCCCAATACCTTGTTCAGTCTCGTTACCGGCAAGTCACTTTACTCGTACCGTAATGCATGATCCCGTGTCCAACACCTTGGTCACATTGAGCTCATTATGATGATGCATTACCGAGTGGGCCCAGAGATACCTCTCCGTCATACGGAGTGACAAATCCCAATCTCGATCCGTGTCAACCCAACAGATACTTTCGGAGATACCTGTAATGCACCTTTATAGTCACCCAGTTACGTTGTGACGTTTGATACACCCAAGGCACTCTTACGATATCCGGGAGTTACACGATCTCATGGTCGAAGGAAGAGATACTTGACATTGGCAAAGCTCTAGCAAAACGAACTACACGATCTTTTATGCTATGCTTAGGATTGGGTCTTGTCCATCACATCATTCTCCTAATGATGTGATCCCGTTATCAACGACATCCAATGTCCATAGTCAGGAAACCATGACTATCTGTTGATCACAACGAGCTAGTCAACTAGAGGCTCACCAGGGACATATTGTGGTCTAAGTATTCACACGTGTATTACGATTTCCGGATAATACAGTTATAGCATGAATAAAAGACATTTATCATGAACATTGAAATATAATAATACTTTTATTATTGCCTCTAGGGCATATTTCCAACAGTCTCCCACTTGCACTAGAGTCACTAATCTAGTTACATTGTGATGAATCGAACACCCATAGAGTTCTGGTGTTGATCATGTTTTGCACGCGAGAGAGGTTTAGTCAGCGGATCTGCGACATTCAGATCCGTGTGCACTTTGCAAATCTCTATGTCTCCATCTTGAACATTTTCACGGATGGAGTTGAAACGACGCTTGATGTGCCTGGTCTTCTTGTGAAACCTGGGCTCCTTGGCGAGGGCAATAGCTCCAGTGTTGTCACAGAAGAGTTTGATCGGCCCCGACGCATTGGGTATGACTCCTAGGTCGGTGATGAACTCCTTCACCCAAATCGCTTCATGCGCTGCCTCCGAGGCTGCCATGTACTCCGCTTCACATGTAGATCCCGCCACGACGCTCTGCTTGCAGCTGCACCAGCTTACTGCTCCACCATTCAACATATACACGTATCCGGTTTGTGACTTAGAGTCATCCAGATCTGAGTCGAAGCTAGCGTCGACGTAACCCTTTACGACGAGCTCTTCGTCTCCTCCATAAACGAGAAACATGTCCTTCGTCCTTTTCAGGTACTTCAGGATATTCTTGACCGCTGTCCAGTGTTCCTTGCCGGGATTACTTTGGTATCTTGCTACCAAACTTACGGCAAGGTTTACATCGGGTCTGGTACACAGCATGGCATACATAATAGATCCTATGGCTGAAGCATAGGGGATGACACTCATCTCTTCTTTATCTTTTGCCGTGGTCGGTGACTGAGCCGAGCTCAGTCTCACACCTTGTAACATAGGCAAGAACCCCTTCTTGGACTGATCCATTTTGAACCTCTTCAAAATCTTATCAAGGTATGTGCTTTGTGAAAGACCTATGAGGCGTCTCGATCTATCTCTATAGATCTTGATGCCTAATATGTAAGCAGCTTCTCCAAGGTCCTTCATTGAAAAACACTTATTCAAGTAGGCCTTAATGCTGTCCAGAAATTCTATATTATTTCCCATCAAGAGTATGTCATCTACATATAATATGAGAAATGCTACAGAGCTCCCACTCACTTTCTTGTAAACGCAGGCTTCTCCATAAGTCTGCATAAACCCAAACGCTTTGATCATCTCATCAAAGCGAATGTTCCAACTCCGAGATGCTTGCACCAGTCCATAAATGGATCGCTGGAGCTTGCATACTTTGTTAGCGTTCCGAGGATCGACAAAACCTTCCGGCTGCATCATATACATCTCTTCCTTAAGATGTCCGTTAAGGAATGCCGTTTTGACGTCCATCTGCCATATCTCATAATCATAGTATGCGGCAATTGCTAACATGATTCGGACGGACTTCAGCTTCGCTACGGGAGAGAAAGTCTCGTCGTAGTCAATCCCTTGAACTTGTCGATAACCCTTAGCGACAAGTCGAGCCTTATAGATGGTAACATTGCCATCCGCGTCCGTCTTCTTCTTAAAAATCCATTTGTTTTCTATCGCTTGCCGATCATCGGGCAAGTCTGTCAAAGTCCATACTTTGTTTTCATACATGGATTCTATCTCGGATTTCATGGCTTCAAGCCATTTGTTGGAATCCGGGCCCGCCATCGCTTCTTCATAGTTCGAAGGTTCATTGTTGTCTAACAACATGATTTCCAGGACAGGGTTGCCGTACCACTCTGGTGCGGAACGTGTCCTTGTGGACCTACGAAGTTCAGCAGTAACTTGATCCGAAGTACCTTGATCATCATCATTGTTTTCCTCTTCAGTTGGTGTGGGCATCACAGGAACGGTTTCCTGCGCTGCGCCACTTTCCCGTTCAAGAGGTAGTACTTCATCGAGTTCTACTTTCCTCCCACTTACTTCTTTCGAGAGAAACTCTTTTTCCAGAAAGCATCCGTTCTTGGCAACAAAGATCTTGCCTTCGGATCTTAAGTAGAAGGTATACCCGACAGTTTCCTTAGGGTATCCTATGAATACGCATTTTTCCGACTTGGGTTCGAGCTTTTCAGGTTGAAGTTTCTTGACATAAGCATCGCATCCCCAAACTTTTAGAAACGACAGCTTAGGTTTCTTTCCAAACCATAATTCATACGGTGTCGTCTCAACGGATTTAGACGGTGCCCTATTTAAAGTGAATGTAGCTGTCTCTAGAGCGTATCCCCAAAATGATAGCGGTAAATCAGTAAGAGACATCATAGACCGCACCATATCCAATAGGGTGCGATTACGACGTTCGGACACACCGTTTCGCTGAGGTGTTCCAGGCGGCGTGAGTTGTGAAACGATTCCACATTTCCTTAAGTGTGTACCAAATTCGTGACTTAAGTATTCTCCTCCACGATCTGATCGTAAGAATTTTATCTTTCGGTCACGTTGATTCTCTACCTCATTCTGAAATTCCTTGAACTTTTCAAAGGTCTCAGACTTGTGTTTCATTAAGTAGACATACCCATATCTACTCAAGTCATCAGTGAGAGTGAGAACATAACGATATCCTCCGCGAGCCTCAACGCTCATTGGACCGCACACATCGGTATGTATGATTTCCAACAAGTTGGTTGCTCGCTCCATTGTTCCGGAGAACGGAGTCTTGGTCATTTTGCCCAAGAGGCATGGTTCGCACGTGTCAAACGATTCATAATCAAGAGACTCTAAAAGTCCATCGGCATGGAGCTTCTTCATGCGCTTGACACCAATGTGACCAAGGCGGCAGTGCCACAAGTATGTGGGACTATCGTTATCAACTTTAAATCTTTTGGCATCTACACTATGAACATGTGTAATATTACGCTCGAGATTCATTAAGAATAAACCATTGACCATCGGAGCATGACCATAAAACATATCTCTCATATAAATCGAACAACCATTATTCTCAGACTTAAATGAGTAGCCATCTCGTATTAAACGAGATCCAGATACAATGTTCATGCTCAAACTTGGCACTAAATAACAATTATTAAGGTTCAAAACTAATCCCGTAGGTAAATGTAGAGGCAGCGTGCCGACGGCGATCACATCGACTCTGGAACCATTCCCGACGCGCATAGTCACCTCGTCCTTCGCCAGTCTCCGTTTATTCCGCAGCTCCTGCTGTGAGTTACAAATATGAGCAACGGCACCGGTATCAAATACCCAGGAGTTACTACGAGTACTGGTAAGGTACACATCAATCACATGTATATCAAATATACCTTTGGTGTTGCCGGCCTTCTTATCCGCTAAGTATTTGGGGCAGTTCCGCTTCCAGTGACCCTTCCCCTTGCAATAAAAGCACTCAGTCTCAGGCTTGGGTCCATTCTTTGACTTCTTCCCGGTAACTGGCTTACCAGGCGCGGCAACATCTTTGCCGTCCTTCTTGAAGTTCTTCTTACCCTTGCCCTTCTTGAACTTAGTGGTCTTATTGACCATCAACACTTGATGTTCTTTCTTGATTTCAGCCTCTGCTGACTTCAGCATCGAGAACACTTCAGGAATGGTCTTTTCCATCCCCTGCATGTTGTAGTTCATCACAAAGCTCTTGTAGCTTGGTGGGAGCGACTGGAGGATTCTGTCAATGACCGCCTCATCTGGGAGGTTAATGTTCAGCTGGGTCATACGGTTGTGCAACCCAGACATCTTCAGGATGTGCTCACTGACAGAACTGTTTTCCTCCATCTTACAACTGTAGAACTTGTCGGAGACATCATATCTCTCGACCCGGGCATGAGCTTGAAAAACTAGTTTCAGCTCTTCGAACATCTCATATGCTCCGTGGTGCTCAAAACGCTTTTGGAGCCCCGGTTCTAAGCTGTAAAGCATGCCGCACTGAACGAGGGAGTAATCATCAGCACGAGACTGCCAAGCATTCATAATGTCTTGGTTCTCTGGGACGGGAGCGTCACCTAGCGGTCCTTCTAGGACATATTGTTTCCTGGCAGCTATGAGGATGATCCTCAGGTTCCGGACCCAGTCCGTATAGTTGCTGCCATCATCTTTCAGCTTGGTTTTCTCTAGGAACGCGTTGAAGTTCATGTTGACATTAGCGTTGGCCATTGATCTACAAGACATATTTGCAAAGGTTTTAGACTAAGTTCATGATAATAAAGTTCTAATCAAATTATGAACTCCCACTTAGATTAGACATCCCTCTAGTCATCTAAGTGTTACACGATCCGAGTCGACTAGCCCGTGTCCGATCATCACGTGAGACGGACTAGTCATCGTCGGTGAACATTCTCATGTTGATCGTATCTTCCATACGATTCGTGTTCGACCTTTCGGTCTCCGTGTTCCGAGGCCATGTCTGCACATGCTAGGCTCGTCAAGTTAACCCTAAGTGTTTTCGCTGTGTAAAACTGTCTTACACCCGTTGTATGTGAACGTAAGAATCCATCACACCCGATCATCACGTGGTGCTTAGAAGCGACGAACTGTAGCAACGGTGCACAGTTAGGGGAGAACACTTCTTGAAATTTTTGTAAGGGATCATCTTATTTACTACCGTCGTCCTAAGTAAACAAGATGCATAAACATAATAAACATCACATGCAATTATATAGTTGTGACATGATATGGCCAATATCATATAGCTCCATTGATCTTCATCTTCGGGGCTCCATGATCATCTTGTCACCGGCTTGACACCATGATCTCCATCATCATGATCTCCATCATCGTGTCTTCATGAAGTTGTCACGCCAACGACTACTTCTACTTCTATGACTAACGTTTAGCAATAAAGTAAAGTAGTTTACATGGCGTTATTCAATGACACGCAGGTCATACAAAAAATAAAGACAACTCCTATGGCTCCTGCCGGTTGTCATACTCATCGACATGCAAGTCGTGAATCCTATTACAAAGAACATGATCTCATACATCACAATTCATCATTCATCACAACTTCTGGCCATATCACATCACATGATCAATCGCTGCAAAAACAAGTTAGACGTCCTCTAATTGTTGTTGCATCTTTTACGTGGCTGCAATTGGGTTCTAGCAAGAACGTTTTCTTACCTACGAATCACCACAACGTGATTTTGTCAACTTCTATTTACCCTTCATAAGGGCCCTGTTCATCGATTCCGCTCCAACTAAAGTGGGAGAGACAGACACCCGCCAGCCACCTTATGCAACTAGTGCATGTCAGTCGGTGGAACCGGTCTCACGTAAGCGTACGTGTAAGGTTGGTCCGGGCCGCTTCATCCCACAATACCGTTGAGCAAGAAAAGACTAGTAGAGGCAAGTAAGATGACAAAATCCACGCCCACAACAAAATTGTGTTCTACTCGTGCAAAGAGAACTACGCATAGACCTAGCTCATGATGCCACTGTTGGGGAACGTTGCAGAAAATTAAAAATTTTCCTACGGTTTCACCAAGATCCATCTATGAGTTCATCTAAGCAACGAGTCAAGGGAGTGAGTTTGCATCTACATACCACTTGTAGATCGCGTGCGGAAGCTTGCAAGGTGATGATGGAGTCGTACTCGACGTGATTCGAATCACCGATGACCAAGTGCTGAACGGACAGCACCTCCGCGTTCAACACACGTACGGGACGGGAGACGTCTCCTCCTTCTTGATCCAGCAAGGGGGAAGGAGAGGTTGAGGAAGACAGCTCCACCGGCAGCACGACGGCGTGGTGATGGTGGAGAGGCAGTACTCCGACAGGGCTTCGCCAAGCACACAACGGAGGAGGAGAGGTGTTGGGGAGGGGAGGGCTGCGCCTTGGAGGGTGGTTCGGCTGCCCTCCCCTCACCCCTCTATTTATAGGGGGAAGGGAGAAGGGGCCGGCCCCCTAGAACCCATCTAGGGGGGTGCGGCGGCCAAGGGGAGAGGGGGAGAGGGTGGCTTGCCCCCCAAGCCAAGGGGGCGCCCCCTCTAGGGTTCCCCCCTCAACCCTAGGCGCAAGGGCCCAAGGGAGGGGGTGCGGCCAGCCCACCAGGGGCTGGCTCCCTGCCCCACGCAGCCCATGTGGCCCCCCCGGGAGGGGTGGCCCCTCCCGGTGGACCCCCGGAACCCTTCCGGTGGCCCCGGTACAATACCGGTATGACCCCGAAACTTCCCGGTGTCCGTTTGACAACTTCCCATATATAAATCTTTACCTCCGGACCCTTCCGGAGCTCCTCGTGACGTCCAGGATCCCATCCGGGACTCCGAACAACATTCGGTAGTCACATACTAGTCTTCCTAATAACCCTAGCGTCACCGAACCTTAAGTGTGTAGACCCTACGGGTTCGGGAGACATGCAGACATGACCGAGACGCTCTCAGGTCAATAACCAACAGCGGGATCTGGATACCCATGATGGCTCCCACATGCTCCTCGATGTTGTCATCGGATGAACCACGATGTCGAGGATTCGATCAAACCCTGTATGCAATTCCCTTTGTCAATCGGTACGTTACTTGCCCGAGACTCGATCGTCGGTATCCCAATACCTTGTTCAGTCTCGTTACCGGCAAGTCACTTTACTCGTACCGTAATGCATGATCCCGTGTCCAACACCTTGGTCACATTGAGCTCATTATGATGATGCATTACCGAGTGGGCCCAGAGATACCTCTCCGTCATACGGAGTGACAAATCCCAGTCTCGATCCGTGTCAACCCAACAGATACTTTCGGAGATACCTGTAATGCACCTTTATAGTCACCCAGTTACGTTGTGACGTTTGATACACCCAAGGCACTCTTACGATATCCGGGAGTTACACGATCTCATGGTCGAAGGAAGAGATACTTGACATTGGCAAAGCTCTAGCAAAACGAACTACACGATCTTTTATGCTATGCTTAGGATTGGGTCTTGTCCATCACATCATTCTCCTAATGATGTGATCCCGTTATCAACGACATCCAATGTCCATAGTCAGGAAACCATGACTATCTGTTGATCACAACGAGCTAGTCAACTAGAGGCTCACCAGGGACATATTGTGGTCTAAGTATTCACACGTGTATTACGATTTCCGGATAATACAGTTATAGCATGAACAAAAGACATTTATCATGAACATTGAAATATAATAATACTTTTATTATTGCCTCTAGGGCATATTTCCAACAAATATTGGCTATGATCTGTGAATCATTGAGATGCATCAGCATGCGTGTTAGTTTTCCTTTGTATTTGATGGAATGTTGTAACGGGGCAATCTTGGAATAGGAATGAAAATGGAGTGGAAAGTTTCCGTTTTTCCGGAGAAAAAATGGATACGGAGAGAAACCAACGTTTTGTTTCATTGTATCGCGCCATCGAGCAAAACCAATGTTGAAATCACGTCTGTCGTGTTCGTGTCTCACCCTCCTCCATGGCTCGACCCCACATGATCGCTCGGCATGCCACTCACCGCAAACCGAGTATAGGATAACTTTCCCGCCTGCTTGTCGATCGATCGCGCCATGGAGTACTACTAGCATTACTAGAAGAGATTGACAAGTTGGGGGAGGACAACTAGCTGTAGCACGGACTCCCAAGAACTTTTTACATGCATGTTGTAGCTGGCTATTGCGACAGTTGAATGCAGAGCAGCCGCGTGCACCCGGAAGCGGCGCGGGCGGCGCTCTCTCGGCCGGCGCGCCGCTTCAATGCCGGTGCCAGTGAGAGGTCGCGTCTGCTCTGGCCGGGCATGAATGCGACACTGACCATTTCGGGCGGGAAGCACGCGCGGGTGATGAAGAGGGTTCGGGTTGGTCAGGACCGGCCGTGGCAGCGGTCCGGACGTGCGCAAACAAGAGATGTTGTACGTTAATATTGCTGCGTATATAATTAACAACGTAAATAATGTGCCAGTTGGACAAATATGATTGGAGATGGAGATGGAAATGGAATTTTACGTAAACACGGATATGCATGTCTATGTTTATATGTGTGTGCACGACGACTCTCGCAACCTGGAAGCGGGGGCATGTTTTTGATCGAGTTTTCTTTCTTGGTACGTTAGAAAATCAGTTTGTCTAATTCACATCTAGAAATTATTTAAGGATATCACATCTAAGCTCCCACAAGTATATAATGTAGCAACAAGAAACAAAAAAAACTAGGACAAAAAGAATAGACCACAAACAGATTGGACATCAACTTAGACATCTAGATGTGTCCTAGACAGACCCTTAAAAAATTGTCCTGATTTATGCCTTGGTGGAGGTATACATGTTGTTTCGACAAAAAGTACATGGTGTTTGTGCGGTCATTGTCCATATGGTGGTAGTACTATCACTAGTTAAATGAAGAAATGCTTTTTTTCTCGGATATCCTGGTTTAGTTCCCATCAAGATAGGGTTTGCACTCTCCACACGCTCGCCGCAATACATATATGTTACACACTGGAGGCTCAGTGTTCATTTGCTAGGGTTTGCTATATTCACAGTCTCTCATCCTCTCTTCACCAGATCTAAACAAGACTGCATTGGCCTCTTGTCTCTCTCTCCCCCCTCATAGCTGGTGAAGGAGGCGTCAGTATCCCGTCGCACCGGGAAGGGGAGGAGGTGAGCATTAACTCTATCGCCTTCGGCGAGGGAGGCAATCCACTGCCGGCTGTGCTCTTCTCTTTCACCCAGCACCTGTGCGGGAGGGCCATCGACCCCTTCTTCCTTGCTGCCGTACGTAGTGTGGGCAGATCCGGCCTCCCTCCGCACGCCTTTCCACATCCCGACGACCCTAAGGTATAAGTTTCTCTGAAACCGTCGTTGCTCTAGCTGCATGTGGGTCTTTTTCGATCTGTAGTCGAATCTAGGTCTTGGTTCAAATAGGAAAGAAAGGTGTGGTGGGGTGGAGCATGAATCTAGGACGTGGTTCAATGAGGAAAGGAGGGAGGAAAAGTAGTATAGACTGGCTATCCAGCCGCTTTGTTGGTCGAAAAGGGAAAAAGGGGGTAACCCAGTACACACATTTGTAAGGAACCGATCTCTTTGTTGAAAAGGGAAAGAAACTGGGGGGGGGGGTCGGGTAGTTTGTGCAGGACTAGATTTGCTGCCCTCACATAGGAAAAAAGTTCAAAGATAACAAATATGGGACCAACACAGATATGCTGCTTGGCTACATACTCTGCATCACCCATTTATATGTGTGGACGCACATGGTGCTAGCATGTCCCATACAACTATTTTGCTGTTGTTAATCTAAGAATGCCGCCGGAAAATTGAAGTAATGCCACTGTTAAAAGTAAATTACATTTTTAACGAATGTTGTTTCAAGAGAGTGTCTCTGTTAATATGAATCAATGCAACCGTTTTAGAAATACTACTATCCTACTTTGTTTTCCATCCAAGATAAGTTAGATGCTTCTTTCTGTCACCGTTTGTTTCATCCTCCTTTATCGGCAAGTAATTGTTTCCTTTTTTTGCCTCTTTTAAAACAGGGGTATTGATTCAACTTGTTGCTATTGTGACATTTTGCTTCGCTACTCGAAACACTTATGTTTTAAGAGTGTTTTGTGCAGTTCAACTTGAATATCACACCGGTGACTTTGCTTAATTTTGGTGGAATTGCATAAAAGGAGATCCGAGATTTGTTTCCAGTGTTCCTGTCGAGTTGTTTCAAATCTTGGTCTCAACCACATGATATCTGTTCAACTTGTTGCTATTGCGACATTTTGCTTCGCTACGCGAAACACTTTGCTTGATTTCAGTGCAACTGCACAAAAGGAGATTGGATTTCCTATTCGTGTTAGCTGATTCATATTTTATCCTGGTGTTCTCATGAAAGGTTAGTACATGCCTTCATCCACATGATTGTGCAGTGTGCTTTGAGATGTTGTGCTACCTGTATTGGTACCGTTTTAAATAAATGTTGAATTAAAGCTATTGTATTGATGTCTTTTCCCATTAAGTAGTGAACAAAAATGGGACCAACCCAGACATGATGCTTGTTGCTTTGTTACAACAAACTCTGCATCACCCCCTTTATAAGTAGATGGAAGCACATATTGTTGTTGCGCCCACTCTCCCCTGGAACTGTTTATGCTTTTCGTTAATCTAATGCCGCTGGTAAAATTAAGCAATGCCACTCTCAGAAGTGATTAAAACTGCAACACTTGTTAGGAATGGTACTATCCTGCTTTGTAGTTCTTTCTACATGTTTAACCAAGGTATTGTTAAGATAATGTCTCTTTAAAAATGAATCAGTTGCATTGTTTTAGGAATGGTACTTTTCTGATTTGTCGTTCTTTATACATGTTGAAACAAGGCATTGTTAAGATAATGCCTCAGTCAATATGAATGAATCACACTGATGGAGAATTGCTTCTCTCCTGCTTTGTTTCCCATTAAGACAAGTCATCAACCGTTATTTCTTAGTAATTGTTTCCCTTATACCTATTGTTGCTTACAGGGATATGAAAATTAAAGCTCGGTTTTATTCTGACTTCGATTTTAGTTGAACTGCACAAAAGGAGCCAATGTGTCCAAGGCAAACTGCTGCGTTACTGGGTCCAGTTGGTCGTTCCACTTTGCAGAAAGAAGCAGTCACTGGCTGCGGTACTTTACAGAAGGAATGACCGAGAAGCTTTAGAGAGTATTATTAAACACCGGTGGCATGACTAGTCTGCAGAGACCATTGGCAATTTAACAACACATGGAGTGCCCTAGGCAAAAAGTGCCCAAACAAGTACAAGAAGCTACGACAGGACACGATCATAGGAATTACATATTTTGAATGGGAAAAGCTTGTCAATGTTTAATCATTGATGTTAGCAAGAAGACGTTAGTTTAATATATTGGAATTGGAAAACCTTGTCAAAATTTGTTCATTGATGTTAGCCAGAAGACATGCATTTGATATTTTTGAGTGGGACGCCCTTGCTGTGAGCAGCGTCGAGTGTTTTTTCCTATTCCTGTGTTCAGTTTAGAAGTAAATAGTTACTCTGCTGAGTTATTCATGTGTTAAGAGTTTGTTCTGAATATTGTCTATGTAATGCTAGGCCTTGTGTTTGATTGCAAAGTTGAGCTTGGAATGTTGTGGTATGCGGCATCACGAGGTGTTCACCGTGCCTCCTGAGAATAATGCTTCATATTCTTTTGCATGTCTGTCTAATGCCAGTGATTTGCTTGTTAAGAAGATCATCCTCTTCTGTTGTTTCCGTGCGTAATAAGTTCATCGTCTGATGTTTCATTCATAGCCTATACGACATGTCGGGTAGGTTAGACGTGAAACCATATGATCTTCCAACCAACTCATGATATTAGGCCGTGATTGGATCATCATTTTCCAACCAAAACCGCTTGTAAAACTGACGCTTGTAAATGAAAGCAGATGGTCTCGGGCGAAGGCGCTTGGTTGATCGATATCGACTAGTAAAATATCGGAAGTACTTCACACACGATAACAATGTTGAACGATACTCGGAAGATTGCTAATCCAGCCGTTAGCTGCTGTTTCAGCCTTGCCCATGGATGGCATGATACGCACGTCATGCATGTATCGTCTGGTAATGTCGTCCGTATAGCAGTGCTCGTAAAATATACACTGGTCTCTCAAGTTACACGTGTAACCCACGGTTTTACTTACAGACCTCGGGCCTTCCGATGACGAGTAAATTACACTTGTATGTTAATACAGGTTTGAAATAAACCAGAGCTCCCAAGCGCGGCCTTACCGTTTCATGCCGTCTCAGTTTCTCGAAGGTGCTCATAGGTGTCCGATGATCCTGGCTTCCTGAATGAGCAGCGAGCGCTGTATCAGACCTCCGTAGGGCCCGCGAGGCCCTCTCTATTGTCCTTCGAGTTGTTGCGCTCGCCGTGGCGCCGAGCATTGTTAACATGTTCAACGAACATGAGGATTCAAGAGATGATTTTATTTTGACTGGATGACACTAGGGACCCACTAGGGCCATAGCCGTACGTACGCAAGTGCCTCTTTATTATGTACAACTATTTTTTTTGCTTTCTCCTGGTTTCCTGACATCACGGTCCCACACCATTGTGAACCTATGTAGTCAATATAAACGAGAGAATTGCACAAGGTGCAGCCGACAGCTGGGACCAAGCAGCTCGAGCAGTATTTGTGTTTTTGAGGCGTGAGAACTGCAGAGTTTTTCTTGGCGATGATTTCGTTGTTGTTCAGAGGAGAGCAGGGTATTAATTGGGCGGGCTATGGCCCATCTAGCCCAGGCCAGATATCCAGCCCAGATACTACTTTTTTCAAGATGAAAATGGCTAGCCCAGCTATACGGCTTTTTGAGGAATACCCAAGCAAGGTCAACTTGTTATTCTCCGCCCTGCTGGGCTGCAAATCTTTCCTAGGAGGGATGCATTAGGCTTAACAGGAAAATGAGCTTTAAAAATAATAAATGGGATGCAATTATAAAAACTGGGTAGTAACTATAAAAAAATGCACCAAACACGAAATTAGTTTATAAAATATTATTTATGGATTTTCATTGTTGCGCATGCAATGTTTCGTTGGATTTTTACGTAATACAAATTTATATTTAATCTGACTAGAAATTTCGGGATAAAAATATTTCTGATCCCATCAAAATGTGGGAAATTTTATTGAATTATGTCTTCAACGGTTGGTTGAAATTATTAATCGTTGTCCTAGCTAGAAAATGGGCTGTACTTTTAACAAACTGTAAATGGGCTGTTGTAAATTCCATTAGAATTAAAAAGTGGGTTGTACATTCTTACAAAACGCAAATGGGCTATAAGTTCTCTGCCACACACTTGTGAGCCTACTAAGTGATGCGTCCCCTAAAAAACAAGTTGACACGTATGCAAGGCTTTGTCAACTTATTATAGTCAACACACGGTTCTAGCAGGAGTGGCCGTTGGATATCTATCCAACGGATGTCGTGCTTCTTCTTCAATTTCGGATATTCTTAGCTTCGGCCGCCCAAAAAATGATTCCTCCCCCTGACATCTGGGGCGCACCGTTTCGGAGGCTGACCTGTGGGCCTACTAAGTTGGAGCGTACCAAGGACTTTGTCAACTTAGTCAATATAAACGATTCTAGCTTCAGTGACCGTACGATGTCCATCCAACGGCCGTAGTGCTTCTTCAACTTCTGGTCTTCTTGGTCCAGCCGCCCAAAGCAGCGCCGATCATGCCGCCTGCTCCTGCCTTCCGTGGCCGGTTGTGCTGCCGTGGAGGCCTCACCGCCCCCATACTACTCCCACCGCTGGCCAGGCCATCCCTCCACTCACCCACACCCCCTGTTATTTTGCGGCGATGGCAGCCTCACACTGCAGCCGAACCAGTGAACCCTCGTACTCCTCTCGCGCGGGCTTCCGCTGCTGCGTCCTCCTCGGCTCCGCGTCGTCCCCTTCCTAGGAGTCACCGTCGTCCACCGCCCTAGTGCTCTCGGCGCGGCATGTTCAACATGGTCAACGACCGACTTCCATCGAAAGAGTACTGTATGTGGAGAGGCTGACAGCTGGGTCCACGGCGGCCGCATGGAAGTGCCTCCTTATTACACGCAAAATAATTATTCCTCCACCTAACAGCAGGGACCCACCGGACGGGCCACCTTATTTCACAAAAAAATGTTTCCCCCCTGACTGCTAGGACCCACCGGACGGGCCACCGTATTTCACGAAAAAAACGTTCCCCCTGCTATCAGCTCGGACCCACCGGAAGTGCCTTTTTGTTACGCACAAAAAAATGAATACTCCCCCTACTAGCTGGGACTCACCTTGGTGGGAAGCTGACTTGTGGGCCTACTAAGTTGACGGGGACGGAGGGCTTTGTCAACTTAGTCAATATGAACGGTTCTAGCTCCAGTGACCGTGTGATGTCCATCCAACGGCCGTAGTGCTTCTTCAACCTCTGGTCTTCTTGCTCCAGCCGCCCAAAGCAGCGCCAGTCGTGCCGCCTGCTCCTGCCTCCCGTGGCCGGCTGTGCTACCGCGGAGGCCTTACCGCCCCCTACTATTCCCACCTTAGGCCAGGCCCTGTGGCGACGGCAGCCTCACACCGCAGCCGAACGAGTGAATACTCATACTTCTCTCCGCGTGGGCATCCACTGCCGCGTCTTCACCGGCTCCGCATCGTCCCCTTCCTAGGCCCCGCCATCGTCCATCGCCCTAGTGCTCTCTGTGCGGTGTGGTCAACGTGGTCAAGGAACAACTTCCATCGGACGTGGACTGTACATCGAGAGGCTGACAGCTGGGTCCACGGCTGCAGCAAGGAAGTGCCTCCTTATTACGCGGAAATAATGATTCCTCCACCTGATAGCAGGGACCCACCGGATGGGCCACCGTATTTCATGAAAAAAAACGTTTCCCTCCTAACTGCTAGGACCAACCAGCTACACCTTCGCACGCAAGGAAGTGAGTCCGGGCAAAAAAAACCCAAAACGATTCGCCCCCCTGACTGCTGGGACCCACCAGCTACATCCTCGCAGGCAAGGAAGTGCCTGATAGTCGGGACCCACCTGGTCGAAGCGTATGTAGCGTTGTCATTCTGGTCGCGAAAGTGTACATACATACTGGTCGATGTAGAGGCACACACATGTTGTAGTAGAGGCGCACACGTGTCATAGTAGAGGCGCGCACGTAGCATGTGCACGTACATACTTCGGCGAGGGTGCAAGAAAGAAAATATGGCCACGTACATACATACGGGCAGCGTCTCGAATGCCTACTCGCGCATACGTACATGGCTGGGGCGGAACAGAGAAACAGCGTCGTCGTCGTGTTCATGGGGAGCCAACCGGCTGGGTCGGAACGGAATGCGCGGTCGTGTTCATCGGGAGGGCCTGGACGGAACAGGCGATGGAAACGAGGCCTGGCGTACCGCACAACAGAGGAAATGGACCTCCTACGTTCGGAACGGGGTCCTGTTGATCGAGAGGGGTGTGGCGTGATGACCCACAAGTATAGGGGATCTATCGTAGTCCTTTCAATAAGTAAGAGTGTCGAACCCAACGAGGAGCAGAAGGAAATGATAAGCGGTTTTCAGCAAGGTATTCTCTGCAAGTACTGAAATAAGTGGTAATAGATAGTTTTGTGATAAGATAAATTGTAACGAGCAACAAGTAACAAAAGTAAATAAAGTGCAGCAAGGTGGCCCAATCCTTTTTGTAGCAAAGGACAAGCTTGGACGAACTCTTATAATAGGAAAAGCGCTCCCAAGGATACATGGGAATATCGTCAAGCTAGTTTTCATCACGCTCATATGATTCGCGTTCGGTACTTTGATAATTTGATATGTGGGTGGACCGGTTCTTGGGTGTTTTTCTTACTTGAACAAGCATCCCACTTATGATTAACCTCTATTGCAAGCATTTGCAACTACAATAAAAGTATTAAGGTAAACCTAACCATAGCATGAAACATATGGATCCAAATCAGCCCCTTACGAAGCAACGGATAAACTAGGGTTTAAGCTTCTGTCACTCTAGCAACCCATCATCTACTTATTAATTCCCAATGCCTTCCTCTAGGCCCAAATAATGGTGAAGTGTTATGTAGTCGACGTTCACATAACACCACTAGAGGTTAGACAACATACATCTTATCAAAATATCGAACGAATACCAAATTCACATGACTACTAATAGCAAGACTTCTCCCTTGTCCTCAGGAACGAATGTAACTACTCACAAAGCATATTCATGTTCATAATCAGAGGGGTAATAATGTGCATATAGGATCTGAACATATGATCTTCCACCAAATAAACCAACTAGCATCAACTACAAGGAGTAATCAACACTACTAGCAACCTACTAGCACCAATCCCGGACTTGGAGACAAGAATTGGATACAAGAGATGAACTAGGGTTTGGAGATGAGATGGTGCTAGTGAAGATGTTGATGGAGATTGCCCTCTCCTAATGAGCGGAGCGTTGCTGATGACGATGGTGATGATTTCCCCCTCCTGGAGGGAAGTGTCCCCGGCAGAACAGCTATGTCGGAGCCCTAGATTGGTTTCGCCAAGGTTCCGCCTCGTGGCGGCGGAGTCTCGTCCCGAAAGGTTCTCTTCTATTTTTTCTCATTGAAAGACTTCATATAGGAGAAGACGGGCATTGGAGAGCCACCAGGGGGCCCACGAGGTATGGGGCGCGCCCAGGGGGGAGGGCGCGCCCCCCACCCTCGTGAGCAGGGTGTGGGCCCCCTGGCCTTCATCTTTGGCGACGATTTTTCTTTATTTATTTTAAGGTATTCGGTGGAGTTTCAGGACTTTTGGAGTTGCGCAGAATAGTCCTCCAATATTTGCTCCTTTTCCAGCCTAGAATTCCAGCTGCCGGCATTCTCCCTCTTCATGTAAACCTTGTAAAATAAGAGAAAATAGCCATAAGTATTGTGACATAACGTGAAATAACAGCCCATAATGCAATAAATATTGACATAAAAGCATGATGCAAAATGGACGTATCAACTCCCCAAGCTTATACCTCGCTTGTCCTCAAGCGAAAAGCCGATAACAATAAATATGTCCTCATGTTTAGAGGTAGAGGTGTCGATAAGAACAAAATACAGACATGAAGGCATCATGATTATTTCATAACAGCAACATAAATAGATTTCGTCATATGATTACTCATGTTCAAGTGATGATCTTTTCACAAAGCCAAAGTATGAGTCAGAAACCTTATTGGGCACCAACAAATTATACCCTCAGTCATTGAAGCAATTGCAATTTATCATAACATCGGAAAGAGTCTGTGTCAGAGCTTAAAAGCAAGTCCACATACTCAACTATCACTTAGTCCTTCATAATTGCTAGCACACACGCCATACTTGTGGTTACGGAGTTTAATCGAACACAGAGAAAGATAGGGGCTTATAGTTTTGCCCCACAACCTTTTACCTCAAGGGTAAGGTCAACAATAATAATTCATGCCCCCCCACATCCAATTAGATATATATATATCATGTTCTTTCCAACATGCTGAGCTTGCCAAAGGATAAAATGAAAAAGGAAAGGTAAAGATCACCGAGACTCTTGCATAAGGTAAAGGATAATAATAAAAGATATGCCCTTCGCAGAGGGAAGCAGAGGTTGTCATGCGCGTTTAGGGTTGATGCACAAAATCTTAATGCAAAAGAACGTCACTTTATATTGCCCCTTGTATGTGAACCTTTATTATGGAGTCCGTCGCTTTTATTGCGTCCACAACAAGTTCGTACAAAGCTTATTTCTCTGTCTTAATAAGTCATGCATATTTAGAGAGCAATTTTTTATTGCTTGCACCGATGACAACTTACTTGAAGGATCTTACTCAATCCATAGGTAGATATGGTGGACTCTCATGGCAAAACTAGTTTAAGGGTATTTGGAAGCACAAGTAGTATTTCTACTTGGTGCTGAGAATTTGGCTAGCATGAGGGGGAAAGGCAAGCTCAACACGTTAGAGGATCCATGACAACATACTTTATCTCAGATGTAAGAAAACATAACTCATTATGTTGTCTTCCTTGTCCAACATCAACTCTTTAGCATGTCATATTTTAATGAGTGCTCCCAATCATAAAAGATGTCAATGATAATATATCTATATGTGAAACCTCTCTTTCCTTATTACTTCCTATTAATTGCAACGATGACCAAAGCTATAATTGCCAACTCCCAACATCTTTTAATCATCATACTCTTTCTATGCAAAGTCATTACTTTCACTAAGATCAATATGAACTCTTTGATTCTTTTTATTCTTTTTCTTCTAATCACCCAAGATCATGGCAAAACACTCAATCCCTTGACTCAACACTAATCTTTATTATATAGCTCATGGACTCGATTACAGAGAAGGATCATAAAGCAAAACTCAAAACTAGATCATGCCATGACTTTATTCTACTAAATCAAGATACTACTAAATAGAATCGAACTAAGAAAAATGGTAAAGATAGGAGTTGTGATGGTGATACGATACCAGGGCACCTCCCCCAAGCTTGGAAGTTGCCAAGGGGAGTGCCCATACCCATGTGATTATATCCGCGGAGGTGATGGAGGTGGTGATGATGACAGTGGATAATCGCACATTGAGCATAAAAGTTCCTCCAACTTGCGGATAATGTTCTTGAGCCCGGCAATATGATCCTTCAACAAAATATTCTCCTGTGTGAGATACTTGTTCTGTATGAGGGCTAACTCAATCATCTGGAAGGCTTCAATCTCTGCTGGAGTGAAAAGATTAGGTAAAGGTTGAGGGATGTCTTCTTCTTTCACCACCGGAGCTTGAACCTCCATAGCCTTCTTGATCCTTTCATCCTTGTTGATCTCTTCTGGTTCCTCTCTTTTCAACTCTATCTTCAATAGCCAGGCATCCTTGTCTTCGTTGTTGGAGGAGGGAGAAGTCATGATGCTCTAAATCTGCACAGAAATAGCTCGAAACGAAAACAGAGGATATTTGCGTGATACGAGAGTCAAAACCTTCGGGAGTATATATAATGAATTTTTACCGACCAAAATATGTATCATGCAAGGAAACAAAGTCCGGAGGGCACACGAGGTGCTCACGAGGTAGGGGGGCGCGCCCAGGGGGGTAGGGCGCGCCCTCCACCCTCGTGGAGGCCTCGTGTCCTCCCCGGACTGCTACGTATTTTTCTATTTTTCTAAATATTCCAAAATGGAGAAATATTGCCTTAAAAATTGTTTTGGAGCCAGTTTACTTACCGTACCACATACCTATTCCTTTTCGGAGTCTGAAACGGGCTGGAAGGTGTCCTTTATGTACTCCTCCGGGGTTACGGTTTCAATAATATTAGTTTCAACATTTATAGGATTACCTGAGATATAGTGCTTGATCCTTTGACCGTTTACCACCTTCGGATTTGTGCCTGCAAAGTTGTTGATTTTTATAGCACCGGAACGATAGACCTCCTCGATAATGTAAGGACCTTCCCATTTGGAGAGAAGTTTTCCTGCAAAAAATCTTAAACGAGAGTTGTATAGAAATACATAATCACCTACATTAAACTCACGCTTTTGTATCCTTTTGTCATGTCATATTTTGACTTTTTCTTTAAACAACTTGGCATTTTCATAAGCTTGGGTTCTCCATTCATCAAGTGAGCTAATATCAAATAACCTCTTCTCACCGGCAAGTTTGAAATCATAGTTGAGCTCTTTAATAGCCCACTATGCCTTATGTTCTAGTTCAAGAGGTAAGTGAGAAGCTTTTCCGTAAACCATTTTATACGGAGACATACCCATAGGATTTTTATATGCAGTCCTATAGGCCCATAATGCATCATCCAGTTTCTTGGACCAATTCTTTCTAGACCTATTCACAGACTTTTGCAAAATTAATTTGAGCTCTCTATTGCTCAACTCTACTTGACCACTAGACTGCGGGTGATATGGAGATGCAATTCTATGATTAAGGTCGTATTTAGCAAGCATCTTATGGAAAGCACCATGAATAAAGTGTGAACCACCATCAGTCATAAGATATCTAGGGACTCCCAACCTCGGAAAAATAACATCCTTAATCATTTTAATAGAGGTGTTATGATCAGCACTACTAGTTGGAATAGCTTGTACCCACTTAGTAACGTAATCAACAGCAACTAAAATATGAGTATATCCATTAGAGGCAGGAAAAGGTCCCATATAATCAAAGCCCCAAACATCAAATGGTTCAATAACAAGTGAATAATTCATAGGCATTTCTTGACGTCTACTAATATTAAGGACTCTTTGACATTCATCGCAAGACAAAACAAACTTACGGGCATCCTTGAAGAGAGTAGGCCAATAAAAACCGGATTGCAATACCTTATGTGCAGTTCTATCTCCAGCGTGGTGTCCTCCATAAGCTTCGGAGTGACACTTGCAAAGGATCGGTTCTTGTTCATGCTCAGATACACAACATCTAATAACACCATCTACTCCTTCTTTATAAAGATGTGTGTCATCCCAAAAGTAATGTCGCAAGTCATAGAAAAACTTTCTCTTATGTTGGTATGTGAAGCTAGGTGGTATAAATTTAGCAACAATATAATTAGCATAATCAGCATACCATGGAGTACTACGAGAAGTGCTTATGACATTTAATTGTTCATCAGGAAAGCTATCATCAATAGGTAGTGGGTCATGAAGAACATTCTCTAACCTAGAGAAGTTGTCTGCAACGGGGTTCTCAGCTCCTTTTCTATCAACAATATGTAAATCAAATTCTTGCAGCAGGAGAACCCATCTAATGAGTCTAGGTTTTGCATCTTTCTTTTCCATAAGATATTTAATAGCGGCATGATCAGTATGAATAGTAACTTTGGAATCAACAATATAAGGTCTAAACTTATCACAAGCAAACATAACTGCTAAAAGTTCCTTTTCGGTAGTAGCATAATTTCTTTGAGCACTATCTAGAGTCTTACTAGCATAATGAATAACATTCAATTTCTTATCAACTCTTTGCCCTAGAACAGCACCTATAGCATAATCACTAGCATCACACATAATTTCAAAAGGTAAATTCCAATCAGGTGGCTGAACAACAGGTGTAGAGACTAATGCTTTCTTAAGTATTTCAAATGCTTGTACACAATCATCATCAAAGACAAATGGTACATCTTTTTGTAATAAATTGGTCAGAGGCCGAGAGATTTTTGAGAAGTCCTTAATGAACCTCCTATAAAATCCGGCGTGACCAAGGAAACTTCTTATACCTTTGATGTCCTTGGGGCATGGCATCTTTTCAATAGCATCAACCTTGGCTTTATCAACTTCAATACCTCTTTCAGAAACTTTGTGCCCCAAGACAATACCTTCATTAACCATAAAGTGGCACTTTTCCCAATTCAAGACAAGATTAGTTTCTTCACATCTCTCCAAAACTCGAGCAAGATTGCTCAAGCAATCATCAAAAGAGGACATAGACGGAAAAGTCTTCCATGAAAACTTCACAAATTTTCTCGCAAAAGTCAGAGAATATAGCCATCATGCATCTTTGAAAGGTAGCAGGTGCATTACATAAACCAAAAGTCATACGTCTATAAGCATAAGTACCAAAAGGGCATGTAAAAGTAGTCTTTGATTGATCTTTAGCCGACACAGGTATTTGAGAAAAACCGGAATAACCATCTAGAAAGCAATAGTGTGTATGTTTGCATAATCTTTCTAGCATTTGATCAATAAAAGGTAAGGGGTAATGATCTTTCTTAGTAGCCTTATTTAATTTACGGAAATCAATTACCATCCTATAACCTGTGATGATTCTTTGCGGAATCAATTCATCTTTGTCATTAGGGACAACAGTAATACCTCCCTTCTTAGGGACACAATGGACAGGACTTACCCACTGACTATCAGCAACGGGATAAATTATACCTGCCTCCAGAAGCTTGAGTATTTCTTTTCTTACCACTTCTTTCATTTTAGGATTTAAACGTCGTTGAGGATCACAAACTGGTTTGGCATCAGCTTCCAAATTTATTTTATGTTGACATAGAGTGGGACTAATGCCCTTAAGATCATCCAGAGTATATCCAATAGCAGCACGGTGCTTCTTCAGAGTTTTCAATAATATTTCTTCTTCATGCTCTGAAAGGTTAGCGCTAATAATGACAGGTTATATTTTCTTTTCATCAAGATAAGCATATTTAAGATTATCAGGCAACAGTTTAATCTCAAACACGGGATCACCCTTGGGTGGAGGAGGATCCCCTAGAATTTCAACAGGCAAATTGTGTTGCAGAATAGGTTCCTGTTTAAAGAATACTTCATCTATCTCCCTTCTAACATTCATGAACATATCGTTTTCATGGTCTAGCAAATAGTGTTCTAAAGGATCACTAGGAGGTACAGCAATAGAAGCAAGACCAATAATTTCATCCTTACTAGGCAATTCTTCCTCACGATGTTGTTTACTAAATTTAGAGAAATTAAACTCATGAACCATATCATCCAAGCCAACAGTAACAACATTCTTTTTGCAGTCTATCGTAGCATTAACAGTATTCAAGAAGGGTCTACCAAATATAATGGGACAAAAGCTATCTTGTGGAGAACCAAGAACAAGAAAATCAGCAGGATATTTGGTTTTCCCACACAAGACTTCAACATCTCTAACAATTCCCACTGGTGAAATAGTATATCTATTGGCAAGTTTAATTGTGACATCAATTTCTTCTAGCACAGCAGGTGCAATATCATGCATAATTTCTCTGTATAAATCAATGGGTATTACACTAGCACTAGCACCCATATCACATAAGCCATAGTAACAATGATCTCCTATTTTAACAAAAATAACAGGCACGCCTACCACAGGTCTATGTTTATCTCTCTCACAAGGCTTAGCAATTCTGGCAGCTTCACCACAGAATTGAATAACATGCCCATCAATATTATCGGACAAGAGATCTTTAACAATAGCAATATTGGGTTCTACTTTGACTTGCTCAGGAGGGGTATAAGTTCTAATATTGCTTTTACAAACAACAGTTGAAGCTTTAGCATGATCCTTCATTCTAATAGGGAAAGGTGGTTTCTCAACATAAGAAGTGGGAACAATAGGATCATTATAAGTGACAGTCTTTTCTTCAACTTTAATAGGTGCAACTACTTTTACTTCTATGGGAGGATGATATTTAAACCACCTCTCCTTGGGGAGATCAACATAAGTAGCAAAAGATTGACAGAAAGAAGCTACTATCTCAGAGTCAAGTCCATATTTAGTGCTAAACTTACAGAATATATCGGTATCCATAAAAGATTTAACACAATCAAACTTAGGTGTCATACCTGACTTCTTACCTTCATCGAGGTCCCAATCTTCAGACTTGCATTTAATTCTATCCAATAAATTCCATCTAAATTCAATAGGCTTCATCATAAAAGAGCCAGTACAACAATTATCGAGCATAGTGCGATTGTTACCAGAAAGCCGAGCATAAAAACTTTGCATAATTACTTCTCTTGCGAGCTCATGATTGGGGCATGAATATAACATTGACTTAAGCCTCCCCCAAGCTTGAGCGATGCTTTCTCCTTCACGAGGCCAAAAATTATATATATAATTGCGATCACGATGAACAAGATGCATAGGGTAATACTTTTGATGAAATTCCAATTTCAATCTTTTATAGTTCCATGATCTCATATCATCATATAGCCTATACCATTTCAATGCGTCTCCCTCCAAAGATAAAGGGAAAGCCTTCTTCTTAACAACATCATCGGGTATACCTGCAAGCTTAAATAGTCCACAAATATCATCCGCATAGCGTAGATGTTCGTCATGATGCTTTGTTCCATCTCCTGCAAAAGTGTTAGCTAGCAGTTTTTCCATCATACCCGAAGGAATCTGAAAAGGAGTTTCATTTTCAGTAGGTTCAATAGGTTCAGTAGGTTGAGGAGCAACTCTTGGCTCAACTGGACGGGGTGAAGATACCCCGAACAAGCCCCCGAGACAATTACTTTCCATAGTAACAAGTGACAGAAAATTTCAGCACACTAAATAAATTATTTCCTTACCAAATTCCACCAACCAAAGGCGCTTCACTCCCCGGCAACGGCGCCAGAAAAGAGTCTTGATGACCCACAAGTATAGGGGATCTATCGTAGTCCTTTTGATAAGTAAGAGTGTCGAACCCAACGAGGAGCAGAAGGAAATGATAAGCGATTTTCAGCAAGGTGTTCTCTGCAAGTACTGAAATAAGTGGTAATAGATAGTTTTGTGATAAGATAAATTATAATGAGCAACAAGTAACAAAAGTAAATAAAGTGCAGAAAGGTGGCCCAATCCTTTTTGTAGCAAAGGACAAGCCTGGACGAACTCTTATAATAGGAAAAGCGCTCCCGAGGACATATGGGAATATCGTCAAGCTAGTTTTCATCACGCTCATATGATTCACGTTCGGTACTTTGATAATTTGATATGTGGGTGGACCGGTGCTTGGGTGCTGTTATTACTTGAACAAGCATCCCACTTATGATTAACCTCTATTGCAAGCATCCGCAACTACAACAAAAGTATTAAGGTAAACCTAACCATAGCATGAAACATATGGATCCAAATCAGCCCCTTACGAAGCAACGCATAAACTAGGGTTTAAGCTTCTGTCACTCTAGCAACCCATCATCTACTTATTACTTCCCAATGCCTTCCTCTAGGCCCAAATAATGGTGAAGTGTTATGTAGTCGATGTTCACATAACACCACTAGAGGTTAGACAACATACATCTTATCAAAATATCGAACGAATACCAAATTCACATGACTACTAATAGCAAGACTTCTCCCTTGTCCTCAGGAATGAACGTAACTACTCACAAAGCATATTCATGTTCATAATCAGAGGGGTAATAATGTGCATATAGGATCTGAACATATGATCTTCCACCAAATAAACCAACTAGCATCAACTACAAGGAGTAATCAACACTACTAGCAACCTACTAGCACCAATCCCGGACTTGGAGACAAGAATTGGATACAAGAGATGAACTAGGGTTTGGAGATGAGATGGTGCTGGTGAGGATGTTGATGGATATTTCCCTCTCCCGATGAGAGGAGCATTGGTGATGACGATGGTGATGATTTCCCCCTCCCGGAGGGAAGTGTCCCCGGCAGAACAGCTCTGCCGGAGCCCTAGATTGGTTCCGCCAAGGTTCCGCCTCGTGGTGGCGGAGTCTCATCCCGAAAGGTTCTCTTCTATTTTTTTCTCATCGAAAGACTTCATATAGGAGAAGACGGGCATCGGAGAGCCACCAGGGGGCCCACGAGGTAGGGGGCGCGCCCAGGGGGGAGGGCGCGCCCCCACCCTCATGAGCAGGGTGTGGGCCCCCTGGCCTTCATCTTTGGTGACGATTTTTCTTTATTTATTTTAAGGTATTTCATGGAGTTTCAGGACTTTTGGAGTTGCATAGAATAGTCCTCCAATATTTGCTCCTTTTCCAGCCCAGAATTCCAGTTGCCGGCATTCTCCCTCTTCATGTAAACTTTGTAAAATAAGAGAGAATAGCCATAAGTATTGTGACATAACATGAAATAACATCCCATAATGCAATAAATATTGACATAAAAGCATGATGCAAAATGGACGTATCATGGCGTACCGCAAAACGGAGGAAACGGACCTCCTACGGTTGAAACGGGGGTCCTGTTGATCGGGAGGGGTGTGGCGTACCACAAAACGGAGGAAACGGACCTCCTACGGTCGAAACGGGGGTCCTGTTGATCGGGAGGGGCGTCGTGTACCGCAAAATGGAGGAAACAGACCTCCTACGGTCGAAACGGGGGTCCTGTTCATCGGGAGGGGTGTGGCGTACCACAAAACGGACGAAACGGACATCGTACGGTCGAAACGGGGGTCCTGTTCATTGGGAGGGGTATGGCGTACGGCAAAACGGACGAAACGGACCTCCTACGGTCGAAACGGGGGTCCTGTTCATCGGGAGGGGTGTGGCGTACCGCAAAACGGGACTCCACAGGATACTGTTCATCTCCACCGTCGATCTCCTCCAGCCTCCACGGGCTACCGTCGACCTCCTCCAGCCTCCACGGGCTCCTGTTCATCCAGCCTCCACCACGCGCTAATCCACCGGCTATTGTTCAACCACCCCTCCACCATCTACTATTCATCCAGCCCTCCACACCATGGGGTCCTGTTCATCTAGAGGCAACGCCACCACTCACTGTTCATCCCCCCCCCCCCCCGCAACGCTCACTATTCATCCAATCGATCGGCTTCAGTTAGCAGCAGTAGTGAAGGAATCGCTCCATCGGGTTTAGTTAACAGCCATCGATCGATCGCTCGGTTTCAGTAACGCGTAGCCTGCAGTGCAATCGCTCGGGTTCAGTTGGAGCCCAACGCCTCGCTCGGGTTCAGTTAGAGCCAACGCCTCGCACACACGCACGTACGTGTACGAGAGAAATGCGCATCGCTCAACCCCGACCTCCCACCATAACTGGCAACTCCCCAAAATTTTCCTCCCCCTCGCTTCTACCACGGTTTTTTCCGTCATGGACGGCCCAAAGAATGTCATGCATCTGCGTCTCCAGCCCGCCCAGGACGAAAAGCCCATTTTCTGTCATGATTTTTTGTCATAGAATTAGGAGCCCACCACATCTATGATGATACCGGGTTTTGTCACAATTATCGTCATAGAAGTGTCATATGTATGACAGAAAAAAAATTCGTTCGGCCCAAAATGTCATGGATGTGTCTTTTTTTGTAGTGCATCTATGTGGTAGCTTGAGAGGGGTTGATTGGGACGAGAGACGCAACACACAAGACAAGGATTTAGACAGCTTCGGGCCCCGGGAAACATCATCCGGTAATAGCCCTACATGTTGTTTGTGGCTAGGTCTCATTATGCTCATGGGAGTCGCCGTAATCCGGATCTCCTCTAGTATCCCTAGAGATTGTTTCTTGTTCCTTCTCCCTCTTTGGGGAGCCCTGCCCCTCCTTATATAAGTTGAAGGGGCAGGTTACATGTGGAGTCCTATTAGGATTAGGACTAGTCTACCTTCTAATACAAACCGGATACAAGTCCGGGTCTTGACTCCTTGTAAGGGAAATATTCCTCACGCCTTTCCTCTTAAACCGACCCACCATTAACATAAACCGGCCTTCTGGGCCTTGGGCCTTGTCATCCGTCTGTCTCGCCCATCGGGTTACCAGGGAGTCATAATGTTCAGGCGGGTTGCTTGTAAACCGCCTGGTCAAGGTGGGTCGCCAGTGAATCTCCAAGTGTCAACCGGGTCTCAAGTAAACAGCCAAGTCCGGCCGGGTCATATTTCCGGCCAGTTCATACCGCGGGGCATATCCCCGACAGGGTCCTTTCTAGAGAAGAAGTTTCTCTCAAAAGAAGTGAGTGGGAGGAAAGTAGAACTTGATGAGGTAATTGTACCTTCTCTCAATTTAGAAAGTAGCTCATCACAGAAAACCGTTCCCATGATGCCTACACCAAGTAGAGAGTAAGCTAATGATGATGATCATGAAACTTCAGATCAAGTTACTACTGAACTTTGTAGGTCAACTAGAGCACGATCCGAACCAGAGTGGTACGGCAATCTTGTTTTGGAAGTCATGTTACTAGACCGAGGCAAACCTACAAACTATGAAGAAGCTATGATGAGCCCAGATTCCAACAGATGGCTTGAGGCCATGAAATCTGAGATAGGATCCATGTATGAGAACAAAGTGTGGACTTTGGTGGATTTGCCCGATGATCGGCAAGCCATAGAGAATAAATGGATCTTCAAGAAGAAGACCGACGCTTATGGTAATGTTACTATCTACAAAGCTCGTCTTGTCGCAAAAGGTTTTCGACAAGTTCAAGGGGTTAACTACGATGAGACTTTCTCACCCGTAGCGATGCTTAAGTCCGTACGAATCATGTTAGCAATTGCCGCATTTTATGATTATGAAATCTGGCAAATGGACTTCAAAACTGCATTCCTTAATGGATTTTTTTAAAGAAGAGTTATATATGATGCAACCAGATGGTTTTGTCAATCCTAAAGGTGCTAACAAAGTGTGCAAGCTCTAGTGATCCATTTATAGACTGGTGCAAGCATCTCGGAGTTGGAATATACGCTTTTATTAGGTGATCAAAGCATATGGTTTTATACAGACTTACGGTGAAGCCTGTATTTACAAGAAAGTGAGGGGGAGCTCTATAGCATTTCTAATTTTATATGTGGATGACATATTGTTGATTGGAAATGATATAGAATTTCTGGATAGCATGAAAGGATACCTGAATAAGAATTTTTCAATAAAAGACATCGGTGAAGCAACTTACATATTGGGCATCAAGATCTATAGAGATAGATCGAGACGCTTAATAGAACTTTCACAAAGTATATACCTTGGCAAAATTTTGAACAAGTTCAAAATAGATAAGTCAAAGAAAGGTTTCTTGTCTGTGTTGCAAGGTGAGAAGTTGAGTAAGACTCAAATCCCGACCATGGAAGAAGATAGAGAGAGAATGAAAGTCATTCCCTATGCGTGAGCCATAGGTTCTACGCCATGCTGTGTACCATAACTATTGTGTACCTTGCCATGAGTTTGGCAAAGGGGTACAATAGTGATCCAGGAGTGGATCACTGGACAGCGGTCAAAATTATTCTTAGTTACCTAAGAGGACTAAGGAAATATTGCTCGGTTATGGAGGTGATAAAGATTTCATCGTAAAGGGTTACGTTGATGCAAGCTTTGACACTGATTCAGATGACTCCGAGTCTCAATATGGATACGTATTGAAAGTGGGAGCAATTAGCTAGAGTAGCTCTATGCAGAGCATTGTTGACATAGAAATTTGCAAAAAACAAATACATACGGATCTGAATGTGGCAGACGCGTTGACTAAACCTATCTCAAAAGCAAAACATGATCACACCTTAGTACTATTTGGGTGGTAATCACATCGCGATGTGAACTAGATTATTGACTCTAGTAAACCCTTTGGGTGTTGGTCACGTGGCGATGTGAACTATGGGTGTTAACCACACGGTGATGTGAACTATTTGTGTAATCACATGGTGATGTGAACTAGATTATTGACTCTAGTGCGAGTGGGAGAATGAAGGAAATATGTCCTAGAGGCAATAATAAAGTTGTTATTTTATATTTCCTTATTCATGATAAAGGTTTATTATTCATGCTAGAATTGTATTGATCGGAAACTTAAATACATGTGTGAATACATAAACAAATACCGTTTCCCTAGTATGCCTCTACTAGACTAGCTCATTGATCAAAGATGGTTATGGTTTCCTAACCATAGACATGTTGTCATTTGATAACAGGATCACATCATTAGGAGAATGATGTGATGGACAAGACCCACCCGTTAGCTTAGCATGATGATCGTTCAGTTTATTGCTATTGCTTTCTTCATGTCAAATACATATTCTTTCGACTATGAGATTATGCAACTCCTGGATACCGAAGGAATGCCTTGTGTGCTGTCAAACGTCACAAGTAACTGGGTGATCATAAAGATGCTATACAGGTATCTCCTAAGGTGTTTGTTGAGTTGGCATAGATCAAGATTAGGATTTGTCACTCCGAGTATCGGAGAGGTATCTCTAGGCCCTCTCGGTAATACACATCATAAGCTTGCAAGCAAATGGCTAAGGAGTAAGTCACAAGGTGATGTATTACAGAACGAGTAAAGAGACTTGCCAGTAACGAGATTGAACTAGGTATGAAGATACCGACGATCGAATCTCGGGCAAGTAACATACCGATGGACAAAAGGAATTATGTATGTTGTCATAACGGTTCGACTGATAAAGATCTTCATAGAATATGTAGGAGCCAATATGAGCATCCAGGTTCCGCTATTGGTTATTGACCGAAGATGTGTATTGGTCATGTCTACATAGTTCTCGAACCCGTAGGGTCCGCATGCTTAACGTTCGTTGACGATATGGTATTATATGAGTTATGTATGTTGGTGACTGAATGTTTTTCGGAGTCCCAAATGTGATCACGGACATGACGAGGAGCTCCGAAATAGTCCGGAGGTGAAGTTTGATATATTGGATAATAGTGTTTGGTCTCTGGAAGGGTCCCAGAATTCACGGGAAGCGGTTCCGGATGTTTCCCGAAATTTTTGGGTACGAGAACACATTATTTGGGCCAAAGGCTAAAGCCCATGTGGCTTTTGGAAAGTGCAAAAGGAAGTTTTACGGAAGCCAGGGGCCAGACGCCAGGGACCCTGGCGTCTGGGTCCAGATGCTGGGAACCCTGGCGTCTAGCCCTGGAGTCCGAGAAGGACTCTTGACTTTCGGGAAAAACCGACTTTGAGGAGGCTTTTACTCCAAGTTTCGACCCCAAGGCTCAACATTAAATAGAGGGGCAGGGCTAGTGATAACCCACAAGTATAGGGGATCACAACCGTTTTCAAGGGAAGAGTATTCAACCCAAATTTAGTGATTCAACAAAAGGGGAGCCAAAGAATATTCTCAAGTATTAGCAGCTGAGTTGTCAATTCAACCACACCTGAAAGACTTCATATCTACAACAAAGTATTTAGTAGGAAAGTAGTATGGAAGTAATGGTAACAGTGGCAAAAGTAACAGTAGCAGTTTCGTAGCAATTTTAACAATGACAACGACAAAGTAACATAGTAATGATCAGTATGGGAAAAGCTCGTAGGCAATGGATCAATGATGGATAATTATGTCGGATGGCATTCATCATGCAACAGTTATAACCTAGAGCGACATAGAACTAGCTCCAATTCATCAATATAATGTACACATGTATTCCGAATATAGTCATACGTGCTTATGGAAAGACCTTGCATGACATCTTTTGTCCTGCCCTCCCATGGCAGCAGGGTCCTAATGGAAACTAAGGGATATTAAGGCCTCGTTTTAATAGAGAACCAGACCAAAGCATTAGCATTTAGTGAATACATGAACTCCTCAAACTACGGTAATCACCGGAAAGAATCCCAATTGTTGTCACCTTGGGGTATGCAGATCATAACTCATAATAGGTGTCTACAACTTGCAAGCTAGGATCAAGAACACATATATATTCATGAAAACATAATAGGTTCAGAGCTGAAATCATGGCACTCGGGCCCTAGTGACAATCATTAAGCATAGAAAAGTCATAGAAACATCAATCTTAGAACATAGTGGATACTAGGGATCAAACCCTAACAAAATTAACTCGATTACATGATAAATCTCATCCAACCCATCACCGTAAAACATGCCTACGATGGAATTACTCATGCATGGCGGTGAGCATCATCAAATTGGTGATGGAGGAAGGTTGGTGATGATGATGGTGACGATTTCCCCTCTCCGGAGCCCCGACACTACAAAAAAAATACACTTCTGTGATGATACATGTTTGTCACAGTAGGTCACGTTTTTTGTCATGCATGTACATCCATGACGATTTTATGACAAAATCAAGATAGTCATACCTGTGTTGTCGTAGAAGTGTTCCATGACATTACCAAAATTATCATCACGGAAGTGTCCACTTCCATGACGATAAATCGCGCGTCACAGAAGTGCTTTCATCAAGGGTGACCGACACGTGGCATCCACCGTAATGGGACACTGTTAAGCTATCGGGTCGGGTTTTGGGTCCGATAACCCGTTAACAGCCCGGACCGATGGGAAATTTCCACGTGTAAAATTCTGATTGGCCGTAGGAAACACGTGTCAGCTCGTTAGTGGGTCAGATAGGCACCTATGATATGTCGACACGTGCGACGGCCCACCATTGGCCCATTTAGCTTACAAAGGCCGGCCCGTTTGACTTGGTCGAAAGTTAGCGGGCTGGCCCATGAAAAGCGTGTTAATGGTCTCTTCGCAAATAGCCCATTTTACGGCCCGGTAACTCACGGCCCGTTAGGGCCAAACCGAAATCGGCCCAACAATGTCATGTGGGCCGTCGAATATAACACCAGTTCGTTTCACTTTCAGCCCATGTATGGCCCACGACGCCTTTCAGCCCATATGAGGCATTAGTATCTTTAGGCCCTTTAGAGGTCCACGGTGACTCTAGCCCATAATGAATAGTAAATTTCTTTGTACGCGTTAACGGCCCATGATTCACATGGGCCGTTTTTAGCCCGTGTTAGCTTTCGGCCTACTAACGGCCCATATATTCTTGGGCTCCTTTCCGGCCCTCGATTACTTCCAGCCCATTACTGGCCTGTTCCCCTAATGGGACAAATTCGGCCCGTGGCATGAGTCGGCCCGTTTCTGGCGTGTTAACCCGTTGCGCCATTTCCAGCCCGTCCTAAATTCTGGCCCATTAACGAACCCGTTATGCCTGTAACAGAATTGAGCCTTTGCTGTCCTCTGGCCTGTTAACGGCCCGTTATAGTGCTGGGCCGATACCAATTACGCCCGTTTACGGCCCATGTATGTGGCACCCCGGCTTAGAGCAACCAGTTTACCTTGCAGTGCCAGCCCAAAGATCATGTCTTCTAGCAACACACAAAATCTTGGTACAGAATACAACCGCTTTATTGATGCTAGCGGAACATAGTTCACATTACAACAAGTTAGGAGGCCAAGTGGCACACACGGTGCGACTGAACAATATGTACATTATTTAATGAACATAAGGGGGCCTCGATCATGACAACTACACGGCAGCGGAACGACGACGAAGCGGGACTCCATAGCACAGGGACTCCGATGTGAACACGATCTAGACTCAAACAGCACTCCGTTCGAACGAACCTTCCCTGAAATCTGGCATGACATGCCAGGTCAGTACATTGAATGTACTTGCAAGCTCACAACAAACATAAACATAATGACAAACAATATCATGATATTAAACAATTTTGATCATCCATGCAAAATTATGCTATGGATGCAGTGAATCAAATCTCATGCCTCAAGTCCCACAAACTTGCTTACCAACGGGTTACCATGTAACCAAACAGTGGTCTCTGTGAGATCACAAAACGGACCAACCACGTGGTCATCAAACGGGTTGCCTCGCAACCAAACGGTGATCTTTCTCGGATCACAAACGGACCAACAACTTGGTCATCAAACGGGTTACCTCATAACGAAACAGTGATCTTTCTTGGATCACAAACGGACCAACAACTTGGTCATCAACATCAACATGGTTCTTCAACCATCCTCTTTCCAATAGTGCCATGTTATTACTTTAGTGTGCAAGATTTATTTAAAACGTTGACCCATGGTGTGACCTACTTTCGAGCGTGTCCGTAACCGTGGACTCGGCTATCGATAGATTTAATATACTCTGCAGAGGTAGCACACTATACCCACACCAAGGAACCCATGGCCTTGCACTCCCATTCGGGTGGACCAACGACATTCCAACAAAACCCCTCCATTGCCACGACACTCTCCCGGCCACTCCGACTAACTCCCCACTAGGCTAAGTCATGGGTGGCCCCATGTCTACCCCAGACACCAACGGCCACCGTCGTGGCAAAACGGCCACATCATGGCAAAACGGTCCCAAACAGGGACAAGGTACCATAACAACATCAACGGGCACACAAGGTTATGTCTGCTTACCGGCCCAGGGTACCGCACGCCCATAACCTTCCCTCATTGGAGGTACCGACCAGAGGCATGACAATGGATCAAATAAAGGCCTTCCCATAAAGGCAAATGTGGTTGCGCTGGGAAAAAACTTGATTCAGTGGCACCACGACCCGATCAACGATATGTTCAAGTTGATTTATTATCAGGTTCAACTTAAAAAATGACCGATTGCATGACATGCCATACAAATGCACTCATATAACATGTTTCATTAAACATCAGAACCATGTCGGGTCAACTTATAGCAAGCACTAACCAAACATTGCAGAGACTCGTGGCACTATTCTAGTCATGCTTATGCAGCAACTAATCATGGCAATAACTTAGGAATATCATTTTCTTACTCAAGAAGATATTATTCAAACTAGTCCTTTTTATAAGCAAATTAATTCTCCAAAACCTATCATCACTTATAATAACTCAAATCTAACTTAGTTAACCTTTAACTTTCTGCTAATCAACATATCCACATGAATAAGCTTGCAACAGAATGAAAATAATTATTTAACTAAGTGATTTAAATGCATGAACTAATTTAATCATTCAAGTTGAAAATAAATCACAGTATTGCAATGACACCATGAAAATGTTGTTGTGTCTTGCCTTAGAGCAGATGAGGGTCACACTCCTCCTGTGATCCTCAAGACAAGCTTCACTTTCTGAAAACAATAATAAACACAGAAAGAAAACATCAAGAACCCTTATGAAATTTACCAGAAAATCTAGGCAGCAGGAAAAAAATATCATCTTTGGTGTGCTACTAGAGATTTTCATACAGAACAGAATGCAAAAAGAATAAATTCATTTGGACTTATGGTTAAAAAGTTGTGGCTCTTTGAAGTGTTCTGGAATTATTTAAATTTTGAATTTAAATGAACAGAACTGGGGGGGGGGGGGTTGACGTTGAAGGCGTAAACCTCGCGGAGCGCCACCACTCGTACCGCTTCGGGTGCATACAGAGTGGCTGACTAGGGGCCCCCGCTAGTCAGGTGAGAGGGAGGGGGAGAGAGAGACAGGGGGCGGCAGGGATCCACCGGAGCACACGCTGGCGAGGAGGGCTTCTTCGCCAGAACTTGAGGGAGGGATTGAAAGAGGAGATGGAGGCGCAGCTGCTCGTACCCGTAGGTTAGCTAGGGGTGGTCGAACGGTGTTGGAATTGGCCTCTCCAGCAGCGACTGAAAGCAGAGGTCACCGGAGTTGAAGACGACCACGACGACTAGAGATAGCACCAGGTGCTCCAAACGGGTGGAACGGCACCACCGAGGCGCGGCGAAGGCCCTGGAAGGGTCGCCTGAGCTTGGGAGGGGCTGGAGCGGTGAGGACGGGTAGAGGGGATCGCCGGCGAGCTCGAGCTCGGGGTCGGCAGCCCGAGGCCTGCCCGGCCGGGCTACGACTTTGTACGGGTTTGTGGAGTGTGTGTGAGGAGTGGATGATGCTCGAGGAGGCTGGGGAGAGCTCTATTTATAGCCGAGCAATGAGAGATGCTCGGGCTTTGACGGGGGACACTTGGACGCTGCGCCCGGCAACGAGCAGCATCAGTGAGAGAGGGGGAAGGTGAAGCAACTCATGCGGGAACTATGGGTGAGTGGAGATGAGCACAGGAGCGAGGGGTGGCGACGAACACAGTGCGCAGTGCACTGTTGGGTTGGCCGGACCACGCCCGTGCTCGCTGCGGCAAGCTCCGACATCGGCAAGCACCAGGGGGAGTTAATGGCGTTGGGACGATGATGGTGGCGGGGTTTGGCAAGTTTTGGCAGGCGGGGAAGCGATCACGCGAGCAACAGAGGCGCGGGGTGACGCAGAGCGCACCGGCTGCATGCCAGCTCGCCTGGACGAACGCGGTCACCGCGTGAACTCTGACCTCAGTCCGAGCTAAGCCAAACTTCATGTCTGGCGTGTTGTTCGTGGTAGATTTAGAGGTTACCACACTTTGGTTTGAGCTCAGACGCAGTAAGCTTGATTTTTTTACTTTGCTACAAGTTACTGGTTAGTAACTTTGAGAGCTTGCTGTGGTTAAACAGCTGGGAGTTGGGAACTGTGCTTTGGTGGTTAGCAATGAGCTAGCAGGGTAGTGATGCACAGGAAAATGCAGCACCAATGGAGCAAGTAAAATGGTAGTTGATGTAGAAACTACCATTTCTGTCCAGAACAGAATATAACTTCTATAGCAAAAATATTCCACAAAGTGATGTGATATTTTTGCTCAAGGAGGTGCCCTAGGGTTCAAAGGATTTTTGTGAATTTTCTCAGATTTTTGTGAGCAAGAAAAATAGGGGTTGCTTTGGAGCACATGTTTCTGTTTAGGGTTTTTGGAGGAAAATGAATATTTTTCATTTAAGAAAAATATCCGTGACATGATTTTGAGGTAGGCCAGAGAGCAAATGATGGTTCGGGAGAGAAATAAGTCACTTGGGTGAAACCCAAGGTGATGCCCAAGTGTTTAAAGTCCAATAGAAATGATTCAAACTCAAAAATTCAAATCAAACCCAACTGAAAACAAGAAGAGAAAAGAGGGCAAAAACCAGGCTATCACAAACCTCCCCCACTTAGGATGAATCTCGTCCTCGAGATTCGGTTGCTCGGGAAAACAATTCTAAATAATTTGCCTTTAGAAATTCTTCTTGCTCCCAGGTTGCTTCTGCCTCTGTATGATGCTCCCACTAGACCTTGTAAAATTTTCTCGTCTTGCTTCGAGTGACCCTTTCCACCTCATCCAAAAAATTTAACGGCCTCTCTTCATATGTTAAATCCTTAGCCAACTCTATTTCTGTCATAGCAGTCCTTTTCTCGGGTGGTGATATGCATCGTCTCAACTGGGAGACATGGAACACGTTGTGCACTTCTGACAACTCTAGCGGTAGCTCCAACTAATATGCAACAGTACCCACTCTGGACATAACTAGAAATGGACCAATAAATTTGGGTGCCAATTTTCCGCGAGTCTGAAACCTTTTTATTCCCCTCACATGAGTGACTCTGAGGTACGCTTGTTCTCCGGGCTCAAAACTGACCTGTCGGTGCTTTGCATCATAATAGCTCTTTTGTCAGGATTTGGCCAATTGCAGACAGTCTCTGATTTCTTGTACTTGCCTTTCAACTTCCATCATGAGATCCGTTCCGATGAGACGGCTATCCCCGGTTTGAGACCAATTCAATGGGGTGCGGCACTTACGGCCATACAAAGCCTCATATGGTGACATTTCCAAACTGGCCTAGAAACTGTTGTTGTAGGAGAACTCAGCATGCGGAAGATAGTCTTCCCACTTAGGCCCTTGGGCCAAGGCACATGCTCGCAATATATCCTCAAGTATTTGGTTTACCATTCAGTGTGCCCATCAGTCTGAGGATGATAAGTGGTACTGTATTTCAGTGTTGTTCCCAAAGCTTGATCGAGACGGGACCAGAAAGCGGAGGTAAATAGGGACCCCCGCTAAGAAGTGATTGTTTGAGGAACTCCGTGTAAACTGACTATTCTGGACACATATAATTGTGCGAGCTGATCAACACGGTATGTGGTTTTGATGGGAATGAAATGTGCTACCTTGGTTAACATATCCACTATGACCCATACTGCGCCATTGCCTCGCTGAGTTTTTGGTAGCCTGGTGATAAAATCCATGCGGATGTCATCCCACTTCCATTGCGGAACGGGCAACGGTCGAAGGAGTCCGGCTGGTTTCTGATGCTCTGCCTTTACCTTATTGCATATGTCGCAGAAGGCCACAAAATATGTTATGTCTTCCTTCATTCCATCCCACCAGAATATTTGGCGAAGGTCTTCGTATATTTTAGTACATCCGGGGTGGATAGAATACGAGGATTCATGTGCTTCAGATAGTATTTTTTTCCTTAAACCTTCTTGACTTGGCACACAAATCCTCCTGCGGAACCGTAGTGTACCTAGATGGTCTTTGGAGAAATCCGAGGTCTGTCCTGCTAACATTTGCTTGACACATTTTTGTAAGATTGTGTCATCCGGTTGGGCCTTGCAGATTTCATCCTTGAGGGTAGGAGTAATTTCCATAATATTAGCAAGACCAGCTTCAACTATGACCAGATTGAGCTGAGTGATTTCTTTTTGGAGTTCGGAAGGCATGGTTTCCATCATAGCATTTAAACTGACAGGCTTTCTGCTGAGTGCATCGGCCACCATGTTGGCCTTACCCGGGTGGTAATTAATTCCAAGGTCATAGTCCTTGACTAACTCAAGCCATCTGTGTTGGCGAAGATTCAAATCTGGCTGAGTGAATATATACTTGATGCTTTTGCGGTCGATAAATATTTGGCACCTTTTTCCAATGAGATAATACCGCCAGATTTTTAGAGCATGAACCATCGCGGCCAATTCCAGATCATGAGTAGGATAGTTCCCTTCATGGGGTCGCAGCTGATGAGAGGCATAAGCTACTACCTTGCCATCCTGCATAAGTACGCATCCAAGACCCTATCTGGAGGCATCACAGTATACATCAAAGTTGCGGTAGATGTCTGCAAGTGTCAACACAAGGGCTAAGGTAAATCTGACTTTTAGCTTGTTGAAACTTTTCTCACAATCCTCAGTCCATTCAAATTTCTTATCCTTTTTGAGGAGCTCCGTCATTGGCTTGGCAATTTTTAGAGAAACCTTCAATGAACCGGCGATAGTATCCGGCTAATCCAAGGAAACTCCGGATTTGAGATACTGTTGTGGGTGCCAACCAATCAAGTATGTCTTTTACCTTTCTTGGATCCATGGCTATACCTTCCGCAGATAGTATATGCCCAAGGGATCCAACTTGATTGAGACAAAACTCGCATTTACTGAATTTGGCGTACAGCTGATGGTCACAAAGTCTTTGTAAGACAGATTAGATATGTCCTTTATGTTCGTCTTCACTTTTTGAGTATATGAGAATATCATCGATATAAACCACCACAAATTTATTGAGGAAATCCATGAATACTTTATTCATCATGTGCATGAAGAAAGCAGGGGCATTGGTGAGGCCGAAGGACATAACGGTATATTCATAAAGACCGTACCGAGTAGTGAATTCGGTCTTAGGAAAATCTTCCTTTTTAATCTTGAGTTGGTGGTATCCGATCCTTAAATCAATATTGAAGAACACCTCGACCCCACTGAGCTGATCAAATAAGTCGTTGATCCTGGGCAGTGGATATTTGTTTTTGATGGTGACTGTCGGTGTCAGAACCGGCGGATCTCGGGTAGGGGGTCCCGAACTGTGCGTCTAGGCGGATGGTAATAGGAGACAAGGGACACGATGTTTTTACCCAGGTTCGGGCCCTCTCGATGGAGGTAAAACCCTACTCCTGCTTGATTGATATTGATGATATGGGTAGTACAAGAGTGGATCTACCACGAGATCAAGGAGGCTAAACCCTAGAAGCTAGCCTATGGTATGATTGTTGTTCGTCCTATGGACTAAAACCCTCCGGTTTATATAGACACCGGAGAGGGCTAGGGTTACACAGAGTCGGTTATAATGGTAGGAGATCTACATATCCGTATCGCCAAGCTTGCCTTCCACGCCAAGGAAAGTCCCATCCGGACACGGGACGAAGTCTTCAATCTTGTATCTTCATAGTCTTGGAGTCCGGCCAATGATGATAGTTCGGCTATCCGGACACCCCCTAGTCCAGGACTCCCTCAGTAGCCCCCAAACCAGGCTTCAATGACGATGAGTCCGGCGCGTATATTGTCTTTGGCTTTGCAAGGCGGGTTCTCCTTCAAATTCCATGTGCTTGCCGAATAGTGTCCGGCTTCCTTATAAATGTTGCTCTCCTTGGCTTCCACGTCCAATAATGGCCCTCTTCACTTTTATGTTTCACCCCCTAGCCGCACGAATAAGCTGCCTATACGAGAGGCGAGGATCTAGATCCGAATCACACCATCCTCCTTCCGCAAGTACTCATCGAAGCGCCTCTGACAAAAATCCATTCCATCATGGACAGTCGACGCGGCTCCTCCTCTCGCGCTCCCATCCCTCAGCCAGGAGATTGGAGGAGATGTTCAGTTCCGCGTAGCGAGCTAGTGACGCTCCAAGCAGAGGGATATCTTCCCCCAGCCTTCATGGTTCCAGTTCGAGCCGGACTGGCCACCTACAAGGGTGGAAAGCAGGCGGAGAGCGTCCCCAATCCCTCCAAAGGTGAGCGGGTATGCTTTGTCCCTTATCTAATAAGGGGACTCAGATTTCCCATACATCCGTTTCTCCGGGGGCTCCTGGAGTTCCATGGACTCCAGCTTCACCACCTTACACCTGCCTCCATTTTGCACATCGCGGGCTTTGTAGCCCTTTGCGAGCTGTTCTTGGGCATCGAGGCCCACTTTGCACTGTGGAAGAAATTGTTTTGCCTCGTACCCTTTTCTCACGAGGGGTCGATATATCAAGTGGGCGGAGCCGAAATATGGCGCATCGCCAGGACCGGATATCTATCCAGAACCCCGAAGAAGGCGTCCGAAGACTGGCCTTCGGAATGGTTTTATATGGAAGACGCCCCACTGACGGACCCAGTTCGGATCGGCCTCCCGGAGTTCAGCAGCGCTCCTCTGAAGAAACGCCTGAGCTGGCGCCCGCGGAGCCCTCAACGGGAGAATGACAGGGGCGTCCAATATCTGATGGGCCGGATAAGGTTACTAGCCCATTCCGGATTGACCATGATTGGAGTCATGGCAAAGTGCATCATGCGAGGGGTGCAGCCGCTCCAATATAGGGGCCACCCCATGTGGGATTTCAACGGGGAGGATGACGCCACCCGTCATGGCCTCAAGAGGCCGGGATCGGTTGACGATCTCATGAAGATCCTGTCCGGCTTGTACAAGGGGGAGAAAGAGGACTTCCTCCATGCGAGTCCATTGAATGGATTCTCCATGAATAACCCTCGGGGCTGGGTAAGCGGACGTTTATCTATCCGATCCATATTCCCAAAGTTAAGTGTCTCACTTTGTGATTTTGACGCAGGAGCTGCGCCGGGACGTAGAGGGCATACACAGCCTGACTCCACAGCCCGAGGATCCGGGACGATCCCTTGATCCGGCCTCCGAAGAGGATCCGAACATGAAGGTGGAGCTGATCGATGGGGTGTTCCACCAACTTAGCATGGACAATGCTTTGGTCGCCATTACGGCCGACTACCCCGGTTTAACTCCGGCTTCCCAGGTAACTATGACCGGAGTCCAGACATCATTGCTTATCCATGCTCATTTCTGACCACCGTACACCAACGGTGCTCCGCAGGAGGCGCCTTTAAGGCGGGAAGCTGAACCCGCGGCGGTTGACCAACAAGGGTCAGTTCGGCCCAGCAGGCGGAAGAGGAGTGCGGCGCGAATCGAAACGTCGCCGCAACGGTATGGCGCACCACCGTTTTTAAGGAAAGATTCCTAGGAGGGATATTAACGCTCATGATTTTTCCAGGAGAAAGAGCGCTCGCCGGACAGTGTCCGGAGAGGTTGCCAATCAAGCCTCCACCAGCCATGCTCCAACGCCTGGTCCGGAGGGGGAGGCGAACACAAGGCATGAGCCGGATGCTCCTCCAACGGAGGATGCCGACAGGATGTCCGCCACCAGGTCTGAGGTGGAGAGCGCCATGAATCACAGGCGCCGCTGGACAGTTCTTCGTGATGCATGTTTCTCCCCGGAGGCATTGAATGCCTTTAATGCGGGAGACGCGCACCTCCGTGCCGCTCGAGATGGTCTAACCAGAGCCACGGAGCAGTATGTGAAAGACATACGGGTGAGGAATTTTAATAGTTATATATGCCAGTAGCCCCCGAGACTTAAAATAGTTAGAATAACTGATTTAAGGATCTTTTGTTATGCAGGATCTTACGGAGAAGAATATCCACCTGTCCCAGGAGCTTCAAGAGTGCAAGGCCCAACTTGAGGCCGCACTAGCCGTTGTGGGGGGAGCCACAGAGACCCCCTCTGGTAATGCATACTTCGAAAAGATAAGCCTTTTATGAAGTGCGACGTATGTATAAGTCTGACAATAATATTGCAGATGGTGCCGGACTAGATCCGGACAAGCAACATCTACTGCGCCAGCTGAAGGCCAACGAGAAGGTGCTTATGAGGGTGCAGCAGGAGAGGAACAAACTCCAAGATGCCAACACCTAGCTGGGTGAAGAACTAAAAGATGTTCGGGTCCAGCTGTCTAACTTCGTGAAGGAGAATCGGCGGCTTCGTCGCGGCATTTACAGTAAGTGCTTGAGCAAACTCTTTTGAAAAAGAAGAGTTCGGCGAGGAAGTCGATTGACAGAAATGTGTCTGTAGGTGTGCTCATAGGTCGTCCTGCGGAGGAAATGCCCGGTTCAACGGGTGACCTACTTCCCGAGCTGCTGCAACTGCACGAACGTGTTCAGCAGGCGATGAGCAGCGTCGCCCAGGCCTTATGGACGTCCGTCTCCCTACCCGAGGGTCTTGGAGGGCTTGCGGAGAAGCTTCAGGGAGCACGGCAGCACTTCCATTTGTGGAAGATATCGGCATGCCGTCAAGGCGCCAGGAAGGCCTGGGCCATGGTGAAGACGCGGTACACGAAGGCTGATCCGAACCACATGGCCGAGGTCGGACCTGTGGGGCCTGATGGGAAGGAGATCCCTGTGAGCTTAATGTATGGCCAAGTAGAGTTGGCCGCTAAGTATTCCCAATGGGACTGTAAACTAGACAGCCTGTTAAACGGGATTGAAGAGGAGTACAATCAGTCAAGTTGACGATGTAATTTAAAATGACATGTAAAATGCCTTCTAGCCAGATTGTAGATCGTTTGTCTTTGCGGACCTATTCGCTTCAACCTCTGGACCCAACAGTCCGGAGTGTGTCCGAATACCCTCACGGTTATGTAAAAACCGGGGCATGCATGGAGACTAGGCGTAGGGGTCATTAGTGCTTTATCAGACAAGTGCCCAACTAGTTATGTTATATTACATGGTTAGTAAGAAACATCTTCCAGGGAGAATAGTTCCGTTAGGGGTTCCTTTCCCTGGGAGGCATGCCCTAAAGTGCATGTCCGGACTGCGAAGAGAGCAGAAAAAAGCGCCTGGGGGCAGATAAATAAATAAGTAAGAAATCATCTTTCAGGTCACCGACCAAATATTCCCTTAAGAACGCTAGCTTTCGGCTTCACCCAGTCTAAGGTACACATCCGGCTGACCCGGCAGTAACAATCGCAGAGGTGCTCCCTTTACCTCCTAGCCGAACAATCGGGAACGTAGGGGTAAGCACAGGATCCAGGCAACCCAGCTTGGCCAAAACTTAAGTCATATCGATGCATATAATGGTGAATGAAAGGTACATGCGGAAGTGTGACACATGTTTTGGGCGCGAAGCCCTTATAAATAAGCTTCTGTTAAAGAAGCCCCCAGGTATAATGAGTGCGAGCCGCACGTCAAGTGTGTGCGCACAATGCGCAGATCAGCCCTCAAAGGCTTTACGAAAAAGGAGGAAGGGAGAGAAAAACAAAAGACAGCTAAAGTATAAAATGTGGACGGAGGAAGGAGACGAACTCTGAGTCCAGCGCTAGGCGTAGAATCTTCGGAGACGGGCTGCGTTCCATGGGTTCGGCTTGAGTCGGTTGTCCGATGCGTTTCGTAGACGGTATGCTCCACCGGTCAGGACTTGGTCGATGATGAAGGGACCTTCCCATTTGGGCTTGAATTTGTCCGTTTTCTTGTCCAGCAGGCTTAGAACTAATTCGCCAACATTGTAAGTTTTGGCCCGTACTTCTCGGCTTTGATATCTTCGAGCCTGCTGTTGATAGAATGCGGAACGAGCTTTTGCCACGTCGCGCTCCTCTTCTAAGGCGTCCAAACTGTCTTGCCGATCCAGCTCGGCTTCTCTTTCTTCGTACATGCGCACGCAAGGTGAGTCATGAATTATATCGCAGGGCAAAACTGCCTCTGCGCCGTACACCATAAAAAATGGTGTGAATCTGGTAGTGCGGTTTGGCGTGGTCCGCAACCCGCAGAGTACGGAGTCGAGCTCCTCCACCCAGTGCGTGTTAGATTCCGTGAGGGAGCGCACTAACCTGGGTTTGATGCCGCTCATGATGAGACCATTTGCTCGTTCAACTTGACCGTTAGTTTGAGGGTGATAGACTGAAGCGTAGTCGAGCTTGATGCCCATAGTTTTGCACCAGAGTTTAACCTCGTCGACCGTGAAGTTCGTGCCGTTATTAGTGATGATGCTATGAGGGACGCCATAACGGTGTACCACCCCAGATATGAAGTCTATCACAGGTCCGGATTCGGTCGTTTTAACTGGCTTGGCCTCTATCCATTTGGTGAATTTGTCCACCATGACCAATAGGTATTTTTGCTTGTGGGTTCCCCCTTTAAGGGGGCCAACCATGTCAAGCCCCCAGACCGCGAACGGCCAGGTGATGGGTATAGTTTTGAGGGCGGTGGGTGGCATGTGGCTTTGATTAGCAAAGAGCTGGCAACCGACGCATCGTTGGACTAAGTCCTGAGCATCGGCCCGGGCCGTCGGCCAATAAAATCCTATACGGAAGGCCTTGCCTACAAGGGCCCGGGCTGCGGCGTGGTGCCCGTCGAGTCCGGCGTGAATTTCAGCCAGAAGATTTTGCCCTTCCTCTTCGGAGATGCACCTTTGAAGGACTCCGATTGTGCTTTTCTTATAAAGCTCTCCCTCATGGACCTTGTAGGCCTTAGATCGCCGTACTATGCAGCGGGCCTCGTTTTGGTCTTCGGGGAGTTCCTGCCTAATTAAGTAGGCTAGGAATGGTTCCGTCCATGGGGCAATGACTGCCATTATTTCGTGGGCTGAAGGTGTTATTTCATTGGCTAAGCCACCGATTGTGTCAGAATGTTCGATGTTGGGAGGTGCGGTTGGTTTCGGGTTGTTGTTTCCGGACTCCTCTTCCCATAATACGGATGGCTTAAAGAGCCGCTCCAGGAAGATGTTTGGAGGGACGGCATCGCGTTTTGCGCCGATGCGTGCCAACACGTCGGCCGCCTGGTTATTATCCCGGGCTACATGGTGGAATTCGAGTCCTTCGAACCGAGCTGACATTTTTAGGATGGTGTAACGGTAGGCTGCCATTTTCGGATCCTTGGCGTCAAAGTCTCCATTTACTTGGGATATTGCGAGGTTTGAATCCCCGCGTACCTCTAGGCATTGAATGCCCATGGAGATTGCCATCCGGAGACCATGTAGAAGGGCCTCGTATTCGGCTGCATTATTGGAGTCTGTGTACATTATCTGAAGTACGTATTGGACCGTGTCTCCTGTTGGGGACGTTAAGACGACGCCAGCCCCCAAGCTGGCCAACATTTTGGAGCCGTCGAAGTGCATGATCCAATTGGAGTATGCGTCGTACTCTTTAGGGAGTTCGGCTTCGGTCCATTCAGCGATGAAGTCGGCCAAAACTTGTGACTTTATAGCTCACCGTGGTTTGTAGGTTATGCCGAATGGTAAGAGCTCAATGTCCCATTTTGCAATCCTGCCCATTGCATCGCGGTTGTTTATGATGTCGTTGAGAGGTACTTCGGAGGCTACTGTTATCGAACACTCTTGAAAGTAATGTCGCAGCTTCCAGGATGCCATGAACACCGCGGACGCTATCTTTTGATAATGTGGATACCGGGACTTGCATGGAGTTAAGACAGTGGATACATAGTACACTGGTTTTTGAAGAGGGAATTTGTGTCCTTCTGTTTCTCGTTCGACGATGAGCACCGCGCTTACAACCTGATGTGTTGTCGCGATGTATAATAACATTGGTTCGCCCAAGTTGGGCGCGGCTAGGACCGGATTTGTTGCCAATATGGCCTTTATTTCTTCGAGTCCGGCCGTAGCAGCATCCGTCCATTCAAAGTGTTCGGTGCGCCGGAGGAGGCGATAAAGGGGCAATGCCTTTTCTCCTAAGCGGGAGATGAAGCGGCTTAGAGCCGCCACGCATCCAGTCAATTTTTGTATTTGTTTGAGGTCTTTTGGGATATCAGACTGTGACAGAGCTCGGATCTTGGCTGGGTTTGCTTCAATTCCTCTACCGGATACAATGAAGCCCAAGAGCTTTCCGGCTGGTACGCCGAACACGCATTTTTCCGGGTTGAGCTTAATATCATATGCTCAAAGGTTGTCGAATGTGAGCCTCAAATAGTCTACTAGAGTTTCGTCGTGTTTGGTCTTGACGACCACATCGTCTACGTATGCCTCCATTGTTTTGCCGATTTGGGTCGCCAGACATGTCTGAATCATGCGCTGATATGTTGCACCGGCGTTTTTGAGCCCGAAGGGCATTGTGTTGAAGCAGAATGGTCCGTATGGAGTAATGAATGCTGTTGCGGCTTGGTCTGTCTCCGCCATCTTGATTTGATGGTAGCCGGAGTATGCGTCCAGGAAGCACAATGAGTTGTGCCCCGCGGTAGCATCGATGATTTGATCGATGCGGGGAAGGGGGAAAGGATCCTTTGGACAAGCCTTGTTAAGGTCTTTAAAATCGACACATAGGCGCCATGATTTGTCCATTTTTGGTACCATTACCAGGTTTGCTAGGCCGTCCGGATGTTTTATGTCTCTGATGAATCCGGCTTCTAATAGTTTGGCTAGCTCCTCTCCCATTGCATGTCTTTTGGGTTCGGAAAATCACCGAAGAGCCTGTTTGACTGGCTTGAATCCTTTTAGGATGTTTAGGCTGTGTTCTGCCAACCTGCGTGGGATTCCTGGCATATCTGAAGGGTGCCAGGCAAAGATGTCCCAATTTTCCCGAAGGAATTCTCGTATCGCGGCGTCTACATCAGGGTTTAGTTGTGCCCCAATGGAGGCCGTCTTTGTGGGGTCCGTTGGATGGACTTGGAATTTGACTATTTCGTCCGCTGGCTTAAAAGAGGTGGACTTGGATCTCTTATCAAGTATCACATCGTCCCTGTTCACCGTGGAGCGCAGCGTAGTGAGTTCCTCCGCCGCTAGGGCTTCGGATAGTGCCTCTAGGGCTAGTGTGGCTGTCTTATTCTCGGCGCGGAGTGCTATGTGAGGATCACTGGCAAGAGTGATGATTCCATTGGGCCCGTGCATTTTAAGCTTCATCTACCCGTAATGGGGTATAGCTTGAAAAATTGTGAATGCCTCTCGCCCTAATAAAGTGTGATATCCGTTGCTGAACGAGGCCACTTGGAATGTGACCTCCTCGGACCTGTAATTGTCCGGCGAGCCGAACACCACATCCAGTGTAATTTTTCCTGTGCAGCGTGCTTCCCGACTAGGGATTATTCTTCTAAAGGTTGTGCTGCTTCGCTCAATGCGGCTCCAGTCTATCTCCATTTTTCGAAGGGTTTCTTCGTAGACGAGGTTTAATCCGCTGTCGCCATCCATGAGTACCTTAGTAAGGCGAAAGCCGTCCACTATTGGACTGAGGACCAATGCGGCTGGTGCTCGGGCTGTTCGGAATTTAGGTTCGTCGCTGGCGTTGAAGGTGATAGCCGTGTCGCTCCATGGGTTTATTGTTGCTACTTGGTAGACTTCGGCGAGGCTGCCGAGTGTTCGTTTCCGCATATTATTTGATGCGAAAGTCTCAAAGACTGTTAATACCGTACTGGTACCGTTGGGGTGGTTCTCTGGGGCTAGAAGTTCTTCGCCACTTTTGGCCACCTACCGTAGTATCCAACATGCTCGAAGGCTATGTGTTGGAGTGGCGCCCTCTGTACTATGTATTTTATAGGGTCCGCTGAGCCATCCCTCTAGTACGGTTCCGTGCCCTTTAGGGGGGTTTTTGCTTTTTGGTTTTTGTCCCAGGTGCTTGAGCATGATGCACCCTTTTATTTCGGACTAGGGTTGTGTTCGGAGCCGGATGGTCCCAAAACTTGGTTTTGGTTTTCCAGGCACTCTCCATCGCACAGTACTTTCGTACTATGGACGTTAGGTCGGCGAAGCGTGTAATTTCACGACAACTTATGGCATTCATGATTCCCTTGTCCGTGCAATTGTTGCAGAAAATTAAGATTGTGCTTTCCTCACGACAGTCCTTTATCCTGTCCATAACCAGGAGGAGTCTGGCCCAGTGATGATGTACTGTTTCATCGGGCTCTTGCCGTATTTGAGATAGATTGCTTGTGTTTGGGTGGGCGGGTGGAATTAAATTCGGAACCCCGCCCAATCTGAGGCTCAAGGGCCGAGGAGTTTCCGGATTTGGAAGCTTGGATTGCTGGATGTTGTCCAACGAATCTGGTCCGCTACCTGACTTTAGGTTCAGTACTTGACTGACGTCCATCCCTCCGTGGGAATCCGGCAAGGAGGGATCAGGAATCCGGACATAACTGGTCTTTAATATAGAAGAAGAGTCGCCGCGTTGTTCCTCTACCACGGCAACGTGGTGGGTAGCCTGGGGAGAGTTGATGTCTCTCAGATCGGTTTTAAGCCCAATCTGATCGTAGTCTGTAGCGACTCCCAGGGCGGCGATGCGATCCAAGAGCTCGTTTACGGAGGAAAGCTCCATCGGATCTAGCTGCTCGGAGAGTTCCAAGTTGACGTGAAGATCGCTTTTGATGACCCGAGAGGTCATTGTCGGAGCGGCGGCCGAACAGGCGGTCATAAGAAAACCACCTAGCCGGATAGTTTGGCCGGTGGCCAAGGCTACTTTGGCAACAGTACCGTCTTTAAATACGGGAAGAGGCATCTTTCCTGATTGCGATGGCACAGAGGAACTCTCAATGAAAGCACCAATGTCGGTGTCAGAACCGGCGGATCTCGGGTAGGGGGTCCCGAACTGTGCGTCTAGGCGGATGGTAACAGGAGACAAGGGACACGATGTTTTTACCCAGGTTCGGGCCCGCTCGATGGAGGTAAAGCCCTACTCCTGCTTGATTGATATTAATGATATGGGTAGTACAAGAGTGGATCTACCATGAGATCAAGGAGGCTAAACCCTAGAAGCTAGCCTATGGTATGATTGTTGTTCGTCCTATGGACTAAAACCCTCTGGTTTATATAGACACCGGAGAGGGCTAGGGTTACACAGAGTCGGTTACAATGGTAGGAGATCTACATATCCGTATCGCTAAGCTTGCCTTCCACGCCAAGGAAAGTCCCATCCGGACACAGGACGAAGTCTTCAATCTTGTATCTTCATAGTCTTGGAGTCCGGCCAATGATGATAGTTCGGCTATCCGGACACCCCCTAGTCCAGGACTCCCTCAGTGACATCATTCAGCTGACGGTAATCTAGACACATACTGAGACTACCATCTTTCTTATCCACGAATATAGCAGGTGATCCCCAAGGCGAGGAACTGGGACAGATGTAACCTTTCGGGAGCATCTCATCAAGCTGTTTCTTTAGCTCACTAATTCTGATGACGGCATCCGATAATATTTCTTGTATAATGGTGCGGTTCCGGGCACAAGGTCGATCGCAAACTCGAGCTCTCGGTCTGGTGGCATGCCTGACAGCTCTACTAGGAATACATCGGGAAACTCACTGACTACAGGAATTAATTGCAACTCAGCCATAGCGGTAAAAACCATTTCTTTCTGTGGTATGCTCCTGCAGGCATGGAATTTTGTAGCTTGCCCTTCTGGATTGGTCAAGGTAACTTCTCGGGTTGCACAATTAATACAGACTTGGTATTGTGTCAACCAATTCATTCCCAAAATGATGTCTAGCTTAACAGACTCAATGACTATCAAGGAAGCTGGAAAGTGGACTCCGTTGATATTTATTTCCAGATTACGGCAGACCAGATTGCTTCCGAGCAAAGATCCCGGGGATTGTACCAGCATATTCTTGCTCAAAATCGAACAAGGAAATTTGTTTTGGGCAACAAAACTCCGCGAAATAAAAGAGTGGGAAGCCCCAGAGTCATATAAAATTATGGCACGTATGCTATTAGCTGAAAACATACTAATGACGACTTCGGGGTTCTCTTGGGCTTCGTCTACAGAGAGGGCGTGGACTTGTCCGGTGATGTTTTTCTGGATAGGGTATGCCCCAATAAAATTGACTTGCAGCCTGAATGGAGCGTGATTCCTGCCGCCCTTGGGACACCGTCTAGCGTAATGTCCGGTTTGCCCACAACTGAAACATGAATTGTTGCGCTGGCATTCTTCTCGCATCGGGTTGGTTACCACATTCTTGACTTGCGTAGGGGCCTTGTTGATATTTTGCTTCCAATTGGGCTTGTACTCTACTTGCGTCTGCTGCCAGGTAGGAGCCTTTTGCATAGGCTGAACGTCCTTCCTTGGTTCGAACTTGCGTTTGTGATCATTATTTGAAGATTTGTTGTCATGTATTAGTTTGTGCTCCCTCTCAGTAATGAGTGCCTTGTTAACCAGAGTTTGGAAATCTGTGAAATCAAACATACTGAGGGTGCACCGGAGATGTTGATTTAATCCTCCAAGAAAATGGTCAACCTTCCTTTCTTTGGTGGTCACATCATGAAGAGAGTAATGGGCCAAATGATTGAACTTATTCAAATATTCACTCACAGACTGACTTCCTTGGAGGAGCGCGAGGAATTCATGCTGCTTGACCTTCATAATTCTAGTAGGAATGTGGTATTTACAGAACCGATCCTTGAATTTTACCCAGGTGATTTCTTCATCGGCATGCCACATGGCTTTTTCATTTTCCCACCATATTGCGGGAGCGCCTTCAAGATAATGAGTTGCAAATGGGACTTTGTCATTTGTATCAGTACGGGCAATCTCAAGCTTCTTCTCAATAGTTCGCAACCAATCGTCTGCATCCAATGGATCAATAACCTGACTAAAACTGGGAGGGTCGATTCTTTGAAAATCTAACAGTTTGGAGTGATGACCGTTCTGATTTCCATTCTGTCCAACCATATCTTGCACACTTCTCAACATTCCAAGCAGATCATTACTTCGCCTTTCCTCAAACATACAGAGAATTTGCTCGATGGAGGGTGGATTTGGCGGTGGAGGCGGTGGTGGAACGTACGGCTCGGGGAGTGTCCTACCTGTCGTGCGGAACGACGAACAGGGACATCCTCACAAGCGTCGCTACTTCTGCCTCCCCGCATCATCCTATTGTTTTTCCCAAAACAACGCAATCGAGATGAGCAACATCCAAGAAGAAATACAGTGGGGAAAAGCCAGCGACAAAACCCGAAAGAAAGCGAAAATCCGAAGGAAACCCATCGAATAGGAGAAAGTCCAACATAATTATACATAGACCCGTACATAAAGGATACATGACATAATAAGTTCAACTACTCTCATACATCGAATGAAGCATCATGACTTGTACGACTACACCCGTACATCATCCTGATAACTGCAAATACTCGAGCGCTCTAATGCTCTGCTGGTCCTGCGGTGTCCTCTCTCAAAGCGGACTCGGATCCTGAATTGGCGGTGTTAACCGAGACCTCCGGGTTAAATGTAACACGAGGACGCTGCCTCGAGGGCTCTCCCTCAGGAGTAGGTGTAGGATGAGGCTGAAGCATCGGGGCTACAGGGGTAGTGAGAAGAGAAACCCACTCTGCAGGAGCACTAAGAGGGTTCACAGTCGAGGTGCCCGAGCTACTCGGGGGAGCAATTGGTGAAACTGGTGAGCTAGAACTGGATGGAAGATAAGGAGTAAACCCCATAGACGATGGAGTAGTGACAGCTCTAGTAGCGGCTAAAGCAACACGGGCACGAGTCAGCTCTCGATCCAGCTCGTGGATTAGAAGGTAGCTAGTAGTAATGTATCGAGACAGGTGGCTAGCAGTACTATCGGACTCCGGATCAATGGTAGGAAAACGGACACGACCATTGTCGTGCAGGGAGGGATAGTAGTAGAAACCTGGATGGTTCTACATTTGGAACTCGTTATAACGTAGCTCGACGAGGACCTCAAATGCAGCAAACTGGACAGCCTGAGAAGCGGTAGAAGCGTTACCGCTCCTGGAAGTGCGACTGTAAGAACTGGAGGAAGAACTGGTGCGCAGAGTAACCACGGCGTGATACTCATACACTAAATCTGATAGATGCTCCCGGTACACATGATAGACTGGGTCATCACCGTGAGGATACAGTTGACGCCGAACATTGCGAAGGAGATGCGGAGACGTGTATGGCATCAGCTGCAATTGGCATGGATACGGCACCGGAGCCATCTACACTCACAACCATTACTAGGTTAGAAATAAAATAACCAAGTGCATGCAATGCTACAACCAGCTAAAAAATTACTATCATCACTCAACTTTTACGCTAACTAACGTCCAGTAACGCGGCAGGAGTCTAGCGTGTCCTACAATTAGCACGGCTATGATACCAAGAGTTGTGGCACCCTGGCTCACAGCAACCAGTTTACCTTGCATTGCCAGCCCAGAGACCATGTCTTCTAGCAACACACAACATCTTGGTACAGAATACAATCGCTTTATTGATGCTAGCAGAACATAGTTCACATTACAACAAGTTAGGAGGCCAAGCGGCACACACGGTGCGGTTGAACAATATGTACATTATTTAATGAACATAAGGGGCCTCGATCATGAGAACTACGTGGCAACGGAACGATGATGAAGCGGGACTCCATAGCACAGGGACACCGATGTGAACATGATCTAGACTCGAACAACACTCCGTTCCAACGAACCTTTCCTGAAATCTGGCATGACACACCAGGTCAGTACATTGAATGTACTTGCAAGCTCACAACAAACATAAACATAATGAAAAACAATATCATGATATTAAACAATTTTGATCATCAATGCAAAATCCTGCTATGGGTGCAGTGAATCAAATCCCGTGCCTCAAGTCCCACGAACTTGCTTACCAACGGCTTACCACGTAACCAAACGGTGATCTCTCTCGGATCACAATACGGACCAACCACGTGGTCATCAAACAGGTTGCCTCGCAACCAAACGGTGATCTTTCTCGGATCACAAACGAACCAACAACTTGGTCATCAAACGGGTTACCTCATAACCAAACGGTGATCTTTCTCAGATCACAAATGGACCAACAACTTGGTCATCAACATCAACATGGTTCTTCAACCGTCCTCTTTCCAATAGTGCCATGTTATTAATTTAGTGTGCAAGATTTATTTAAAATGTTGACCCATGGTGTGACCTACTTTCGAGCGTGTCCCTAACCGTGGACTCGGCTATTGATAGATTTAAGACACTCCGCGGAGGTAGCGCACTGTACCCACACTAAGGAACCCATGGCCTCGCACTCCCATTCGGGTGGACCAACGGCATTCAAACAAAACCCCTCCATTGGCACGACACTCTCCCTGCCACTTCAACTAACTCCCCACTGGGCTAAGTTATGGGTGGCTCCGTGTCTACCCCAGACACCAAGGGCCACCTTCGTGGCAAAACTGCCACATCGTGGCAAAACGGTCCCAAACAGAGACAAGGTACCATAACAACATCAACGGGCACACAAGGTTATGTCTGCTTACCGGGCCAGGGTACCGCACGCCCATAACCTTCCCTTGTTGGAGGTACCGACCAGAGGCATGACAACGAACCGAATAAAGGCCTTCCCATAAAGGCAAATGTGGTTGCGCTGGGAAAAACTTGATCCAGTGGCACCACAACCCAATCAACGATATGTTCAAGTTGATTTATTATTAGGTTCAACTTAAAAAATGACCGGTGTCATGACATGCCATGCAAATGCACTCATATAACCTGCTTCACTAAACATCAGAACCATGCCGGGTCAACTTAGAGCAAGCACTAACCAAACATTGCAGAGACTCATGACACTATTCTAGTCAGGCTTATGCAGCAACTAATCATGGCAAAAACTTAGCAATATCATTTTCTTACTCAAGAAGATATTATTCAAACTAGTTCTTTTTATAAGAAAATTAATTCTCCAAAACCTATCATCACTTATAATAACTCAAATCTAACTTAGTTAACCTTTAACTTTCTGCTAATCAACATATCCACATGAATAAGCTTGCAAAATAATAAAAATAATCATTTAACTAAGTGGTTTAAATGCATGAACTAAGTTAATCATTCAAGTTGAAAATAAATCACAAATATTGCAATGACACCATGAAAATGTTTTTGTGGCTTGCTTTAGAGCAGATGAGGGTCACACTCCTCCTGTGATCCTCAAGACAAGTTTCACTTTCTGAAAACAATAATAAACACAAAAAGAAAACATCAAGAACCCTTCTGAAATTTACCAGAAAATCTAGGCAGCAGGGAAAAATCTCATCTTTTGGTGTGTTGCTGGAGATTTTCATATAGAACACAATGCAAAAAGAATCCATTCATTTGGACTTATGGTTAAAAAGTTGTGGCTGTTTGAAGTGTTCTGGAATTCTTTAAATTTTGAATTTAAATAAACAGAACTGGGGGGGTGACGTCGAAGGCGTAAACCCCATGGGGCGCCACCACTCGTACTACTTCGGGCGCGTATAGAGTGGCTGACTAGCAGGCCCCGCTAGTCAGGTGAGAGGGAGGGGGAGAGAGAGACAGGGGGCGACGGGGCTCCGTCGGAGCACACGCCAATGAGGAGGGCTTCTTGGCCGGAACTGGAGGGAGGGATCGAAAGAGGGGACGGAGGTGCACCTGCCAGTACCCATAGGTTAGCTAGGGGTGGCCGGCCAGCATCAGAAATGGCCTCTCCAGTGGCGACAGAAAGTAGAAGTCGCCGGAGTTGAAGACGACGACGACTGGAGACAGCACCAGAGGCTCCAATTGGGTGGAACCGGCACCATCGAGGCGTGGTGGAGGCCCTGGAAGGGTCTCCTGAGCTTGGGAGGGGCTGGAGCGGTGCGGACGGGCAGAGGGGATCACCGGCAAGCTCGATCTCGGGGACGACGGTCCAAGGCCTGCCCGGCCGGGCTACGACTTTCTACGGGTTTGTGGAGTGTGTGTGAGGAGTGGATGATGCTTGAGGAGGCTGGGGAGAGCTCTATTAATAGCCGAGCGATGAGAGGTGCTCGGGCTCCACCGGGGGACACCTGGACGCTGGGCCCGGCGACGAGCGGTGATACGTCCATTTTGCATCATGCTTTTATATCGATATTTATTGCATTATGGACTATTATTACACGTTATGTCACAATACTTATGGCTATTCTCTCTTATTTTACAAGGTTTAACATAAAGAGGGAGAATGCCGGCAGCTGGGATTCTAGGCTGGAAAAGGAGCAAATATGGGAAACCTATTCTGCACAGCTCCAAAAGTCCTGAAACTCCACGAAAGTCATTTGTGGAATTAATAAGAATTATTGAGCAAAAGAAGTACCGGAGGGGGCCCACACCCTGTCCACGAGGGTGGGGGGCGCGCCCACCCCTACTTGGCACGCCCCCTGCCTCGTGGGCCCCCTGGTGGCCCTCCGATGCCCCTCTTCTGCTATATGAAGTCTTTTACCATGAAAATAATAATAAGCAAGCTTGCAGGACGAAACTCCGCCGTCACAAGGCGGAACCTTGGCGGAACCAATCTAGGGCTCCGGCGGAGCTGTTCTGTCGGAGAAACTTCCCTCTGGGAGGGGGAAATCATCACCATCATCATCACCATCGATCCTCTCATCGGGAGGGGGTCAATCTCCATCAACATCTTCACCAGCACCATCTCCTCTCAAACTCTAGTTCATCTCTTGTATCCAATCTTTGTACTAAAACCTCAGATTGGTACCTGTGGGTTGCTAGTAGTGTTGATTACTCTTTGTAGTTGATGCTAGTTGGTTTATCTGGTGGAAGATTATTTGTTCTTAATGCATATTAATACCCCTCTAATCATGAACATGAACATGCTTTGTGAGTAGTTACGTTTGTTCCCGAGGACATGGGTGAAGTCTTGCTATTAGTAGTCATGTGAATTTGGTATTCGTTTGATATTTTGATGAGATGTATGTTGTCTCTCCTCTAGTGGTGTTATGTGAACGTCGACTACATGACACTTCACCATTGTTTGGGCCTAGAGGAAGGCATTGGGAAGTAATAAGTAGATGATGGGTTGCTAGAGTGATAGAAGCTTAAACCCTAGTTTATGCGTTGCTTTGTAAGGGGCTGATTTGGATCCATATGTTTCATGCTATGGTTAGGTTTACCTTAATACTTCTTTTCTAGTTGCGGATGCTTTCAATAGGGGTTAATCATAAGTGGGATGCTTGTCCAAGAAAGGACAGCACCCAAGCACTGGTCCACCCACTTATCAGGTTATCAAAGTAACAACGCAAATCATATGAGCGTGATGAAAACTAGCTTGACGATAATTCCCATGTGTCCCCGGGAGCGCTTTTCTCATTATAAGAATTTGTCCAGGCTTGTCCTTTGCTACAAAAAGGATTGGGCCACCTTGCTGCACTTTATTTACTTTCATTGCTTGTTACCCGTTACAAATTATCCTATCACAAAACTATCTATTACCTACAATTTTAGTGCTTGCAGAGAATACCTTACTAAAAACCGCTTGTCATTTCCTTCTGCTCCTCGTTGGGTTCGACACTCTTACTTATCGGAAGGACTATGATAGATCCCCTACACTTCTGGGTCCTCAAGCGGCATCAATGAGAGAGGGGGAAGGTGACGCAACTCACGCGTGAACTGTGGGCGGGCGGAGACGAGCACAGGAGCGAGGGGGTGGCGACAAACACAGTGCACAATGCACTATTGGGTTGGCCGGACCGCACCCGTGCTCGCTGCAGCAAGCTCTAGCGTTGGCCAGCGCCAGGGGGAGTTAATGGCGTCGGTACGGTGATGGTGGCGGGGTTTGGATACGATTGGCAGGCGGGGAAGCGATCACACGAGCAACAGAGGCGCGGGCACGACGCAGAGCGCGTCGGCTGCATGCCAGCATGCCTGGATGAACGTGGTCATGGTGTGAACTCTGACCTCAGGCCGAGCTAAGCCTAAACTTCATGTCTGGCATGTTGTCCGTGGTGGATTTAGAGGTTACCACACTTTGGTTTGAGCTCAAACGCAGTAAGCTTGATTTTTTACTTTGCTGCAAGTTACTGGTTAGTAACTTTGAGAGCTTGCTGTGCTTAAACAGCTGGGAGTTGGGAGCTGTGCTTTGGTGGTTAGCAATGAGCTAGGAGGGTAGTGATGCACAATAAAATGCAGCGCCAATGGAGCAAGTAAAATGGTAGTTGCTGTAGAAACTACCATTTCTGTCTAGAATAGAAAAGAATTTATGTAGCAAAAATATTCCAAAAAGTGCTCTGATATTTTTGCTCAGGGAGGTGCCCTAGCGTTCAAAGGATTTTTGTGAATTTTCTCAGATTTTTGTGGGCAAGAAAAATAGAGGTTGCTTTGGAGCACAAGTTTCTATTTAGGGTTTTTGGGAGGAAAATGAATATTTTTCATTTAAGAAAAATATCCATGACATTATTTTGAGGTAGGCTAGAGAGGAAATGATGGTTTGGGAGAGAAATAAGTCACTTGGGTGAAAGCCAAGGTGATGCCCAAGTGTTTAAAGTCCAACTGAAATGATTCAAACTCAAAAATTCAAATCAAACCCAACTGAAAACCAGAAGAGAAAAGAGGGCAAAAACCAGGCTGTCACAATGTAGACCCATTTATCCGACGGCCCAAGGCCCACCGATTCTATGACCCTGTTGGAGGCCCATTTATTGACGGCCCGTGGGAGACCCATCGATCCTACGGCCCATAGCAGGGCAAGGTTACCACGGTCCGTATATGGCCCATGGATGTTGCGGCCACTAGCAAACCAAGGAAAAAGAAGAGTAGGAAATAAATAAGCCCGAAAATAACGCTAGGCTATTAAGTTGCACAGATTACATCCACTCGGCATCAAAGATCGCCACCAGTGCAAATATAGGGAACACCCTACACTATACAAAAATGGCTTGCTATTTTCTTCAGCCGATGGCTGCATGTTAAGAACAAATTTTGTATCGCACCAAAACAAATTACAACTATAAAACAAAAGGAGGGCTGGCATAAAAGTTAACAGTCTAGCAGATAAATGCACCACCAGAAGTTCAGAAGCTCAGTTCATTTGACTTGATTGTTACATTTTCATGTTGTATTGTCCAATGGAGCACCATAACCTTCGCCTTCATTTATCCTAGTTTCATGAACATAGCAAATGTCTAATAGTCTGGTTTCAAAACCATGCATATCTTGACGACATCGAACAATGTCTCTCCTTGTTTCACAAAGGGTCTCTGTTAGGGAATGGACTTGTATCTGGAGCACAGTTATAACATTGTTTTGAGCTTGCATATCTTGATTATGAGGCAGTTTGGATGAGATTGTTGATACGTCTCCAACGTATCTATAATTTTTTATTGTTCCATGCTATTATATTACCCGTTTTGGATGTTTATGGGCTTTACTATACACTTCTATATCATTTTTGGGACTAACCTATTAACCGGAGGCGCAGCCCAAATTGCTCTTTTTTGCCTATTTCAGTGTTTCGCAGAAAAGGAATATCAAACAGAGTCCAAATGGAATGAAACCTTCGGGAGAATTATTTTTGGAACAAACGCAATCCAGGAGACTTGGAGTGTACGTCAAGAAGCAAACGAGGAAGCCATGAGGTAGGAGGGCGCGCCCTAGGGGGGTGGGCGCCCCCTCCCTCATGGGCCCCTCGTGGCTCCCCTGACCGACTTCTATATATATCAACATACCCAGAAACATCCAGGAGCACCACGAAACCCTATTCCACCGCCGTAACCTTCTGTACCCGTGAGATCCCTCTTGGAGCCTTTTCTGGCGCTCTGCCGGAGGGGGAATCAATCATGGAGGACTTCTACATCAACGCCATAGCCTCTCCAATGAGTTGTGAGTAGTTTACCACAGACCTTCGGGTCCATAGTTATTAGCTAGATGGCTTCTTCTCTCTCTTTGATTCTCAATACAATGTTCTCCTCAATCTTCTTGGAGATCTATTTGATGAAACTCTTTTTGCGGTCTGTTTGTCGAGATCCAATGAATTCTGGGTTTATGATCAAGTTTATCTATGATAAATATTTGAATCCCCTCTGAATTCTTTGATGTATGATTTATTATCTTTGCAAGTCTCTTTTAATTATCAGTTTGGTTTGTCCTACTAGATTGATCTTTCTTGCAATGGGGGAAGTGCTTAGCTTTGGGTTCAATCTTGCGGTGTCCTTTCCCAGTGACAGCAGGGGCAGCAAGGCACGTATTATATTGTTGCCATCGAGGATAAAAGGATGGGGTTTATATCACATTGCTTGAGTTTATCCCTCTACATCATGTCATCTTGCCTAATGCATTACTTTGTTCTTATGAACTTAATACTCTAGATGCGTGCTGGATAGCGGTCGATGTGTGGAGTAATAGTAGTAGACGCAGAATCGTTTCGATCTACTTGTCGCAGACGTGATGCCTATATACATGATCATGCCTAGATATTCTCATAACTATGCACTTTTCTATCAATTGCTCGACAACAATTTGTTCACCCACCGTAATACTTATGTTATCTTGAGAGAAGCCACTAGTGAAACCTATGGCCCCCGGGTCTATTTTCCATCATATAAGTTTCCGATCTACTTTATTTTGCAATCTTTACTTTCCAATCCATATCATAAAAATACCAAAAATATTTATCTTATTATCTCTATCAGATCTCACTTTCGCAAAGTGGCCATAAAGGAATTGACAACCCCTTTATCGCATTGGTTGCGAGGTTCTTGTTTGTTTGTGTAGGTATGAGGGACTTGCATGTAGCCTCCTACTGGGTTGATATCTTGGTTCTCAAAATTGAGAGAAATACTTATGCTACTTTGCTGCATCACCAACGCAGTGCTCAAGAGGTAGCAAGAAGGATTTCTGGCGCCGTTGCCGGGGAGGTCTTCGCTCAAGTCAAGACATACCAAGTACCCATAGCAAACTCTTCTCCCTCGCATTACATTATTTGACATTTGCCTCTCGTTTTCCTCTCCCCCACTTCACCCTTGCTGTTTTATTCGCCCTCTCTTTACCGTTTTCCTTCCCTTTACCATGGCCGAATCGAAAAGAGCTAAGCGTTCTCTCCCGGGTTTTTCTTTGGATAGTCCCTCTGTCCTCTCTAAGCTCATAAATAATGATGCTATGTAAAGACCTACCGGGGTTATCAATGAGAGTTTGAATAATTTTGATGAAGATGACTTCAGAATTTTTCGTTATTTACTTGATGAGTCTTTAAAAGATGCTTGGGATAGGCTATTAAGGATTCGAGCTAGCTATGTGCCACAATATCAAATTGAGATATACCTAAAAATCTTTTATGTTGGCTTACCCTCTTCGTTTAAGCAAGTTTTAGATTCTATTTTTGAAGAAGGTTTTCTTGAGGGGGATGCTATAGATACCTATGAAAAAAATGAAAACTATATTTGGGCATCCCATGAATGAGGTGCAATACTTAGATTATCAAAACAAAATTATCAAAGAGATGAAGGCTAGCTTAGATGCAAATTTCTGTAGCGAGCTTAATCTTTCTTCCTCCATTAACGGCAATGTGCTTTCCCAAAATAGAAGGATAAATGCTATAGATAAGAAATTTTCTCTTTTCTTTCCCAATACCAAAGATGCAATACTTAGATCTATTGTCGCTTTCATTCCTAGCTCGGGGCGTTAAACGATAGCGCTTGTTGTGAGGCAACCCAATTTTATTTTTATTCTTTGATTTTTGCTCCTGTTTACTATTAAATAATTCATCTAGCTTCTGTTTATATGTGTTTTTATGTTTTAATTAGTGTTTGTGCCAAGTAGAACCTATAAAATAACCTCGGTGAAAGTTAATTAGATCTTGCTGAAAAACAGAAACTTTTGCAATCACGAGTATAATATTAATAAATCACAGAAACGTTATTTTACTTCATTATTTTTGCAGAATATGAATAGAAAAATTACCTAGGACTTCCTATTTTGGTTGGATTTTTAGAGTTCCAGAAGTATTCGACAGTTACAGATTGCTACAGACTGTTCTGTTTTTAACAGATTCTCTTTTTGTGTGTTGTTTGCTTATTTTGATGATTCTATGGCTAGTATCGGGGGGGGGGGGGGGGGTATGAACCATTGAGAAGTTAGAATACAGTAGGTTTAACACCAATATGAATAAATAATGATTTCATTACAGTACCTTAAAGTGGTGGTTTGCTTTCTTGCACTAACGGAGCTCAAGAGATTTTCTGTTGAGTTTTGTGTTGTGAAGTTTTCAAGTTTTGGGTAAAGATTTGATGGACTATGGAATAAGGTGTGGCAAGAGCCTAAGCTGGGGGATGCCCAAGGCACCCCAAGGTAAATTCAAGGACAACCAAAAGCCTAAGCTTGGGGATGCCCCGGAAGGCATCCCCTCTTTCGTCTTCGTCTATCGGTAACTTTACTTGGAGTTATATTTTTATTCACCACATGATATGTGTTTTGCTTGGAGCGTCTTGTATGATTTGTGTCTTTACTTTTTAGTTTACCACAGTCATCCTTTCTGTACATACCTTTTGGGAGAGACACACATGATTCAGAATTTATTACAATACTCTATGTGCTTCACTTATATCTTTTGAGCTAGACAATTTTGCTCTAGTGCTTCACTTATATCTTTTTAGAGAACGGCGGTGGTTTTATTTTGTAGAAATTATTGATCTCTCATGCTTCACTTATATGATTTTGAGAGTCTTTTAGAACAGCATGTTATTTTCTTTGGCTATAAAATTAGTCCTAATATGACTGGCATCCAAGTTGGGTATAATAAAAACTATCATAGAAAGTGCATTGAATACTATGATCAATTTGATACTTGATAATTGTTTTGAGATATAAAGGTGGTAATGTTAGAGTCATGCTAGTTGGGTAATTATGAAATTGAGAAATACTTGTGTTAAAGTTGGCAAGTCCCGTAGCATGCACGTATGGTAAAAGTTGTGTAAGAAATTTGTAGCATGGGATGCTCTTTGATTGCCTTCCTTATGTGTGGAGGTCGGGATCGCTCGATGCTTAACACCTACCAACCCTTCCCCTAGGAGCATGCGTAGTAGTACTTTGCTTCGAGGGCTAATTAACTTTTGCAATAAGTATATGAGTTCTTTATGACTAATGTGAGTCCACGGATTATACGCACTCTCACCCTTCCATCATTGCTAGCCTCTCTTGTGCCGGGCAACTTTCACCGGTATGATACACCCACTATATATCTTCCTCAAAACAGCCACCATACCTACCTATTATGGTATTTCCATAGCCATTCTGAGATATATTGTCACGCAACTTTCCATCGTTTCGTTTATTATGACACGCTCCATCATTGTCATATTGCTTTTGCATGATGAAAGATCGAGGATGTCGCCTAGCGGGGGGGGGGGGGTGAATAGGCGCTTTAAAATAATTACGGTTTAGGCTTGAACAAATGCGGAATAAACCTAGCGGTTAATTTGTCAAGCACAAAACCTACAACAACTAGGCTCACCTATGTGCACCAACAACTTATGCTAAGCAAGATAAGCAACTATGTGATAGCAAGATATATGACAAAGAACAATATGGCTATCACAAAGTAAAGTGCATAAGTAAAGGGGCTCGGGTAAGAGATAACCGAGGCACGTGGAGACGATGATGTATCCCGAAGTTCACACCCTTGCGGATGCTAATCTCCGTTTGGAGCGGTGTGGAGGCACAATGCTCCCCAAGAAGCCACTAGGGCCACCGTAATCTCCTCACGCCCTCGCACAATGCAAGATGCCGTGATTCCACTAAGGGACCCTTGAGGGCGGTCACCGAACCCGTACAAATGGCGACCCTTGGGGGCGGTCACCGAACCCGTACACTTTGGCAACCCTTGGGGGCGGTCACCGGTACCCGTCAAATTGCTCGGGGCGATCTCCACAACCTAATTGGAGACCCCGACGCTTGCCCGGAGCTTTACACCACAATGATTGAGCTCCGAACACCACCAACCGTCTAGGGCGCCCAAGCACCCAAGAGGAACAAGCTCAAGGGCACCAAGCACCCAAGAGTAATAAGCTTCTCAAACTTCACTTCCACGTATCACCGTGGAGAACTCAAACCGATGCACCAAATGCAATGGCAAGGGCACACGGAGTACCCAAGTCCTTCTCTCCCAAATCCCACCAAAGCAACTAATGCTAGGGAGGAAAATGAGAGGAAGAACGAAAGAAGAACACGAAGAACTCCAAGATCTAGATCCAAGGGGTTCCCCTCACTTAGAGGAGAAAGTGATTGGTGGAAACATGGATCTAGATCTCCTCTCTCTTTTCCCTCAAAGAACTAGCAAGAATCCATGGAGGGATTGAGAGTTAGCAAGCTCGAAGAAGGTCAACAATGGGGGAAGAACACGAGCTCAAAGGATAAGGTTGAATGGGGAAGAAGACCCCCTTTTATAGGAGCTCCCGAATCCAACCGTTATGCTCACAGCCCGCACAGAGCGGTAATACCGCTCCAAGGAGCGGTACTACCGCTAGGGCGGTAGTACCCCTCCGAAACACAACAGCGAGGAGGCAAAAAGGCCAAAAGAACCTTCGGAGCGGTAGTACCGCTCGTCCTCACGGTACTACCGCTCGACCTCACGGTACTACCGCAAATGGTAGCGGTACTACTGCTTGCGAGCGGTACTAAAAAAATACTTCTGTGCCTACTTCCGCTGAGCAAAACACGAGATTTTGGTCCGGAGCGGTACTACCGCTTAGGAGCCGTGGTAGTACTGCTCTGGAGCGGTACTACCGCTCAGGAGCCACGGTAGTACTGCTCTGGAGCGGTAGTAAAAAATTACATCCGCTCCAGTCGCGGTAGTACCGCTGCAGCCTTTACCAAAACAACCACAACTTTTGCAAACGGACTCCGAATTCAACGAAACCAAGTTTGTTGGAAAGCTAACGACATGGGCTAACACAATATTGATAGAAATATCAAGAATAAGCAAATGAGAAAAGTCCCATAAGAAAATGGTGAGAACCCTTCATCAGATAAGACCGGTAAAACCTCCAACACCGAAAACATCATAGAAGACGCATGCGAACTCCGTTTTCGATGAACTCAAGCTTGTCATCAAGATGACCATAAGCTCTAAGACTCACAAAGATAACCAAACAAGAACCAAGAAACATGATGCAAGGATGCAATGGTTTGAGCTCTCTACTAACGATACGATCAAGCTACCAACTTGAGAGCCCCCCTTGATAGTACGGCAAACGATCCTATAACTCGGTCTCCCAACTACCACCACGAGACCGGTAAAATAGAAAACCTATCAAGGGAAACCTTTGCCTTGCACATGGTCCACTTGAGCTAGATGAAGACGATCTTGACTCCCTCAAGTTGGACCACCTTTCTTGATTGCGTTGGCTCGATGAAGACTAGATGATTGCTCCCCCATAGTCCACTATGGGTGAGCCACTCTTCGGCACATCTTCACAAGTCCATTGACACCACAATGGATGGCAAGATTCAAGCACTTGATCTCTTCGTGATGCTCCACTTGAACTTGCACACGGCAATCTTGATGACGATCACCACTTGATGTCATCCTTTCCATGGGTTGTATGATATCTTCCTCTTGACGCAAGCCCATGGATACGTACCTAACCCCACATACAACTCTCACATAGACCATGGGTTAGTACAAAAGTGCAATGGACAATGCTTACCATACCATGGGATCACTTGATCCCTCTCGGTACATCTTCTATGCTTTGTGAGTTGATCAACTTGATTCACTCTTGACTTAGTCTTGATCAACCTTGAATCTTTGCAACTCTCTTCATTTGGATGATGTCTTGAAGGTAAACATGAATGATCACACAACCTTCTTCTTCAAGACATGCTTGCAATAAGCTCAACACTCGCATGACCAATCTTTGGATAATTCCTTAATAGCACCTTGGTCAACTCAAAAACTCCTTGAAACCAACACATGGACTTCAAGAAAAGCCTATGGACAAATCCTTCAAATATAACTCAAGACAACCATTAGTCCATAGAGATTGTCATCAATTACCAAAACCAAACATGGGGGCACCGCATGTTCTTTCAATCTCCCCCATTTTGGTAATTGATGACAATCACTTTCAAGAGAGTTTATATAAGGAATTATGCATCACCATGCAATGCAACAACCAATAGTGCATGCGAATGAGATGCAAATGCTAAGGAACAAAACCAAAGCAAGAAGAGAAACTCTCTAAACTTCTCCACAAAACTCTCTGAAACTTCTCCCCCATTGGCATCGATTGCCAAAATGGGCGAAAATCTAAGAAGGCCAATATAAATTGTGGTCCTCCATAAATTGTGTATTTCTCAACAAGAGAGTGGAATGCAATACACATATCCAACTGCCAATACTTGGAGGAAGACAAACTATATTGATGCCCAAAGATTGCAACAAAAAGATATGCCACAAAGACATAACAAAGAGAGACACAAGCAATCAGAAGATACCAATTGAAGCAAGCAATCAACGGATATCAATTGAACCAACTAGACCAATGATCCTACATGCCACAAGAATAAAGATATTATGAAAAGCGCAAAGGAGTGTTCTAAAGAAACTAGAGAAGCTCCCCATGATTTGTGCACACATAAGAATTTTTGTATTTGAATACAAAGTGCACAAAATAGGATCATAGCTCCCCAAAATCAATAGAAACTCACATCCAGTGCAAGTGAGCATATAGGAAACAAAGCCTAGCGCTTGCAACAAGCACATGGTTGAGCAACATGTAAAAGAGGCAACTTAAGAATAGGCTCAACCAAAATGATGTGTGTGAGTCATGGCGAAGCACTTGAGAAGACTAAGATTAGGATGAGCATTAAGCATCAACATAGTCTTGAAAGAATGAGGCACACGGTGCAAGGCCTATCATTCCCACACACAACTGGCAAATGGGTTCACAAGCTTACTAATAAGCAAAAGAGAACCTATGCTTGTGACAACCCGTGGTGAAGATAGACGAGGGGAGGCTCATCAAGACGAGGGGTACCAATTAAGATGGCAAAAACCTCGTAAAGATAAGCAAGAAGAAAATAATCTTCACCACACAAGAGTGCAACAAGATGCAACGATAGAGGACACGCACTCAAGGCAAAAGCTTTCACGGAGCCACCAAAGAAATAACATAAGAAAGACAAGGTGGACATGAAAGAAAAGATATCAACTAGAGATGTAATTTCTCTCAAGTGTATAAGGTTCTATGTAGACGAAATCATGATGATATATATATCTACAAAGAAGGATGTACACCCGAAATAGTTACAACACGAAGGAACAAGATATCCACAAGGAAGTCATAAATATACCAATAAGATATTTGCTTGAAAGCATAGCACTTGGATAGATATGGTCTTATTGTATATAAATGAAGTCCAAACACACATCCATCAAAGTCATCACAACTAGCAACAAGAGATCATCGTTGGGATGCTTTGAGAAAGGAAACAAGTATCACAAGATATGAAATGAATATCATGCCAAGATGCAACCTACACAAGGTTGAATGCAAGAGGAGAAAGCATGAATAGATACTTGTTACCGAGATATCATTGGAAGGATGTAGTAGATACCAATTGAAGGTAGATAGTAGTTCATTGATCATCCTTGCTTGACTCCAATATGCACATGGTGACAACACCTTCCTTGTGAGTGAGCCGAGCATCCAATGCATCTCCAAATGTTCCTAGAAGAACAACACAAACTAAACGGTACCCAAACTCATCGGGACCAAATAGTTAGAAACACCAATACATAGGACAAACTCCACATAAATATGTGCATATAGATATGAAAATGAATTTCATGCACATCTCATCCAAATTGAGACTAGGTGGAGTTTCCCCTATATATTGAGTCAAAGAAAGAAAGCATGCCAAATGAAATACATGAAGTAAACATGCATGCTCAAGACTTTCAAAACCCGAAACCAAAAACAAAGAAATGCCAAGTGAAAAGGATACCAAATGGAGAAATCATCACTTGGAAGATATCATTAAAGATACATCAAGGAATGAGATATCCATTGATACACACTAAACTAAAGATGTCAAACTCCCAAAGAGAGGATGGTTCCAAACAAACCAGGCTCTCAACAAAGTTTCATGATGGCACAAAGTACCAAAAAGAAATGGCTTGCCTTCCACCAAAACACACTTGATAAGGATCACAAGAAGAGTGTTCTAAAGAAAATAGGATAGCTCCCCCACGAGTTGTGCATTATATAGGATTTGCATTTGAATACAAAATGCACAAGGTGGGATCACTACTTTCACTATATCTAGAAAACACTAGACAAGAACAAGAAATAAACAAGATCCACAAGTGGTAGGGAAGACACCGGGAGTTGACACAAACCTTGGCAAGAGAAAAGGCAAATAAAACAAAAGCCAAAGTAAAGATGATCAACAAATTCTACCACACATAAGTGACTACCAATTGTCAAAAGACAAGAAGTATTTGGAAATAATTCCCGGTGGTAGATAACAAGGACATCCAACATCATCTTCACAACAAACACAAGCAAATTGCAACTTGTAGAGCTAACATGCCACCTAGGAACAAGATAATCTACAATATCAATTCTAGGTGACAATATCTCAAATGTACACATTTTCTAGGCTTGTAATATGCACTTAGCATATTACTCCCCCATAATGTGATACCAATAAGAACTTAACAAGAGGCAATAAGAGGAACCAACAAGAGATAATTAATGGACTATTTAGAATTTGAATTTCTCATGAGAGATATACCACCTAGCGACTAGATAATCTTGTAATATCAATACTAGATGGTATTCCTCATGTACACACATTTATAGGATTGTGAGGTGCACAAAGCACATCACTCCCCCAAAATGGGATGTTCCATTAATCTCTCACACGAGCCAACTAGGATACAAACAAGAAGCATAAAGGCTCAACGCACGACACACACGTACATGATGTGCAAACCAACACACACATACTTGATTGCTCAAGATAAGCAAGTTGGAATCACAACATATACAAACACATGCAAGGAACAAAACCAAAACATGCAAGGGGGCAAGTAACTTTCAATGTAAGCAATTTTAAGTACAAGTTACCGCAAGGAGGCACATTGGATATAAGATAGAAACTTGATGATTCCAATTGACTTGGCTTGAGACAATAAGAGTGATGAAGTCCCCTTAATTCTTCATAATGTAGCCAAGTCTCCAATGCCCTCCAACAACACCTATTGATCAAGTTTGAGCTTGTTGGTCCCCAACCAAGTTGGGTCCTAAGAGGTTAGTCACAATAGGTTTGGCTACCCAAATGGTTCTTTGCTTGACACCACTTTGAGTACCAACAAACTTGGCAAACACATTGCCAACCTTATCCTTACCAAGAGAATAGATATCATCAATAATAATTGGGTTGGATAAGTTACCACTAGTGCATGAAGAAGCGACGTGACCTTTCTCACGACATAAGTAGCAACGTCTACTCTTCACTTTCTTCTCACTTGATTTCTCAATTTGAGAAGCATTAACTTGAGTCTTCTTGGGAAGAGGCCTTTCTTCAACTTGATGTTGAGCATGAGATTGAACTTGTGCCCTCTTCCCTTGTTGCTTGACACTAATGGCCTTCTTCTTCAATGGGCAAGATCTAACATGATGCCCTTCAACTTTGCACTTGAAGCAAACAATCTTGGCCGAATTCTTGACTTGTTCTTGGCCCTTCTTCTTGTTCAACTTGGACTTCTTCTTCTTGTTGGAGTTGAATCCAAGTCCACCTTTGTCATTGGGGGATTTTTGCACACTCAAGATATTGTTGAGTGTGGCCTTCCCTTCATGACACTTTTCCAAGTCTTTCTTCAAAGAAGTGACTTGGGCCTTGAGCTCTTTGATTTCCTCTACATGGTTAGTCTCAACACAAGTACTAGAGGAAGTATAAGCTTCATCGTTAGAGCAACAAGGCAAGGAAAGCAATTCATCACAAGATGTACCAACATTGTGAGTAGATGAATTACAAGGACTAGCACATGGCAATATACTATTTTGACTAGAAGTAGTGCTAGTATCCACATGAGGCTCACTAGATGTTACCTTAGCAATCATGGCCTCATGAGCTATCTTTAGCACACTATGGGATACTAGAAGATCATCATGAGAGCTTGAGAGCTTTTCATGACTTTCTTCCAATTTCCCATAATTGCAAGATAGCACCTCAAGTTGAGCCCGTAGCTCAACATTCTCCTTCAAAATGGATGCTTCACAAGTAATAGAATTAGTAGCACAAGCATCATCATTAACAACAAGAGGAGAAGGCAACTTGGCAAGCTCTTTTAAATAAGAAGCTTCAAGTTGAGCATGAGACTCGGTGAGTTTGATGAGCTCACCCTTGATGACCCTTGAGCCATTTTCGAGGTGCTCAAAATCCTCAAGGAGTCTAGCATGAGCAACTTCAAGCTTAGCATTTTTAGTTTCAAAAACATTGGCCACCTTAAGAGCTCTATCAGTAGATTCCTTCACTTTAGACAATTCTAGAGCAAAAGTCTCCTCAAGAGATTCCTTGGTGGTTTGTTCAAGTTCAAGAGCTTGAGAGAGGTCCGCAATCTCATTAGCGTAATCACGCCCATGACCTTCCATTTTATCAATGGTGGCCTCATGCTCCTCTAGATGAGATTCCAACTCCTCAATGTATTTCTTGCCATCAATGGCAATGGACATTATTTCCATGAAGTTGGAACGAGCAATTTTATTTTTATGAAGAGCTTTAAAAATCATTTCCCCCTTAGTTTTTAAGGAGGCAACATTATCATTCTCTTCATCATTATCCTCATCATCATTAGCATCAACATCATCATCAAGAGACATATTGGGGTACAAAGTAGGAGATACCTTTGACGCCTTAGCCATAAGGCAAAAAGCAATAGATGATGATGTAGGATCCCTTGAGGCACCATTAAACACCACATCTTGTTCCATGGAGTGTTCGGTTTCCTCTACATTGTTAGCACAACAATTCGAGGAAATAGATGCATTTTTATCATGGCAACAAGACATAGCAAGCATATCATCATGAGATTTAGTCAAGCAATTTCTACATGATATGCAAGGACTATCAACACAAGCATGTGAAACATTTGGAGTGCTCGAAGTGTTAAAGCCCAAAGAAGGAGCATTGCAATAATATAGTGATGAAGGATCATCCACAATAAGCATACTATCATCATTGCAATGACCAACACTACTCACCATATCATTACCTTGTGGCAAACCACATGTAGGTGAAGTAGAAGAAGTTGAGAAGACTATACGACCGGAGGTGGAGGGAGAACAATCATCCCCACAAATCTTGGACACACCATATTTATCTTGAAGCTTCGTCCACAACTCATGAGCATCTCGGAACGGCATGAGTTGAAATATAACTACATTGCTCAAAGCATCAAAAGCACATTAGAAGCTTGAGCATTGAGATAAGAGTTTTTCTCATCCTCTAAAGATAATCTTTGGGGATCCTTTGGAGGAGAAAAACCCATATCTACAATTCGCTCTAAATTTGGGTCCATGACCCTAAAGAGATTAAGCATGCGAATTACCCAAACATCAAAATTTGTGCCATCGAAACTAAGAGTGTCAGAGAATCCTAATCCCCTAGTCGACATCTTTACTCTCTAGGCGGTTAAGCCTAACAAAGAGAGACGAGGCTCTGATACCAATTGAAAGATCGTGGATGTCGCCTAGAGGGGGGGTGAATAGGCGCTTTAAAATAATTACGGTTTAGGCTTGAACAAATGCGGAATAAACCTAGCGGTTAATTTGTCAAGCACAAAACCTACAACAACTAGGCTCACCTATGTGCACCAACAACTTATGCTAAGCAAGATAAGCAACTATGTGATAGCAAGATATATGACAAAGAACAATATGGCTATCACAAAGTAAAGTGCATAAGTAAAGGGGCTCGGGTAAGAGATAACCGAGGCACGCGGAGACGACGATGTATCCCGAAGTTCACACCCTTGCGGATGCTAATCTCCGTTTGGAGCGGTGTGGAGGCACAATGCTCCCCAAGAAGCCACTAGGGCCACCGTAATCTCCTCACGCCCTCGCACAATGCAAGATGCCGTGATTCCACTAAGGGACCCTTGAGGGCGGTCACCGAACCCGTACAAATGGCGACCCTTGGGGGCGGTCACCGAACCCGTACACTTTGGCAACCCTTGGGGGCGGTCACCGGTACCCGTCAAATTGCTCGGGGCGATCTCCACAACCTAATTGGAGACCCCGACGCTTGCCCGGAGCTTTACACCACAATGATTGAGCTCCGAACACCACCAACCGTCTAGGGCGCCCAAGCACCCAAGAGGAACAAGCTCAAGGGCACCAAGCACCCAAGAGTAATAAGCTTCTCAACTTCACTTCCACGTATCACCGTGGAGAACTCAAACCGATGCACCAAATGCAATGGCAAGGGCACACGGAGTGCCCAAGTCCTTCTCTCCCAAATCCCACCAAAGCAACTAATGCTAGGGAGGAAAATGAGAGGAAGAACGAAAGAAGAACACGAAGAACTCCCAGATCTAGATCCAAGGGGTTCCCCTCACTTAGAGGAGAAAGTGATTGGTGGAAACGTGGATCTAGATCTCCTCTCTCTTTTCCCTAAAGAACTAGCAAGAATCATTGGAGGGATTGAGAGTTAGCAAGCTCAAAGAAGGTCAACAATGGGGGAAGAACACGAGCTCAAAGGATAAGGTTGAATGGGGAAGAAGACCCCCTTTTATAGGAGCTCCCGAATCCAACCATTATGCTCATAGCCCGCACAGAGCGGTACTACCGCTCCAAGGAGCGGTACTAACGCTAGGGCGGTAGTACCCCTTAGAAACACAACAGCGGGGAGGCAAAAAGGCCAAAAGAACCTTCGGAGCGGTAGTACCGCTCGTCCTCACGGTACTACCGCTCGACCTCACGGTACTACCGCAAATGGTAGCGGTACTACTGCTTGCGAGCGGTACTAAAAAAATAATTCTGTGCCTACTTCCGCTGAGCAAAACACGGGATTTTGGTCGGGAGCAATACTACCGCTTAGGAGCCGCGGTAGTACTGCTCTGGAGCGGTACTACCGCTCAGGAGCCGTGGTAGTACTGCTCTGGAGCGGTAGTAAAAAATTACATCCGCTCCAGTCGCGGTAGTACCGCTGCAGCCTTTACCAAAACAACCACAACTTTTGCAAACGGACTCCGAATTCAACGAAACCAAGTTTGTTGGAAAGCTAACGACATGGGCTAACACAATATTGATAGGAATATCAAGAATAAGCAAATGAGAAAAGTCCCATAAGAAAATGGTGAGAACCCTTCATCGGATAAGACCGGTAAAACCTCCAACACCGAAAACATCATAGAAGACGCATGCGAACTCCGTTTTGATGAACTCAAACTTGTCATCAAGATGACCATAAGCTCTAAGACTCACAAAGATAACCAAACAAGAACCAAGAAACATGATGCAAGGATGCAATGGTTTGAGCTCTCTACTAACGATACGATCAAGCTACCAACTTGAGAGCCCCCCTTGATAGTATGGCAAACGATCCTATAACTCGGTCTCCCAACTACCACCACAAGACCGGTAAAATAGAAAACCTATCAAGGGAAAACCTTTGCCTTGCACATGGTCCACTTGAGCTAGATGAAGACGATCTTGACTCCCTCAAGTTGGACCACCTTTCTTGATTGCGTTGGCTCGATGAAGACTAGATGATTGCTCCCCCATAGTTCACTATGGGTGAGCCACTCTTCGGCACATCTTCAAAGTCCATTGACACCACAATGGATGGCAAGATTCAAGCACTTGATCTCTTCGTGATGCTCCACTTGAACTTGCACATGACAATCTTGATGACGATCACCACTTGATGTCATCCTTTCCATGGGTTGTATGATATCTTCCTCTTGACGCAAGCCCATGGATACGTACCTAACCCCACATACAACTCTCACATAGACCATGGGTTAGTACATAAAGTGTAATGGACAATGCTTACCATACCATGGGATCACTTGATCCCTCTCGGTTGATCAACTTGATTCACTCTTGACTTAGTCTTGATCAACCTTGAATCTTTGCAACTCTCTTCATTTGGATGATGTCTTGAAGGTAAACATGAATGATCACACAACCTTCTTCTTCAAGACATGCTTGCAATAATCTCAACACTCGCATGACCAATCTTTGGATAATTCCTTAATAGCACCTTGATCAAATCAAAAACTCCTTGAAACCAACACATGGACTTCAAGAAAAGCCTATGGACAAATCCTTCAAATACAACTCAAGACAACCATTAGTCCATAGAGATTGTCATCAATTACCAAAACCAAACATGGGGGCACCGCATGTTCTTTCACATGATCATGTAGTTGACATCGTATTTGTGGCAAGGCCACCTTCATAATTCTTTCATACATGTCTCTCTTGATTCATTGCATATCCTGGTACACCGCCGGAGGCATTCACATAGAGTCATATTTTGTTCTAAGTATTGAGTTGTAATTCTTGAGTTGTAAATCAATAAAAGTGTGATGATCTTCATTATTAGAGCATTGTCCCAAGTGAGGAAAGGATGATGGAGACTATAATTCCCCCACAAGTCGGAATGAGACTCCGTACTTTATGAAAAATAAAAGAGGCCAAAGAAGCCCAAATAAAAAAGTGGCCAAAGAAGCCCACCAAAAAAATGAGAGAAAAAGAGAGAAGGGACAATGTTACTATCCTTTTTACACACTCGTGCTTCAAAGTAGCACCATGATCTTCATGGTAGAGAGTCTCCTATGTTGTCACTTCCATATACTAGTGGGAATTTTTCATTATAGAACTTGGCTTGTATATTCCAATGATGGGCTTCCTCAAAATGCCCTAGGTCTTCATGAGCAAGCAAGTTGGATGCACACTCACTTAGTTTCTTTTTTGAGATTTCATACATCTATAGCTCTAGTGCATCTGTTGCATGGCAATCCCTACTCACTCACATTGATATCTATTAATGGGCGTCTCCATAGCTCGTTGATACGCCTAGTCAATGTGAGACTTTCTCCTTTTTTGTCTTCTCCACACAATCCCTATCATCATATTCTATTCCACCCATAGTGATATATCCATGGCTTACGCTCATGTATTGCGTGAGAGTTAAAAAAGCTGAAGCGCATTAAAAAGTATGAACCAATTGCTTGGCTGAAACCGGGGTTGTGCATGATTGGAGTATTTTGTGTGACGAAAATGAAGCATAGCCTAACTATATGATTTTGTAGGGATAAGCTTTCTTTGGCTATGTTATTTTGATAAGACATGATTAATTGTTAGTATGCTTGAGGTATTACTATTTTATGTTAATATGAACTTTTATCTTGAATCATTTGGATCTGAACATTCATGCGACAATAAAGAAAATTACATTGAGAAATATGCTAGATAGCATTCCACATCAAAAAAATCTGTTTTTATCATTTACCTACTCGAGGACAAGCAGGATTTAAGCTTGGGGATGCTTGATACGTCTCTAACGTATCTATAATTTTTGATTGTTCCATGCTATTATATTACCCGTTTTGGATGTTTATGGGCTTTGCTATACACTTTTATATCATTTTCGGGACTAACCTATTAACCGGAGGCCCAACCCAAATTGCTATTTTTTTGCCTATTTTAGTGTTTCGCAGAAAAGGAATATCAAACGGAGTCCAAACGGAATGAAACCTTCCAGAGAGTTATTTTTGGAACAAATGCAATCCAGGAGACTTGGAGTGTACGTCAACAAGCAAACGAGGAAGCCACGAGGCAGGAGGGCGCGCCCTAGGGGGTGGGCGTGCTCCTCGCCCTCATGGGACCCTCGTGGCTCCCGTGGCCGACTTCCTTCGCCTATATATATCAACATACCCTGAAAACATCCAGGAGCACCACAAAACCCTATTTCCACCACCGCAACCTTCTGTACCCGTGAGATCTCATCTTGGAGCCTTTTCCGGTGCTCCGCCGGAGGGGGAATCGATCATGGAGGGTTTCTACATCAACGCCATAGCCTCTCCAATGAGTTGTGAGTAGTTTACCACAGACCTTCGGGTCCATAGTTATTAGCTAGATGGCTTATTCTCTCTCTTTGATTCTCAATACAATGTTCTCCTCGATCTTCTTGGAGATCTATTTGATGTAACTCTTTTTGCGGTGTGTTTGTCGAGATCCGATGAATTGTGGGTTTATGATCAAGTTTATCTATGAGAAATATTTGAATCTCCTTTGGATTCTTTTATGTATGATTTGTTATCTTTGCAAGTCTCTTCGAATTATCAGTTTGGTTTGGCCTACTAGATTGATCTTCTTGCAATGGGAGAAGTGCTTAGCTTTGGGTTCAATCTTGCGGTGTCCTTTCCCAGTGACAGCAGGGGCAGCAAGGCACATATTGTATTGTTGCCATCGAGGATAAAAAGATGGGGTTTATATCATATTGCTTGAGTTTATCCCTCTACATCATGCCATCTTGCCTAATGTGTTACTCTGTTCTTATGAACATAATACTCTAGATCCATGCTGGATAGCAGTCGATGTGTGGAGTAATAGTAGTACATGCAGAATCGTTTTGATCTACTTGTCGCGAATGTGATGCCCATGTACATGATCATGCCTAGATATTCTCATAACTATGCACTTTTCTATCAATTGCTCGACAGTAATTTGTTCACCCACCGTAATACTTATGCTATCTTGAGAGAAGCCACTAGTGAAACCTATGGCCCCCGGGTCTATTTTCCATCATATAAGTTTCCGATCTACTTTATTTTGCAATCTTTACTTTCCAATCTATATCATAAAAATAACAAAAATATTTATCTTATTATTATCTCTATCAGATCTCACTTTCGCAAGTGGCCGTGAAGGGATTGAAAAGCCATTTATCGCGTTGGTTGCGTGGTTCTTGTATGTTTGTGTAGGTACGAGGGACTTGCGTGTAGCCTCCTACTGGATTGATACATTGGTTCTCAAAACCGAGGGAAATACTTACGCTACTTTGCTGCATCACCCTTTCCTCTTCAAGGTAAAACCAACGCGGTGCTCAAGAGGTAGCAATTGCCTTAATGACCAACCCAGTATTATACAGGAACGTGGTTTTAGCACTGTTAGTGGATAGGTACTGACCCACTGCAGCAAGAGCTGACATTGCGGTTATAGTTGCCTCGCCACCTTCAGAAGGTGGCGGTTCCACCATTTTTTCCATAGCTTGCTGAAAAGTTGAGTTTTTACATTAGTAGTACCAGAACAGAAGATATTAAGGAGGCAGAAAAACCAAACAAAATAGCTTTGGTCTATATACAGAACTTATTCTGGTGAACCATGTAAAATATTAGTTGTATTTTATTGCAAAGTACATAATAAGACCAGGTTCCAAACATATGACCATGTACCATCGCTAATGTATTGTCTATTTCTTCACATTGTTTTGACAGCTAAGGATAAAGAGACAAAGTTTATAATACGGTAACCATAGTATGACATCATTCATATCACAAAATAACTGAGAACAGACAAACAGGCAATTGCAACATTGTGTGGGCAAGTCTACCACGGAACTAGATTACAGGTCAAGATCAAAGGAACATCACTCCTCTCTTTTAAACCTTGTAAGGTGCAATGATACGCTAAGACAATTGTGTATAAAATTGAAAAGAGTAATAGACATTGGCTGCAAACCATGTAGTTGAAGGCACAAGTCAGAGTAAGTAGTAGTTAAAAGGCATGAGGATTAAGGACTTATAACAGCGGCTTTGACTGGTGTAGTCATGCACTTCTTCTTGCTGGTGTGACAGTCCTTGAAGATTTCCACAACATTTGGTTCAGGTACTTTTTGGTCCTTGCGGGCTTCCCTCTGCATTTGGAACAAGTCAATATAGATCTAATAATATGGTACAGCAAAAAGAGTTAAACAACAGCGAATTACAAGAGCCTTGCAGTGTGCAATATAGCTACGAGATCTTGTCGTCTGTTCGAATTTCACTTTCGTACGGTTGGCGTTGTTCTTTGAACAATTCACGTACAAGAAGATAGATTTGTGTGGCACGTGCATAAATAGGACTTCAACATGTGATCTGATCACATATATATAACGTACCTGATACTTCGGATCAGACCAGTGTTTAACGAGGCCTCTCTAGTCTTCATCCGATATATTTTCCACTGGAGATGTTTGGGCAAGTTCACTGTTAGCCTTGCCTTCAAAGTGAGTTTTCCTCTAGTTATACCGATATTGTCGCAGAGCAGACCTGAAAACATGGGTGCAAGCTTGTCTGTTTGCATCATCTTGGCTATCCAACTTGAACCTCATCTGTTGAAAATTATGGGAGTCTCATTATCACCAACCTAGAAAGTATGGGACAGAGCAAGACGATATTACTAGTTTCCATACATAACCATACTTACAGATAAATGGTCGAGGAAGGTGTTGAACTGGGTTTCGTATTTGTCATTCTTGTACTGAATCCATGTTAGGAGGATACGTACATGACACCTAACGGCAACCGCTGCCTCTGATACTAACTTGGTTGACTCTGTAGCATCACGTGGCCTTTTAAAACCTACCTCAAAACGGGTCTCCATTCTTCCTCCTCTAGATTTAGTTAACCTATCGAGCATTATCCCTGATGTTTGTTTCCTCTTGCGCCTAGGTGCTAGTCCAACAATGAACATAGGAAGTGTTAGTGTACATCAAACTGTGAGACTACATATAAAGAAGCATGCAACTGTAACTTGACTCCAGCAACTACCTTCTTGTTTTTGAAGCTCACAAGGTTCATCTAATCTTGCCAACTCGTCTTGTGTCAAGAGTGCTTGGGAAGTAGTGTCAGGTGGCAAGGGATCTTGGGAACGTGCTGCTAGCTCAGTTGACGTACGAGTAACTCGTGCAGCTGGTAGTACTCTGGAAGGTGTTGCAACAACTAGGGCTGTCTCTGCCCTTTTGGTGGCAGCTATTTGTTTCTGTTTGGCTTTTTCTGCAGCTCATGTAGCACGGGATACCCTGTTTGTAGAATTTTCCGCTGGACTTTGACCTTGTATTGCACCATCAGTACCAGCAGAATCTGCAGGATTCTTCCGCTTTCCATTCCATGTCATTCTGTGTTGCTTCATGTTTCTCTGTGCCATGTTAAGTCAAGCCGACAAGAAAAACGAATAACAATTTAGTTCTTTAGAATAAATTGATGCATGATACAGACGAACTGAACTTTGATGTTAGAAAACCACATGATAGGAGGATGTAATATGTACAAAAAACAAGACGGAAGAGATAACCAGAACTATGATGTGTAAACTAAGCAGAAGACATTTCACTAAATTAGAAGCAATGCAATGGAAGGTAGACACCATATGAAAGATGCTACAAATATCTCTTTGCCAAGTTAACAATGTCTCATCATAAATGGCGTTTAAACAAATGTGAAGCAGTACAAGAAATAAATCATATGCAAGATGCAAACAACATCACACTACCAAGTTAGAGGTCTCTCGTCATTAGTGCCACTGCATATTCACATCTTATGATGTGTAAACTAAGGAGAAGGCATTTCAACAAATTAGAAGCAATGAAAGGTAGACACCATATGAAAGATGCAACAAATATCACTCTACCAAGTTAAAACTGTCTCGTCATAAGTGCCATTTCAACAAATTAGTAGTACAAGCTAGAATATAATGCGAGATGTAACCTATATCGCACTCCCAAGTCAAACGTGTCTTATGATAAGTGATTGTTGCAGGTTACATAACACTAGTAATTTTATGTAAGAACATGGTGTGATAGACAGATATTGTATGTTCTAGAAACAGGAACACGTGTCTTATTCAAGTATAATGTGTAAAGTAATCAGATGGAATTCAACAAAATTAGAAGCAATACAAGGTAGACATCACACATAACATGCAACCACATATAACAGTGCCAAGTTAGAGGGATCACCGGTGATGGTGCACTAGAGGAGACGTGCTCATCATCAACACAACTACATTGAGTGTCTATGCATGTGTTGTCTTGCAAATATTCTTGGGGGGATGGAGGAGTAGAATCTGTAAAGGCCCTCCATTTGGAAGGAGCACCTTTATCCGCTGCCTTGCTAACTTCCTTCCACTTTATTGATTTTGAATTGTCAAGAAAAACTGACAAGAAAAAGCAATAAAATTCTCTCTTCAGAACTCATTCGTGCATGATACTAACAGTCACTACTTTGATGTAAGGCAAACACATGATATCAGGATGGAATATGTATGAAAAAGAGGACGGCATGGCATGTTCACAACTGTTTGTGTAAACTAAGCAGAAACCATTCCAAAAAATAAGAAGCAATGCAAGCTAGACACCACATGAAAGATGCAACCAATATGACTCTGCCAAGTTAAAAGCGTCCCATCATAACTGGCATTTCAACAAATTAGAAGCAGTGCATGCTATAAATCATATGAAAGATGCAACTAATATCGCACTACATATACTAAAGGTGTCTCGTCATATTGATTGATGCGGGATACAAAAAAACAATAGTTTTATGTAAGGACATGCTTAATAGACATATGTACTATGTACTAAATACAGGAAGGCGTGTAAAATTAATAGGTATAATGTATAAGCTAAGCATAATAGCACATGCAGTTTAACTAGATTGGAAGAATTACAATCTAGACACCATATGCAACATGTAACCACATATCACACTGCCAGGTTAGAGCAAGCACCTGTGATGCTAGTGTAGGGGAAATGCGGTAATCAACTACAGAGCTACGTTCACTATCTTCATCTAGCCTTGCTATTTCTTGAGAATCATGTCAGGAGGCTGACGCTGCATTCTTTAAATGAGGATCTTTACTCATAGTAGTCCACTTGCCTGACTGTCTCATCATAAGTGATTGATGAGGGATACACAAGAACATTAGTTTGATGTAAGAACATGGTTAATAGACAGATGTACTAGTATGTACCAAAAACAGAAAGGCATGTCATATTCAAAGGTATAATGTGTAAGCTAAGTAGATGCAATTAAACCAAATTGGAAGCAATACAAGCTAGACATCCGGCTGGAGTGGTGAGCATGATCATCTAGGACCTAAGAGCCTGGTGGGAGGCGGGCTGCTTCGCCACCATCGTGGCTTTTAGTTGGCTTCCAGGTGATGCATGTCTGTGTTGGGCTTGTCACTATCTCGGCCAGTGCCCTGACTAGCTATTTGTCTTCTAGTGCTCACTGGATGGTGGTTAATATAAAAAATATCTTTCCTTATCTTAATAAAGACCGACTTCGGCCTTTCGAATACAAGCTAGACACCATATGGAACATGCAACCACATATGACACCACGAAGTTAAAGCAAGCACCTGGGATGGTGGTTCATTGCGAGCGAGGTCATCAACTCCAGAGCTATGTTTACCGTCTCCATCTAATAACATTGCACCCTTTATAGCGCTCAAACATGTCTTGCCTACCCACGTACCAAGCTGGAGGGACTTCTCTCTTTTCTTTTCTACTTCTCTCAAGGCAGCAGAGTCTAATATACCCTTGCATAAAACACAATAGTGAGAGTATGGGTGAAGTGTGTGCAGAACTAGTGCACTGTAAAAGTAGCAGATAGCAGGTGGCTGAAAAATAAATGATAGGAGACATATGATAGCTCTACAACATTGCATGGCAAACAAAATTAGATTCTACTCCATATGATTTTGTAATATATAAGCACAGGAAATGCAGGTACTCCTCCAGCACACCACCACATGTGGTCATATCAAGATAACAGTCGACTAAAAATAAATAGGTCAGTCGATTTTTTTATGAACCGTCCGATCTATAAGGAACGGGGAGATGGACTTCATATACCTCCCGCCAGTCACTGTTGACGATCTTTCTCGAACCGCCAGCAACCACCGGCCCAGACCCCTGCCTCCGCCGCCCCGCCCTCCCCTCGACCTCACACCACCGTCGTGCTTGGCATCACCCCCAGGCCATCCCTTTAATCCCGGTCGACCTTCAGATCAGGCGCTAGCAGCTCTAGGCCCCACACGCCCCTAAGATAAACACCGAGGCACTGCTTCCCCGGCGTAATAGGTGGACTAGCGCCTGTTACAATGGGGAATGCTTCCATTAATTGGGAATCAACTGACCAGGAATTGAAATCCAGGGGGCGACAGACCTCTAGCTAAGGTGAAATAGTATATGAGGAGAAACCTTGTGCATCGCGACTTACTAGGAACATCTAGTATCAAGATGAAGCGGTCAACTAGTGTCTTCTATGGGATGAATATCATGCAAGCAGACACGTAAGATTTGCATGAATAAGGGAAGAGGAGTACCATTTCTAGTTGTCAGTGTGGTCTCCTCCATATGTCGTGGCGATCTTCTCTTTTCTCCCGAGGGAACCGATGTTTTGGAGGATTATGGATCCTTGGACGAAACCATGACCAAATTGTTGACTATGTTTCCGTGGCCGTATAGCGACGGAGGGGAAGCAGATCCGAGGTGGCGAAGGACAGTGTAGCAGGAACAGCTCCGGTAAGGTGGACGATGGCGAAGTTGGAGCGGCAGTGGTGAGGCGCAGGACGGCGTGGTTGAGCTGGCTCAGGTACAGACGGCTCGGCCTCGGCTTCAACTACTAGCCGTGGAGGGGCGTTGCGGTTGAGGTTGCGTTGGACGACGACGTCGGGGTATCGGCTCCGGCATGACGGAGGAGGGTGGTGGTTGATGGGTGGGATGGGGTGGCGGACGAAGGACGCCGGGGTTTCGTGGATGGTGGAGAGGTAGTTTTTGCGCCCACGGAGTACGAATGGGGAATCAGATGGGTGGGCGGGGGGGGGGAGCTAAGGGAGAACCATGTTTTGGTCTGGGACGCACTTGTTTTTGGCTTTTTTGAACAGATGGGACGCGCTTGTTTGAAATTTGGGGAAAGTACAAACTTTGCCCCCCCCCCCTCTTAAATTTTGGACCTACCGTGGGTCGGGGGTAGGATGGTAATCCTAGGTTTCCCAAATAGTGGGTGGGAGCGATTTTGGCCGCGCGCATGTGTGCTTAGGCGGCCAATGTGTACGAATGTTTTTTGGAGGCGGTTGCGCGGCGTCTAGATGAAGCTACAAACATACCCCTGTTTAGACCTTTGGACGGTCAGGCTGGTAGCTTTCACGGGTCGGAGTTATTAGAAAAGTAATTTCCTTGTACTAACAAACATTGGTCTCACGCGGTTTCGGGCGAGTAGAGGCTCTTTTGGTGCTTGGAAGTGCAACTATCCCTAGGTGGTTTTGGTAATTCATAACAACACATAGCTCATTGAGCTAATGCTATTCCAAGACTATTATTTCAGGAAAGCTCAATGAATGGCATGGCATGGATGATGAAAGTGGATCCCTCAAAATATCAAGGACAAAGGAATGGCTCAAGCTCAAAAGCCCAAGACTCTTCATTTTACATTTTAGTGATCCAAGATCACATTGAGTCTATAGGAAAAGCCAATACTATCAAGGAGGGATGAGGTGTTGCTTAATGAGGCTCTTGCTTCAAGTGCTTGGTGATATGCTCCAAATACCCTCAACTACTTTCTCACATCCTCATTTGACCTAAACCTAAAGTCAAAATCGGTCACACTAATTCTATCTATCCGGCGCCACCGAGTTCAAATGTCATAGCCACTGCCACAAACCCTAGGCAAATCGGTCTTACCGATAGGGATCTCGGTCTCACCGAGATGGGATTGTAATCTCTCTGTTTCCCTTCGTAACGTTTTGGTCTAATCGAAGTGAGCAATCGGTCCCACCGAGATTGCAATGTAAACTCTCTGTTTCCCTTTCGTAACATTTCGGTCTCACCGAAAAGAGCGAATCGGTCCCACCGAGTTTACCTGACCAACTCTCTGGTTAGCTAATTACCAAAATAGGTCTCACCGAGTTTGTGTAATCGGTCTCACCGAGATTACGTTATGCCCTAACCCTAACCATATCGGTCCTACCGAGTTGCATGTCGGTCCCACCGAAAATCCTAACGGTCACTAGGTTTACTGAATCGGTCCGACCGAGTTTGTTGATTCGGTCCCACCGAGTTTGGTAAATTGTGTGTAACGATTAGATTTTGTGTGGAGGCTATATATACCCCTCCACCTCCTCTTCATTCATGGAGAGAGCCATCAGAAGAAACCTACACTTCCAACTTACCATTTTTGAGAGAGAACTACCTACTCATGTGTTGAGGCCAAGATATTCCATTCCTACCATATGAATCTTGATCTCTGGCCTTCCCCAAGTTGCTTTCCACTCAAATATTCTTTCCACCAGATCCAAATCCCATGAGATAGAGTTGAGTGTTGGGGAGACTATCATTTGAAGCACAAGATCAAGGAGTTCATCATCAACGCACCATTTGTTACTTCTTGGAGAGTGGTGTCTCCTAGATTGGCTAGGTGTCACTTGGGAGCCTCCGACAAGATTGTGGAGTTGAACCAAGGAGTTTGTAAAGGCAAGGAGATCACCTACTTCGTGAAGATCTACCGCTAGTGAGGCAAGTCCTTCGTGGGCGACGACCATGGTGGGATAGACAAGGTTGCTTCTTCGTGGACCCTTCGTGGGTGGAGCCCCCCGTGGACTCGTGCAACCATTACCCTTCGTGGGTTGAAGTCTCCATCAACGTGGATGTACGATAACACCACCTATCGGAACCACGACAAAAACATCCATGTCTCCAATTGCGTTTGAATCCTTCAAACCCTTCCCTTTACTTTCTTGCAAGTTGCATGCTTTAATTTCCGCTGCCTATATACTCTTTGCATGCTTGCTTGATTTGTGTGATGATTGCTTGACTTGTCCAAAGATAGCTAAAATCTGCCAAAGTCTAAAATTGGGAAAAGGTTAAGTTTTTAATTGGTCAAGTAGTCTAATCACCCCCCTCTGGACATACTTCAAGGTCCTACAAGTGGTATCAGAGCTTTGGTCTCCATTTGCTTTGATTTCCATAGCTTTTGGTGGTCATAGCCTTGTTTTCACAACCTAGGAGAGTATGGCGTCTAGTGAGGGAAATTATCACCGTAGAGGTCCTTACTTTGATGGTACTAATTTTGCTAGTTGGAAACATAAGATGAAAATGCATATTCTCGGACATAACCCCGCCGTTTGGGCTATTATTTGTATTGGCTTGCTAGGTGAATTCTTTGATGGGAGAGAGCCGAACCGTGAAGCTAATGCGGATGAATTGAAGATGCTGCAATACAACGCTCAAGCTTGTGATATCCTCTTTAACGGATTGTGCCCCGAAGAATTCAACAAAATCAGCCGTCTTGAGAATGCAAAGGAAATTTGGGATACTTTGATTGATATGCATGTAGGTACTGACTCCGTCAAGGAATCCAAGCTGGATGTGCTCCAAAGTCAGCTTGACAAGTTCAAGATGAAGGATGGTGAAGGTGTCGATGAAATGTACTCTAGGCTTGCTCTTATCACAAATGAGATTGCCGGCTTAGGGAGTGAAGAGATGATCGACAGATTCATCATCAAGAAGATTCTAAGAGCATTGGATGGAAAGTATGATACCGTGTGCACATTGATCCAAATGATGCCAAACTACAAAGATCTCAAGCCAACGGAAGTCATTGGAAGAATTGTTGCTCATGAGATGTCACTCAAGGATAAGGAGGAACTTCACAACAAGTCAAGTGGTGCTTACAAAGCCTCATGTGAAGCTCCCACATCATCAAGTGAGAAACAAACCTTCAATGAAGAATTGAGCTTAATGGTGAAGAACTTCAACAAATTCTACAAGAGTAGAAGAAAAGAAAGAAGCTCCAAGTCAAGGTCCTACAATGACAAAAGATCTTCTAGTCGAGAGCGAAATTGCTACAATTGTGGGAGACCCGGACACTATTCCAATGAGTGTACGGCACCCTACAAAAGAAGAGAAGATTCTCCAAAAAGAAGAAGCAAAAGAGAAGAATCACCACCAAGAGAGAGGAGGAGTAGAGATGATCGTTATGAACGAAGACCCTCAGGGAGAAGCAAGGATTCGGAAAGGAAAGAAAATTCATCAAGGAGCTACACAAAACGAAGACATCAAGCTCATGTTGGTGAATGGGTATCAAGATCAAGGTGTTGCCGGTCTAGCACTTGTGTTAACCAACTCCTACGACATATTTGAATCACCAAATGAAGGAATTGGAAGATGCTTCATGGCCAAAGGTCCAAAGGTAACACATCCCGAGTATGTTGATTTCAATAGTGATGAAGATGACTTGCTAGGTGATGATGATTTACTTGTTGACAACTCTAGTGATGAATACTATGATGAAACGTCAATTAATCATGCTAATCAAGATAAAACGAATGACAATGATAAGGAGAAGATTGAGCTTCTAACTAAAGAACTAAACACTCTTAAGTTAGCTCATGAAACTATCTTCGAAGATCATCGAGAACTTTTAAGGGCTCATGAGAAGTTACGCTTTGAAAAGCTCAATCTTGAGCAAGAGCATGAGTTCTTAAAAGCAATCAATGATGATCTCTATAAGAAAAGTTCTTCTTACATTGCCAAGTGTTTACTCTTATCTACTTACATGCCTCAAGTCAAATCTAGTAAGAAGAACAAGAAAGATCCTTCCTCTAGTAGTAACAATAAATATGCTAAATCAAATATTGTTGCTTCTAGTAGTTCTCTTGATTCCACTAATGATTCTCTTAGCCAAGTTACACTTGAGCAAGAAAATAGCTTATTGAAGGGAATTATAGAGAAGGGTGTATTAAAAAGCCTTGCTGGGAGTAAGCAATTCGAGGAAATTGTATGCAAGCAAGGAAGGCACCGGAAGAATCAAGGTGTTGGTTTTGAATGAAAGTTCAATGCCAATGGAGTTGAGTGGGAAGAAGATCAATACCCCAAGACAAAGTTTGTTCCTCAACAAGAGAAGTATGATCCTACTTCCTTCAAGGGAACACAAGCACAAGATGATCTTCCACCACAAGACCACAAGAACAAAGGCAAGGACAAGCTTCAAGAGGAGATTGATGCATTTGAAGAAGCACCCAAAGCCTTGGTAAAGTGGGTTCCCAAGACTACGTCAAGTTCTACTTCATCAAGTACGACTACAACTCCAAGGATTCCCATCAAGATGATGTGGATCCCGAAGAAGAAGAACTAGAGAGTTCTTGAGGGTGACTCCGCCAACATTCTTCACTCATATCATTATGGCAAGGACAAGTGCAATCAACTTCCACATCTTGCACTAGTTCAAGGAGTCACAAACCCTCATGATGGTAAGGCAAGGGACAAGGCAACCTAATGATTTCATGGACATCATCTTGTGTGAGCATCACTCTATGTCTATGGATATTTTTATTTGTTCCTTGTGGGACTAACCCATGTAGGTATGTTGAAAGTGCAACTCACTCCAAAGGATTGCTCCAAATGATCTACATCAACATTGAGCATCCACATCTTCAACACCTACATGAAGTCATCATCGACAAAACCCAAGGTTAGTTCGTCCCTCTAAAAGGGGATCTCACATCTAAGGGGAGCTTAACTCTAAGAATTGAGTCAAAGCAACTCTAATGGTGTGAACACATCAATGCATTATGTAAAAGTGGTAACCCCACTTGAGCTTAAACGATGAGTATGACCTATGATCAAATGTTCTCATTTGACTCCTAAGTCAATATACTCATATATAGATGACCTAGTCATCGCCAATTGTGTGATAGATGCTAGAATTGGTTGTGCATGCTTTGCCACATATTTCATTTGCCATTCTATTGTGTGAGCATGTTGGTTGCATACTTTACTCATTCGAGGACATCCACTTGTTGCTTTGATTGTTTGGGTTATTTTCTTTTTGCCAAGTGGATGGACAAGAATGCCTAAGAACCTTCTCTAGCTATCTATGCTTTTCTCGTCTCAAACTCTATTCATGCTACATCACAAAATTTGATCAAGTCAGATTCGAACCACTCTGTGTGAGGAGCACTCGGAGTCCCCGATTCGTCAGAGACTTAAACTTCCAAAACTTCTTTGTGATTCTCGGTTTGACCGATTCCTCCATTTCGGTCCCACCGAGATCACTAAGTCAATCTAGGTTTTCAATCTCGGTGCAACCGACTTGAACTTTTCGGTCACACCGAGTTGCTGTAACTATATACAGTTATGCATCTCGGTGCCACCGAGTTGTTCCACTCGATCACACCGACAGGATCGGGCTATATATACTCACGGGCAAAAATTTGGAAATTTCTCCAAACCCCTTCGCCCGCGCATTGCTCGCTCTGCCTCCAGGGTCTCCGGATCATCTCCTCGTCGCAGCCACCTCCAGTCGCTGGTCTCCACTGCCGTCAATGGATTTCACCCCCGCCGTTGCCGCCGTAGCAAGTTCATCGCCAAGCTAGGGTATGGACTCGATCACAGTGCTATCCTCGTCTGATTCCTAGCACATTGTGTTCATTATGTATCTTGCCACAATTGAAACACTCCTATCCAGTCAATACAATCCTTAGAATAGGTGCGATTTGAGAATTTAGGGTTAGGTTTCCGCCGAAACCATCTCGGACCCACCGAGTTGAAAAACTCGGTCCCACCAATTTGGCTAATGCCATTGCACTAGTAACTCTCGGTCTGACCGAGAATTACAAATCGGTGTGACCGATTTTAGAACTTTGTGAAACCCTAGCAGTCTCGGTGCCACCGAACTGTGACTCGGTCCCACCAAGTTTACCAGTTTAGGTTCCAAAACTGCTTCGGTATCACCGAGTTTGAAAATTGGTTGATCCGAAATGCTTTCTGTGGAAAACTAAAACTGAGTTTTTGAATCATTCTTTTGCAAAAATCTCTGCATTTTGTGATGCTCATCCATTCTATCTTATCTATAACTATTCATAGGGTCAGCAGTCAGTGATTTGCAGCATGTCAGACCAAAGTGATAGTCAGAACAAGTCAGAAGAGCAAATTCACATGAGTGAGGGCACTAGTCCCTCAAGTTCTTCAGATGATGGCAGCAGGAGCACCCCAAGCAATCTGCCTAAAGCTGCCATCAGGACAAGGAAGAAGAGAACCTCAAAATCTGAGGATGAGGACTACATGGCAGAAGAAGATGAGGCTACTTCCAAGAAGGTAGTGCTCAAAAAGGAGTATGGCTCAGCAAAGACCACAAAGCCTGGACTTAATAGGAAGGTCCCTGCCAAGAGGACACCTATGCTGAAGGTCAGAGGATCAACACAAATACCTGAAAAGCCTGATCCCAAAGAGCCTGCTGCAGAAGGAAAGAAAAGGAAAGAAAGGGTCAAAAAGACCATGGCCAGAGTTGTTAGGCAACCTTCCATGATGGAAGAAGAAGAAGAGGTTGCTGCACCAGCACCCAAGGCACAAAAGCTGATGGGTGATGCTATAAAATCAGGGGCTGCAACATCAAAGCCCAAAGAAGCACCCAAAGCTGCCCCCAAGCCCAAGATTGCACCAAAGAGGAATACCAGGAGTATTCCAGTTGCTGAGAAGAACAAGGCCCCAGTGCTTGAAGTTGCTGATGAGGAAGAGGATGAAGGACAAGTCCTGAGGAAGCTAAAGCCCAAGATTCCAGACCATAATGATGCTCATCCTGTGGCTGAGGACATGAATATCAGGAGAGACTCAGGGTTGAGGCTATGGAGAATGACAGATCCACATGCCACCAGGAGAAGGACTGCTGTTGATTACAGGTTCCATACAAAGGAACAGCAGGACTTCTATGAGACAATCTTGTTGGACAAGAAGCCCATAGTGTGTGATATGAGGTGGGTCGAATGGACCTACATGGAAGAAAATGAGGAACACTCTCCTGGAGTGCAAGACAGTTTTGTTGCTTGTGCAGTTGCAGATTTTGTTGGGCAAAAGTTCACCAACTGGAATGAAGAACTCATTATGCAATTCTACTCCACAGCACACTTCTATCCAGATGGGAGGATAGTTTGGATGTCAGAAGGTACGAGGTACCAGTCAACCATAGAGGAATGGGCTAGTCTGATCAATGCCCCCAAGGAGAGTGAAGATGACTTGGATGTCTATGCCAAGAAGAAAATGGGACACAATACTATGTCACATATGTACAAGGAGATCCCGAACAAAGCTCTTGAGACTTTCAAGTTTGGGTCAGTCCATTTTCTTCTGTTAGGGCTGCCAACGATCAACTGGATCCTAAGGCACACTCTTTTGCCCAAGTCAGGTGACCACAACATGATTAGAGGGCATGCTATCAACCTGCTGCACTTGTTTGATGTGCCACAGAAATTCAAGGTCATGAGCCTTATGGTTGAGACCATTAAGAGGACAGCAGCAGACCAGAAGAGAAGTTGTGGGTATGCCCCACAGATTCAGGAGTTGATTAACTCAAAGATGGGCACAGGAAAATATCTGTTGGATAAGGAACACTTTGCTCTTTATACAGACTTTGAGGACAATCAGGTTGTAACGAATGAGAATGAACCATCATCAGTGCAAGCTCAAGAGAAGAAGGAGAAATCAAGGAAAGAGAAGGCTGCCAAGATGCCAACTCAAGAGGAGGCATCTGAATACTTTTTGAAGAATGAGCAGGAGCAGCTTGGTTACTTGATAGCATCAACACTGAGGATTGAGAAGGGGTTGGCCACCCTAACTCAAAACCAGGAGAGCCTGAAAAGAATCATGGAACAAAAATTCTATGATCTAGATGTCAAAGTAACTGAGATTCAGTCAGTTGTGGAGCAGCTTCAGGAAGACATGCAGGAGAGGAAGGGAAAGACAACCACTGATGCATTTGCCAGAGTGCCTAGAGCTCAGAGGTCAGCTGCAGTGCCTGTGACAGACACTAGAGCCACATCATCTGCACTAGCTACAGCTCCTACAGCTCCAGTGCAACCAGCTCCAGCACCAACTCCTCCAGCTCCATCTACATCGACTGAAGCATTCGTTCTTGGAGTTCTCCAGACACCACCACCTGAAGATCAAGCCTGAGAGTCGATCTAGCACTATGCATTTTCTATGAACTTTTTGGTAACTTGTTGCCAAAGGGGGAGAAAAATGTATAGATCATAGGCTTCGAGAGAGAGAGTGTGTTGCTTTTGTTCTCTCTTGCTTTGGTGGTTAGACTTTGTTTGCTTTTGATTGCTTGAGATACTATGCTATTATCTGTGAGACATTGATGATCATGTGTTTTATCATAAGCTAAACTTATGCCTGTTTGATGATATTATCTTACCTATCCTTATATGATCATTCACTTTGCTTGGTGATGAGTGCATGTATTCAATCTTTATTATTTTGAGCGCTCCACCAAGATGTGTGTAACATGGAAGAGTAACCCATGAGCCTAATTTCTTGTGCATTTGCAGTCCAAAGCAAATCTTAAACTATGCACAAATTTAGGGGGAGCTCTTGCTTATCACATACTTCTCAAAGCAACGATGTTTTTCAATCTTATTATCATTTGTCGAAGCTTTGATCTATATGTTGTCATCAATTACCAAAAAGGGGGAGATCGAAAGTGCAACTATCCCTAGGTGGTTTTGGTAATTCATAACAACATATAGCTCATTGAGCTAATGCTATTCCAAGACTATTATTTCAGGAAAGCTCAATGAATGGCATGGCATGGATGATGAAAGTGGATCCCTCAAAATATCAAGGACAAAGGATTGGCTCAAGCTCAAAAGCTCAAGACTCTTCATTTTACATTTTAGTGATCCAAGATCACATTGAGTCCATAGGAAAAGCCAATACTATCAAGGAGGGATGAGGTGTTGCTTAATGAGCCTCTTGCTTCAAGTGCTTGGTGATATGCTCCAAATACCCTCAACTACTTTCTCACATCCTCATTTGACCTAAACCTAAAGTCAAAATCGGTCACACCGATTCTTTCTATCCGGCGCCACCGAGTTCAAATGTCATAGCCACTGCCACAAACCCTAGGCAAATCGGTCTTACCGATAGGGATCTCGTTCTCACCGAGATGGGATTGTAAACTCTCTGTTTTCCTTCGTAACGTTTCGGTCTAACCGAAGTGAGCAATCGGTCCCACCGAGATTGCAATGTAAACTTTTTGTTTCCCTTTCGTAACATTTTGGTCTCACCGAAAAGAGCGAATCGGTCCCACCGAGTTTACCTGACCAACTCTCTGGTTAGCTAATTACCAAAATCGGTCTCACCGAGTTTGTGTAATCGGTCTCACCGAGATTACATTATGCCCTAACCCTAACCATATCGGTCCTACCGAGTTGCATGTCGGTCCCACCGAAAATCCTAACGGTCACTAGGTTTACTGAATCGGTCCGACTGAGTTTCTTGATTTGGTCCCATCGAGTTTGGTAAATTGTGTGTAACGGTTAGATTTTGTGTGGAGGCTATATATACCCCTCCACCTCCTCTTCATTCGTGGAGAGAGCCATCAGAGCAAACCTACACTTCCAACTTACCATTTTTGAGAGAGAACTACCTACTCATGTGTTGAGGCCAAGATATTCCATTCCTACCATATGAATCTTGATCTCTAGCCTTCCCCAAGTTGCTTTCCACTCAAATCTTCTTTCCACCAGATCCAAATCCCATGAGAGAGAGTTGAGTGTTGGGGAGACTATCATTTGAAGCACAAGAGCAAGGAGTTCATCATCAACACACCATTTGTTACTTCTTGGAGAGTGGTGTCTCCTAGATTGGCTAGGTGTCACTTGGGAGCCTCCGACAAGATTGTGGAGTTGAACCAAGGAGTTTGTAAGGGCAAGGAGATCACCTACTTCGTAAAGATCTACCGCTAGTGAGGCAAGTCCTTCGTGGGCGACGGCCATGGTGGGATAGACAAGGTTGCTTCTTCATGGACCCTTCGTGGGTGGAGCCCTCCGTGGACTCGCGCAACCGTTACCCTTCATGGGTTGAAGTCTCCATCAACGTGGATGTACGATAGCACCACCTATTGGAAGCACGACAAAAACATCCGTGTCTCCAATTGCGTTTGAATCCTCCAAACCCTTCCCTTTACTTTCTTGCAAGTTGCATGCTTTAATTTCTGCTGCCTATATACTCTTTGCATGCTTGCTTGATTTGTGTGATGATTGCTTGACTTGTCCAAAGATAGCTAAAATCTGCCAAAGTCTAAAATTGGGAAAAGGTTAAGTTTTTAATTGGTCAAGTAGTCTAATCACCCCCTCTAGACATACTTCAAGGTCCTACAGTGCTTCGTTCGAAATTTTGAATCACAAGCATTCATGTTTAGAGTACTCTTGAACTTTGAGGACTGACCTAAATAGACAACGTTAAATTTGACCTTGTATGTTTGAAAACCTCATTAAATTATCCGCTTCTTTTGAAATTTTGACACTTGAAAACCCTATAACTATGATTATTTTGGAATGGAGGAGCTAAATTTGAATATATTTTGTACACGACTACATATGCTATTATGTACAAAATCAGAGCAAAGATTGGTGCCCCATAATTTAGGTATGATTTACAAATGCTATGATATCGAATTCAAATAATTGAATGACTTCATGTTGAATTCGATTTTTATAAACCACCTTAAGTTGAATTCAAATGTATGCTAGTTCATAGGTAGCTATTTATAATGTTCATTGTGTAACTTTCATATGTATAATGTGCTTTACACACACAACATGAACTATACTCACGTTTATATTCGACTGCTAAAGCGATGCATTGTCTGGAGTTCAAAATACTAACTATGTGGATCAATTATGTCAAATAATAACATAGACTTGATCAAATTCTAAAGAATCTAGATGTCTGATGGATCAATGATCGTTCCTTACGTGAATTGCAAATATCATGATCCCATCCTAATATTTGGATACAATTTATATCTTGAATAAATGTGTACATCAGTGTTTTACGTGTAGTTTCACTCTCCATTGGTGGTCTCCACACATGCTCACGCACTCTCTCCCGAGGTGTCTTTCTCGCAGACATGCTCTCGATATAACCCTCCCTCCCTCTCGTAACCATTTACGACTGTTTTCACTAACCTTTATCACAAGCACTCTTCCTCTCACAAGCATACACGCGCACAATCCCCATCGACCCTTTCTATATACATAGACCTGCCTACGTGTCTCCTGTACGCACATTATATTTAGGCCTGTCTCTCATGCATTGTCTCGCACCTCTCTTCCTAATCGACGAGTATGATTCTAGCAGAGCATTCTGTAGGATGCCCCTTAAAGTTAGGTTGGATGAATAGTAATATCAGAGATAAGAGGTTACCTTAGTCTGAGAACCTAGGGTTACAAATCCTAGCCGGCTTTGTCAGTGGACACACAGTCCTTCACAATTCTGCTATTTTTGTCTTGTACGACTAGTCATCCATGGGTCTCCCTAAATCCGTCACGGGCCGACCAATGTGGCGCAGGACGGAACCGAACGAAGGGCCTCATCTCGACCCACCGAACCTCATGCGGTGACACACCCTCTACCCCCACGTCGTTATCTTCTCACACCCACACATACCAACACAGACACCACACACAAAAAATTCTCCTGGTGCCTCTATCCACTCCCCCTTGCATATACACACTCAAGGGAATCTCTCGATGTGACATCATATTCGTCTCTCTCTCTAGACCACTCTCATTTCTCGTGCTATCTCTCCCACTCCCCCCCCCCCCGCCAGCCCCTCTATCCATGCCACTCTCGAATACAAAATACACACACATACCTCTCTAGGCCCTGCCAAATACATCAACTACACATTCACACATCTTACATCACGTACCCCATTGATCTAAAAAGCCCTCTCTTCACGTTTATTTCGCATACAACATTCCTTTTGAATAAAGTGTGGCCAAAAAATATTTTAAAATTTCTACATATATACAACATTACAAAGTTATATGGAGGAGTATGAACGATAATTTGCATTGCATGGTCCCCACAATGATATTTATTCCGCACTGTGAATTTGTATATTTTTATACTACATATAAAGGTAGTCATAATAAAGAGAAACGAAGAGCATCTCTCTCTCTCCATTGCATACCCCCCCCTCTACACCCCTTTCACGTACGCACACAAACTATCTCCAGGTCCTCTAAAAGTAAGCCCCCAACACATTCACACATGTTTCATCTTTCTCTCGTGATATATACAGTGATGATCATTGTATTTGAAGCGAAAGCATGACACGTACATTGGACTTAAGAATCCACTCATTACGGTCACCATTCATGTTTTGTGGTTATTATACAGTCACTGGCTCATCGTACAGCTCTGTATTTGCTCAAGACATGACTAGTTGACCAGTTCCACGCTCCACGTGGCACCTCTAGTGTTGCATCACATTATCTCACTACCATCGGGCCCACCTGTTGGCTTGTATCTACTCTACATGTACACTCTTATAAAAACCAGAGTTGGTGATGATGGTGTGCCTGCCATCCTGCAATATAGGCCGTCTAATTTATATCTGACGGATAGGAAGGAAACTGTGGCAATTTTGCGAAAAGGTACCCACACACCTCTCCACATTTGCAAATAAGGCCTTTCCTCGTTCATCCTTTTCTCTCACAAGATAAACTAGTCATACAAATGCATATTGATGTTACGTGCAACGCACGGGCATCTTGCTAGTAAGAATGAAAAAAAATGACAAAAATATATTGGATGGTGGTTCGAAGTCATGACAGCAGGCACATCGGACAATGTGGCCTTGTATTGGTATGCTGAGCCGTCTGTTTTAACACACATGAGCTGGTGTGGTGATTATACACACACACACACGCATGCACACGAACTGCATGCACGCAACAATCACACAAACACATGCAGCCACGCACGCATGCAACACTCACACGTACACACACAGCCACACATGCACGCATGCATGCACACACCAGTACACCACACGACCAACACACACTCTCGCGCTCAAGTGCTCAACCTACACGTGCATGCGCACACATCAGGCCCTGACAGACACATACACAACCAGGTGATTCCCGCGCACGGGTTGGAGTCTTGTCGCGCCTGCGTAAATTTTTGTTTATCTGACTTTTTTCCCTATGCGAGCTGACATGTGGGACCCACAAGGAACATGGTCAATTTAACTAGTCAACATGGGGCCACACAGACTATTTGGCCGGTCAACAGAGTGCAATCCAATGCTGAATCGTGAGCAAGTGACCGTATAATCACTGCAAAACGTATATAGTGACCATAATCAGCTTATTCTGAAGTTCGGTGACCGTATTATACTTTTCTCTCTGTAGGCCCTCCAAAACTACATCTCTACACATTCTCACATGTTACATCTAACAACTATGCAATACAACACTACTACTACACTCTAACACAATAAATCATATGTGTTTTTAGTTTTACTAAATATCATATTTTTACTTAATTATTCAGTTTTCATACATTAAAATTGCCTTTGAAATGTATAGCCAATATCATCGCCTGCGTGGGAAAAATCCCGCTCTTTCCCGTTTAATCGGGTTTGTATCGATGGATCGTGCGAAATAGCATAACTATAGTACTATACAGTACAAGTGACAGTTCACTGGGCCGCCGTGTCGTGTACTCCTCCGTCGTAAGAGTGGAGCACTCGCTTTCATAAATCTTCTAGTCCCTTTCGCCGACATGTGGGACATCAAGCTACCGGGTCCATGTGCCATAACGAAATACAGTGCAGAGTAGCCTAGGTGAAGCACCCCACTCATGGCGCTGATGTAGTAATGAGCAATGAGGCGTCAAATCACAAAGCTGCAGCTTTCCCGCAGTTAAGTTAGAGGGACGAAGTAATAATGCTAAAAAATAAGTTGGAGGGACAAAGCAACCATCATTTCACTCATTGCTGAATCCGGTTCTCCCTCATCTTCTTCAAGTTAACCACGTGTTGCTTCTGCCATTGTTCTGCCTCATGGGGGGCGCGGATCGGCTTGGTAAGGAACTAACACATGGGACCGCATGTTAGCAAACCGCCAGGATAATGTCCTCTAAAAATAAAAAACCTCCCCCGCCATCTGCGCGGCAAAATCACCTCCTTTTTACTAATCTTGATTCTATAATTTTTTAGATCAATATAATTGAGATTTGTATAGATAGCACACAAGAGCAAAACCAAGTGGTATGGTTAAGGGCATCCACAATGTGTAGCCAAATGTGAAAATAGCTTTTGGCATCATGGGAACCATTGTGGGCGGTGCTGCCAAAGCCAAAAAGATGGAACTGAAGCTCCCTGATTGATTGATTGAAGGAATAGCAAAATGCAACGTCTCTCCTCTTTCTCTCGTGCTTGGACGCATGTATAATATAGAGCATAGAGTCTACTTCCCTATCCCTTCTATCACAAATCACAAAGTAGTGAGGCGTCAAATCACAAAGCACGGACGAAGCAACCATCATTTCACTCTTCGCTGACTCCGCTTCTCCGTCGTCTGGTTCGAGAAACCACCTCACCGCACTAAGCTGGACGGGCGACGCTATTGTTTACTAGTAGTACTAGTACATTTACGTGTCTTTTTGAACTTCCTGGATGCAAATAAGGCGGTTGTCTCGGCTTGCAGGCGGCACTTGCGAACGACTTACCGTGGTCTCCCTCAATGGTGTTCTCCGTTGAACGCACTTCGCCAAACCACAATGTTCGAGATATCGTCGACGTCACCGCAATGGAGAAGGAAGTAAATATAGTTACTACCTCCATTTTTTTGTACACAAGTCCAGTATATCAAAATTACAATTTGCAAAAGGCCACTAACACTAATTGATGCAAAATTGATGGGGTTTGCCTCGTACTAGCAACCAAGGACATTAATATACCCTACATGCATGCGGAAGTGAGAAGGTTGGTTTGCATGCGCTGCATTAATCAAGCGATGAGGAGTGAGATGGTTAGCTCTTTGGGCTTTGGAGAAAAAATACGCATTAATAGACATGTCAAACAAGGATTTGTATCGATTAATCCCACGAAGGAAAACCCCACCTTTCTTTTTTAACACTAGTACTCCTAGTACGTACGTACTTATCCTGTTTGGGTCTAGGCCTTGCATTGCCATACTTCGCCACACATTTTTGCCAAGCTTGCCTAAAGTTTTCAAAATGAAAAGGAGGTACACTTGTGCACGGCTGTCGCAGTCGCACCGCACCCTCATACGGTCGCTCTTGCATGCCGCGGTCGCACCACACCCTCACACAGTCGCTCCTGCATGCCGCAAACCCAACCAAGGGAACGCACCCTCACTGACACGTGCTATCGCATGTGAACAAACCAAACTCATCCATCCTACCGCTGACACATAATTTTCATTCATACAGTATGTTTATCCAACCGCATGTTGGGGAGGATCCGTACGGCCCGTGCGGTGGTCTGTTGGGGAAGAACAAGAGGTGAGGAAAAAGGGTTAGGAGACGTAGGATATTCATCCAACTGCCTGAATTGGTAGACTGACCCAAATGATGAAAGTCAGGCGACTTGCATCACAATATATGTTTTTACATAGCAAAAGATCCATAAAAACAACAACATAAAGAAAAACTATCACTGCTCGTAGAACGAGACGGCCTCATCATCTTTGGCTGCCGGCGCGAACCAGCCGTAGCTGCCGACGTGTGTCTCCACACCATGGTTGTCGTCGGCCTCTAGCTACTCATTAATGCGAAGCATGCGGGCACTCTGCATGGACGAGAGCACCGCCCGGTTCAAGTCGAGGATGTCCGGTTCCGCCTGTAGGAGGGCCTCGATGGCAGCGGTATCCGCGCGCTCCGTATCGAGTTGAGCCTCCGCCGCCCGGTTTAAGTACATGACGCCCGGTTCCGGCTGTAGGAGGGCCTCGATGACAGCGGCATCCGCGCGCTCTGCATCGACTTGAGCCTCTGCCGCACGGTTCAAGTCCAGGACGTTCAGTTCCGCCTGTAGGAGGGCCTCGATGGCAGCGACATGCGCTCGCTCCGCCTCAAGTTGAGCCTCCGTCGCCCGGTTCACATCCACGAAATCCGGTTCCGCCTGTAGGAGAGCCTTGATGGCAGCGGCATGCACGGGCTCCACGTCAAGTTGAGCCTCTGCCTCCTGGTCCTCCTTTAGTATCTCCAGGTTGAACCGCTGGTCCACCTGCACCATGGGGGACTGGGACGCCGGCACGAAGTCAATGTCCATCGTCTCATACCCATCGGGGGCCTTCTGCATCGCGACCTCCGCCATGAACATTGGATCGACTTCCTCTTCCTCGTAGCTTGGCTCTAGAGAACTTGGGGATTGGCCCGCCGCAAAGCGAGCTTGGGAACAGAGGTTTGTGGCATCGACCGCCGCCATGATTTCTGCGCGCCGCTCCGGCATCAACATCTTGTAGTACGTGATCTTGCAGCGCAACATGGCTTTCTGGCGAACTAGGGGACACTTCATGCTGGCCAGGGGATCAAAAGGTGGGGGAATGGGCTGGAGATTAGGTGTGGTTTTGGGGCAGTGGCTGGCGTAGGCCGAGCAGCGAAGGTTCCGGTGTGAATAGTGGTTCCGGTGATGACCGGTCAATCGGTTTTGACTGTACATCGCTCTTGTCACGTTCGCGTTGCACCCCGGCATTCTAGACCCTCCACGTCGCTCACCAAATGGAACGTGCTTCGTCTTGCGTTTTCGCTCACTTGTGGGACCACAGTTGAGAGCAAACCGATGTCCCTCCCCCTCCCCCGCCCGCGTCATTTATACTACCACTCCCTCCATTTTATGCGGAGCAAATAAAAATAGAGGGAGTATACAAGGGATGAGGATCCCCTGACGTGGCCGAACCCATTGAGTAACTGACATGCGGGGCCTAGCAAGCATGGGGTCCGCCAGTAAGTGACCAAAAGGGAGGGTAAGGTAGGGATACCTACGTCAGAGGATCCACTTCCACTACTACTCCCTCCATTTACTATAGAGGGCCTAATGCGTTTTTCGAGGCTAACTTTGACCAAATGTTAGAGTAATAATATATGACATGTTGTAGGATCGAAAGTATGTCTAGAGGGGGTGATTAGACTACTTGACCAAATAAAAATCTAGCCTTTTCCCAATTTTAAATCTTGGAAGATTTTAGCAATTTTACACAAGTCAAGAAATCAACCTACACATGCAATTCTAAGAGTATAGCAGCGGAATGTAAAACATTGCACATGAAGGTAAAGGGAGGAGTTTGAGGGAGCAAACGCAATGTAGACACGGAGATTTTTTATCCATGGTTCCGATAGGTGGTGCTATCGTACATCCACGTTGATGGAGACTTCAACCCACGAAGGGTAATGGCTGCACGAGTCCAAGGAAGGCTCCACCCACAAAGTGTCCATGAAGAAGCAACCTTGTCTATCCCACCATGGGCATCGCCCACGAAGGACTTGCCTCACTTGGGTAGATCTTCACGAAGTAGGCGATCTCCTTGCCCATACAACCTCCTTAGTTCAACTCCACAATCTTGATGGAGGCTCCGAAGTGACACCTAATCAATCTAGGAGACACCACTCTCCAAAAGGTAATAAATGGTGTGTTGATGATGAACTCCTTGCTCTTGTGCTTCAAATGATAGTCTCCCCAACACTCAACTCTCTCTCATAGGATTGGATTTGATGGAAAAGATGTTTTGAGTGCAAAGCAACTTGGGGAAGGCTAGAGATCAAGATTTATGTAGTTGGAATGGAATATCTTGACCTCAACACATGAGTAGGTGGTTCTCTCTCAGAAAATGAATGTTGGAAGTGTAGGCATGTTTTGATGGCTTTCTCCACGAATGAAGAGAGGGTGGAGGAGTATATATAGCCTCCACACAAAATCTAACTGTTACACACAATTTACCAAACTCGGTGAGACCTAATCAGAAAACTCGGTTTGACCGATTTAGTTCATAATGTGACCGTTAGGCATTTCGGCGAGACCATGTCAACTCGGTGGGACCGATTTCTTTAGGGTTAGGGCATAACGTAATCTCGATGAGACCGATTATACAAACTCGGTGGGACCGACTTTGGTAATAAGCTAACCAGAGAGTTGGTCAGGCAAACTCGATGGGACCGTTTCACTCATATCGGTGAGACCAAACATTATGAAGGGGAAACAGAGAGTTTGCATTGCAAACTCGGTGGGACCGATCTCTCATTGGTTAGACCGAAAGGTTACGAAGGGAAACAGAGAGTTTACAATCCCATCTCGGTGAGACCGAGATCCCTATCAGTGAGACTGAAGTGACTAGGGTTTCTGGTAGTGGCTATGTCAAATGAACTCGGTGGCGCCGGATAGATCAAATTGGTGGGGCCGAGTTTGACTTTTGTTATGGGACATATGTGGATATGAGAAAGTGGTTGAGGGCTTTGGAGCATATCACTAAGCACTTTGAGCAAACAAGCCATTAAGCAACACCTCATCCCATTTTAATAGTATTGGCTTTTCCTATGGACTCAATGTGATCTTGGATCACTAAAAGTAAAATGTAGAGTCTTGAGCTTTAGAGCTTGAGCCAATCCTTTATCCTTAGCATTTTGAGGGGTCCACATTCCTAATCCATGCCATGCCAATCATTGAACTTTCCTGAAATATTCATCTTGAAATAGCATTAGTTCAATGAGTTATATGTTGTTAATAATTACCAAAACCACCCAGGGATAGTTGCACTTTCAATCTCCCCCTTTTTGGTAATTGATGACAACATATATATCAAAGCTTCGACAAATGATAATAAGATTGAAATACATCGTCTCTTTGAGAAGTATGTTATCAACAAGATCTCCCCCTAAATTTGTGCATTATTTAAGACTTGCTTTTGAATGCAAATGCATAATCGATTAGTATCATGGGTTACTCTTCCATGTCACATACATCTTGGTGGAGAGCTCAAAATGATAGCAATTAAAAGCATGCACTCATCACCAAGCAATGTGAATGATCATATATGGATATAAGAGATAATATCATCCAAGCAAACATTAAAGTAGCATATGAACAAACACACTATCATGCAAGAATCTCACACAAGGACATCAGGTATCAAACAAGCACACAATAAAGTTCAACCAAACAAATAGCAAGAGAGACAAAAAGCAACACTCTCTCTCGAAGCCTATGATCTATACATATTTCTCCCCCTTTGGAAACAAGTTACCAAAAAAGTTCAAATATGCATAGTGCTATGCGTCTCTCAGGCTTGGGCTTCGGGAGGTGGTGTAGAGAGAAATCCAAGGATGGAGGCATCAGTCGATGTAGTTGGAGCTGGTGGAGTGGCTGCTAGAGGTGGCACTGAAGCTGTAGCTGCTGGTGCTGATGTGGTAGCTCTAGTATCTGGTACTGGCACTGCAGCTAACCTCTGACCTCTTGGCACTCGTTGAAAAGCGTCTGTAGTTGCCTTCCCTTTCTTCTCCTCTGCTTCCTCCTGGAGCTGCTCAACTGTTGTCTGCATCTCAGTCACTTTCATATCAAGATCATAGAATTTTTGTTCAATGATCCTCTCCAAGCTCTCCTAATTCTAAGTCAGGGTGGCCAAGCCCTTCTCTATCCTCAAAGTTGATTGGATCATATATCCAAGTTGATCTTGTTTTCTCTTCAAGAACACTTGAGATGCCTCTTCAACACTTGGCATCTTTGCAGCTTTTTCTGTCTTTGCCTTAGCTCTCTTCTCTTGTGCTTGCACTGATGAAGGTTCATCCTCATTCATTACAACTGTGTTGTCTTCAAATTCTAGGTAGAGAGGTAAATGCTCCTTGTCCAACAAGTAAGTGTCGGTGCCCATCTTTGAGTTGATGAGCACCCGAATGTGTGGAGCATACCCACAAGATCTTTTCTGGTCACCAGCTGTCCTCTTGATTGTCTCTACAATCAGACTCAGGACCTTGAATTTTTTAGGCACATAAAAAATGTGCAGCAAATCTTGCTGTTCTTTGGTGTGGAACCTATAGTCCACGATAGTTCTCCTTCTCACAGCATATGGATCAGACTATCTCCAAAGCCTCAATCATGCATCCTTTCTGATGTTCATGTCCTCTGCCACTGGATGAGTGTCATTGTGGTCTGGAATCTTTGGTTTAAGCTTTCTGAGCACTTGGGCTTCAACATCTTCTTCTTCATCCATCTCAGGCACTGGGGCCTTGTTCTTCTACTCAGCAGGAATGTTTTTGGTGCTTCTCTTGGGTGCAAACTTGGTGGTTTGAGAAGCAGCTTTGGGAGCAGGTTTGGGCTTTGAAGTAGCAGCCCCTGACTTGATTGCATCTCCCATAAGCTTTTGTGACTTGGGTGCTCGTGCGGCATCCTCTTCCTCTTCATCATGAGATGGATCTCTCATCATGGAGGGCTTGCCAATGACTCTGGCAATGGTCTTCCTGACCCTCTTCTTTCTCTTCTTGCCTTCTCCTGTCTCTTTGGGTTCAAGAGTGAACTCCATAGTTCCCTCTATAGCAGCTTTCCTAGGCTTGGATGTTGGCAGTCTCTTGGCAGGTGCTTTCTTGTGCATACCAGGCTTTGTTGCAGCAGCAGTACCATACTCTTTCTTCAGCACTTTCTTATTTGAGGTGGCCTCATCCTCAACAGCCACATAGTCCTCATCCTTAGAGTCTGAGGTTCTCTTCTTTCTTGTCCCGGTCGCTGCCTTTGGCAAGTTGCTTGGAGTGCTCCTGCTGCCATCATCATAGCTGCTTGAGGAACTAGTGCCCTCACTCATTTGCACTTGCTCTTCAGATTTATTTTGGCTATCACTCTGGTCAGACATCTTGGCAGGCAAACTGACAACAAACCCTGCGAATAGATATAGATGAGGTAGAGTAGATGAGCATCACAAAGTGCAGAGATTTTTGCAAAACAAATGAGTCAAAAACTTAGTTTTAGTTCTCTACTAAAATGATTTCGGAGCTACCAAATTCATAAACTCGGTGATACTTAAGCAACATTTGGAACCTAAACTAGTGAACTTGGTCAGACCGAGTCATAGTTTGGTGGCACTGAGATTGCTAGGGTTTCACAAAGAATTGAACTCGATCACATAGATTTGCAGTTTTCGGTCAGACCGAAAAGCGCATGTGCAATGGCCTAAGCCAAATCAGTGAGACCGATTTCTACAATTCGGTCGGTACGAGATGAGTTCAGTGGAGACCTAACCCTAAATTTTCGAATCAAACTTAACCTAAACGAAGTTTTCTCCGGATATATTGATTTCATACGTGGCAAAGATCATGGGATTGACCATGTGCTTAGAATGGGAGGTAAAAAGAGAGTAGAAGGGGTCGAACTCATACCCTAGTTCGGCGGGAGTTTGCTATGGTGGCAACGGTGGAGCATATTCCAGTTGACGGCAACAGAATCCAGTGGCGGGAGGTCGCTGGCGGCGAGGAGACGATCCAGAGACCCGGGGAAGCAAAGCAGGATATGCGTGGGCTAAGGGCTTTTGAAGAAATTTCCAAAATCTCACCCATGGATATATATATCCTGACCCTGTCGGTGTGACCGAGTGGAACAACTCGGTGGCACCGAGATGCAGAATCGCAAGCGGTTACTGCAACTCGGTGTGACCGAAATGTTCAAATCTCTTGCACCAAGATGAAAACCTAGATCAACTTAGCAAACTCAGTGTGACCGAAATGGATGACTCGGTCATACCGAAATGCACAAAGAGGTTTTGGAAGTTTAAGTCTATGATGAATCGGGGACTCCGAGTGCTCCTCACACAGAGTGGTTCGAATCTGACTTGATCAAACTTTGTGATATAGCATGAATAGAGTTTGAGACAAGAAAAGCATAGATAGCTAGAGAAGGTTCTTAGGCATTATTGTCCATCCACTTGGCAAAAGATAAAGAGCCAAACAATCAAAGCAACGAGTGGATTCCCCGAATGAGTAAAATATGCAACCAACATGCTCACATAACAAAATGGCAAATGAAATATGTGGCAAAGCATGAACAAACACTCTAGCATCTATCAAGCAATTTGCGATGACTAGGTCATCTATATATGAGTATATTGACTTAGGAGTCAAATGAGAACATTTGATCATAGGTCATACTCATTGTTTAAGCACAAGTGGGGTTACCACTTTTACATAAAGCATTGTTGTGTTCACACTGTTAGAGTTGCTTTAGCTCAGTTCTTAGAGTAAAGCTCCCCCTAGATGTGATATCCCCCCTAAGAGGGATGAACTAACCTTGGGTTTTGTCGATGATGACTTCATGTAGGTGTTGAAGATGTGGACACTGAATGTTGATGTAGATTATTTAGAGCAACCCATTGGAGTGAGTTGCACTTTCAATACCTATACGGGTTAGTCCCACAAGGAACAAGCAAGGATATCCATAGACATAGAATGATGTACACACAAGATGATGTCCATGAAAGCATTAGGTTACCTTGTCCCTTGTCTTACCAACAAGAGGGTTTGTGACTCCTTGAACTAGTGCAAGATATGGAAGTTGTTTGCACTTGTTCTTGCCAAAATGATATGAGTGAAGTGTGGTGGCGGAGTCACCCTCAAGAACTCTCTAGTTCTTCTTCTCCGGAATCCACATCATCTTGATGGGAATCCTTGGGGTTGTAGTCATACTTGATGAATTAGAACTTGATGTGGTCTTGGGAACCCACTTGACCAAGGCCTTGGGAGATTCTTCAAATGCATCTATCTCCTCTTGAAGCTTATCCTTGCCTTTTTTCTTGTGGTCTTGAGGTGGAAGATCATCTTGAGCTTCTGTCCCTTGGAAAGAAGTAGGATCATAATTCTCTTGTTGAGGAACAAACTTTGTCTTGGGGTATTGATCTTCTTCCCACTCAACTCCATTGGCATTGAACTTTTGTTCAAAACCAACACCTTAGTTCTTCCGGTGCCTTCCTTGCTTGCATACAATTTCCACAAATTGCTTACTTCCGGCAAGGCTCTTGTAAACACCTTTCTCTATAATTCCCTTCAATAAGCTATTTTCTTTCTCAAGTGTAACTTGGCTAAGAGAATCATTAGTGGAATCAAGAGAACTACTAGAAGCAACAACATTGGATTTAGCATGATTATTGTTACTACTAGAAGAAGAATCTTTCTTACTTTTGTTGCTAGATTTAACTTGTGGAATGTAAGCAGACAAGAGTAAACGCTTGGCAATGTAAGAAGAACTTTTCTTGCGAAGATCATCATTGATTGCCTTTAAAAACTCATGCTCTTGCTCTAGGTTGAGCTTTTCAAAGCGTAGGTTCTCATGAGTCTTTAAAAGTTCTCGATGATCTTTCAAGGTAGTTTCATGAGCTAACTTAAGAGTATTTAGTTCTTTAGTTAGACGATCAATCTCCTTCTTATCATCGTCATTCGTTTTATCTTGATTAGCATGATTAATAGCAATTTCATCATAGTTTTCATAACTAGAGTTATTGTCGGTGGAAAACGACACCTATGGGATCACAAGAATCCCTACTACGGTTGCGGGGCGCTGGGTCCTGAGGAGAGCGGGATCAGCAGTCAGTACAAGCACGTGAGTCGTTTACCCAGGTTCGGGCCGCAAGGATGCGTAACACCCTAGTCCTGCTTTGATGTGTATATCTTCTTGGAGTTCTTCAGCTAGCTACAATGAGCATAACTTGTCCAAGGGGTCGAATCCCTCTCCTGGATGCCTTGGGCCTCCTTTTATAGGCAAGGGGATCGCCACAGTGGCACACAGGAGGTGGCATCGGGGTACTGTGGCTAAGCCTATCACTTGCCATTATGGCACAAGACGCATTTAATGCGCCTCTGACGTGCCCCCTTCACTTTACCGCCGTTTGCCCTGTCTTGACACGCGCGTGGGCCAGCGAGGTGGTCAACATCATGTAGGCTGGCAGGCTGTTGAGGTGGCGTGGTGGTAGGGCCTTCATGAAGATTTGCATGCCACCATGTAAGCATGCGCTGAATTGGCCGAGAAGCCTGATGCCGACACGCAGGCACCTACCCAGCTGGTGGGCTGGCAGCTGCATGGGAGCGGTGGTAGAAACTTGGCGGGTGCAGGCCTGGCTGTGGCCTCGTGAATGTCCTCGGCAAGGGCCTTGCTGGGGCCCCGGCAAGGGTCTTGCCGTGGCATTGTAGTCGTCCCCAGCAAGGATCTTGCCAGGGGTCTTGTGGGTTTCCTCGGCAAGGATCTCACTGAGGTTCGTCGTCTTCTAATCCTCTTCTGATTTGGAGTGTTTCTTGTCTTCACAAAGATCTGCATGCCATCATGGAGGCGCCTCCCAAGCCCAGGTCCCAACGTGGTTGGCGGTGTCGGAAAAACTGGGGCTCAAGGGTGGTGTGCTCCGCTGGCGTCGGGTAAGCTGCCCGGGCAAGGTCCTTGCCGGGGCCGTGGGGGTCGCCCCAGCAAGGGTCTTGCCGGGGGAAACCACCCTGCCTTCTTGCTCTTTATACCTCCGTCTTGGCATTGCTTTGGCCATCTTGCGGCTTAGATTTCCTGTCTCTGCCCTGCTTAAGTGTGGCCGTGGGCGCAACTCTGGCTGCCCGTGCACAAATAAGGGGTACAAAGGAGTGCCCCTACTTTAGTACACCGACAGGAGCCCCCGGGCCTGGGCCACACATAAGCGCAACGCGTTGTTGGGCTAGGCCCAAAATGGTGCACGGGTAGATGGGGCGGTTTTTACCACGGTAACTTTTCGTCCGCTGCACTTCCCCATGACCCACGTTGAACGCGCGACGTGGGGGTCGTGCGTGACGTGGGGGCCATGCGTGGGGCGGTCGCTGCAGGCATGCGTCATGTCGCAATGAATGGGAAAGAGGAGGCCCGCGTCTTCCCCATAAAAAGGAATAACCGCGGGTGTGCGGCTCATTTACCCCTTGTCCTTTCCCCCAATCTCGACACTGTTGTCCTCATCTTATTCTTCCTCAAGCCCCTGGTCGCCACTGCTGCGCTCCCCACTGGCTCCAAATCCTTGCTCTCTTCCCAGCCGCCATGGCGCCTAAATATGGCAAGGGCAAGGGCGTGGCCAAGGACACGAGGGAGAAGGAGATGCCGGAGAGTGAGGCGGCGGCGCGGCGGGCGCAGGCTGCCTATTTCATCCTGTCGTCCGTCGATGCTTTCGAGCTCAGGGACTACTTCAAGCCTTTGTGGGGGGCGGCGATGTCGGCGCATCCCGCCACATGTGCCCTCCCCACGGATTGCAACAAGGGTGGCCAAAAACGGTACCCATTCATCGTTGACTTCTTCTACTGCGGGCTCTGCCCCCCTTTTTCCGACTTCTTCAACGACATCATGCGCACCTTTGGCTTCGATTTGTTGGACCTCACGCCGAATGTTGTGGCATGCCTGGCGTGCTTTGCCCACCTCTGCGAGGGCTTCGCCGGGGTGGTGCCCAGCATGGTTCTCTTCCGCCATTACTTCTCCCCCCGTGTCCAACGCGGGGGCGCCCTTTCTGGAACCGTCGCCAGGATCCCGAGGGCCCAGGAGAAAGGTGCGTACCCAGAGGGTGCCACGAAAGAGAGATGGGAGGAGTGGCAGGCCCGGTGGTGCTGGATTGTGGAGGAGAGCCCACCGGAGTTCTGTCGGGGTGTTCGTCGGGAGCCGCTACTCCGCGGCGCGGATTGGAGCAACCTCGACCCCAACGACAAGAAGTTCTCGATCACGACCACCAGGATTCGCCGCCTCACCGAGGCCGGGCTCACCCTCAAGATGATTGCGGTGGATTTCATCCACCGTCGAATCACTCCGCTGCACAACAAGGGGAGGCAGGCCTGGGACTTCAGGAACGCGGCCGAGATCATGAGGCTCCGCACCGACCTACAAAACAACCTCACGGTGCTGGGGCACTCCTGGTATTGCCGGAGGCTCTTCCAGCTCGACGTGTTTGCCGACGGCAAGGTGGAGAGGACCGGCAAGGCTGTGAAGTCCGGCAAGGTCGTTAAGGGACCCTTGTTCGGGCTACCGTCGGGAGTGGTCCTGTTGAGCAAAAACTCCCGGTAGGACGAAATCCTCGCCATGATGCCGGTCTTCAACGCGCATGGTCTCGACCCAGCTTGGGTTGAGCCCCTGGCATGTGAGGTGGAGGAGTTTTTCACCAACTTGGTCGAAGAACTTGACCATGATGAGCCGCGGCTCATCCAGGACACCACCCAGGAAGAGCTAGACTACATCGCCACCAGAGCAGTGGAGGCGGAGCTTGCCAAGCTGGCCGGCGACATCGGCGGCATGGAGAACGAGGTCACCGTGGCCGCTGAAGAGGAGGAGCTCGCCGAGTGGGTGAAGTCCGCCAAGGAGGCGGGTGGCGCCAGCACCAACCCCGCTACTGGGGGCGTGGGGGAGGAGTCATACAAGGAGGAGGTCGAGGCCGGCGACCCCTCTGCTACGAAGAAGAGACGCGTCCCACGTCGGGCCAGCTCTAGCGAGCCGGTCCAAACCGGCAGAGCTGAGGCGCGGCAAGGGGCTCCGGGGGAGATCACGCGCGTGACGAGGGCCGCGGCGGCAAAGAATGAGGCCGCGATGGCGAAGAAGAAGACCACGGTGGCGAAGAAGAAGATGACTGCCTCTTCTTCATCCAAATGCTACCGGACTCCATCGCCCCCTCCTCCCGCAGGTGCTGGCACGGAGATCAGCTTTGACTTTTCATCCCTCAGCCTGAGGGGGAAGAGGGAGGCAGTGGAGGAGAAGGAGGAGGACGAGTAAGCATTCTGCCCCTCGCCATTTCCATTCTCACTAATGGTGTCGCCCTCCTTGATTTGACTTGTTCTTGCAGGGAAACGAAGATGCTAGCCCAGCGGGCAGCGAAGAGGGCCATGGCCTCGATAGGTAGCCAGCCCCCGGCAGGGACCTCAAAGGTGCCACTGGTGGTGGAGAGCAGCCCGGACAGCAGCCTGCGGCGTAGCCCCCAACGTGCGTTCACCACCTACCTCCTATCGACGTGCGCCTGATATGTCTCCAATGTATCTATAATTTTTGATTGGTCCATGCTATTATATTACCTCTTTTGGATGTTTATGGGCTTTATTTTACACATTATTATCATTTTTGGGACTAACCTACTAACCGGAGGCCCAGCCCGTATTGCTGGTTTTTTGCCTATTTTAGTATTTCGAAGAAAAGGAATATCAAACGGAGTCCAAACAGAATGAAACCTTCGGGAGCGTGATTTTTGGAACGAACGTGATCCAGAGGACTTGGAGTGCAAGTCAAGAAGCAGCCGAGGCCTCCACGAGATAGGAGGGCGCCCCGCCCCCCCCCCTATAGGGCACGCCCCCTGTCTCGTGGGCTTCTTGGGCGGCCACCGACGTACTTCTTCCTCCTATATAAGCCTACGTACCCTGAAAACATCCTTGGAGCACCCGAAACACAATTTCCACCGCCGTAACCTTCTGTATCCGCGAGATCCCATCTTGGAGCCTTCGCCGGTGCTCTGTGGAGGGGGAATCGACCACGGAGGGCTTCTACATCAACACCATAGCCCTTCCGATGAGTTGTGAGTGGTTTACCACACACCTTTGGGTCCATAGTTATTAGCTAGATGGCTTCGTCTCTCTTTTTGGATCTCAATACAATGTTCTCCCCCTCTCTTGTGGATATCTATTCGATGTAATCTCTTTTTGTGGTGTGTTTGTCGAGATCCGATGAATTGTGGGTTTATGATCAAGTTTATCTATGAATAATATTTGAATCTCCTTTGAATTCTTTTATGTATGATTGAGTTATCTTTGCAAGTCTCTTCGAATTATCAGTTTGGTTTGGCCTACTAGATTGATCTTTCTTGCCATGGGAGAAGTGCTTAGCTTTGGGTTCAATCTTGTGGTGTCCTTACCCAGTGACAGAAAGGGTTGCAAGGCACGTATTGTATTGCTGCCATCGAGGATAAAAAGATGGGTTTTATATCATATTGCATGAGTTTATCCCTCTACATCATGTCATCTTGCTTAATGCGTTACTCTGTTCTTTGTGAACTTAATACTCTAGATGCAGGCAGGAGTCGGTCGATGTGTGGAGTAATAGTAGTAGATGCAGGCAGGAGTCGGTCTACTTGTTGCGGACGTGATGCCTATATACAGTGGCGGAGCCAGGAATGAAGCAAACCCCGGGCCTAATTTTTTTTCTCGGCAACATGGAAAAACTTTGGCCTTAAAACTAACTCATACCATTTATTTCTAAAAAATAACTGATGTGAAAGCATACAAAATAAAGTTCATTTTGTCAATAAATCTACAATTTAAACTCGATGCTCAATGATCCAAGAAAATAGATAAAGCAGGACAGAAGTACAAATAGACATAGTAATATGAGAATACAAAAAAAGATACCAAATCAATTGAATAGTTGGTCAGTGCATCCCATAACTTGATCAATGGTAGAAGAACCAACACCTTCAAGGCATTAAAATATATAATTTCGTAAAAAATCATAAACATCAATTGAAACAAATCGAAATACTTACCACTTTGACATGATAAAAGCCCTTTGTGATACCTATATGATTGAAAGCGATATAGAATATCATCATCATCAATACCTGGAAATCAACTTCAAGACACCCCTGTTGTCGGCACCCGTGAAAAAATCTCTCCATCTTCCATTTCTACAACATAAATAGAATTGCAAATACATCAATTTGAGTTCAACAACACACAGTACAAAACTGAGATTGCAATCGGCTTTCCATCTTCCTCCATGACTAAGTACACTCTTTTTCAATTAAATTTAGTTCATTGCAGTTCATACACAGAGGTTACTAGGTTAAATTGTAGAACATGGTACAAGTAGAAACTGCAAAGAATCAAAGAAATTTATCAAGGTTAGGCAGGAGAAGAAAGGGATGGCGCGCCGCAATGAACGGCGCACATAGGGGCAGCGCTGGGCTGCCAGGGAGGGGCTAGGGTAGCAGGGGCCTGCCTAGGGAAGTGGACGGCGGTGGCGGTGGTCTGTGTATGTAGGGAGGCGGGTAGGCGCGGCTCAATCGCTGGAGACGGGCGAGTCATGTCTCATGTGCCTCTGTACGTCTGAGTTAGGTCGTGAACTCGTGTAGCCGGTTTGCGGTCATGGGCTCGTGGCTCGTGGCTGGTACGTGCGTGCGCTGCCTGGGCCTCGTTTCACTAGGCTGTACCCCGGGCCCAAAATAAATTCTATATACATACTAGCTGGGTAAAATTCCCACGCCCCGGGCCTGGGCCCTGGGTGCCCGGGGCCCAGCTCCGCCCCTGCCTATATACATGATCATGCCTAGATAATCTCATAACTATTCTCTTTTCTATCAATTGCTCAACAATAATTTGTTCACCCACCATAATACTTATGCTATCTCGAGAGAAGCCTCTAGTGAAACCTATGGCCCCCGGGTCTATCTCTTATCATATTTGCTTCCAATCTACTTTTATTTGCATCTTTAATTTTTGCATCTATATTGTAAAATACCAAAAATATATTTATCTTATCATACTATCTCTATTAGATCTCACTTTCGCAAGTGGCCGTGAAGGGATTGACAACCCCTTTATTGCATTGGTTGTGAGTTCTTGGTTTGTTTGTGTAGGTGCGTGGGACTTTTGAGGAGCCTCCTACTGGATTGATACCTTGGTTCTCAAAAACTGAGGGAAATACTTACGCTACTATTGCTGCATCACCCTTTCCTCTTCAAGGAAAACCAACGCAAGCTCAAGACGTAGCAAGAAGGATTTCTAGCGCTGTTGCCGGGGAGGTCTTCACTCAAGTCAAGACATACCAAGTACCCATCACAAACTCATCTCCCTCGCATTTACATTATTTGCCATTTGCCTCTCGTTTTCCCCTCCCCCACTTCACCCTTGTCGTTTTATTTGCCCTCTCTTTCCCAATCTTCTCTTATCTTTTTTGCTTGCCCTTTCATTTGCTCATTTGGTTGGAATAGATGCTTATTTATTGCTAAACAGAGAACCTAAGATCTATGGATCCTCATCCGCTTTCTAATCTTTTTAAGAGATCCAATTATGATGAACTAATTGCTAGTGAGTTTTGTGCACTAGATTATCTTTATGAAGCTTTGCTCAAAATTTGTGAATCTGGAAATTATGATGAAGAAATTTATGAAGAGATTCACCATAATTCCTTGAATAAAAAGCATGATTGAAATGATTCTCCTATAAATTCTCTTGATGTCAATTGTGCTAATAATATGCAAAACCCTAAGCTTGGGGATGCTAATTTTGATATGTCTACTACTTGTTTCAATGATCATGATTGGGGTGATTCTTCTTAAAACCTTGAAAATTTATTTAAGCCCCATGATGATTATGAGATTGATAATAGTGTTTGCAATAATATTGAAAGTGGGTTTGTAGGAGTGTCAACTTTAGATCCCACATATTTGGAGTATGTTCAAACTTATGATATTTTTGATAAAAGTGGGTTCGGAAAGGTCATGACTTTAGTTAATGTTAATCCCACTATCTTGGAAGAATGTCAACTTTGCATGCATGTGGATCATGTTGAGAATATGTTTTGTGATAGATATTTTGTTTAATTTTCCTATGATCCTACATGTAATTATTATGAGAGAGGAAAATATGGTCGTAGAAATTTTTATCTTATTAAATTACCTCTCGTCATGTTGAGATTGCTATCGTCTCTTTCTTGTTCCTTGCATATGCTAGTTTTTGCTTGCCTTGCAAATTTGTTTGCTTATAATATTCCTATGCATAGTAAGTATGTTAGACTTAGATGTGTTTGTCACGTGTTTCATGATGCTCTCTTTGTGCTCCAATTCTTGTCTTTCATGTGAGCATCATTAAAATCATCAATGCCTAGCTAGGGGCATTAAACGATAGCGCTTGTTGGGAGGAAACCCAATATTTTTCCTTGTTGTTATTCAATAACTTTTGCATCTACTTTATGTTTAGATGTGTTTTTATCTTTTAATTAGTGTTTGTGCCAAGTAGAACCTATAGGATAACCTATGATGATAGTTGATTTGATTCTGCTGAAAAACAGAAACTTTGCGCTCACGAGAAAACATTCAATAACTCACAGAAACGTGCTTTTGCATTGATTCTTTTTGCTGCTGATCAAGAAACAAATTTTCCAGTACTTCCTATTTTGGTAGGATTTTTAGAGTTCCATAAGTTTGCTTTAGTTACAGATTGCTACAGACTGTTCTGCTTTTGACAGATTCTGTTTTTCGTGTGTTGTTTGCTTATTTTGATGCATCTATGGCTAGTAAAATAGTTTATAAACCATAGAGAAGTTGGAATACAGTAGGTTTAACACCAAAATAAATAAATAATGAGTTCATTACAGTACCTTATGTGGTGGTTTTGTTTTCTTTCACTAACGGAGGTTATAAGATTTCCTGTTGAGTTTTGTGTTGTGAAGTTTTCAAGTTTTGGGTAAAGCTTTTATGGATTATGGAATAAGGAGTGGAAAGAGCCTAAGCTTGGGGATGCCCATGGCACCCCAAGATATTCAAGTATAGCCAAAAGCCTAAGCTTGGGGATGCCCCGGGAAGGCATCCCCTCTTTCGTCTTCGTTCATTGGTAACTTTACTTGGAGCTATATTTTTATTCGCCACATGATATGTGTTTTGCTTGGAGCGTCGTGTATTATATTATTCTTTGCTTTTTAGTTTACCACAATCATCCTTTATGTACACACCTTTTGGGATAATCCTGCTTGATTAGAATTTTCTAGAATACTCTATGTGCTTCACTTATATCTTTTGAGATTGATAGTTTTTTCTCTAGTACTTCACTTATATCTTTTAGAGCACGGTGGTGACTTAATTTTGAAGAAATTTCTAGTCTCTCATGCTTCACTTATATTATTTTGATAGTCTTTTAGAACAGCATGGTATTTTCTTTGGTTACAAATTTGGTCCTAGAATGATGAGCATCCAAGTTGGGTATAATAAAAACTATCATAGAAAAAGAATTGGGTGCTATGATCAATTTGCTGCTTGATAATTGTTTTGAGATATAAAGGTAGTAATGTTAGGGTCATGCTAGTGGATAATTATGAAATTGAGAAATACTTTTGTTGAATTTGGCAAGTCCCGTAGCATGCACGTATAGTAAAAGTTGTCTGACAAATTTGTTGCATGAGGTGCTCTTTTGATTGTCTTCCTTATGAGTGGCAGTCGGGGACGAGCGATGGTCTTTTCCTACCAATCTATCCCTCCTGGGGCATGCATAGTAGTACTTTGCTTCAAGGGCTAAGTAGACTTTTTCAATAAGTATATGAGTTCTTTATGACTAATGTGAGTCCATGGATATACGCACACTCATTCATCCACTTTGCTAGCTTTTCTTATTACCGCGCAATTCTCCCTGGTATTGAACCCATTATTTACCTTCCTCAAAACAGCCACCATACCTACCTATTATGGCATTTCCATAGCCATTCCGAGATATATTGGCATGCAACTTTCCACCGTTTCGTTTATTATGACACGTTTCATCATTGTCATATTGCTCTTTGCATGATCACGTAGTTGACATCGTATTTGTGGCAAGGCCACCTTCATAATTTTCATACATGTCGCTCTTGATTCATTGCATATCCCGGTACACCACCGGAGGCATTCATATAGAGTCATATCTTGTTCTAGATTTGAGTTGTAATTCTTGAGATGTAAATCCATAGAAGTGTGATGATCTTCATTATTAGAGCATTGTCCTAGTGAGGAAAGGGTGATGAAAACTATGATTCATATATTGTCACTTTCATTTACTAGTGGGGATTTTTCATTATAGAACTTGGCTTGTATATTCCAATGATGGGCTTCCTCAAAATGCCCTAGGTCTTCGTTAGCAAGCAAGTTGGATGCACACCCACTTAGTTTCTTTTTGTTGAGCTTTCATATATTTATACCTCTAGTGCATCAGTTGCATGGCAATCCCTACTCACTCACATTGATATCTATTGATGGGCATCTCCATAGCCCGTTGATACGCCTAGTTGATGTGAGATTATCTTCTCCCTTTTTGTCCTTACAACCACCACCATTTACCATTATAGTGTTATGTCCATGGCATGCGCTCATGTATTGCGTAAGAGTTGAAAAAAGCTTAAGCGCGTTAAAAAGTATGAACCAATTTCTCTGCTCGTCATCAGGGTTGTACATGATGGGAGTATTTTGTGTAATTTAAATGAAGCATGGCCTAACTATATGATTTTGTAGGGATAAGCTTTCTTTGTCTATGCTATTTTGATAGGACATGATTATTTGTTAGTATGCTTCGAAGTATTATTATTTTTATGTTTTATAAGCTTTTATCTTGAATCATTTGGATCTGAACATTAATGCCACATTAAAGAAAATTACATTGAGAATTATGCTAGGTAGCATTCCACATCAAAAATTTCTTTTTTATCATTTACCTACTCGAGGACGAGCAGGAATTAAGCTTGGGGATGCTTGATACGTCTCCAACGTATCTATAATTTTTGATTGTTCCATGCTATTATATTACCTCTTTTGGATGTTTATGGGCTTTATTTTACACATCATTATCATTTTTTGGGGCTAACCTACTAACCGGAGGCCTAGCCCGTATTGCTGTTTTTTGCCTATTTCAGTATTTCGCAGAAAAGGAATATCAAACGGAGTCCAAACGGAATGAAACCTTCGGGAGCGTGATTTTTGGAACGAACGTGATCTAGAGGACTTGGAGTGCAAGTCAAGAAGCAGTCGAGGCCTCCACGAGATAGGAGGGCGCCCCCCCCCCCCATAGGGCGCGCCCCTGTCTCGTGGGCCCCTCAGGCGGCCACCGACGTACTTCTTCCTCCTATATAAGCCTACATACCCCGAAAACATCCTGGGATCACCTGAAAAATAGTTTCCACCGCCGTAACCTTCTGTATCCGTGATATCCCATCTGGGAGCCTTCGCCGGTGCTCTGCCGGAGGGGGAATCGACCATGGAGGGCTTCTACATCAACACCATAGCCCTTCCGATGAGTTGTGAGTAGTTTACCACAGACCTTCGGGTCCATAGTTATTAGCTAGATGGCTTCTTCTCTCTTTTTGGATCTCAATACAATGTTCTCCCCCTCTCTTGTGGAGATCTATTCGATGTAATCTCTTTTTGCGGTGTGTTTGTCGAGATCCGATGAATTGTGGGTTTATGATCAAGTTTATCTATGAATAATATTTGAATCTCCTCTGAATCTTTTATGTATGTATGAGTTATCTTTGCAAGTCTCTTCGAATTATCAGTTTGGTTTGGCCTACTAGATTGATCTTTCTTGCCATGGGAAAAGTGCTTAGCTTTGGGTTCAATCTTGCGGTGTCCTTACCCAGTGACAGAAAGGGTTGCAAGGCACGTATTGTATTGCTGCCATCGAGGATAAAAAGATGGGGGTTTATATCATATTGCATGAGTTTATCCCTCTACATCATGCCATCTTGCTTAATGTGTTACTCTGTTCTTTGTGAACTTAATACTCTAGATGCATGCAGGAGTCGGTCGATGTGTGGAGTAATAGTAGTAGATGCAGGCAGGAGTCGGTCTACTTGTTGCGGACGTGATGCCTATATACATGATCATGCCTAGATAATCTCATAACTATTTGCTTTTCTATCAATTGCTCGACAGTAATTTGTTCACCCACCGTAATACTTATGTTATCTCGAGAGAAGCCTCTAGTGAAACCTATGGCCCCCGGGTCTATCTCTTATCATATTTGCTTCCAATCTACTTTTATTTGCATCTTTACTTTTTGCATCTATATTATAAAATACCAAAAATATATTTATCTTATCATACTATCTCTATTAGATCTCACTTTCGCAAGTGGCCATGAAGGGATTGACAACCCCTTTATTGCATTGGTTGCGAGTTCTTGGTTTGTTTGTGTAGGTGCGTGGGACTTTTGAGGAGCCTCCTACTGGATTGATACCTTGGTTCTCAAAAACTAAGGGAAATACTTACGCTACTATTGCTGCATCACCCTTTCCTCTTCAAGGAAAACCAAAGCAAGCTCAAGACGTAGCAGCGCTGGGGCGTGATTTCGTGGTACTGACCTTGCTGTGGCAGCAGGAGGAGGGCAACAGCAGGAGGAGCCACCAAGGGCACCCCCACCATGCCGCCCCCGTCGACCACACAGCCCCGAGGGGCATCCCCGGCAAGGACGCCACCCATCGAGACCGTGCGTATGGAGGAGGAGGTGGCGGACTTAGGCGCTGGCGGCCCCGTCCCGGCAACAGATGCTGGCAGGGAGGGGGCTACTTCTTCCCAGCCCGGCACCAGTGAGTCATCTATTTTCCCTTGCACTTCTTCTTTCTTTTTCTTCTTTTAATTTTGCCCCTGCCTCACTCCTTCCTTTGGCATCTAGATCCCCCTCCGGCGGACCAGGAGGACCCCGACACCATCATCAAGGAGGTCACCGTGGACGTCGTGGCCGAGGCTGACAATGTCGCCGCCAAGGAGGCCACCGATACCACGGTCGAGGATGCCACCAAGGGGGAGGCCGGCAAGGGCACTGCTGAAGAAGAAGCCGGCAAGACCGCTGCCGAGGAGGAGGCCGGCAAAGCCGCTGCCAAGGATGAGGTGGTTGACGACCAACCCTCCTCGTCTGCTGCCTCCGGCTCAGGCAAATACTTGAAGGTGAGCGACAACTTGTTCGTCCACCTCCCAGGGACAGCGAGCACCAGGGCGCCAGCCGAGGGGGAGGTGTTTGATGACGAAGTGCTCGCCGCCGTCGGGCTCGAGGTCATCGAGGAGCCGAGCGCCGGTGGCGGTGGCACCCTGGAGGAGCAGCTTCTCCGGGCCATGTGCACCAGCTTCTGGAAGCTGTAGGCGCTCTATCGCACCCGCCTGGACAAGGCGAAGTCCAGGGAGGCGGTGGCGGGCAAGGCGGAGGCGGACGTCGAGAAGCACGTCGCCGAGGCGCAGGCCTGGTTCTACCAGGCCCACGAGAAGCTGAAGGCCGCCCAAGGCCAGCTGGCGCAGCGCGAGCTAGAGCTCCTCCTGAAGCAGGCCGACATCGAGAAGACTCAGGAGGAGATGAGGGAGGAGGCCTCCAAAGCCGAGGCAATCTGGTCCTAGTGCGAGGCTGAGCTGAACTCCTAGGAGGAGGACCTCGACGCCCGTGAAGCGAAGCTTGCCACCACACTCCGCGGCAAGTACGAGGAGGTCGAGAAGCTTGCCGCGGCACGGACCCGAGAGCTGGAGCATGAAGACAAGGAAGCGCTCAATGCCCAAGCTCTGGCCCACGGCAACAAGTTGAAGGAGCTGGAGGTGGAGCGGGACGGCCTGAAGGTCAGGGCCGATCAGGTGGTAAAGGAGAGAGACTCAGCCCGCTGCGCCTTGAAGGTGGCGCGGGACGAAAAACCTTGCCAAGGCCGAGCAGCTCTCCCACGCCAATGGCTCCATCAAGGACCTGAAGCTAAAGCTGGAGGATCTTCAGAAGACGCTCATGGATGCCAAAGCCCGGGAGGGAGCCCTGACCAAGAGTCTGGCAGAGGAGAAGCAGCTGCGGAAGAACGACGCCGCCAACCACGCAGATTTTGTGAAGGGCGAGAACATCTGGATCAGCCGCCTCGCCGATGTCGCCAATAGGATCACCAAGCAGTTGGACGACATGAAGATGCTGGAAGTGAGGTACGCCCCTGAATCGGGCACGAGCCCCAATGCCAAGCTGACCTTGTTCTTCAAGGGTGTTCTTGGAGCCCTAGAACAATTCAACTCCAACCGGGCGAGCTCCCTAGCCAACGAGGCCCAGACACTTTGCCAGGGCGCCATGACCAAGTTCCTCACTAAGCTGGCATACTGGAACCCCGACCTTGACTTCAACGCCGCGCTGGATAGCTTGTCGGGCCATGCAGACCTCTCGGTGCTCAAGGAGCGCATCGAGCCCATCATCAGCTGCGTCGGCGGAATTCAGAGGATAGAGGGCGAGCGCTGGGATTACGCACCCCATTTCTTGTTGCCGCTGCGGGTTCACTACCAAGACAATTCATATCTTTAGTTAGAACCACAGCAACAATTGATGTAATATAACTCTGCAGTGTTTTAAATTTTATGCTCAACCCTTCCTTGTATGTCCACCCTACGCCAATTGGGCAGGCTTGCTGGCGCGTGAACCCAGACCGCAACGCCTTGAAGGACGGATCCTTTAGCGGACGGCAAGGTGTGCTTGCTGCCGTGCGAACCACCTCGCCGTTCTCAGCACGGCCGCTCGAACTATCGAGCGGACTCGAGACAGGGCAAGAGCGTTGCCAATAGCGGAAGGCCACCCTGCCGTTCTCGACGCAGCCGCTCGATCTGTTGAATAGACTCGAAACAGACCAAGGGCGTTGCCAATAATGGAAGGGCCCCACTACGTGCAGGTTTCTCATACGGAGGAAACATCTCCGAGGGGGGTAACCTTATATAAAAGAGGATTACTCAAAGTTCTGCATGACTTAGTGATACGTCTCCAACGTATCTATAATTTATGAAGCATTCATGCTATTATACTATCTGTTTTGAATGATTACGGGCTTTATTATATACTTTTATATTACTTTTGGGACTAACCTACTAACCAGAGGCCCGGCCCATATTATTGTTTTATTACCTGTTTCAGTATTTCGAAGAAAAGGAATATCAAACGGAGTCCAAATGGAATGAAACCTTTGGGAGCATGATTTTTGGAAAGGATATGATCCGGGAGACTTGGAGTTCAAGCAAGGGAAGGTTCGACGAAGCCAGGAGATAGGAGGGCGCGCCCACTCCCCTGGGAGCGCCCCCAGTCTCCTGGGCCCCTCGAGGCTCCCCTGACCGACTTCTTTTGCCTATATAAGTCCATGTTCCCTAAAAACATCGAAACAGAAGATAGATCGGGAGTTCCACCACCGCAAGCCTCTGTAGCCACCAAAAACCTCTCGGGAGCCCGTTCCGGCACCCTGCCAGAGGGGGGACCCATCACCGGTGGCCATCTTCATCATCCCAATGCCCTCCATGATGAGGAGGGAGTAGTTCACCCTCGGGGCTGAGGGCATGTACCAGTAGCTATGTATTTGATCTCTCTCTCTCTCTCGTGTTCTCTCTATGGCACGATCTTGATGTATCACGAGCTTTGCTATTATAGTTGGATCTTATGATGTTTCTCCCCCTCTACTCTCTTGTGATGAATTGAGTTTTCCTCTTGAAGTTATCTTATCGGATTGAGTCTTTATTGATTTGAGAACACTTGATGTATGTCTTGCCGTGCGTATCTATGGTGACAATGGGATATCACATGATCCACTTGATGTATGTTTTGGTGATCAACTTGCGGGTTCCGCCCATGAACCTATGCATAGGGGTTGGCACATGTTTTCGCCTTGACTCTCCTGTAGAAACTTTGGGGAACTCTTTGAAGTACTTTGTGTTGGTTGAATAGATGAATATGAGATTGTGTGATGCATATCGTATAATCATGCCCACAGATACTTGAGGTGACAATGGAGTATCTAGGTGACATTAGGGTTTTGGTTGATTTGTGTCTTAAGGTGTTATTCTAGTATGAACTCTATGATAGATTGAACGGAAAGAATAGCTTTATGTTATTTTACTACGGACTCTTGAATAGATAGATCAAAAAGGATAACTTTGAGGTGGTTTCGTACCCTACCATAATCTCTTTGTTTGTTCTCCGCAATTAGTGCCTTTGGAGTGACTCTTTGTTGCATGTTGAGGGATAGTTATGTGATCCAATTATGTTATTATTGTTGAGAGAACTTGCACTAGTGAAAGTATGAACCTTAGGCCTTGTTTCCTACCATTGCAATACCGTTTACGCTCACTTCTATCGCTTGCTACCTTGCTGTTTTTATATTTTCAGATTACAAAAACCTTTATCTACCATCCATATTGCACTTGTATCACCATCTCTTCGCCAAACTAGTGCACCTATACAATTTACCATTGTATTGGGTGTGTTGCGGACACAAGAGACTCTTTGTTATTTGGTTGCAGGGTTGTTTGAGAGAGACCATCTTCTTCCTACACCTCCCTCGGATTCATAAACCTTAGGTGTCGATGTACTAGAATAGGGGTACCCTAGTACCCCGAACTTGTGCACGGGCAGTTGCAGCACCCCGCGGCAAGGCTTGCCGGGCGACCGCCAAGGTCCTCCGCGGTTCCCTTGGAGCCATTCAAGAACAAAGTATTTAAGCTCAGGAGACAAGGCCCCGGCAAGAGGAGCTTGCCGGGAAGGCCAACCAAGGCATCCCAAGGAACTTTCCGCGATGCGCCACGCGTCCCGGCAAGGCAACAAGGCCCCGGCAAGAGGAGCTTGCCGGGAAGACGAACCAAGGCATCTCGAGGCCCGGTGAGCGACAAGCTTCCGGGCCCAACAAGACAATAACCGCGGCAAGGCGCTTGCCGCGGCAAGCGGCCACTCTATGCCCACGCTCCAGCGCATACACCAATGTGTCGCTCTGGGGGCCTTTCCAGGTGTGCGTGGCGGAAGGCTGTGCAGCCAGCGGTGCACGGTGGCATGCGAAGCTGACAAGACTACCATCGTGGCGAGCGGTGGCGTCCCTGACGGTACCTTTCTGCACTGTTTGGGCGATGCAGACGGGCATTTAAGGCCTTTGTCCCCTGCCGTCAGGGTTAGGTAGGATGCACTGTACAGGTAGCTGTACCAACCACCTCTCTTTTTACACTTTTACCCTTCTCTGCGTTGCCACCTGTCGGTGACCCCTTTAGCGTATAAAAGGAGGCCCATGCGCAACGTAGGGGGGGTTCGGCTCATTCGTAAGCCAGAAAAACACTTAGTTCGCTCTCTCGAGCAAGAACACAATAGAATCAGACAAGCAGCAGTAGGAGTATTATCTCTCTGGAGAGCTCCGAAGCTGGGTAAACTGCTCGTGTGCTTCGCCTCGATCCGCTCTTCGTGCGATCTCCGCCCCCCGCCGAACCGAAAGGGGCCACGGTCCGCCGGCCCCATAGGTGTTCGTGGATCAGTTTCCCCGACATCTTTGGCGCGCCAGGTAGGGGGAGTCGAGGTTGTGTGAACCTGATCCGGCGTTCACACGAGCTATATCTTCATTTTCTTCATCAACATGCCACCGAAGAAGAAGGCTTCGGAGGCAGCTGTTCCGTCCACGTCGATCCCACCGCCACCAGAGCAAACGGGTGGTGGGCTAGACGCCGGTGGAAGGACGGACGTCGACAAGGAAGTTCACGACACTGCCAGGTCCAAGGGCAAGGCGGCGCAGACTTCGACGTCCGTGCTTGTTCCGCGCCCATCTCAGGAGGCGCAGGACCGACAGCGTCATGGTACTCGTAGTACCATACGTTTGTTGGGCCAAGATCAAGCTGGTGGATCCCGGGGCGCTCAAGACCAGCATGCACGCCAACGTGCCAGCACGAGCGAGACACGGTCGCCCGGACGGGATAATGCTCCTTCTAACATAGTTAGAAGTTCGAGCATATCCTGCTCCTCGCGCCGTCCGCCACTGCCACCCACCACTCCGACAGAAGCTTTGGCGCGAGCTGAGCTGCTCCTAGATTACCCTCCGACGTCGGACAAGATCGACGAATGGAGGGCCACCATTCAGAGTCTCATCGGCTACGCCAACGGCAACACTCCGCGGCAGCCGAGCGCGTCGCTGCCGCGGCAGGGTTGCCGGGCGCGAGCCGGTGGCGACGAAACTGGTGGGGGTGCAACAACCATGCACTCACCGCAACGAAGGCCAAGATCGCCGACTCGCCGGATCCACCTCGACAGCGACTCCACCGCATCGTCGGATCCACGAGCTCGTCGCGATCAGCGCCAAGTTCTTCACGATCGACAGCAAGAAGACGCTCGTACTCGCATCGAGCGCCGAAGAGAAGCGCGACGTCAATCCGACAAGCGCGCTGGGCCCTCTGTTGACATGCATGCGCCAGGGGAACCAGGCGATCTGCCGTACGCGGTAGGTTGCCCCGCGTTCACTCGTGAGCTGCGGCAAGTCCAGTGGCCTAGCACGAATAACTTCAAGCCAGACGTACCGGAGAAGTACGACGGCAAGACGCATCCGTCGGAGTTCCTCAGCATCTACACCATTGCGGTGCAGGCTGCCGGGGGACGGGACGACAAGATCCTTGCCAACTACTTCCCGCTAGTGCTCAAACCCAACGTCAGATCCTGGCTCATGCACTTGCCGGACAACTCCATATCCTCTTGGGCTGATCTATGCCATCAGTTTGTCGGCGCCTTCACAGGCGGCCACAAGCCTCATGGCCAAGAGAGTGACCTTCACCTGCTCGCCCAGAAGGAAGGAGAGCCCCTGCGCAAGTACATTCAGAGATTCAGCAGTGTACAGCACAACATCCCAGACGTCCACCCTGCCGCGGTGATCAGTGCGTTCCATCAGAACGTGCGAAACCGCAGCATGCGGGAGGAAATGGCGATGTGCAAGATCAGAGACGTCAGTGAGCTATATGCCCTGGCCGACAAGTGTGCACGTGCTGAGGAAGGGAGGAGACTCCCCGGAGAGAACATAGGAGCAGGGGGATCTGACAGTGAGGATGCTGCCCCGGCAAAGAAAAACCGGCGGCGGAACAACAGGAAGAAGAAAGGAAAAGAGGTGCTAGTTGTTGAGCAGTCCGGCAACAGTGGTGGCGCCAAGGAAGCCAAAGCTGGTAACTCCGGCAAGGAGGTTGCCGCAGCTGTAGCAATTGCCGACAAGCAGGACGGCACCAACAAGCAGTATTGCAAGATCCACCGCACCAAGGGCCACGATCTCCAGAGCTGCAAGAAAGTCGAGCAGCTTGTTGAGCAACAGAAAGCCGAATACGAGTGGCGCGACAAGGAGAAGGCCCAGGAAGGTGCTGGAGGATCCGGCAAGAAATGTCCCGGCCGAGGAGGACGCCGCGGCAAGGCCAAGTAGCGGCAAGGAGATAGACCTCCTCGCGACAAGGATGAAGATGACGACGACGATGAAGACATGGACGATGAGGAGACCGATGAGCAGGAGTTCCAGAAAGCCACAGAGGTCTTGTGCGTTGACGGTGGAGCTTCTCTGCATACTTTGCACCGCCAGCTCAAGCAATGGGTGCGGGAAGTTAATGCAGCAGAACCACCCGTCGAGTCACGCAAGCCTCTAAAATGGTCCGGCACGCCTATCATCTTTGATATTGAGGACCACCCAGATCGCATAACTGCGGTCGGGTGCTTGCCGATGTTGGTCTCACCAACTATCCGCAACCTCAAGGTCACTAATATGTTAGTTGACGGCGGGGCCGGCTTGAACCTGATCTCCTCCGCGGTGCTCCAGAAACTCCAGATCCCTGACAGCGAGCTCGGAGAGACCGGTACATTTCAAGGAATCAACCCGAGAAGGAGCAAGCTGAAGGGAAAGATCACGTTGCCGGTAACATTTGGTAGCGAGTTGAACTTCAGGACTGAGAGGGTTACGTTTGATGTTGCTGACTTTCCATTGCCTTACAATGGAATCCTTGGCCGTCCAGCACTCGCCAAGTTCATGGCAGCCTCTCACTATGCATACAATGTTCTGAAGATGCCAGGCCCGATAAGTGTCATCTCTGTCCCTGGCGACAAGAAGGATGCCCTTATCTGCGCCGACAAGATATACCGGGAAGCAGCAGCCGCAACAGATCGCAAATCACTTGCCGCTGAAGCTCCCGGGGGGAAGAAGAAGACCAAGTCCGGCAAGAGCTCTGATGCCCACTCCAGCAAGCGCACCTCTTCGGAGTGAAGCGCTACCGTTGAGGACGCACCATCGAGCTCCGCCGGCAAGTGTAAGAAGGCAATGGCAGCTCCACCTGAGACCAAGAAGGTGTCCGCCAAGGAGGACGGCACTGGTGGTACCTTCACCATCAGTGCCACTCTCGACCCCAAATAGGAAAGCGCGCTCGTTGCTTTCCTGCGGGCGAATGTCGACGTGTTTGCGTGGCAACCGTCTGACATCCCCGGTGTTCCCAGGAAAGTAATTGAGCACCACCTTGCCGTCTGTCCTCATGCGCGGCCCGTCAAGCAGAAAGTCAGGAAACAGGCAGTGGAGCGCCAAGAATTCATTGCAGAAGAAATCAAGAAGTTGGAAGCAGCAGGCCTTGTCAGAGGAGTGCTCCATCCCACGTGGTTGGCCAATCCTGTAGTCGTGCGCAAGGCTAACGGAAAATGGAGGCTTTGTATCAACTTCACTGATGTCAATAAAGCTTGTCCCAAAGACCCATTTCCTTTACCGCGCATCGACCAGATTGTTGACTCCACGGCCGGATGTGACTTGCTTTCATTTCTTGACGCATACTCAGGATACCATCAGATCTTCATGGCAGAAGAGGATGAAGAGAAGACCGCATTCATCACCCCGTGTGGCACGTACTGTTTCATACGGATGCATTTCGGATTGAAGAATGCTGGTTCAACATTTGCAAGGGTATTCCACCACGCTTTTGAGCCGCAAATGCATAGAAATGTGGAAGCCTACATGGATGACATAGTAGTCAAGAGCAAGGACAGGGCGACCCTGATTCAAGATTTGGACGAAACATTTGCAAATCTGCGCAGGATCAACCTCAAGCTTAACCCCGAGAAGTGCGTGTTTCGAGTCCCTTCCGGCAAGCTTCTCGGGTTCTTCGTGTCTCAGCGGGGAAATGAAGCCAATCCCGACAAGATCAAGGCCATTGAGCAGATCGAAGCACCAAAGCGCGTCAAGGATGTACGAAGGCTTGCCGGTTGCGTGGCTGCTCTCAGCAGGTTTATCTCTAGATCTGCTGAGCGCGCACTGCCGTTTTTCAAAATATTGAAAAAGGCAGGTCCAATGAAATGGACTCCGGAGGCGGAGGCTGCGCTGCAGGACTTGAAGAGATACCTGTCCTCCAATCCAACACTTGTCGCACCTAAGCCACAAGAGAAGTTGCTGCTATATATAGCGGCAACCAATCAAGTGGTTAGTGCTGCGTTAGTGGCGGAGAGGGAGGCAGATGATGAGCCAGCAACCGCGGCAGATGCATCCAACGACAAGCAGGGGGCTTCGCCGACAAGCTCTGGTCCCGACAAGGATGGATCTGCGCAGGAGCATGGTAAGATGCAGAAGAGAATGGTGCAGCGCCCAGTTTACTTTGTCAGTTCCCTTCTGCAAGGGGCTAGGTCAAGGTACTCTGGTGTGCAGAAGTTGCTTTTCGGCCTTCTCATGGCCTCGAGAAAGCTGCGCCATTACTTCCAAGCACATGAGATCACAGTCGTCACTCGTTTTCCGCTGAAGAGGATACTGCAAAATCCAGAAGCAACAGGAAGGATTGTGGAGTGGGCACTGGAACTGTCAAGCTTTGGCCTCAAGTTTGAAAGTACTTCAACTATCCAAAGCAGAGCATTGGCAGAATTTATAGCAGAATGGACGCCAACACCAGATGAAGAAATTCCAGAGACGAGCATCCCCGTCAAGGAGGCAAGCAAAGAGTGGCTGATGTACTTTGATGGTGCATTCTCGCTGCAAGGCGCCGGTGCGGGCGTGCTGCTTGTCGCACCCACCGGAGAGCACCTCAAGTACGTAGTCCAGATGCACTTTCCCAAGGAGCAAGCAACCAACAATACTGCAGAGTATGAAGGATTGCTTGCCGGTCTCAGGATCGCAGCAGACCTTGGGATCAAGAAGCTCATTGTCAGGGGTGACTCACAGCTTGTCGTCCGCCAAGTGAACAAGAACTATCAGAGTCCATTGATGGAAGCATATGTTGATGAAGTGAGAAAGCTAGAAGAGCACTTTGACGGCCTACAAATGGAGCATGTCCCGAGAGCTCAGAATGACATTGCTGATGGCCTGTCGAAGTGCGCCGCACTAAAGTTACGTGTGGAACCAGGGATCTTTGTGCTCAAGCTGACTCAACCATCCGTAACGACATCAACTAGACAGAGCAAGAAGAGGAAGTTGATTTCTGGAGACTACTTTCCGGCAGAGCTCCCCGAAGCCGCCGCCAAGAAGGTCCCCAAGATCAACAGCAAGGATGCTGAGGAGCAGTCTGCTCCGGCAAGCCTTATGGTTTGTTCCGTCGTAGCAGACGCTCCCGACAAGTTTTGCTCCGGCAAGCTTGTCGGGGAACATCAAGCTCCGGCAGAGCCACAGGTTCTCCCCGTAGAAGCGAATGTTCCCATAGCAGCAGATGTGCCTTTAGTCCTTGTTGTCGAGCCGCAAGCTCCAGCATGGGCACAGCAGATTGTCCATTTCCTTCAGACGGGAGAACTTCTCGAAGAGCAAGAAGAAGCGGAAAAAGTAGCCCGGCAGTCAAGTATGTACCAGTTTGTCGACAGCACACTGTACAGAAGAAGACTCAACGGTGTGAAATTGAAGTGTATTTGCCGGGAAGACGGACAAAAGCTGTTGGCAGAGATACATGGAGGCATATGTGGTCACCACATTGGCGCAAGAGCACTTGCCGGCAAGGCTTTCCGGCAAGGTTTCTTTTGGCCGACAGCCCTCCAGGATGCAACTGCACAAGTAACCAAGTGTGAAGCGTGCTAGTTCCATTCCAAGCAGATACACCAGCCAGCTCAAGCTCTCCAGACGATCCCTTTATCCTGGCCATTTTCGGTCTGGGGGCTCGATATCCTCGGCCCTTTTCCCCGAGCTGTCGGGGGCTTTGAGTACTTGTACGTTGCAATCGACAAGTTCACAAAGTGGCCGGAAGTGGAACCAGTGAGGAAGGTGACAGCACAGTCAGCAGTCAAGTTCTTCAGGTCGATTGTTTGTCGTTTCGGGATCCCTAATAGAATCATCACCGACAACGGCACGCAATTCACGAGCCGCACCTTCATGCAGTACGTCCAAGATCTTGGCGCCAAGGTCTGCTTCGCTTCTGTTGCTTATCCGAGAAGCAACGGTCAAGCGGAGAGGGCAAATGTTGAAGTGCTGCGCGGGCTCAAGACCAGAACTTTCGACAGGCTGCACAAGTGCGGAAGAAACTGGATCGAGGAGCTGCCGGTGGTTCTTTGGTCGATCAGGACAACGCCAAATCGAGCCACTGGCCAGGCACCTTTCGCTCTAGTCTATGGAGCAGAGGCAGTTCTCCCCACGGAACTCGTATACGGGTCACCTCGAGTGCTCGCTTATGATGAGCTTGAGCAAGAGCAGCTGCGACAAGATGACGCGCTGCTCCTTGAGGAGGATCGTCTTCAGGCTGCTGTACGAGCTGCTCAATACCAGCAAGCTTTGCACCGCTACCATAGCCGCAAAGTTAATGCCAGAAGCTTCGAGGAAGGCGACCTTGTTCTTCGGCGCGTTCAATCCGCCAAGAATTCCAACAAGTTGACGCCGAAGTGGGAAGGCCCTTACCGGGTGAAACGAGTCACTAGGCCTGGCGCTGTCTGCCTTGAGACCGAAGATGGCACTCCGGTGAGCGACTCCTGGAACATTGAGCATCTTCGTAAGTTTTACCCGTAGGGCGCGGTTGCCGGAACCCGTTCCGGCAATCACCTTTTGTACAAGTCTTGCCGATGTTGCATGTAATCCTTTGTACAAAGCCGGGCGCAGATCCCGTGCATAAGTAAAGCTCATGTGCTCCGCACATCTTGTCAATTTCATGCATTATATTCTTTCTTGCATGCATTATCTGACACTTTGTGCAGCACCTACCCCCGGTAAGCAATAACGAGCCGAAAGGCTCCATATCTTTACTTTCTCTTCTTTCTTTTTCTCAACAAAGGAAAAGAAGGGTCCCTCGCACACAAGTTTGCCGGGGGGAAGGAGAAGATTATGATGTGGACCAGGCGTCGTTTAAGGAAGTTTCGCCTTGCCGGGAAGCAAACGACAGAAAAGCTAAGTTGCCAAAGTTTGAGCAATTGGTTCTAATTTTTAAGTTATCTTCCTCGAACGACCGTACTTTGTATGGAAAACCTGTGCGCGGAGGAACCAACTCGTAGCTAGTTGCGCCCTTACGTTGTTTCGAGTCCGCTCAACAACTTAAGTGTGCTGCATCCAGTCGTGACAAGGTTTCTTGTCGGAAGCGGCACCGCCAGCAGGCTGCTGATGTCCCGCACTCAACGCTCGCGGCTCGGGTGCCTGCGCCGACAAGTTCCCTAAAAGCGTAGGGTAAAAACATACAAAGGAAGGAATCTAGTAAAGGAAATAACATAGCAATTGATATCAGAAATAGAGTTATATTACAAGATAGCTTGTCGCAGCTCTAATAAATTGTTCTCGTGACATGGCCAGCAGCGACAAAGAGAAAAGGAAATGGGCGGCCTAGTCTACGCGATCGCCCTCAACTCTCTTGATCTCGCTCACCTTGTCCACAATGGGTGCGACAAGGGCCTTGAGCGCATCCCGATCAGCATCCGACGGCAAGGATTTGAGGACGTTGGTGAGGTTGAGGCCTGGATTGCGGAAGGCCACCTTCATCAGCACCTTCTGGAGAGCCCCCGTGCAAATCCTGCGCGACTCGTCGGTCAGCTGCTTTGGGATCCTCTCCCGGAGTCGCTAGAGGGCCGTCGCCACGCCTTTGAAGAACAGGCTGAGCTTGGCGCTGGGTTGGAGATGCTCGTCGGAGGGATACCCAAAATCCTCTATCCCCAGCTGCGCCAACTCCCCGTCAATGGCAGCGGCATCATCCAAAAGACCTTCAGTCCAATGCTCCACTGTCTCCTTGAAGGCGTCGTGGGCGGCAGCAGCATTTGCCAGCAGCGCCTCGTCGGCCTTGATCTTCTCCGACAAGGTCACCTCTCGCTCCCTGGTGACGTCCAGCGTCTGAGTCAACGTGGCCAGATTTAGCTCGAGATCCGCATTGGAATCCTTGGCGGCGCTAAGCTCCTTGCTCCTCTCTGCAAGAAGGCCTTGCAGCTCACCATGAGCGGAAGCATCCTTCTCGCGCTCACGCTTGAGCACGGCGAGTTCCTCGCCGCCCGCCCGGAGATCTGCCTCCAGCTGCGCCACCTTCACCTCCAGCTCTTTCTTGGCGGCCTCAGCAGCTGCGGCGGCGTCCTTTGCTTCCTTGAGCGCCCCGCCAATCGCTTGCTCGCGCTCGGCAAGCTCCTCCTCGTAGCTGTCAAGGTTGGCCTTCCGCTGCACCAACTCACCTTCTCGCGCGGACTGCTTCTCGGCAGCAAGCCTTTGTTCCTCCTCAGCTTTGGCCTTCTCGAGAAGGAAGGCTGTACGCTCCTCGGTGAGTCGCTCCCGCTCCTGTGCCAGGGACCGGAGAGCTTCTTGATTGAGGCCCCAGAGCTCCTCCACGCGTTTCTCCATATCGACTCCCGCCTTCGCGACAAGCGCTTCCCGGGAAGCCAGCTTGGCTTGTCGTGCGCGGTAGAGTGACAGCAGCTTCCGCAGCAGCTGCTCCTCCTCAGGCTCGCCACTGCTGCTACTTGGCGTGTCGACCAACGACAGCCCGGCGGAGGCGAGCAGCTCCTCATCGACAGTTTCTCCTTCGACCGGCGCCCTGGAGCTCGATGCCCAAGGGAGTTTGATGAAGATACCGTCGCCGGCCTTCAAGTAGGCGCCGGGCTGGGGCTCTTCGGAGCCTGGCTCTGCAGCAGCGGCGGAGGGATTGGCGGTTGGCGCAGCGCCTGGCGCTCCTGCGGCCTCAGGGCCGTCAGTGTGATCGCCCGACCCCTCGCCAGCTTTTGCGGCGGCAGCCTTGGCGGCCTCTTCACCGGCGGGCTCATCAGCACCGGCCCCTTCTTCGGTGGCGGCGGCGTCGTCGTTGCTGCCACGCGTGCCTTCCTCGCCGGCGTCCTCAATCTCCATTGGCTCCGCAGCAGATGGATCTGAAGAACGAAGAAGGGAGAAAAGTCAAGCAAAAATCCAAGAAAGGAAATTCAGAAGAAAAAGAGCCCAAGGGAAGTTTTCAGGCAAAGAGATTACCTGCACTAGGATCTGCGGTCGCGGTCTCAACCGCCGGAGGATCGCTAGTGTCGTCCCTTGCCAGAGAACTGTCCCTTGCCGGGGAGTTCTCCCTTGACGGAGAGCGCTCCCTTGCCGGGGACTCCTCCCTTGGCGGCGTAGTCGAAGCTGATGGCACTTCGGGAGCAGCTTCCGGGCACTCCTGGTGAGGTTGTTCAGCTCCTACACAAATCAACAGTCAAGATATCATTAGAGAAAAGAGCACCCATGCGCGCCCTACAGCAGGAAGTAAACTATAAACTTACGCTGGGGGCTGCGCTGGGGACTGCTCTCGCGAGTAGTTGCCGGGTCCATCAAGGTGGTCTCAGACACACCACCTGCTGACACGGTGGATCATCTTCGATGACAATCACTGGGGCCTTGGCTCTCTTCGGCGCTCTCTGGGCCAGCGTCCTGAAAAGGCATGGATTCAGATCGAAGCAAGTCAGATACAAGACGAAAGCAACAAAAGCAACAAGAATTGAAGAACTACTAGAGCACCAAAGAAACTTACTCTTCCTCTTCCTCGTCGGAGCTGAGCGCGGAGAGGTCGAAGTCCGGCTCTCCTCCGGTGCGGCGAGGCGGAGGAGAAGGTTCCCTTGCCCGCTTGGCAGGGGCGGTAGCGGTGGACCGGGAAGATCCCACTCCAGTTGCCGCAGCAGTGTGAGGCGCTCCTGCGGCAACAGTACTTGCCGCGGTAGAGCGTGTCGCACGGCTCGGCGGCTGTTGGCTCGTTTGTCGCCCCGCTACGTCCCTGGCCCTGTGGAGACGCCTTCTTGGTGCAGCTGGGGGCTCCACTTGCGGCACGGTATCTGAAGATTCGGGCCCGACAAGGTCTCCCTCGCCGGGCTCGCTCGGTTCGTCTTTAGGACCGGCAAGCTCTTCCTCGCCGGCAAACTCCTCGCGCTCGGCAAGGCTTGCCGCCTCTGCCGCCTCTGCCTCCTCCACGGTGAACCCGAACGCGCCCGCGGCAGCTGCTGCCGCAGCCTCTTCCGCCCTAGTGGCGATGTGCTGCAGCTCCGCGTCGGTAGTATCGCGGGTGAGGCTCTTCTGTTCGTCGGCGCGGACCGGCACTTCTACCAAGTCGTCGAAGAACGCTTGTACGACGTCATCCGCAGGTTCTTGCCAAGTTGGGGCGATTCCGTGTGAATCGCACAACGGCATCATCGCGCGGATCCGGTCAAGCGACGAATTGTTGCACAGCGGAACGACGCTCCTCGGCAGCGTGAATGGATGTTGGCGATCTCGTTTAAACAACTCCAGGAGCATCGCATCCAGCTCCAGGACGGTGAAGTTGAAGTTGAGGCCCGGGCGCAGCCTCATGATATCCGCCGAGTTCTTGAACTCCCAGGCGGGTCTCCCCCTCTCCTGCAGGGGGGCGATGCGGCAGCGAAGGAAATCTGCGCCAACGGCGCCTACGGTGAGCCCGGCAAGCCTGAGGCGAAGGATCCTGGTGATGGCGATCTTTAGCCTCTCGTCTTCCGGGGCCACGTTGCTCCAATCATTACCACGCACTATTGGGGCTTGGCGCAGGGCAGTGAACGGCTGCGGGTTCTCCTCGACGATCCAGCACCACTCCGCTCTCCACTCCTCCCACTTGCTGTGGAGCTCACCCTCCAGATACGCCTCCTTCTTGCCGACTCTCGAGATCCAGGCGATCCCTCCGGCAAGCGGCTCTCCTCTCTCGACCCGAGGCATGAAGAAATGGCGGAAAAGGGCTACATTTGGGTGGACTCCGACAAAGTTTTCGCACAAATGTGCGAAAACTGCCATGGTCAGGACGGCGTTGGGGGTGAAATCAAGGAGGCGGAACCCGTAGGTGTTCATGATGTCGCAGAAGAAATCAGAAAAGGGCGGGCAGAGCCCGCAATAGAAGAACAATGCGAAGAACGGGTACCCGCTTGGAGCCAGTGCCGAAGCTGCAGCCGGGAGTACCCTCGTGCGCGGATGCGCACGCGTCTCCGTCGACCAGAAGAGGTAGTAGTACTCCCTCATCTCCTGCGCACCGAGCTGAGGGGGGAAGAGGGCCCGCTCCTTCCGCAGCGCCGCGAGCCGCTGCGCCTCGGCCGACTTCACGCCCTTCCCCTTGTCGGCTTTTGGAGCCATGGCGGAGGTGCTGGGGGAGATCGGCGGCGTTGGTGATGCTAGTGGCAATGGGGGGCGGGGCGCTGCTCTCTTTCTGCTTCGAGAAGAGGAGGGGAGCGGCGGAGATTTCTGGAGTTGGAGCAACAACCGGCAAGATGGGCGAACTGCCCCTGTTTCCCCTGCTTATAAAGAGGGAGGGGGCGGACGTTTCGCCCTTCCGAATAAAGAAACCACCCACGATCTCTCCCACGACGCCGCATTCAACGCGTGCCGTTAGGGGAGGGCGCGGTGGATACGGAGCAAGATTCGGCGTAACCCAGGCCGCGTGTGCCCGTGCCCTGTTTTGGGCCTAGCCCAACAGCGCTCGGCACCGTGTATGGCCCAGGCCCGGGGGCTCCTGTCGGCGTACTAGAATAGGGGTACCCTAGTACCCCGAACTTGTGCACGGGCAGTTGCAGCACCCCGCGGCAAGGCTTGCCGGGCGACCGCCAAGGTCCTAAGCGGTTCCCTTGGAGCCATTCAAGAACAAAGTATTTAAGCTCAGGAGACAAGGCCCCGGCAAGAGGAGCTTGCCGGGAAGGCCAACCAAGGCATCCCAAGGAACTTGCCGCGACGCGCCACGCGTCCCGGCAAGGCAACAAGGCCCCGGCAAGAGGAGCTTGCCGGGAAGACCAACCAAGGCATCTCGAGGCCCGGTGAGCGACAAGCTTCCGGGCCCAACAAGACAACGACCGCGGCAAGGCGCTTGCCGCGGCAAGCGGCCACTCTATGCCCACGCTCCAGCGCATCCACCAACGTGTCGCTCTGGGGGCCTTTCCAGGCGCGCGTGGCGGAAGGCTGTGCAGCCAGCGGTGCGCGGTGGCATGCGAAGCTGACAAGACTGCCATCGTTGCGAGCGGTGGCGTCCCTGACGGTACCTTTCTGCACTGTTTGGGCGACGCAGACGGGCATTTAAGGCCTTTGTCCCCTGCCATCAGGGTTAGGTAGGATGCACTATACAGGTAGCTGTACCAACCACCTCTCTTTTTACACTTTTACCCTTCTCTATGTTGCCACCTGTCGGTGACCCCTTTAGCGTATAAAAGGAGGCCCATGCGCAACGTAGGGGGGGGGGGTTCGGCTCATTCGTAAGCCAGAAAAACACTTAGTTCGCTCTCTCGAGCAAGAACACAATAGAATCAGACAAGCAGCAGTAGGAGTATTATCTCTCCGGAGAGCTCTGAAGCTGGGTAAACTGCTCGTGTGCTTCGCCTCGATCCGCTCTTCGTGCGATCTCCGCCCCCCGCCGAACCGAAAGGGGCCACGGTCCACCGACCCCATAGGTGTTCATGGATCAGTTTCCCCGACATTAGGTCATCCACTTGAGGGAAATTTTCTACTATCCTACAAACCTCTGCACTTGGAGGCCCAACAATGTCTACAAGAATAAGGTTGTGTAGTAGACATCAAGCTCTTTTCTGGCGCCGTTGCCGGGGAGGCTAGGTAAGCGGCACTCATACCCCGTCAACTAAGCTCTTTTCTGGCGCCGTTGTTGGGGAGGTGAGTACTTGAAGGTATATCTTTAGATCTTGCAATCAAATCTTTTTGTTTCTTGTTTTATCACTAGTTTAGTCTATAAAAGAAAACAACAAAAAAATGGATTTGAGTTTGTCTCATACGCTTCATCTTTTTAATATCTTTCGTTAGTATGATGAAAAGGAAAATTGTGCTCAAGTGCTAGAAGAAGAAATTTATAAAATGCTTGATACTAAATCTTTGTATGATGAGCATGATTGCAATGTTGTTAGTATGAATTCCTTGAATATCCATGATGCTAATGATATGCAAAGCCACAAGCTTGGGGAAGCTATGTTTGATGAATATGATATATTTTGTCCCCCAAGTTTTGATGAGCAAATTTGTTATGATGATAGCATGCCTCCTACTTATGATGATTATATTGATTAAAGTGGGTTTGGAAGAGTGTCAACTTTAGGAAGTAATGATCCCACTATTTTGGAGGATGTTGAATCTTATTCTGATGAATATGAAGTGGATTTGGAAGAGTGTCAACTTTATTTAGTGATGATTCCACTATTTCGGAAGAGTTTCCAATTGATTATGAGAACAAAGTTGCTATCTATGATGATTATTGTGATGATTTATATGCTATTAAGAATAATGATAACCATGAAACCTGTCATCATGATTTTAGTTTTCAATTGGATTACGCTTCACATGATAATTATTTTGTTGAGTTTGCTCCCACTACTATTGGTGAGAATAAATTTGCTTATGTGGAGAGTAGTAAAATTTCTATGCAAGTAGATCATGAAAAGAATGATTTATGTGTTGGTTATATTTTTGTATTCATTCATGATGCTACTAAAAATTATTATGACGGAGGAACATATGCTTGTAGGAATTTCAATAATATCAAGTTTCCTCTCTATGTGTTGAAAATCTTGAAGCTATGCTTGTTTTACCTTCCTATTCTAGTTGATTATTGTTCCCATAAGTTGTTCGCTCACAAAATCCCTATGAATAGGAAGTGGGTTAGACTTAAATATGCTAGTCATATGCTTCATGATGCTCTCTTTATGTTTCAATTCTTATCTTTTATGTGAGCATCATTGAAATCATCATGCCTAGCTTGGGGCGTTAAACGATAGCGCTTGTTGGGAGGCAACCCAACGTTATTTTTGTTCTTTACTTTTTGTTCCTGTACAGTATTAAATAATTCATCTAGCCTCTGGTTAGATGTAGTTTTATGTTTTAATTAGTGTTTGTGCCAAGTAGAACCTTTGGGAATACTTGGGTGAAGTCTTTATGATCATGCTGTAAAAAACAGAAACTTTAGCGCTCACGAGATTAGCTGCCATTTTTTACTAGATAGGTTGATTCTTTTTGCAGATTATTAATATACAAATTCCTCAGGTCCAACAATTTATTTCAGAATTTTTTGAGTTACAGAAGTATTCGAATGATACAGATTACTACATACTATTCTGTTTTTGACAGATTCTGTTTTCTATGTGTTGTTTGCTTATTTTGATGAATCTATGAGTAGTATCGGAGGGTATGAACCATAGAGAAGTTGGAATATAGTACATATTACACCAATATGAATTTAGAATGAGTTCACAACAGTATGTAAGTGGTGATTTATTTTCTTATACTAACGGAGCTTACGAGATTTGTGTTGAGTTTTGTGTGGTCGAAGTTTTCAAGTTTTGGGTAAAGATTCGATGGACTATGGAATAAGGAGTGGAAAGAGCCTAAGCTTGGGGATTCCCAAGGCACCCCAAGGTAATATTCAAGGATAACCCAGAGCCTAAGCTTGGGGATGCCCCGGATGGCATCCCCTCTTTCGTCTTCGTTCATCGGTAACTTTACTTGGAGCTATATTTTTATTCATCACATGATATGTGTTTTGCTTGGAGCATCATTTTATTTTGTTAGTATTTGCTTGCTTTTATTTAGAATAATGTTTTGCATCTATATTTTCAATTAAAATTTCAAGGATAGCATTTACCATGCTTATTTTGCTAGTATACATGTTGCTGTTTGAAAACAGAAAGTTTACCGCTGTTGCAAAAATTCCCTAGAAAAGTCATAGAACGATATAATGTTGAATTTTTTTGCTTATTGAGATCTGATAAATCTTCTACAGCATAGTATTTTTATCATAATTTTTGGAGTTAGGGAAGTATTGATACTCTTGCATTCTTTACAGATTGTACTGTTTTGACAGATTGCTGTTATGTTTGCATTGTTTGCATATGTTTGCTTGTTTAATGATTCTATTTGAGGATAGGAGTATTAAATATGCAGAGACATTTAGTATTCAATGTGGAATAATAATTTTAGTATTTGTTACCATAGAAAATGGTAAGGTTTTGCATTGGTTTATACTAACCTATCTCACGAGTTCTTGTTGAGTTTGGTGTGGATGAAGCTTTTGATGAAAAGAGAAACCATGATATGAGAGGAATTAAGGAGACACAAAAGTTCAAGCTTGGGGATGCCCAAGGCACCCCAAGATAATATTTCAAGAAGTCTCAAGCATCTAAGATTGGGGATGCCCCATTAGGCATCCCACCTTTCTTTTTCAACAACTATCGGTTAGTATCGGTTGAGCCTAAGTTTTTGCTTCTTCACATGAGTTGTGCTATCCTTGCAATGTCATTTTATTTTGCTTTGCTTGCTGTTTGAATAAGATACCAAGATCTGAAGTTCTTAAATGAGAGAGAGTCTTCACATAGTTACATAATTATTTAACTACTCATTGATCTTCACTTATATCTTTTTGGAGTAGTTTGTCATTTACTCATGTGCTTCACTTATATCCTATGAGTAAATGGTTGAATGAGTTGAATGTCATAAATCTGAAATTATATATGTTTCATTTGCTTATCCCATGCGGAGTAATGACTTCACATTTAGAAGTAGAGGTTGTAAATTTATTGAAGGTTAGCAAGCATTGTATTGGACATTTGAACAATTCATGAAAGAATATTGAAGGAATAGAGATTTCACATATAAATATACTATCCTAGACATCTTTTATGATTGTGAGCACTCATTAAGTATGACATGCTAAAGAGTTGATGTTGGACAAGGAAGACAACATAATGGGTTATGTTTTCTCACATCTCAGTTAAAGTATATTGTCATGGATCATTCAAACATGTTGAACTTGCCTTCCCCCCTCATGCTAGCCAAAATTCCTTGCACCAAGTAGAGATACTACTTGTGCTTCCAAATATCCTTAAACCCAGTTTTTTCCATGAGTGCCCATCATACCTACCTATATGCAGTATTTACCTGCCATTCCAAGTAAATTTGCATGTGCCAAACTCTAAACGTTCAAATAATAATCTGCTTTGTATGCTTGAATCGCTCATGTAGCGACTGGGGGCTGTCAGTATCTTCCATGCTAGGTGGGTTATTCTCAATATGAGTGGATTCCGCTCATCATTCACGAGAAAAATGGCTGGTAACCGGGATGCCTAGTCCCATGATCAAAAGATCAAAATCAAATCAAAAATAATTAAAACAAAACTCCCCCAGGATTGATGTTAGTTGGAGGCACCCATTGTTTCGGGCAAGCCATGGATTGATGATTGTTGGTGGAGGGGGAGTAAAATCTTTACCATTCTGTTTGGGAACCGCCTATAATGTATGTAGTATGGAAGATATTGGGAACTCTTGGTTGTTATGTTGACAATGAGATCATACCTCTCAAAATTATTTATCTCTATTTCAAAATCGAGCTTTGGCACCTCTGCACATCCATGCTTCCCTCTGCGAAGGGCCTATCTTTTACTTTATGTCTTTTACTTTATGCAAGAGTCAAGATGATCTTCACCTTTCCCTTTTTTCATTTTATCCTTTGGCAAGCACCTTGTGTTGGAAAGATCCTGATATATATATCCAATTGGATGTAAGTTAGCATGAACTATTATTGTTGACATCACCCAAAGGTGAATACGTTGGGAGGCAACATTATAAGCCCCTATCTTTCTCAGTGTCTGATTAAAACTCAATAACCACAAGTATTGCGTGAGTGTTAGCAATTGTAGAAGACTATATGATAGTTGAGTATGTGAAGTTTGCTAAATCAAAGCTCTGACATAGACCCTTCCTAAAAATAAGATGAATTGCAATTGTTTGATGACTAAGAATGAAGTTTGCTAGTTTTCAAGAAAGTTTATGGTCTATGCTTTAACATGTGAATAGCTTGTTACTTGATCGTGAGAAGTTTTATGAGATGAACTATTGTTATGACATATAATCATGCTAGGAAAGGTGATTGAAATTATCATTGATCAAACTTGTGCACCTGCTAGCATTCACACTTCATAAATTCTTTCTTTTATCATTTACCTACTCGAGGACGAGTAGAAATTAAGCTTGGGGATGTTGATACGTCTATAACGTATCTATAATTTATGAAGCATTCATGCTATTATACTATCTGTTTTGAATGATTACGAGCTTTATTATACACTTTTATATTACTTTTGGGACTAACCTAATAACTGGAGGCCCAACCCATATTGATGTTTTATTGCTTGTTTCAGTATTTCGAAGAAAAGGAATATCAAACAGAGTCCAAATGGAATGAAACCTTCGGGAGCGTGATTTTTTGGAAAGGATATGATCCGAGAGACTTGGAGTCCAAGCCAGGGAAGGTTCGAGGAAGCCAGGAGATAGGAGGGCGCGCCCACCCCCTGGGCGCGCCCCCCTCTCTCCTGGGCCCCTCAAGGCTCCCCCGACCGACTTCCTTCGCCTATATAAGTCCACGTACCCTAAAAACATCGAAACAGAAGATAGATCGGGAGTTCCGCCGCCGCAAGCCTCTGTAGCCACCAAAAACCTCTCGGAAGCCCGTTCTAGCACCCTGCCGGAGGGGGAACCCATCACCGGTGGCCATCTTCATCATCCCGACGCCCTCCATGACGAGGAGGGAGTAGTTCACCCTCAGGGCTAAGGGTATGTACCAGTAGCTATTTGTTTGATCTCTCTCTCTCTCTCTTGTGTTCTCTCTATGGCACGATCTTGATGTATCGTGAGCTTTGCTATTATAGTTGGATCTTATGATGTTTCTCCCCCTCTACTCTCGTGTGATGAATTGAGTTTTCCTCTTGAAGTTATCTTATCGGATTGAGTCTTTATTGATTTGAGAACACTTGATGTATGTCTTGTCGTGCGTATCTATGGTGACAATGGGATATCACGTGATCCACTTGATGTATGTTTTGGTGATCAACTTGCGGGTTCCTCCCATGAACCTATGCATAGGGGTAGGCACATGTTTTCATCTTGACTCTCCGGTAGAAACTTTGGGGCACTCTTTGAAGTACTTTGTGTTGGTTGAATAGATGAATCCGAGATTGTGTGATGCATATCGTATAATGATACCCATGGATACTTGAGGTGACGCTGGAGTATCTAGGTGACATTAGGGTTTTGGTTGATTTGTGTCTTAAGGTATTATTCTAGTATGAACTCTATGATAGATTGAACCGAAATAATAGCTTTATGTTATTTTACTACGGACCCTTGAATAGATAGATCAAAAAGGATAACTTTGAGGTTGTTTCGTATCCTACCATAATCTCTTCGTTGGTTCTCTGCTATTAGTGGCTTTGGAGTGACTCTTTGTTGCACGTTGAGGGATAGTTATGTGATCCAATTATGTTATTATTGTTGAGAGAACTTGCACTAGTGAAAGTATGAACCTTAGGCCTTGTTTCCTACCATTGCAATACCGTTTACGCTCACTTTTATCGCTTTCTACCTTGCTATTTTTATATTTTTAGATTACAAAAACCTTTATCTACCATCCATATTGCACTTGTATCACCATCTCTTCGCCGAACTAGTGCACCTATACAATTTACCATTGTATTGGGTGTGTTGGGGACACAAGAGACTCTTTGTTATTTGGTTGCAGGGTTGTTTGAGAGAGACCATCTTCCTCCTATGCCTCCCACGGATTGATAAACCTTAGGTCATCCACTTGAGGGAAATTTGTTATTGTCCTACAAATCTCTACACTTGGAGGCCCAACAATGTCTACAAGAAGAAGGTTGTGTAGTATACATCACTTAGCTTTATTGTCGTCGTGCGAACGCTTGCTGCACCTGCTGACGGAGTTGCTCGCTTCGTTGACTTCTTCTTTGGAAGCCATGGCGATAAGGAGCTGCTCGACCAGCTGCTAAACCAGATTCTCACTACTGCGCCCCCTACCTGGCGCGCCAAAGATGTCGGTGGAAAACGACGCCTATGGGATCACAAGAATGCCTACTACGGTTGCGGGGTGCTGGGTCGTTAGGAGAGCGGGATCAACAGTCAGTACAAGCACGCGGGTTGTTTACCCAGGTTCGGGCCACAAGGATGCGTAACACCCTAGTCCTGCTTTGATGTGTATATCCGTGTTCTTGGAGTTCTTGAGCTAGCTACAATGAGCGTAACTTGTCCAAGGGGCCGAATCCCTCTCCTGGATGCCTTGGGCCTCCTTTTATAGGCAAGGGGATCGCCACAGTGGCACACAGGAGGTGGCATCGGGGTACTGTGGCTAAGCCTATCGCTTGCCATTACGGGTCAAGATGCATTTAATGCGCCTCTGACGTGTCCCATTCACTTTACCGTCGCTTCGTCTTGTCTTGACACGCACCTGGGCCATCGAGGCGGTCAGCGACATATAGGCTGGCTGGCTGCTGAGGTGGCGCGATGGTAGGGCCTTCACGAAGATTTGCATGCCACCACGTAGGCATGCGTTGAATTGGCCGAGAAGCCTCATGCCGACATGCAAACGCCTACCCAGCTGGTGGGCTGGCAGCTGCATGGGAGTGGTGGTAGAAACTTGGCAGGTGCGGGCCTGGCTGTGGCCTCGCGGATGTCCTCGGCAAGGGCCTTGCCGGGGCCCCGGCAAGGGTCTTGCCGTGGCGTTGCGGTCGTCCCCGGCAAGGATCTTGCCGGGGGTCTTGTGGGTTTCCTCGGCAAGGATCTCGCCGAGGTTCGTCGTCTTCTAATCTTCTTATGATTTGGAGTGTTTCTTATCTTCACAAAGATCTGCATGCCATCATGGAGGCGCCTCCCGAGCCCAGGTCCCAACATGGTTGGCGGTGTCGGAAAAACTGGGGCTCAAGGGTGGCGCGCTCCACTGGCATCGGGTAAGCTGCCCCGGCAAGGTCCTTGCCGGGGCCGTGGGGGTATCCCCGGCAAGGGTCTTGCCGGGGGAAACCACCCCGCCTTCTTGCTCTTTATGCCTCCATCTTGGCGTTGCTTTGGCCATCTTGCGGCTTTGATTTCCTGTCTCTGCCCTGCTTAAGTGTGGCCGTGGGCGCGGCTTTGGCTGCCCGTGCACAAATAAGGGGAACAAAGGAGTGCCCCTACTTTGGTACACCGACAGTTATCAACAAGTAAATCATCATCACCTAGCAAATCATCTTCATCACTATTGAAATCAACATACTCAGGGTGTGATACCTTTGGGCCTTTAGCCATGAAGCATCTTCCAATTCCTTCATTTGGTGAGTCAAATATGTCATAGGAGTTGGTTGACACAAGTGCTAGACCGGCAACACCTTCACCTTGAGTATATTCGGAGTCGGAGTGATAACTTCTTTCGGAGTGATGGTCGGAATTGGACCCGGATACCCATTCACCAACGTGAGCTTGATGTCTTTGTTTTTTGTAGCTCTTTGATGATTTGTCCTTCCTTTCCGAATCCTTGCTTCTCCGGGAGGTTCTTCGTTCACAACAATCATGTCTACTCCTTCTCTCTCTTGGTGGTGATTCTTCTCTTCTACTTCTTCTTTTAGGTGAATCTTCTCTTCTTTTGTAGGGAGACGTACACTCATTGGAGTAGTGTCCAGGTCTTCCACAATTGTAGCAATTACGTTCACAACTCAAAGATCTTTTTTAATTGTAGGATCTTGACTCGGAACTTCTTTCCTTGCTTCTACGCTTGTAGAACTTGTTGAAGTTCTTCACCATTAGGCTCAATTCTTTATTGAAGGTTTGTTTCTCACTTGATGATGCAGGAGCATCACATGAGGCTTTGTAAGCACCACTTGACTTGTTGTGAATCTCTTCTTTATCCTTGAGTGACATCTCATGAGCAACAATTCTTCTAATGACTCTCGTTGGCTTGAGATCTTTGTAATTGGGCATCATTTGTACCAATGTGCACACGATATCATATTTTCCATCCAAGGCTCTTAGGATCTTCTTGATGATGAATCTATCGGTCATCTCTTCACTTCCTAAGCCGGCAATCTCATTTGTGATGAGAGCAAGCCTAGAGTACATTTCAGCGACACCTTCACCATCCTTCATTTTGAACTTGTCAAGCTGACTTTGAAGCACATCCAATTTTGATTCCTTGACAGAGTCAGTACCTTCATGCATATCAATCAAATCATCCCAAATTTCTTTTGCATTCTCAAGAAGGCTGATTTTGTCGAATTCTTCGGGGCACAATCCATTGAAGAGAATATCACAAGCTTGAGCGTTGTATTGCAGCATCTTCAACTCTTCCGGGGTAGCTTCACGGTTCAGTTCTCTCCCATCAAAGAACTCACCTTGCAAGCCAATACACACAATAGCCCAAACGGAGGGGTTATGTCCAATAATATGCATTTTCATCTTATGCTTCCAACTAGCAAAATTAGTACCATCAAAGTAAGGACCTCTACGGTGGTAATTTCCCTCGCTAGACGCCATACTCTCCTAGGTTGTGAAACCAAGGCTATGATCACCAAAAGCTATGGAAATCAAGGCAAATGGAGACCATAGCTCTGATACCACTTGTAGGATCGAAAGTATGTCTAGAGGGGGGTGATTAGACTACTTGACCAAGTAAAAATCTAGCCTTTTCCCAATTTTTAGTCTTGGCAGATTTTAGCAACTTTACACAAGTGAAGCAATCAACCTACACATGCAATTCTAAGAGTATAGCAGCGGAATGTAAAACATTGCACATGAGGGTAAGGGAGGAGTTTGAGGGAGCAAATGCAATGTAGACACGGAGATTTTTTATCCGTGGTTCCGATAGGTGGTGCTATCATACATCCACATTGATGGAGACTTCAACCCATGACGGGTAACGGCTGCGAGAGTCCACGGAGGGCTCCACCCACGAAGGGTCCGTGAAGAAGCAACCTTGTCTATCCCACCATGGCCATCGCCCATGAAGGAATTGCCTCACTAGGGTAGATCTTCACAAAGTAGGCGATCTCCTTGCCCATACAAACTCCTTGGTTCAACTCCACAATCTTGATGGAGGCTCCCAAGTGACACCTAACCAATCTAGGAGACACCACTCTCCAAAAGTAATAGATGGTGTGTTGATGATGAATCCCTTGCTCTTATGCTTCAAATGATAGTCTCCCCAACACTCAACTCTCTCTCATAGGATTGGATTTTGTGGAAAGATGTTTTGAGTGGAAAGCAACTTGGGGAAGCCTAGAGATCAAGATTTATGTGGTTGGAATGGAATATCTTGACCTCAACACATGAGTAGGTGGTTCTCTCTCAGAAAATTAATGCTGGAAGTGTAGGCATGTTCTGATGGCTTTCTCCATGAATGAAGAGAGGGTGGAGGGTTATATATAGCCTCCACACAAAATCTAATCGTTACACACAATTTACCAAACTCAGTGAGACCGAATCAGAAAACTTGGTCAGACCGATTTAGTTCACAATGTGACCGTTAGGCATTTCGGCGAGACCGACATGTCAACTCGGTGGGACCGTTTTCTTTAGGGTTAGGGCATAACGTAATCTCGGTGAGACCAATTACACAAACTCGGTGGGACTGACTTTGGTAATAAGCTAACCAGAGAGTTGGTCAGGCAAACTCGATGGGACTGATTCACTCATCTCGGTGAGACCAAAACATTACGAAGGGAAAACAGAGAGTTTGCATTGCGAACTAGGTGGGACCGATCGCTCATCTCGGTTAGACCGAAACGTTATGAAGGGAAATAGAGAGTTTGCAGTCCCATCTCGGTGAGACCGAGATCCCTATTGGTGAGACCGAAGTGACTAGGGTTTCTGGCAGTGGCTATGTCAAATGAACTCGGTGGCGCCGGATAGATGAAATCGGTGGGGCCGAGTTTGACTTTTGTTATGGGACATATGTGGATATGAGAGAGTGGTTGAGGGATTTGGAGCATATCACTAAGCACTTTGAGCAAGCAAGCCATTAAGCAACACCTCATCCCCTTTTAATAGTATTGGCTTTTCCTATGGACTCAATGTGATCTTGGATCACTAAAAGTAAAATGTAGAGTCTTGATATTTAGAGCTTGAGCCAATCCTTTGTCCTTAGCCTTTTGAGGGGTCCACATTCCTAATCCATGCCATGCCAATCATTGAACTTTCCTGAAATATTCATCTTGAAATAGCATTAGTTCAATGAGCTATATGTTGTTAATAATTACCAAAATCACCCAGGAATAGTTGCACTTTCACATGCAACTTACACAAAGCATACGGTCAAATTCGTATGTGAAAGGAGCTTCCAATGATAGAATTTTCACATTATACATCTCATGTACTATTAACCTTGTCAATAGTCAAATGCGATTTTGAAAAACGCATTAGAGCATGGTTAATAATATAGCCAGCCGATGGCTATAAGGAACTGCCATGTCATCTATAGGCATCATCTATATGCACTCATACAGTAGTGTGGGCTATAAGGTTGGCTATTTACCGCAAAAAAATATAAGGTTGGCTATTTTATTAGTACTTTTTCCATCTCCTCTCTATCTCTTTCTTCATATTTATTGTACTTAACTAGCAATGCGTATATAGCTAGGCTCTTGCATACTATGAGCACTGCATACTCTAGTACAGATGTTGTCAGTACTCCACTAGTACTATTGGACAGGGAGCTTAAAAAAGTTACTATTGGACCGGCTATACGTGGTGAAATCCTAGTAGGGAGAGCATGTGCGAGATTAAGCACATTCACGTGCTTGAAAACAAATTGGAAACCATCTCTGTGTGAATACTCCCTCCGTCTGAAAATACTTGTCGTAAAAATGGATACAAATGGATGTATCTAGAACTAAAATACATCTAGATACACCCATTCCGCGGACAAGTATTTCCGGATGTAGGGAGTACAAATCTAGGAGTACGTATGAATCTAACAATATTGATTGGGCGTTGTTGAATGTTGATACTTTTTTCTATAAGTTTGATCAAAGTAGTGATACTTTGACTACACATAAAACTTATATATAAACTATAAAGGATCGGAGGGAGTATATTATATGATCAAAAACGAAACGAACATTGAATACCCTTTATATATGATTTGCGGATGTTATGATCACCGGTTCGAAATTTTGAATCCGCCTTAGGTATCACACATGCCCCACTCGTTCTCTCTCAATTTCATCTCGGGGTCCGGAGATCGATTTAAAGAGGACTAGGGTGGGTACAATAAGTTCGTTTCGCTTATGAACATACAATATACTCCCTCTGATCCCCACAGACCCCCCCCCCCCCGCGGGTCATTTCTATCATAGAAGCAGACCAAACCTTTATCTCCTTGCATGACATGCAATTGATCTCTCAACATCAATTGATCTCGTCAACATGTGTCGGGGCATGAACCGAATGGGATGTCAAAACTAAGACGCGAAGTGACACGTAGTGGAGGCAAAGTGAAACTTTAAACGAACTGTTTGTTTGTATGCATGTCGGACAAATTACAACATTGGAAATACAAGCATGGTCTAGGCCCACATGTGAATGATACTCAGCGGAATGTTCAAATGAGGCATGCGGGAGGATGGACTCGACCGGAGGGCGGCATGATCGATGGAGAAGAGGGTTGGAGAGGAATGAGAAATAAGAAAACACCACATGATTATACTTGAACGTCTGAAATAAACAATAAGTTGTCTCGCTTGGCCTACATAGTGAAAGGCCTAATGCGCAACGTGGAGCACTGTCGCTCAAATATGGCCAGGAAAATAGGGAAACCGACATGTGGGGCACACCTGTCGGGATGACATAGTGCAGACTAGTCCAATGGAGGAGCTGGCCCACGACCTCCTCGCCACCGGCAACCGTTCAAGTGGGTCGTGGGGGCCAGCAACGCGGCGCAGCTCCAGCACCGCCTCTGGACCCGGCGACCGCGGTGAGCGACAAGCTCATCGTCGCTAGACATAGTCAGTTTCAGTGTGCCGAGGGTGGCGTTAGCGCTATGGAACAACCAGCAGATCAAGGGTATGTTTGGTTTGTGCCCAAGTTTGCCCCATCAAAGCTTCGGCTAGCCAAAATTTTGGTGGAGGTTTTGGTTACCCATGAGTTGGCCGACATTGGCAAGAAAAATGAACTAGAGTTGGCTAGAGTTCATTAGCATGCCAAAAAAATGGCAACCATCCAAACAAAGACCAATCTTTGGGTGATGACCAAAATTTTGGTAAGGTGCACTTTGGCCACAATCCAAACACACCCCAACACCCGGCTCGTCGAGGATGCACAGGATGCCGCGACGCATTGATACGTCTCCAATGTATCTATAATTTTTTATTGTTCCATGCTATTATACTACCCGTTTTGGATGTTTATGGGCTTTACTCAACATTTTTATATCATTTTTGGGACTAACCTACTAACCGGAAGCCCAGCCCAAATTGTTGTTTTCTTGCCTATTTTACAGTTTCGTAGAAAAGGAATATCAAACGGAGTCCAAACGGAGTGAAACCTTCGGGAGAGTTATTTTTGGAACGGAAGCAATCCGGGAGACTTGGAGTAGACGTCAGGGAAGCTTCGAGGTGGCCACGAGGCAGGGAGGCGCGCCCTACCCCCTGGACGCGCCCCCACCCTCATGGGCCCCTTGTGGCTCCCTTGACCGACTTCTTTCGCCTATATATGTCCATATACCCTAAAAACATCGAGGAGCACAATAGATCGGGAGTTCCGCCTCCGCAAGCCTCTGTAGCCACCAAAAACCAATCGGGACCTTGTTCCAGCACCCTGCCGGAGAGGTATCCCTCACTGGTGGATATCTTCATCATCCCGGCACTCTCCATGACGAGGAGGGAGTAGTTCACCCTCGAGGCTGAGGGTATGTACCAGTAGCTATGTGTTTGATCTCTCTCTCTCTCGTGTTCTTGAGGTGGTACGATCTTGATGTATCGCTTACTTTGCTATTATAGTTGGATCTTATGATGTTTCTCCCCCTCTAAGTGTTTTCCCTTTGAAGTTGTCTTGTCGTATTGAGTCTTTAAGGATTTGATAACACTTGATGTATGTCTTGTCGTGCTTATCTGTGGTGAAAATGGGATATTCACGTGATATACTTGATGTATGTTTTGGTGATCAACTGTGGGTTCAATGAACTTATGCATAGGGGTTGGCACACGTTTTCGTCTTGACTCTCCGGTAGAAACTTTGGGGCACTCTTTGAAGTACTTTGTATTGGTTGAATAGATGAATCTGAGATTGTGTGATGCATATCGTATAATCATACCCACAGATACTTGAGGTGACATTAGAGTATCTAGGTGACATTAGGGTTTTGGTTGATTTGTGTCTTAAGGTGTTATTCTAGTACAAACTCTATGATAGATCGAATGGAAAGAATAGCTTCATGTTATTTTACTATGGACTCTTGAATAGATCGATCAGAAAGGATAACTTTGAGGTGGTTTCGTACCCTACAATAATCTCTTCGATTGTTCTCCGCTATTAGTGACTTTGGAGTGACTCTTTGTTGCATGTTGAGGGATAGTTATATGATCCAGTTATGTTATTATTGTTGAGAGAACTTGCACTAATGAAAGTATGAACCTTGGGCCTTGTTTCCTAGCATTGCAATACCGTTTACGCTCACTTTTTCCACCTATTACCTTGCTGTTTTTATATTTTCAGATTAAAAATACTCATATCTACCATCCATATTGCACTTGTATCAACATCTCTTCGCCGAACTAGTGCACCTATACAATTTACCATTGTATTGGGTGTGTTGGGGACACAAGAGACTCTTTGTTATTTGGTTGCAGGGTTGCTTGAGAGATACCATCTTCATCCTACGCCTCCCACGGATTGATAAACCTTAGGTCATCCACTTGAGGGAAATTTGCTAATGTCCTACAAACCTCTGCACTTGGAGGCCCAACAACGTCTACAAGAAGAAGGTTGCGTAGTAGACAACAAGCTCTTTTCTGGCGCCATTGCCGGGGAGGTGAGTGCTTGAAGGTATATCTTTAGATCTTGCAATCGAATTATTTTGTTTCTTGATTTATCACTAGTTTAGTCTATAAAAGAAAACACAAAAAGTTGGAAGTGAGTTTGCCTCATATGCTTCATCTTTTTAATATCTTTTGTGAGAATGATGGAAAGGAAAATTGTGCTCAATTGCTAGATTAAGAATGCATTAAAATGTTTGGTACTAGATCTTTGTATGATGAGCATGATTGCAATGTTTTTAGTATGAATTTCTTGAATATCCATGATACTAATGATATGCAAAGCCACAAGCTTAGGGAAGCTATGTTTGATGAAGATGATATTTTTTGTCCCCCAAGTTCTGATGAGCAAATTTATTATGATGAAAGCATGCCTCCTATTTATGATTATTATTGTGATGATACATATGCCATAAAGAAGAAGTTTGCTTATCTGGAGAGTAGTAAAATTTCTATGCAAGTAGATCATGAAAAGAATGCTTTATGTGCTGGTTATATTGTTGAATTCATTCATGATGCTACTGAAAATTATATGAGGGAGGAACAAATGCTTCTAGGAATTGCAATAATATCAAGTTTCCTCTCTATGTGTTGAAAATCTTGAAGCTATGCTTGTTTTGCCTTCCTATGCTAGTTGATTATTGTTCCCATAAGTTGTTTGCTCACAAAATCCCTATGCATATGAAGTGGGTTAGGCTTAAATGTGCTAGTAATATGCTTCATGATGCTCCCGTTATGTTTCAATTTTTATCTTTCATGTGAGCATCATTGTCATCATCATGCCTAGCTAGAAAGGCATTAAAGAAAAGCACTTGTTGGGAGACAACCCAATATTTACCCTTAATGTTTTTGTGTGTCAACATGATTATGCTACTGCAGTAATCATGTTTTATAGCTTTTGTTTCAATAAAGTGCCAAGTAAGACCTTTAGGATAGCTTACGGTGATAGTTGTGTTGATCCTGCTGAAAATCAGAAACTTTTGCACCCAGTAAATTAGTTTTGATAATTCAAGTAAATGTTCTTTTGATCTAATTCTTTTTGATCTGGATTGGTACACAAATTTCTCAGGTTTTCCTACTTTGGTAGAATTGTTGGAGTTACATAAGTATTAGAGAGTTACAGATTACTACAGACTGTTCTGTTTTTGACATATTATGTTTTCTATGTGTTGTTTGCTTATTTTGTTGAATCTATGAGTAGTATCGGAGGGTATGAACCATAGATAAGTTGGAATACAGTAGATATTACACCAATATGAATTTATAATGAGTTCACAACAGTACCTAAGTGGTGATTTATTTTGTTATACTAACGGAGCTTACGAGTTTTCTGTTGAGTTTTGTGTTGTGAAGTTTTCAGGTTTTGGGTAAAGATTCGATGGACTATGGAATAAGGAGTGGCAAGAGCCTAAGCTTGGGGATGCCCAAGGCACCCCAAGGTGAAATTCAAGGATAACCAAAAGCCTAAGCTTGGGGATGCCCCGGAAGGCATCCCCTCTTTCGTCTTCGTCCATCGGTAACTTTACTTGGAGCTATATTTTTATTCGCCACATGATATATGTTTTGCTTGGAGCGTCTTGTATGGTATGAGTCTTTGCTTTTTAGTATACCACAATCATCCTTTCTGTACACACCTTTTGGGAGAGTCACACATGATTTGGAATTTATTAGAATACTCTATGTGCTTCACTTATATCTTTTGAGCTAGATAATTTTTGCTCTAGTGCTTCACTTATATCTTTTAGAGCACGGCGGTGGATTTATTTTGTAGAAATTGTTGATCTCTCATACTTCACTTATATTATTTTGGACTCTTTTAGGACAGCATGGTATTTTCTATGCTTATAAAATTGGTCCTAGAATGATGGGCATCCAAGTTGGGTATAATAAAACTATCATAGAAAGTGAATTGGATGCTATGATCAATTTGATGCTTGATAATTGTTTTGAGATATAGAGGTGGTGATAATTTAGTCATGCTAGTTAGGTAATTATGAATTTAAAGAATACTTGTGTTGATGTTGGCAAGTCCCGTAGCATGCACGTATGGTAAAAGTTGTGTAATAAATTTGTTGCATGGGGTGCTCTTTTGATTGCCTTCCTTATGTGTGGAGGTCGGGATCGCGCGATGGTTAACTCCTACCAACCCTTCCCCTAGGAGCATGCGTAGTAGTACTTCGCTTAGAGGGCTATTAAAACTTTTGCAATAAGTATATGAGTTCTTTATGACTAATGTGAGTCCATGGATTATACGCACTCTTACCTTTCCATCATTGCTAGCCTCTTTGGTACCGTGCATTGCCCTTTCTCACCTTGAGAGTTGGTGCAAACTTCGCTGGTGCATACAAACCCTATGATACGATACTCTCTATCACACATAAACCTCCTTATATCTTCCTCAAAACAGCCACCATACCTACCTATTATGGCATTTCCATAGCCATTCCGAGATATATTGCCATGCAACTTTCCACCGTTCTGTTTATCATGACACACATCATCATTGTCATATTGCCTTGCATGATCATGTAGTTGACATCGTATTTGTGGCAAAGCCACCATGCATAATTTTTCATACATGTCACTCTTGATTCATTGCCCATCCCGGTACACTGTCGGAGGCATTCATATAGAGTCATATCTTGTTCTAGTATCGAGTTGTAATCAATGAGTTGTAAATAAATAGAAGTGTGATGATCATCATTAATAAAGCATTGTCCCTTATAAAAAAAGGCCAATAAAAAAGGGAAAGGCAAAAAAAGAAGGAAGGCCCAAAAAAAGAAAATAAAAAAGGGGACAATGTTACTATCTTTTTCCACACTTGTGCTTCAAAGTAGCAGCATGTTCTTCATATAGAGAGTCTCTTATGTTGTCACTTTCATATACTAGTGGGTATTTTTCATTATAGAACTTGGCTTGTATATTCCAACGATGGGTGAGGGAGTCCTGGACTAGGGGGTGTCCGGATAGCCGAACTATCATCATCGGCCGGACTCCAAGACTAAGAAGATACAAGATTGAAGACTTCGTCCCGTGTCCGGATGGGACTTTCCTTGGCGTGGAAGGCAAGCTTGGCGATACGGATATGTAGATCTCCTACCATTGTAACCGACTCTGTGTAACCCTAACCCTCTCCGGTGTCTATATAAATCGGATGGCTTTAGTCCGTAGGACGAACAACAATCATACCATAGGCTAGCTTCTAGGGTTTAGCCTCCTTGATCTCGTGGTAGATCCACTCTTGTAACACACATCATCAATATTAATCAAGCAGGACGTAGGGTTTTACCTCCATCAAGAGGGCCCGAACCTGGGTAAAACATCGTGTCCCTTGTCTCATGTTACCATCCGCCTAGACGCACAGTTCGGGACCCCCTACCCGAGATCCGCCGGTTTTGACACCGACATTGGTGCTTTCATCGAGAGTTCCTCTGTGTCGTCCCCGATAGGCTCGATGGCTTCTTCGATCATCATCAACGACGCGGTCCAGTGTGAGACCTTCCTCCCCGGACAGATCCTTGTATTCGGCAGCTTCGCACTGCGGGCCAATTCGCTTGGCCAACTGGAGCAGATCGAAAGCTACGCCCCTGGCTGTCAGGTCAGATTTGGAAGTTTGAACTTCACGACTGACATCCGCGGGGACTTGATCCTCGATGGACTCGAGCCACAGCCGAGCGTGCCGCACTGTCACGGCGAGCATGATTTAGCTCTGCAGCCGGACACCCTGGAGGCCACACTCGAGCCCGCTCCTATCTTCAATTCGGAGCCGGCTGCGCAGATCGAGGACGGATGGCTAGACACCGCCTCGGGGGCTGCAACCTCTACGGCGATAGAGCCGAACACTGACCTTGTCCCTCATGAAGCTCGTGACTCCGAGGTGCCGGACTCCTTGCCGGACTACGAACCTCCCGCACCCCCTCCGATCGAATCCGATTGGGCGCCGATCATGGAGTTCACTGCAGCAGACATCTTTCAACACTCACCTTTCATCGACATCTTGAGTTTGCTAAAGTATCTCTCGTTATCAGGAGAGCCCTGTCCGGACTGCGGTCAGGATGGTTGGGATGCGGACGACGAATAAATTCAAAGCCCACCCACCACCCACTTGGTAGCCACTATCGACGATCTAACCGACATGCTAGACTACGACTCCGAAGACATCGACGGTATGGACGACGATGCCGGAGACGACCAAGAACCAGCGCCCACCGGGCACTAGCAAGCCACCTCATCATATGACATATACATGGTGGATATCCCAAAGGATGGGAATGGCGAAGGAACAGCGGAGGATGACCCCTCCAAGAAACAGCCCAAGCGCCGGTGTCAGCGGCGCCGCTCTAAATCCCGCCACAGCAAGAATGAAGATTCCAGCACCGGAGATAATAATACATTGGACAGTGCCGAAGACAACCCACTCCAGCAAGATCCAGCGCAGGAGGACGGAGACGCCAGCCCTCATGAGAGAGCGGCAGAAGAAGAGGTAGAGGATTATATGCCTCCCTCCGGAGACGAGGCAAGCCTCGACGACGATGAATTCGTCGTGCCTGAGGATCCCGTCGAACAAGAGCGTTTTAAACGCAGGCTTATGGCCACAACGAACAACCTCAAGAAAAAGCAGCAACAGCTTAGAGCTGATCAAGATCTGCTAGCCGACAGATGGACTGAAGTCCTCGCGGCCGAAGAGCATGAGCTCGAACGTCCCTCCAAAAGCTACCCTAAACGCAAGCTGCTCCCCCGATTAGAGGAGGAGGTGTATGAACCCGCATCACCAGGAGACAATACGGCTAACCGACCACCCCGTGGTAGCGACAGAGAGGCCTCTAGGCCCTTCACTAGACCCGTACCCCGGCATCGCTCGAAAAGCACAAGGCCACAGGGGAACGCTCCGGACTTGCGAGATATATTGGAGGATAGGGCAAGACAATCAAGATCGATCTATGGATCGCGTGGGCGCCCCATGATACGTGACGACAACCGTCGCGCCGGACACAGTAAGTCCGGTCGGGCCGAACAAAGCAGACAAAGCTCTTTTGAGCTCCGTCGTGATATCGCCCAGTACAGAGGCGCCGCACACCCACTATGCTTCACAGATGAAGTAATGGATCATCAAATCCCCGAAGGGTTTAAACCCGTGAATATTGAATCTTACGATGGCACAACAGACCCCGCGGTTTGGATCGAAGACTATCTCCTTCACATCCACATGGCCCGCGATGACGATCTTCACGCCATCAAATATCTCCCCCTCAAGCTTAAAGGACCAGCCCGGCATTGGCTTAATAGCTTGCCAGCAGAGTCAATTAGGAGTTGGGAAGACCTAGAATCTGCATTCCTCGATAACTTCCAAGGCACGTATGTGCGACCACCAGACGCTGATGACCTAAGCCACATAATTCAGCAGCCAGACGAATCGGCCAGACAATTCTGGACACGATTCTTAACCAAGAAAAACCAAATCGTCGACTGTCCGGATGCAGAGGACCTTGCGGCCTTCAAGCATAATATCCGCGATGAGTGGCTTGCCCGGCACCTGGGACAGGAAAAGCCGAAATCCATGGCAGCCCTCACATCACTCATGACCCGCTTCTGCGCGGGTGAGGACAGCTGGCTAGCACGCAGCAACAACCTCAGCAAAAATTCTGGCAGTCCGGATATCAAGGACCGTAATGGCAGGTCGCGTCGTAACAAAAACAAACGCCGCATTAACGGTGACAATAGTGAGGATATGGCAGTCAATGCCTGATTCAGAGGCTCTAAACCCGGTCAGCAGAAAAAGCCATTCAAAAGAACTGCTCCGGGTCCGTCCAATTTGGACCAAATACTCGACCGCTCGTGCCAGATACACGGCACCCCCGAAAAACCAGCCAACCACACCAACAAGGATTGTTGGGTATTCAAGCAGGCAGGCAAGTTAATTGCCGAAAACAATGACAGGGGGCTGCATAGCGATGACGAGGAAGAGACCCGACCGCCGAACAATAGAGGACAGAAGGGTTTCCCCCCACAGGTGCGGACGGTGAACATGATAATGCACATACCCAAAAGGGAGCGGAAGCGTGCACTCAGGGATGTATACGCGATGGAGCCAGTTGCCCCGAAGTACAATCCATGGTCCTCCTGCCCGATCACTTTTGACCGAAGGGACCACCCCACCAGCATCCGCCACGGCGGATTCACCGCATTGGTCTTAGACCCAATCGTTGATGGATTTCACCTCACCAGAGTCCTGATGGACGGCGGCAGCAGCCTGAACCTGCTTTATCAGGATACAGTGCGCAAAATGGGCATAGACCCCTCAAGGATTAAACCTACCAAGACGACCTTTAAAGGCGTCATACCAGGTGTAGAAGCCAATTATACAGGCTCAGTTACACTGGAAGTGGTCTTTGGATCCCCGGATAACTTCTGAAGCGAGGAGTTAATCTTCGACATAGTTCCGTTCCGCAGCGGCTATCATGCCCTGCTCGGACGTACCGCGTTTGCAAAGTTCAACGCGGTGCCGCACTACGCATACCTCAAGCTCAAGATGCCAGGCCCTCCAGGAGTCATCACGGTCAACGGGAACACTGAACGTTCTCTCCGAATGGAGGAACATACAGTGGCTCTCGCGGCAGAAGTACAATGCAGCCTCTTAAGGCAATTCTCGAGTCCGGCTGTTAAGCGGCCGGACACAGCTAAGCGCGCCCGGAGTAACCTACAACAAGACCACCTGGCACGTTCCGAGCACGCGTAGCAGTGCGGCCCCAACCCCAGCCCCTGTTAAACGTCAAGACAGGTCCTCCGCATACACTATTATGCTCTGAAGATACCATGGGCATGGGGAGAGGGGCACGACCACGATAGGCCCAGACTGCGGCTCAACCACACCAGGGGCTCTCAAGTGTGTCGTTCTATTTTTCTTTTTCCTTTTTATTTTTACCCACAGGACTCCATTCATCAGAAGCCCTGTCCGGCAGCAGACATGCCGAATTCACGATGCAACAGCCAGGGAAGGAGAAAGGCTACAATGAATATCCAGGTGGTCTCCATTACGAGCATTAAATCTGTTTTACGCACCATTCAGCAGCCTACCCCTGGAGGGGGACATGTTTAATAGTCCCACCCCTTGCTTATCACACCATTTGTATCGTTCTGCATTTACAGCAGTTTTTCTTGAATAAGTAATGCAGCACCTTCTTGCTTCCAACTGCATTTCTTTCTTATACATATGTTCATTTATGACATGTTGCATCCGTACATTTTGGTACGGCTAAATACACCAGGGGCTTATGTTTCCCGCATCATGGTGTGACAAGTCCGAACACTTTCACAAGTGCGGCACTCCGAACTTATAGCATTATATGCATCAGCTCCGAATCATGTCTTGGGTCAATAGTTGGGTTTGCCCAGCTCCCATGTTTTGGTACCTTACGTTCCGTTGTATCGGCTAAGGTAGCACTGGGAGAACCACTGCGATTGCGCCCCAGTTGAGCTGGGTTAACCCTTCAGTGGAGAAAGCTAAAACTGACCGTCATGATGAGGCGAGAGCCGGTCGTTGTTCGAGAGGGTTTTTTCGAGTCCCTAAAGACTTATGCCGCTTAGAGCGAAGAACCGGCTCTGTCCGGCCCAGGCGTGGATAGCGCCCCGAATTCGGTCTTCCGAAGACTAGGGGCTTCGCTGAAATTTAAAATTATAGAATTCTATGGCTAAGTGAGAGTGTTCAAGCATTATAAGTCCGGTTGCCTTGTTTGCTGTGTTGAGCGCCTCCCTAGATGGACCCAAAAATGGGAACAAGAGTGCTCAAGTTTATCCCGAACACCCCAGCACTCGTGGCATGGGGGCTGAAGCCGACGACTTGCCATCTCTCAGATTTGATAAATAGCCGCACAGAAGGTAATATTTTAAATTAACAAGCGTTGCTTAGCACATATGAACTAAGTTTTCAGCGCACAGGATAACAAAATGCGAGTCTACTCAAATATTACATCTTTGGAGCACTCACCCGCAATAGTGCGAGCACCCTTTAGGACACTCTTATAATACATCTCGGGCGTGCGGTGCTCCTTGCCCTGCGGTGGCAGGTCCGTCACAAGCTTATGGGCATCCATCTTGCCCCAGTGCACTTTTGCGCGGGCAAGGGCCCGACAGGCACCCTCAATACAAGCGGAGTGCTTGATGACTTCAACCCACGGGCACGCATCCACCAACCTCCGCACCAGGCTGAAGTAGCTCCCAGACATGGCCTCCTTAGGCCACAGCCGAACTATGAGGCCCTTCATGGCCTGTTCGGCAACCTTGTGGAGCTCGACCAGCTGCTTCAGCTGGTCGCTAAGGGGCACCGGATGTCCGGCCTCAGCATACTGAGACCAGAAGACCTTCTCTGTCGAGCTCCCCTCCTCGGCTCGGTAGAATGCGGCAGCATCGGATACGCTGCGAGGAAGATCTCCGAACGCTCCTGGAGAGCTCCGAATTCGGGTAAGTGATAGGTAATTCACACTCACATGCTTACTTTGCATGAAAAATGCCTTACCCGCCGCTATTTTCTTCAACGCCTCGATTTCCTGGACGGCCTTATAGGCTTCTGCCTTAGCGGCTTTGGCACTCTCAAGAGCCGTCGCAAGCTCGGACTCTCGAGTCTTCGAGTCACGCTCCAAACTCTCATGTTTTTCCATGAGAGCCTGGAGCTCTTGCTATACCTCCGCCACCCGCGCCTCATGCTTATCTCGCTCGGTGCGTTCCGCGGCCGCATTACGTTCGGCCGCGAACACCGCCTCCTTCAGGGTCGCCACCTCGTTCGTGGCCCATGTTACATCCACGTTATCCTTGTCATTTTTCTTGCAACCAAATCCTTTTATGTAAGGTACAATTTTAGTAAGGTATTACTCACCTTCTTTTTCCTCGAGCTGCTTCTTGGCACGGCCGAGCTCGTTCTCGGACCTCTCGAGGTTTTCCTTCAAAGTATTGACCTCTGCAGTCAGTGCGGCCGAGGTCAGCAGCACAGCCTGCAATCCCATATTGACATATTTTTTATGACTCCTGCGTATATCTTTTTAGATCCTCAGTCCGGCTTTTCTTTCCGAACACCGAACCGAGCATCAGGGGCTACTGTCTATGCGGTACCATTTTATATTGAAATTCTTACCTCAAAGCCTGTTAGAAGGCTGCTGCAGGCTTCGGTCAGCCCGCTCTTGGCGAGCTGAACCTTCTGAATCACCGCACTCATAACAGTGCGGTGTTCCTCTTCAATGGAGGCGCCATTGAGCGCCTCCAGCAAGTTATCCGGCGCCTCCGGTTGGACGGATGCTGCCGGCGTCACGGTCTTGCCCTTCTTACGAAGGGGTCGCCCGCCGGACTCCGGAGCCACTGTGGGTTCCGGGGCCGAGTCCGGTGCAAAGTCCGGGAGGTTGTCCTGCGACACCTCCGGGGCCTCCTCCTCCTGGTGGGTCCCTTCCCGGGATCCCACCTCGGCATCGTCCGCGTCAAGGGGGGTGGAGGCCGTCGAAAGAGAATCCATATCTGACGCACCTAAGGACCCGCTCGACGAAGCGGGAAGATCATCCTTGGGCGGACTGCAGAGTTGTATGCGGCATTAGAAAGACATTATGTGGCGAAAAGAAAAAACCATGAAGTTATTCGGGAGTCCGGATACTTACGATCTCGCCAGGGGCTTGGTCCTTGGAGGCCAGTCCTTATCGTTGTCACTGGCGTTGGCAGAGCAGTCCGGGGAAAGAGTTTTTCCCTTCTTGGACCCTTCGGCCTTCCCCGTAGGGGAAGCCTTCCTTTTCTTCCCTCCCCCCGCTGGGGGAGAGGCTTTCTTCTTCTCCTCCTCGCCTTTGTGGGAGGAGTCGGCCTCGGAGTCATCATCCGATAACACCTGAAAACGGGAACTCTTTCGAGTACCCGTGGCCTTCTTCTTGGCCTTCTTCTCCGGCACCACGTGGGGTGCCGGAGCCAGCAGCCCTGTTAGGCGGGCGTCCGCTGGGTCCTTTGGCAATGGGGCCGGACAGATAGTCTGTTCGGCCTTCGCCAGCCAGTCCTGTCAAAGGTAAAGGCAGTTTAGATCCCGCATAGAGTCAAACTATGGAAAACGAGCGTTCCGTAAAGGACAAAATCACTTACCTCGTCAGCCGGACGCTGCGAGTTGAATCTGTGATCTTCGGTAGCGGATGCGGGAGCCTCGGCGCCCTTGCACAGCACCTTCCAGACATCTTCGTGCATAGTGTCGAAGAGCCCACTCAGAGTTTGGTGCTGCGCCGGATTGAACTCCCACATGTTGAAACCCCGTCATTGGCACGGGAGAATCCGGCGGATGAGCATGACCTGGACTACGTTGACAAGCTTGAGCTTCTTGTCCACCAGCTTTTGGATACAGGCTTGGAGTCCGGTCAGTTCCTCTGAATCACCCCAGATCCGGCCACTCTCTTTGCAGGAGGTGAGCCATGTAGGGATGCCAGATCTGAATTCGGGGGCCGCTGCCCATTCAGGGTCACGCGGCTCGGTGATGTAGAACCACCCCGATTGCCACCCCTTAATGGTTTCCACGAAAGTGCCCTCCAGCCAAGTAACGTGGGACATCCTGCCCACCATGGCGCCTCCGCACTCCGCTTGGCTGCCCTTCACAACCTTCGGCTTGACACTGAAGGTCTTGATCCACAAGCCGAAGTGGGGCTGGATGCAGAGGAAAGCCTCGCACACGACGATAAACGCCGAGATGTTGAGGATGAAATTCGGGGCCAGATCATGGAAATCCAGGCTGTAGTAGAACATGAGCCCCCGGACAAAGGGATGAAGTGGGAAGCCCAGTCCGCGGAGGAGATGGGGAGGAAATACTACCCTCTCATGGGGCCTAGGTGTGGGGATGAGCTCTCCCTCGTCGGGGAGCCGGTGCGCGATGTTGCTGGACAAATATCCGGCGTTGCGCAGCTTCTGGATCTGCCCCTCCGTGACAGAGGAGGCCATCCACTTGCCTCCCGCTCCAGACATAGTTGGAGAAGGTTGAGGTGAGAAGTGCGGACTTGGGCGCTGGAGCTCGAGTTCGCGGAGTTGGATAAGCCAAGGAGGAAGAAGGCGCAGGTAAAAGGGTTGGATCTTTATCCCCTTATATGGGCGGACACAAACATGCGTCCCCACCGGCCTGATAAAACTCGCTTATCCCCCAAGCGCCGCAATCAATGACGTGGTTGGGTTACCCACGTCCGTATTGATGGGAATCCCGGAATAAGGGGAACACGATCTCTGCTTCCACAAGACATGCCAAGAAAACCGCTTCGCTAAACGCGCTGAGGTGGTACAATAAAAACGATTCTAGCAAAGGCTTGGTAGTGGTGTGACGTCACGCCACAAAATACGTCAGCAGATTGAACTTGTGTCATATTATTCTCTCTACGGTGGTACGTGGAATTTATCTTTGCAGAGCCGGACACTATCCCGGTGTTCACAATCTTCTATAAATTATTCGGAGGAAGAACCCGCCTTGCAATGCCGAAGACAACATGCGCGCCGGACTCGTCGTCATTGAAGCCTGGTTCAGGGGCTACTGAGGGAGTCCTGGACTAGGGGGTGTCCGGATAGCCGAACTATCATCATCGGCCGGACTCCAAGACTATGAAGATACAAGATTGAAGACTTCGTCCCGTGTCCGGATGAGACTTTCCTTGGCGTGGAAGGCAAGCTTGGCGATACGGATATGTAGATCTCCTACCATTGTAACCGACTCTGTGTAACCCTAGCCCTCTCCGATGTCTATATAAACCGGATGGCTTTAGTCCGTAGGATGAATAACAATCATACCATAGGGTAGCTTCTAGGGTTTAGCCTCCTTGATCTCGTGGTAGATCCACTCTTGTAACACACATCATCAATATTAATCAAGCAGGACGTAGGGTTTTACCTCCATCAAGAGGGCCCGAACCTGGGTAAAACATCGTGTCCCTTGTCTCCTGTTACCATCCGCCTAGACACACAGTTCGGGACCCCCTACCTGAGACCCGCCGGTTTTGACACCGACAATGGGCTTCCTCAAAATGACCTAGGTCTTCGTGAGAAATCAAGTTGGATGCATACCCACTTAGTTTCTTTTTGTTGAGCTTTCATATATTTATAGCTCTAGTGCATCCGTTGCATGGCAATCCCTACTCCTCATGTTGACATCAATTGATGGGCATCTCCATAGCCCGTTGATTAGCCTTGTCAATGTGAGACTTTCTCCTTTTTTGTCTTCTCCACACAACCTCCATAATCATATTCTATTCCACCCATAGTGCTATATCCATGGCTCACGCTCATGTATTGCGTGAGAGTTGAAAAAAGCTGAAGCGCGTTAAAAAGTATGAACCAATTGCTTGGCTGAAACCGGGGTTGTGCTTGATGGGAGTATTTTGTGTGATGAAAATGAAACATAGCCTAACTATATGGTTTTGTAGGGATAAGCTTTCTTTGGCCATGATATTTTAAGAAGACATGATTGCTTTGTTAGTAAGCTTGAAGTATTACTATTCCTTATGTCAATATGAACTTTTAGTTTGAATCATTTGGATCTGAACATTCATGCCACAATAAAGAAAATTACATTGAGAAATATGCTAGGTAGCATTCCACATCAAAAATTATGTTTTTATCATTTACCTACTCGAGGACGAGCAGGAATTAAGCTTGGGGATGCTTGATCTGTCTCCAACGTATCTATAATTTTTGATTGTTCCATGCTATTATATTACCCATTTTGGATGTTTATGGGCTTTACTCTACATTTTTATATCATTTTTGGGACTAACCTACTAACCGGAGGCCCAGCCCAAATTGTTGTTTTCTTGCCTATTTCAGTGTTTCATAGAAAAGGAATATCAAACGGAGTCCAAACGGAATGAAACCTTCGGGAGAGTTATTTTTGGAATAGAAGCAATCCAGGAGACTTGGAGTAGACGTCAGGGCAGCTTCGAGGTGGCCACGAGGCAGGGAGGCGCGCCCTACCCCCTGGGCGCGCCCCCCACCCTCGTGGCTCCCCTGACCGACTTATTTCGCCTATAAATGTCCATATACCCTAAAAACATCGAGGAGCACAATAGATCAGTAGTTCCACCGCTGCAAGCCTCTGTAGCCACCAAAAATCAATAGGGTACTTGTTCCGGCACCCTGCCGGAGGGGGGATCCCTCACCGGTGGCCATCTTCATCATCCCGGCGCTCTCCATGATGAGGAGGGAGTAGTTCACCCTCGAGGCTGAGGGTATGTACCAGTAGCTATGTGTTTGATCTCTCTCTCTCGCTCGTGTTCTTGAGGTGGTACGATCTTGATCTATCGTGAGCTTTGCTATTATAGTTGGATCTTATGATGTTTCTCCCCCTTCTACTCTCTTGTGATGAATTGAGTTTTCCCTTTGAAGTTGTCTTGTCGGATTGAGTCTTTAAGGATTTGAGAACACTTGATGTATGTCTTGTCATGCTTATCTGTGGTGACAATGGGATATTCATGTGATCTACTTGATGTATGTTTTGGTGATCAACTGCGGGTTCAATGAACTTATGCATAGGGGTTGGCACACGTTTTCGTCTTGACTCTCCGGTAGAAACTTTGGGGCACTCTTGAAAGTACTTTGTGTTGGTTGAATAGATGAATCTGAGATTGTGTGATGCATATCGTATAATCATGCCCACGAATACTTGAGGTGACATTGGAGTATCTAGGTGACATTAGGGTTTTGGTTGATTTGTGTCTTAAGGTGTTATTCTAGTATGAACTCTATGATAGATCGAACGGAAAGAATAGCTTCATGTTATTTTACTACGGACTCTTGAATAGATCGATCAGAAAGGATAACTTTGAGGTGGTTTCATACCCTACAATAATCTCTTTGTTTGTTCTCCGCTATTAGTGACTTTGGAGTGACTCTTTGTTGCATGTTGAGGGATAGTTATATGATCCAGTTATGTTATTATTGTTGAGATAACTTGCACTAGTGAAAGTATGAACCTTGGGTCTTGTTTCCTAGCATTGCAATGCCGTTTACGCTCACTTGTGCCACTTGTTACCTTGATGTTTTTTATATTTTCAGATTACAAATACTCATATCTACAATCCATATTGCACTTGTATCACCATCTCTTCGCTGAACTAGTGCACCTATACAATTTACCATTGTATTGGGTGTGTTTGGGACACAAGAGACTCTTTGTTATTTGGTTGCAGGGTTGCTTGAGAGAGACCATCTTCATCCTACGCCTCCCACGGATTGATAAACCTTTGGTCATCCACTTGAGGGAAGTTTGCTACTGTCCTACAAACCTCTGCACTTGGAGGCCCAACAACATCTAAAGAAGAAGGTTGCGTAGTAGACATCACGCGTCCGCGGAGTGGTGTAGTGCGGCCAACTGCATCACAAGGACCTGAGACCATGCCGGGTCATCTTGCTTTTTCAATGACATGTGGGGATCGCATGTGAGCACAAGGCATCTCCAACATCGCCACAACCACAGTTGACTACCCTGGCACACCAAAAACACTCGTCGCTCGCGTCGTCACGCGGTGCGTTCCCAGCCGGTGCCAACTGCCCGCATTCATGTCGTCTGATAACCCACAAGTATAGGGGATTGCAACAGTTTTCGAGGGTAGAGTAATCAACCCAAATTTATTCGACACAAGGGGAGCCAAAGAATATTCTCAAGTATTAGCAGTTGTGTTGTCGATTCAACCACACCTGGATAACTTAATATCTGCAGCAAAGTATTTAGTAGCAAAGTAGTATGGAAGTAACGGTAATGGTAGCAAAAGTAACAGTAGCAGTTTTGTAGTAATTGTAACAGTCGCAACGGTAAAGTAACTAAGCAAAGATCAATATGTGAAAAGCTCATAGCATTGGATCGGTGATGAATAATTATGCTCGATGTGATTCCTCATGCAATAGTTATAACATAGGGTGACACAGAACTAGCTCCAGTTCATCAATGTAATGTTTGCATGTATTCCGAATATAGTCATGCGTGCTTATGGAAAAGAACTTGCATGGCATCGTTTGTCCTACCCTCCCACGGCAGCGGGGTCCTATTGGAAACTAAGGGATATTAAGGCCTCCTTTTAATAGAGTACCGTACCAAAGCATTAACACTTAGTGAATACATGAACTCCTCAAACTACGGTCATCGCCGGTAAGTATCCCATTTATCGTCACTTCGGGGTTAACGGATCATAACACATAATAGGTGACTATAGACTTGCAAGATAGGATCAAGAACTCACATATATTCATGAAAACATAATAGGTTCAGATCTCAAATCATGGCACTCGGGCCCTAGTGACAAGCATTAAGCATAGCACAGTCATAGCAACATCAATCTCATAACATAGTGGATACTAGGGATCAAACCCTAACAAAACTAACTCGATTACATGATAAATCTCATCCAACCCATCACCGTCCAGCAAGCCTATGATGGAATTACTCACGCACGGCAGTGAGCATCATGAAATTGGTGATGGAGGATGGTTGATGATGACGACGGCGACGGATTCCCCTCTCCAGAGGCCCGAACGGACTCCAGATCAGCCCTCCCGAGAGAGATTAGGGCTTGGCGGCGGCTCCGTATCATAAAATGCGATGAATCCTTCTCTCTGTTTTTTCTCCCCGAAACGTGAATATATAGAGTTGGAGTTGAGGTCAGTGGAGCACCAGGGGGCCCACGAGGCAGGGGCGCGCCCAGGGGGGTAGGCGCGCCCCCACCCTCGTGGACAGGGTGTGGGCCCCCTGGCCTTGATTCTTTTGCCAGTATTTTTTGTTAATTCCAAAAATATTCTCCGTGGAGTTTCAGGTCATTCCGAGAACTTTTATTTCTGCACAAAAATAACACCATGGCAATTCTGCTGAAAACTGCGTTAGTCCGGGTTAGTTCCATTCAAATCATGCAAGTTAGATTCCAAAACAAGGGCAAAAGTGTTTGGAAAAGTAGATACGATGGAGATGTATCACCTTCCGTCCATATGTCGCCGTTAAGAGGCTCGGTGCCCGAGGAACCAACTCCGGCGACTTAATGACGCACCTAGACGCTTGGCCTCACCAGAATGCGCTACTTAAAGAGGCAATGCCTAGCTAACCTCCACACCATAGCGCATCATCCTCCTACCTGGCACCACATCTTCCATGACCGCAAGCGTGAACACTCTGCGGGAGAGCTTGTCTTAGGGGATGAAGCTCAAGGTTGCCGCCCTCGCTCAAGTCACCTCTCGCGACGCAATAGCGGCATAGCCGAACACGGACGCGACCGCACAAGCGGTGGCCATGCTGGCGGCCGATGAAGGGAGCACCGTCAGACACGCGTCCTACTTGCCACCGTCCAACGTCCGGCACCGCCGAGTTCGGGGACTCCTCCGAGGATGAGTAGGGCATGGGAGGCGGCAGGGCATGGTGTGCCAACTTGCCGGTCTGTATCCCGTGTTCTACTCTTCCTTGCCGGAGACCGCACCTTCACTTCACGGGTCTTGAACCCCGCCCCCGTACATAGAGACCGCAGGTGGAGGACATCGGTCACCGCTGTAGAATAGGTTTAGGGTCGGGTTTGTTTTATTTTTCCGTCCTATAGAAGTTCGAAATGTAATGAAAATCTGCCGTGTTTTCATTAATCTCAGCCGGTGTATATGAACTTTCACAATAATATAGTATATTGTAGGATTACTAGCAAGATGACCGTGCGTTGCACAGAACATCAAGATCTTGTGGGAGAAAAGGATGAACGAGGGAAGGCCTTATCTGCAAATGTGGAGAGGAGTGCGGGTAAATTATCATAGTTTCCTTCCTATCCGTTAGATATAGATCGGACGGCCTATATTGCAGGATGACAGGCACACCATTATCACCAACTCTGCTTTTTATTGAACCGAGACAAAGCTAACATGCGAAGTAAATAAACACATAGGGTCTATACATACACAATTTATCTTAGGCACTCCAATAGTACGTCCACTACACATTCACACATTTCACATCTTTCTACATCTACGGGAACCTATGAAAGGGTTAACATAAATTTCCTCTCTCTCTCCTCCCCTGATTTTCATGGTGGTGGGCCCCTCCCTCCCCCAATCTACAATCAACAGCTCACACGTTACACATTACGTTAATTACTTAACTGGGATTACGTAGGTGTAGCATTATTCGTCTTAAAAAAACCAACTAAGCCAACCTCCCAGCATATCGCACGGAAAAAGGCGCGGCCGCGCCGTTTTAGTCGGGATTACCGGATTACTAGTAGTAGTATCGATGGATCGCGCGAAGCACCAAGTTTTTTTGAGGGGGCGAAGCACCTAGTTTAAAAGGAAAAAAAGCGGTAAACTCATAGCACCCCTATCGCAGTGGCATTGCACCCCACACACGTTCGGTCATGCACACGGTTCCCGCAAACGGAACGCACTTTGGCTTGCCTCTTCACTGACATGTGGGATTGCACTTGGAGAAACCGACCATGCGCCAAACTGCCCCCGCCCACCGCATGAAAATCCTCCACCCCCCCCCCCCAAAAAAAATCCCCCCAAATCCTAAATTCAACCGCCCTTAAGGCAACTAGCCAATAATATTCCCCCAACCCCCTCCCCCCCCCCCCCGTGGCCCTCCACTCCATTCGCTCCGCCAAAGCCGCCCTTCCCACCGTGCCGATACGTCGGTGCCACGGTTCGTCGAGGGGACACACGACGATCCTCTCACTACCATAGTACGCTCTCGTAGACTGCCATCCTCTAGCCGCGCCACCACCGCTGGTGACGTTCTTGTGGAGGCGCACGATGGTCAACGCCACCGCCGCTGGCAATGTTCGTGTGGAGACGCACGGCGGTTAGCTTCTCCCATGGTATGCGCATTCTAGACTGAGGCCCCATGCATGTCGGTGTAGCGCTGAATGTTAGCTGATAGACGCTGTTAATCTCACTGTTTGCCGAAGTAGTTTACAGTCAATATGCTATGCTTAAGAAGCTTCCTTGCCCTGTTCTGCACTCAATCTGCTTAGCTGAGATGGCATACCAAGGCCGATTAGTTGCTAAAATATCCTATCATATATTTATTGTGGCATAGATTGCCATGGTCTAGTAGCCAATCTGTTAGGTGAAATAGCTCTACACCATTTTATACTTGATCTTTGTTGCTATGATGGCCTCCGATAGTTTGATGGTTGTGTGCTCGGCCTCATTGCCTACTGAAACAGCCTAACATAATTTAGCACTCAAATATGTTTGCTGAATTAGCTCTACATATATTTCGTTACTTAGATGTGCTCGTCCAAATATCTTGCCATAGCTTTAGACATTGACCTAGGTATTTTTTTTGGACTTCATAAAAAAGCATATATGTTTTTCCTGTAATATCTAGTAGAAGAACTAATTCGTATGTCTAACAGATGGACATGACTTGGATAACTTCTGCTCGAAGATTCTCCACTGCATATGTCGAGGGGGTTGAAAACTTCATGAACTTTATCAGAGGTGAGTACGGTGGTCTGAAATCAGATGTGCTCTGCCCGTGTAGCAGTTGTATGAATTCAGTTACAAGACCCCAGTCAACTGTGCAAAATCATCTACACTTGTATGGGATGTCGGTCACATATACTAGGTGGGTTCATCATGGTGAAGCTGTGAACGTTAATGTTATTGACTACGTGGAAGCAACAGATCACCATCTTGATCTGCCTGATGCTCAGGTGGAAGAGGAGGAGGAGGTGGTCGTGGCGGAGCCAGTGAGTTTGACCATTGAAACAATGCTACGAAATGCTCGTGCATTTCGTGAACTTTCACCTACAGAAGAAAAACGGTGGGACCGCATGTTGGAACAATGCAACGTGGCTGTCACCCCAGGAAACAAGCTGTCAGTATTCTCAGCTATGGTCACCTTTCTTCAGGTGAAGACATCTGAGCAGATGACCAACAAATCATTCGATGTGATGTTGGCTGCTTTCTGCAAATCTTTCCCAGATGTGTCTGAGCTGCCACACACCTACAGTAAAATGAAGAATTTCCTTCATGCATTTGGAATTGGATATGAATGATCCATGTTTGTAAGAATAATTGTGTTCTGTTCTGGAAGGATTATGCCAACTTAAGTGTATGCCCGAAATGCAAATCATCAAGATGGAAAGATGGCGATGTTGTGAAGAGGATTCCTCGTAATGTTCCGAGACATTTTCCAATTATACCAAGATTGCAGAGGTTGTTTCATGATGTTGAAACAAGAGAGGATGTACTGTGGCATTCTAGGAACCAGGAGTACAGAGATCAGAATGTAATGAGCCATCCATCTCATGGTAGTGAGTGGAAAAGCTTCAATCATAAACACAAAAAGTTTGCTGCTGACCCGAGAAACATGAGACTTGGCTTAGCTTCAGATGGATTTAACCCATTTGGCCACTAGAGTGCCACATAGAGCATGTGGCCAGTGCTTGTTATCCCTTACAACATGCCTCCAAATGTCTGCACCAAAGAATAAAACTACATGATGGCCTTGCTCATCCTAGGTCCAAAAAGTCTTGGAAACGATTTAGATTTATTCGTGGATCCTCTTGTGGAGGAACTTCAACAGCTATGGAGGGGTGTTCTCACTCGAGACCTATACAGAAGCCAACCAGTTGATTTCTTTCTGCGTGCTATTATAATTTGGTGCATCCATGATTATCCGGCTTTGTGCATGCTACGTCTTGAGCTTGCGTTGGTTTTCCCTGAAGAGGAGAGGGTGATGCAGCAAGTGTAGTGTAAGTATTTCACTTAGTTTTGAGAACCAAGGTATCAATCCAGTAGGAGGCTCCTCAAAAGTCCCACGCACCTACACAAACAAACTGAGAACTCGCAACCAACGCGATAAAGGGGTTGTCAATGTTGGGGAAGGTAGTAATTTCAAAAAAAATCCTACGCACACGCAAGATCATGGTGATGCATAGCAACGAGAGGGGAGAGTGTTGTCTACGTATCCTCGTAGACCGAAAGCGGAAGCGTTAGAACAACGCGGTTAATGTAGTCGTACGTCTTCACAGCCCGACCGATCAAGCACCGAAACTATGGCACCTCCGAGTTCTAGCACATGTTCAGCTCAATGACGTCCCTCGAACTCCGATCCAGCCGAGTGTCGAGGGAGAGTTTCGTCAGCACAACGGTGTGGTGACGATCTTGATGTTCTACCGTCGCAGGGCTTCGCCTAAGCACCGCTACGACATTATCGAGGTGGACTATGGTGGAAGGGAGCACCACACACGGCTAAGAGATCCAAGGGATCAATTGTTGTTATACCTAGATGTGCCCTCCTGCCCCCGTATATAAAGGAGCAAGGGGGAGGGGGCGGCCGACCTAGGAGGGGGCGCGCCAAGGGGAGTCCTACTCCCACCGGGAGTAGGACTCCCTCCTTCCTTGTTGGAGTAGGAGAAGGGGAAAGAGGGGGAGAGGAAGAAGGAAAAGGGGGCTGCGCCCCTTGTCCAATTTGGACCAGAGGGGGGTCATAGGCCTCCTTCCTTTTGGCCTCTCCCCTCTATTCCCGTATGGCCCAATAAGGCCCATATACTCCCCGGCGAATTCCCGTAACTCTCCAGTACTCCGAAAAATATCCGAATCATTCGGAACCTTTCCGAACTCCGAATATAGTCGTCCAATATATCGATCTTTACATCTCGACCATTTCGAGACTCCTTGTCATGTCCCCGATCTCATTCGGGACTTCGAACTCCTTCGGTACATCAAAACTCATAAACTCATAATATAACTGTCATCGAAACCTTAAGCTTGCGGACCCTACGGGTTCGAGAACAATGTAGACATGACCAAAACACATTTCCGGTCAATAACCAATAGCGGAACCTGGATGCTCATATTGGCTCCCACATATTCTACGAAGATCTTTATCGGTCAAACCGCATAACAACATACGTTGTTCCCTTTGTCATCCGTATGTTACTTGCCCGAGATTCGATCGTCGGTATCTCAATACCTAGTTCAATCTCGTTACCAGCAAGTCTCTTTACTCGTTTCGTAATACATCATCCCGCAACTAACTCATTAGTTGCAATGCTTGCAAGGCTTAAGTGATGTGTATTACCGAGAGGGCCCAGAGATACCTTTCCGACAATCAGAGTGACAAATCCAAATCTCGAAATACGCCAACCCAACATGTACCTTCGGAGACACCTGTAGAGCACCTTTATAATCACCCAGTTACGTTGTGACGTTTGGTAGCACACAAAGTGTTCCTCCGGTAAACGGGAGTTGCATAATCTCATAGTCATAGGAATATGTATAAGTCATGAAGAAAGCAACAACAACATACTAAACGATCATGTGCTAAGCTCACGGAATGGGTCATGTCAATCACATCATTCTCCTAATGATGTGATCCCGTTAATCAAATGACAACTCATGTCTATGGCTAGGAAACATAACCATCTTTGATCAACGAGCTAATCAAGTAGAGGCATACTAGTGACAATCTGTTTGTCTATGTATTCACACATGTATTATGTTTCCGGTTAATACAATTCTAGCATGAATAGTAAAAATTTATCATGAAATAAGGAAATAAATAATAACTTTATTATTGCCTCTAGGGCATATTTCCTTCAGTCTCCCACTTGCACCAGAGTCAATAATCTAGTTCACATTGCCATGTGATTTAACACCAATATTCACATCTGTATGTGATTAATACCCATAGTTCACATCGTCATGTGATCAACACTCAAAGGGTTTACTAGAGTCAATAATCTAGTTCACATCGCTATGTGATTAACACCCAAAGAGTACTAAGGTATGATCATGTTTTGCTTGTGAGAAAAATTTAGTCAACGGGTCTGTCACATTCAGAGGCGTATGTATTTTGCAAATATTTTATGTCTATAATGCTCTGCACGGAGCTACTCTAGCTACTTGCTCCCACTTTCAATATGTATCCAGATTAAGACTTGGAGTCATCTGGATCGGTGTAAAAGCTTGCATTGATGTAACCTTTTACGACGAACTCTTTTTTATCACCTCCATAATCAAGAAACATCATCTTAGTCCTCACTAAGGATATTCTTGACCGTTGTCCAGTGATCTACTCTTAGATCAAAATTGTATTCCTTTGCCAAACTCAGAGCAAGGTATACAATAGGTCTGGTACACAACATAGCATACTTTATAGAACCTATGACTGAGGCATAGGGAATGACTTTTCATTCTCTTTCTATTTTCTGCCATGGTCAGGTTTTGAGTCTTACTCAACTTCACACCTTGCAACACAGGCAGGAACTCTTTCTTTGATTGTTCTATTTTGAACTACTTCAAAATCTTGTCAAAGTATGTACTCATTGAAAATCTTATCAAGCGTCTTGATCTATCTCTATAGATCTTGATGCTCAATGTGTAAGCAGCTTCACCGAGGTCTTTCTTTGAAAAACTCCTTTCAAACACTCCTTTATGCTTTCCAGAAAATTCTACATCATTTCTGATCAACAATATGTCATTCACATATACTTATCAGAAAGGCTGTAGTGCTCCCACTCACTTTATTGTAAATACAGGCCTTTCCAAAAGTCTGTATAAAACCATATGCTTTGATCAACTCATCAAAGCGTATATTCCAACTCCGAGATGCTTGTACCAGTCCATTGATGGATCGCTGGAGCTTGCACATTTTGTTAGCACCTTTCAGATCGACAAAACCTTCTGGTTACATCATATACAACTCTTCTTCCAGAAATCCATTCAGGAACACAGTTTTGATATCCATTTTCCAGATTTCATAAAATGTGGCAATTGCTAACATGATTCGGACAGACTTAAGCATCGTTACCAGTGAGAAAATCTCATCATATTCAACACCTTGAACTTGTCGAAAACCTTTCGCAACAAGTCGAGCTTTGTAGATAGTAACACTACTATCAGTGTCCATCTTCCTCTTGAAGATCCATTTATTTAACTTGGCTTGCTGATCATCGAGCAAGTCAACCAAAGTCCACACTTCATATATCGATCCTATCTCAGATTTTATGGCCTCAAGCCATTTCACGGAATCTGGGCTCATCATCGCTTCCTCATAGTTCGTAGGTTCATCATGGTCTAGTAACATGACTTCCAGAACAGGATTACCGCACCACTCTGGCGCGGACTGTACTTTGGAAGACCTAGGAGGTTCGGTAGCAACTTGATCTGAAGTTTCATGATCATCATCATTAACTTCCTCACTAATTGGTGTAGGCATCACTGGAACTGGTTTCTGTGATGAACTACTTTCCAATTCGGGAGAAGGTATAATTACCTTATCAAGTCCTACTTTCCTCCCACTCACTTCTTTCAAGAGAAACTCCTTCTCTTGAAAGGATCCATTTTAGCAACGAATGACTTGCCTTCGGATCTGTGATAGAAGGTGTACCCAATAGTTACCTTTGGGTATTCTATGAAGACGCACTTCTTTGATTTGGGTTCGAGCTTATCAGGTTGAAACTTTTTCACATAAGCATCGCAGCCCCAAACTTTAAGAAACAACAACTTTGGTTTCTTGCCAAACCATAGTTCATAAGGTGTCGTCTCAACGGATTTCGATGGTGCCCTATTTAAAGTAAATGCAGCTATCTCTAATGCATAACCCCAAAACAATAGTGGTAAATCGGTAAGATACATCATAGATCGCACCATATCCAATAAAGTGCGGTTACGACGTTCGCACACACCATAATGCTATGGTGTTCTAGGTGGCATGAACTGGGAAACTATTCCACATTGTTTTATATGAAGGCCAAACTCGTAACTCAAATATTCTCCTCCATGATCAGATTGTAGAAATTTGATTTTCTTGTTATGATGATTCTCCACTTCACTCTGAAATTCTTTGAACTTTTCAAATGTTTCAGACTTGTGTTTCATTAAGTAGATATACTCATATCTGCACAAATCATCTTGTCAAGGTCAGAAAATAACGATACCCGTCACGAGCATTAATACTCATTCGACTGCATACATCAGTATGTATTATTTCCAATAAGTCACTAGCTCATTCCATTGTTCTGGAGAACGGAGTTTTAGTCATCTTGCCCATAAGGCACGGTTCGTAAGCATCAAATGATTCATAATCAAGTGATTCCAAAAGTCCATCTTTATGGAGTTTCTTCATGCGCTTTACACCGATATGACCCAAATGGCAGTGCCACAAATAAGTTGCACTTATCATTATCAACTTTGCATCTTTTGGCATCAATATTATGAATATGTGTATCATTACGATCGAGATCCAACAAACTATTTTCATTGGGTGTATGACCATCGAAGGTTTTATTCATATAAACAGAACAACAATTATTCTCTGACTTTAAATGAATAACCGTTTTGCAATAAAACATGATCAAATCATATTCATGCTCAATGCAAACGCTAAATAACATTTATTTAGGTTCAATACTAATCTGGAAAGTATAGGGAGTGTGTGATGATGATCATATCAATCTTGGAACCACTTCCAATAAACATCGTCACTTCACCCTCAACTAGTCTCTATTTATTCTGTAATCCTGTTTTGAGTCACTAATTTTTAGCAACCGAACAAGTATCAAATACTCAGGGGCTATTATAAACACTAGTAAGGTACACATCAATAACCTGTATATCAAATATACCCTTGTTCACTCTGCCATCCTTCTTATCCACCAAATATTCAGGGTATTTCCGTTTCCAGTGACCATTTCCTTTGCAGTGTAAGCACTCAGTTTCAGGCTTTGGTTCAGCTTTGGGCTTCTTCATGGGAGTGACAACTTGCTTGTCATTCTACTTGAAGTTCCCCTTTCTCTCCCTTTTCCCTTTTCTTGAATAGTGATCTTGTCAACCATCAACACTTGATGCTCTTTCTTGATTTCTACCTTCGTCGATTTCAACATCACGAAGAGCTCGGGAATCGTTTTCGTCATCCCTTGCATACTATAGTTCATCACAAAGTTCTACTAACTTGGTGATGGTGACTAGAGAACTCTGTCAATCACTATCTTATTTGGAAGATTAACTCCCACTTGATTCAAGCGATTGTAGTACCCAGACAATCTGAGCACATGCTCACTAGTTGAGCGATTCTCCTCCATCTTTTAGCCATAGAACTTGTTGGAGACTTCATATCTCTCAACTCGGGTATTTGCTTGAAATATTAACTTCAACTCCTAGAACATATCATATGGTCCATGACGTTCAAAACGTCTTTGAAGTCCCGATTCTAAGCCGTTAAGCATGGTGCACTAAACTATCAAGTAGTCATCATATTGAGCTAGCCAAACGTTCATAAAGTCTGCATCTGCTCCTGCAATAGGTCTGTCACCTAGTGGTGCATTAAGGACATAATTCTTCTGTGCAGCAATGAGGATAAACCTCAGATCACGGATCCAATCCGCATCATTGCTACTAACATCTTTCAACACAATTTTCTCTAGGAACATATCAAAATAAACATATGAAAGCAACAACGCGAGCTATTGATCTACAACATAATTTGCAAAATACTACCAGGACTAAGTTCATGATAAATTAAAGTTCAATTAATCATATTACTTAAGAACTCCCACTTAGACAGACATCTCTCTAGTCATCTAAGTGATCACGTGATCCAAATCAACTAAACGATGTCCGATCATCACGTGAGATGGAGTAGTTTCAATGGTAAACATCACTATGTTGATCATATCTACAATATGATTCACGTTCGACCTTTCGTTCACCGTGTTCCGAGGCCATATCTATATATGCTAGGCTCGTCAAGTTTAACCTGAGTATTCCACGTGTGCAACTGTTTTGCACCCGTTGTATTTGAACGTAGAGCCTATCACACCCGATCATCATGTGGTGTCTCAGCATGAAGAACTTTCGCAATGGTGCATACTCAAGGAGAACACTTCTTGATAATTAGTGAGAGATCATCTTAAAATGTTACCGTCAATCAAAGCAAGATAAGATGCATAAAGGATAAACATCACATGTAATCAATATAAGTGATATGATATGGCCATCATCATCTTGTGCTTGTGATCTCCATCTCCGAAGCACTGTCGTGATCACCATCGTCACCGGCGCGACACCTTGATCTCCATCGTAGCATCATTGTCGTTACGCCATCTATTGCTTCTACGACTATCGCTACCGCTTAGTGATAAAGTAAAGCAATTACAGGGCGTTTGCATTTCATACAATAAAGCGACAACCATATGGCTCCTGCCAGTTGCCGATAACTTCGGTTACAAAACATGATCATCTCATAAATAAAAAATAGCAACATGTCTTGACCATATCACATCACAACATGCCCTGCAAAAACAAGTTAGACGTCCTCTACTTTGTTGTTGCAAGTTTTACGTGGCTGCTACGGGCTGAGCAAGAACCATTCTTACCTACGCATCAAAACCACAACGATAGTTCGTCAAGTTAGTGCTGTTTTAACCTTCTCAAGGACCGGGCGTAGCCACACTCGGTTCAACTAAAGTTGGAGAAACTGACACCCGCCAGCCACCTGTGTGCAAAGCACGTCGGTAACCAGTCTCGCGTAAGTGTACGTGTAATGTCGGTCCGGGCCGCTTCATCCAACAATACCGCTGAACCAAAGTATGACATGCTGGTAAGCAGTATGACTTGTATCGCCCACAACTCACTTGTGTTCTACTCGTGCATATAACATCAACGCATAAAACCTAGGCTCGGATGCCACTGTTGGGGAACGTAGTAATTTCAAAAAAATTCCTATGCACACGCAAGATCATGGTGATGCATAGCAACGAGAGGGGAAAGTGTTGTCTACGTACCCTTGTAGACCGAAAGCGGAAGCGTTAGAACAACACGGTTGTTGTAGTCGTACGTCTTCACGGCCCGACCGATCAAGCACGGAAACTACGGCACCTCCGAGTTCTAGCACATGTTCAGCTCGATGACGTCCCTCGAACTCCGATCCAGCCGAGTGTCGAGGGAGAGTTCCGTCAGCACGACGGTGTGGTGACGATCATGATGTTCTACCGTCGCAGGGCTTCGCCTAAGCACCGCTACGACATTATCGAGGTGGACTATGGTGGAGGGGGCACCACACACAGCTAAGAGATCCAAGGGATCAATTGTTGTTATACCTAGAGGTGCCCCCTGCCCCCGTATATAAAGGAGCAAGTGGGGAGGGGGCGGCCGGCCTAGGAGGGGACGCGCCAAGGGGAGGCCTACTCCCACCGGGAGTAGGACTCCCTCCCTCCTTGTTGGAGTAAGAGAAGGGGAAAGAGGGGAGAGGAAGAAGGAAAAGGGGGCTGCGCCCCTTGTCCAATTCGGACGAGAGGGGGGCGCGGGCCACCTTCCTTTTGGCCTCTCTCCTCTATTCACGTATGGCCCAATAAGGCCCATATACTCCCCGGCGAATTCCCGTAACTCTCCGGTACTCCGAAAAATATCCGAATCACTCAGAACCTTTCCGAACTCCGAATATAGTCATCCAATATATCGATCTTTACATCTCGACCATTTCGAGACTCCTTGTCATGTCCCCGATCTCATCCGGGACTTCGAACTCCTTCGGTACATCAAAACTCATAAACTCATAATATAACTGTCATCGAAACCTTAAGCGTGCGGACCCTACGGGTTCGAGAACAATGTAGACATGACCGAAACACGTTTCCGGTCAATAACCAATTGCGGAACCTGGATGCTCATATTGGCTCCCACATATGCTACGAAGATCTTTATCGGTCAAACCGCATAACAACATACGTTGTTCCCTTTGTCATCGGTATGTTACTTGCCTGAGATTCGATCGTCGGTATCTCAATACCAAGTTCAATCTCGTTACCGACAAGTCTCTTTACTCGTTCTATAATACATCATCCCGCAACTAACTCATTAGTTGCAATGCTTGCAAGGCTTAAGTGATGTGTATTACCGAGAGGGCCCAGAGATACCTTTCGGACAATCGGAGTGACAAATCCTAATATCGAAATACGCCAACTCAACATGTACCTTCGGAGACACCTATAGAGCACCTTTATAATCACCCAGTTACGTTGTGACGTTTGGTAGCACACAAAGTGTTCCTCCGGTAAACGGGAGTTGCATAATCTCATAGTCATAGGAACATGTATAAGTCATGAAGAAAGCAACAGCAACATACTAAACGATCGTGTGCTAAGCTAATGGAATGGGTCATGTCAATCACATCATTCTCCTAATAATGTGATCCCATTAATCAAATGACAACTCATGTCTATGGCTAGGAAACATAACCATCTTTGATCAACGAGCTAGTCAAGTAGAGGCATACTAGTGACAATCTGTTTGTCTATGTATTCACACATGTATTATGTTTCCGGTTAATACAATTCTAGCATTAATAATAAACATTTATCATGAAATAAGGAAATAAATAATAACTTTATTATTGCCTCTAGGGCATATTTCCTTCAGTCAATACCTTCACGGCCTCTTGCGAAAGTGAGATCTAATAGAGAGATAATAATATATTTTTGGTATTTTGTAATATAGATGCAAAAAGTAAAGATGCAAATAAAGTAGATTGAAAGCAAATATGATAAGAGATAGACCCGGAGGCCATAGGTTTCACTAGAGGCTTCTCTCGAGATAGCATAAGTATTACGATGGGTGAACAAATTACTGTCGAGCAATTGATAGAAAAGCGCATAGTTATGAGATTATCTAGGCATGATCATGTATATAGGCATCACGTCCATAACAAGTAGACCGACTCCTGCCTGCATCTACTACTATTACTCCACACATCGACCGACTCCTGCCTGCATCTAGAGTATTAAGTTCATAAGAACAGAGTAACGCTTTAAGCAAGATGACATGATGTAGAGGGATAAACACATGCAATATGATATAAACCCCATCTTATTATCCTCGATGGCAACAATACAATACGTGTCTTGCAACCCTTTCTGTCACTGGGTAAGAACACCGCAGGATTGAACCCAAAGCTAAATACTTCTCACATGGCAAGAAAGATCAATCTAGTAGGCCAAACCAAACTAATAGTTCAAAGAGACTTGCAAAGATAACTCAATCATACATAAAAGAATTCAGAGAAGATTCCAATATTATTCATAGATAAACTTGATCATAAACCCACAATTCATCAGATCTCGACAAACACACCACAAAAAGAGATTACATCGAATAGATCTCCACAAGAGAGGGGGAGAACATTGTATTGAGATCCAAAAAGAGAGAAGAAGCCATCTAGCTAATAACTATGGACCCGTAGGTCTGTGGTAAACTACTCACAACTCATCGAAGGGGCTATGGTGTTGATGCAGAATCCCTCCGTGGCCGATTCCCCCTCCGGCAGAGTGCCAGCGAAGGCTCCAAGATGGGATCTCGCGGATACAGAAGGTTACAGCGGTGGAAATTGTGTTTCGTGGTGCTCCTGGATGTTTTCGGGGTCCGTAGGTATATATAGGAGGAAGAAGTATGTCGGTGGATGCCCGAGGGGCCCATGAGACAGGGGGTGCGCCCTCCTATCTCGTGGGGCCCTAGGAGGCTTCTTGACTTGTACTCCAAGCTCTCCGGATCAGATTTGTTCCAAAAATAACGCTCCCGAAGGTTTCATTCCGTTTGGACTCCGTTTGATATTCCTTTTCTTCAAAATACTGAAATAGGCAAAAAAACAGCAATATGGGTTGGGCCTCCGGTTAGTAGGTTAGTCCCAAAAATGATATAAATGTGCAAAACAAAGCCTATAAACATCCAAAAGGGGTAATATAATAGCATGGAACAATCAAAAATTATAGATATGTTGGAGACGTGTCAAGCATCCCCAAGCTTAATTCCTGGTCATCCTCGAGTAGGTAAATGATAAAAAGAGAATTTTTGATGTGGAATGCTACCTAGCATAATTCATAATGTAATTTTCTTTATTGTGGCATGAATGTTCAGATCCAGATGAATACAAAATAAAAGTTCATATTGACATAAGAAATAGTAATACTTCAAGCATACTAATCAAAGTAATCATGTCTACTCAAAATAACATGGCTAAAGAAAGTTATCCCTACAAAATCATATAGTCTGGCTGTTGCTCTATCTTCATCACACAAAGTATTTAATCATGCACAACCCCGATGACAAGCCAAGCAATTGTTTCATACATTAATAATCTCTAACTCTTTCAATTTTCATGCAATACATGAGCGTGAGACATGGACATAGCACTATATGTGGAATAGAATGGTGGTTGTGGATAAGACAAAAAGGAGAAGATAGTCTCACATCAACTAGGCGTATCAACGGACTATGGAGATGCCCATTAATAGATATCAATGTGAGTGAGTAGGGATTGCCATGCAACGGATGCACTAGAGCTATAAATATATGAAAGCTCAACAAAAGAAACTAAGTGGGTGTGCATCCAACTTGCTTGCTCATGAAGACCTAGGGCACTTTTGAGGAAGCCCATCATTGGAATATACAAGCCAAGTTCTATAATGAAAAATTCCCACTAGTATATGAAAGTGACAACATATGAGAATCTCTATCATGAAGATCATGGTGCTATTTTGAAGCACAAGTGTGGAAAAAGAGATAGTAGCATTGTCCCTTCTCTCTTTTTCTCTCATTTTATTTTTTTTCTTTTTCTTTTTCTCTTCTTTTTTTTCTTTCTTTGGCCTTCTTTTTTCTTTTTGGCCTTTCTCTTTTTTTCTTCTTTTTTTCTTTTTTTTCTTTTTGTAAAGTCTGAAGTCTCATCCCGACTTGTGGGGGAATCATAGTCTTCATCATCCTTTCCTCACTAGGACAATGCTCTAATAATGAAGATCATCACACTTTTATGGATTTACAACTCAAAGCTAGAACAATATATGACTCTATATGAATGCCTCTGGCGGTGTACCAGGATATGCAATGAATCAAGAGCGACATGTATGAAAATTATGAAGGTGGCCTTGCCACAAATACGATGTCAACTACATGATCATGCAAAGAGTAATATGACAAAAGTAATGTGTGTCATATGAACGGAACGGTGGAAATTTGCATGGCAATATATCTCGGAATGGCTAAGGAAATGCCATAATAGGTAGGTATGGTGGCTGTTTTGAGGAAGTAGTATGGTGGGTGTATGGTACCGGCGAAAATTGCGCGGCACAAGAGAGGCTAGCAATGGTGGAAGGGTGAAAGGGTGCGTATAATCCATGGACTCAACATTAATCAAGAGAACTTATGTACTTATTGCAGAAATTTAGAAGTCATCAAAAACCAAAGCACTATGCGCATGCTCCTAGGGGGATAGATTGGTAGGAAAAGACCATCGCTCGTCCCCGACCACCACTCATAAGGAAGACAATCAATAAATAAAAGTGTGCTCCAACTTCATCACAAAGAGGTTCACCATACGTGCATGCTACGGGAATCACAAACTTCAACACAAGCATTCTTTGAATTCATAATCACCCAACTAGCACAACTTTAATATCACTACCTCCATATCTCAAAACAATTATCAAGTATCAAGTTGATCATAGCATCCAATTCACTTCCTATGATAGTTTTTACTATACCCAACTTGGATGCTCATCATTCTAGGACCAACTTTATGATAATAGCAAATACCATGCTGTTCTAAAAGACTCTCAAAATAATATAAGTGAAGCATGACAGACTAGCAATTTCTTCAAAATTAAGACACCACCGTGCTCTAAAAGATATAAGTGAAGCACTAGAGCAAAAACTATCAAGCTCAAAAGATATAAGTGAAGCACATAGAGTATTCTAGCAAATTCTAATCAAATAGGCTTCTCCCAAAAGGTGTGTACAACAAGGATGATTGTGGTAAACTAACAAGCAAATACTAATATAATACACGATGCTCCAAGCAAAACACATATCATGTGGCGAATAAAAATATAGCTCCAAGTAAAGTTACCAATGAACGAAGACGAAAGAGGGGATGCCTTCCCGGGGCATCCCCAAGCTTAGGATTTTGGCTATTATTGAATATCTTGGGGTGCCATGGGCATCCCCAAGCTTAGGCTCTTGCCACCCTTTATTCCATAGTCCATAAAAGCTTTACCCAAAACTTGAAAACTTCACAACACAAAACTCAATAGGAAATCTTATAAGCTCCGTTAGTGAAAGAAAACAAAACCACCACATAAGGTACTGCAATGAACTCATTATTTATTTATTTTGGTGTAAAACCTACTGTATTCCAACTTCTTTATGGTTCATAGACTAATTTACTAGCCATAGATGCATTGAAATAAGCAAACGACACATGAAAAATAGAATCTGTCAAAAACAGAACAGTCTGTAGCAATCTGTAACTAACGCAAACTTCTAGAACTCTAAAAATCCTACCAAAATAGTTTTGCTGGACAATTTGTATATTGAACAGCAGCAAAAAGAATCAACGCAAAATCACGTTCCTGTGATTTAACAAAATTATATTCGTGCGTGCAAAGTTTCTGTTTTTCAGCAGAATCAAATCAACTATCATTGTAGGTTATCCTATAGGTTCTACTTGGCACAAACACTAATTAAAAGATAAAAACACATCTAAACAGAGAGTAGATGCAAGATTTATTAAATAACAGCAAGGAAAAATATTGGGTTGTCTCCCAACAAGCGCTTTTCTTTAAAGCCTTTTTAGCTAGGCATTGAGATTTCAATGATGCTCACATGAAAGACGAGAATTGAAGCACAAAGAGAGCATCATAAAACATGTGACAAACACACTTAAGTCTAACATGCTTCCTATGCATAGGCATCTTATAGGCAAACAAATTATCAAGGCAAGCAAAAACTCGCATATGCAACGAAGCGGAAAGAAACAATAGCAATCTCAACATAACGAGAGGTAATTTAGTAACATGAAAATTTCTACGACCATATTTTCCTCTCTCATAATAATTACATGTAGGATCATAGGCAAATTCAACAAAATAGCTATCACATAACATATTCTCAACATGATCCACATGCATGCAAAGTTGACACTCTTCCAAGATAGTGGGATTAACATTAACTAAAGTCATGACCTTTCCGAACCCACTTTTATCAAAAATATCACAAGATTGAACACACTCCAAATATGTGGGATCTAAAGTTGACACTCTTCCAAACCCACTTTCAATATTATTGCAAACACTATTATCAATCTCATATTCATCATGGGGCTTAAATAAATTTTCAAGGTTATAAGAAGAATCACCCCAATCATGATCATTTAAACAAGTAGTAGACATAGCAAAACTAGCATCCCCAAGCTTAGGGTTTTGCATATTATTAGCACAATTGACATCAAGAGAATTTATAGGAAAATCATTTCAACCATGCTTTTTATTCAAGGAGTTATCGTGAATCTCTTCATAAATTTCTTCATCGTAATTTTCAGATTCACGAATTTCAAGCAAAACTCCATAAAGATAATCTAGGGCACAAAACTCACTAGCAATTGGTTCATCATAATTGGATCTCTTAAAAAGATTGGCAAGCGGATGAGGATCCATAGATCTTAGGTTCTCTATTTAGCAATAAATATGCATCTACTCCAACCAAACGAGCAAACGAAAGGGCAAGCAAAAGAGAGAAGAGATTGGGAAAGAGAGGGCGAATAAAACGGCAAGGGTGAAGTGGGGGAGAGGAAAACGAGAGGAAAATAATGTAAATGCGAGGGAGATGGGTTTGTGATGGGTACTTGGTATGTCTTGACTTGAGCGAAGACCTCCCCGGCAACGGCGCCAGAAATCCTTCTTGCTACGTCTTGAGCTTGCGTTGGTTTTCCCCGAAGAGGAGAGGGTGATGCAGCAAGTGTAGCGTAAGTATTTCCCTCAGTTTTGAGAACCAAGTTATCAATCCAGTAGGAGGCTCCTCAAAAGTCCCACGCACCTACACAAACAAACTAAGAACTCGCAACCAACACGATAAAGGGGTTGTCAATCCCTTCACAGCCTCTTACGAAAGTGAGATCTGATAGAGAGATAATAATATATTTTTGGTATTTTGTAATATAGATGCAAAAAGTAACGATGCAAATAAAGTAGATTGAAAGCAAATATGATAAGAGATAGACCCGGGGGCCATAGGTTTCACTAGAGGCTTCTCTCGAGATAGCATAATTATTACGGTGGGTGAACAAATTACTGTCGAGCAATTGATAGAAAAGTGCATAGTTATGAGATTATCTAGGCATGATCATGTATATAGGCATCACGTCCATAACAAGTAGACCGACTCCTGCCTGCATCTACTACTATTACTCCACACATCGACCGACTCCTGCCTGCATCTAGAGTATTAAGTTCATAAGAACAGAGTAACGCTTTAAGCAAGATGACATGATGTAGAGGGATAAACACATGCAATATGATATAAAACCCATCTTGTTATCCTCGATGGCAACAATACAATACGTGTCTGGCAACCCTTTCTGTCACTGGGTAAGAACACCGCAAGATTGAACCCAAAGCTAAACACTTCTCCCATGGCAAGAAAGATCAATCTAGTAGGCCAAACCAAACTGATAATTTGAAGAGACTTGCAAAGATCACTCAATCATACATAAAAGAATTCAGAGAAGATTCCAATATTATTCATAGATAAACTTGATCATAAACCCACAATTCATCGGATCTCGACAAACACACCGCAAAAAGAGATTACATCGAATAGATCTCCACAAGAGATGGGGAAAACATTGTATTGAGATCCAAAAAGAGAGAAGAAGCCATCTAGCTAATAACTATGGACCGTAGGTCTGTGGTAAACTACTCACAACTCATCGGAGGGGCTATGGTGTTGATGTAGAAGCCCTCCATGGTCGATTCCCCCTCCGGTAGAGTGTCGGCGAAGGCTCCAAGATGGGATCTCGCGGATACAGAAGGTTACAGCGGTGGAAATTTTGTTTCGTGGTGCTCCTGGATGTTTTCGGGGTCCGTAGGTATATATAGGAGGAAGAAGTACATCGGTGGACGCCCGAGGGGCCCACGAGATAGGGGCACGCCCTACAGGGGGTGGCGCGCCCTCCTATCTCGTGGGGCCCTCGGAGGCTTCCTGACTTGTACCCCAAACTCTCCGGATCAGATTTGTTCCAAAAATAACGCTCCCGAAGGTTTCATTCCGTTTGGACTCCGTTTGATATTCCTTTTCTTCGAAATACTGAAATAGGCAAAAAAACAGCAATATGGGTTGGGCCTCGGGTTAGTAGGTTAGTCCCAAAAATGATATAAATGTGTATAACAAAGCCTATAAACATCCAAAAGGGCTAATATAATAGCATGGAACAATCAAAATTATAGATACGTTGGAGACGTATCAGGGCACTATGTCAGGGTGAACGACACATGGTTACAATGCATGTGTTCGATGTGATAGGAATCCGCTGTCATACGCAATATTTAGCAAGATTTGTTACATTGGACACTGTCATTTCCTTGCCAAGGACAAGCCGCATCCTAGAAAATACCAAATACATGTGTTCAATGCAAAGTATGAAAACCGTGATGCGCCAAAGAGGCTCACCGCCGATGAGTTGCAAGTGGAATTAGAGAAGGTCAGGCATATTACACCAGGAAACCATCCTGGTAATGGTAGCGGGAAAAGGAAGCGTGGCAGGGCGGAAGAGAGATTATTGTTTACCCGCAGGTCCACTTTGTGGGACTTGGAGTATTGGAAAGATTTGGATCTGCGGCATAATCTTGATGTGATGCACATCGAGAAAAATATATGTGACAGCATTATCAGCACGCTTCTTAATATTGAAGGCAAGACGAAAGATACCTTAAAATCTAGGATTGATTTGACACACCTGGGTATCAGACAGGATTTGCAGGTGCAAGATGAAGGTAAACCACAGGATATGGCACCAGTTGTGTACGTCATGGACAAGGTAAAAAGAAAAGAATTCTGCGAGGTCCTGTCACGTGTGAGATTCCCACATGGATTTGCTTCCAACCCTAAAAGGAGAGTCAGTGCAAATGTAAACAAGGTACAAGGATTGAAAAATCATGACTGCCACATCCTACTTCAAAGGGTTTTACCTGTTATCCTTAGAGGATTGGGCCGCCCTGACTTATACAGAGCAGTTGCAAAGTTGGGACAATTCTTCAGGGAACTCTGCAGTAGAAATATCAGAATAGATGCTTTGGAGTGTCTTAGGGACAAGATACCAACTATCCTATGCGACCTTGAGAAGATATATCCTCCAGCCTTCTTTGATGTGATGGTGCATTTGGTTGTTCAGCTACCTGATGAGGCACTACTTAGAGGTCCAGTACAATATGGCTGGATGTACCCTATTGAAAGGCGACTAGGCACTTTCAAGGGCTATGTTAGGAACAGAGCTAGACCCGAGGGTTCCATTGCAGAGGCCTACATTGCTACAGAAGCGTTGATATTCTGCTCAAAATACATTGAAATAGCTGATTAGCTTAGTAAAGAGGTGGGTGAAGACAATCTCGGGCTCAATGTTTTCGATTATTCTGTTCGTGGAACAGGGAAGAGTCGACAAGAGGACAAACCTAAAGATTTGGACAAAATGGTTTGGTATGTGTTGAATAATTGTCCTGAGATACTACCTTATATCAAGTAAGTGCTAAGTACTGCAGCATATACATCATAATCTGCTAAACTTGCAGCACATTCTTATATATTTAGATGTTTGACGCGATCACTATGTTGTGCAGCATCTACAAAAAGGAGTTACTACCGCAAAATCCAAGAAACATTGACAAACTGGTTATGGCAGGATTTGCGAAACGGCTCAAGAGCCATGTAAGCTTTGGAATTGCACGGTCCATTTTTTAGTATATTGAGTACATAAGATTATCAGCTTGTCTATTTTCTAACCATAGGTTAAGAAGATGCAGGAGGATGGGCAGGCAGTTGATGATGCCCTTTACTCACTAGCAATGGGTCCTGATACTCTGGTAAGACATTATGAATCTTGCGTTATTGGAGATGTGCGCTACAACACCCTTGCACGCGACGAAGGCAGGAAGACACAAAACAGTGCCATCATGAGCACGGATACGTACGACAAAGAGACAACTAAAATGTATGCTAACATAACAGACATTGTTCAGTTGCAGCGTATCTCTAGTTTCGAGGATCATCGGTGTGTGGTTCTGTTGTGCTGTCGTTGGTATAACCTATTTTCCAGGATCGCAAAACCCAGAGCTGATGATTATTTCAAATCCATCAATGTCAAGGTGGTGTACCAGACCAATGAGCCTTTTATTTTGGCAAATCAAGCAACACAGATATTTTTCTTGGAAGACACATTTTCACGTAGCGATGTTTGGAGAGTGTTGCAAAGGTTTGAGCAGATGAATTCTTTTAATGAAGTTGCAAAACAAGATGATGCTTACACTGCTATTGATGTACAAGATAACACAGATGTTCCTAATATCTTTGAGAACCATCACGTCAATGACGCCGGTGAAAAGATTGTCTGTCGTGCTGTGGACATACAAGAGTTGATCAAGAAGAAGCTAACGTTCAAGGACATTGAGGATGAAGAAGAAGATGACACCATGGGGAATTACGATTCAGACTGATTCAGATTGCTTTTGTCATATTTTCTTGTCAGAAGACGTTTTTTTATCTACTATGTGAAATTGTGTTTGCTATGACAACTGAAACCTGATGAACGTGTTGTTTAGTATTTTGCTATGAGAATATCACTTGTTATGTATGCGGATTTGTGTTTGGTGATTGTATGATGACTAAAACATGATGACATTGTTGTTTAGTTGTACTCATATTTGGCTATGAAACTTGAATTTGATGACATAGTTTGCTGTTGGACTGCAATTTGTTCGACGTCTTCGAATGGGAACAAAGCTGACCCGACAGGGCCTCTGCTAATTTATTTATTTATTACCAAAAGGAGCTCTGCTATTTATTTATTTATGAGCAAAAGGGGATACCCCTTGATTTCCGTTAATAGAAATCATTAGATGTTCATAACACTACGCCAATCCTGCTACATAGGTTTCATTCATTACTAGTTTCAGCAAAGTGCTCATGTCATGGCCACTGAATACATCACGAGTGCTACATACACCACAAATAAAGAGACAATCATCCTACAGAGCACATCGATTTTGCCCATTATCTTCACAAGCTCTTTCATCTCCTCATTGCTGTCAAAGTCGTTTAGCAGCTATTGCTTGGCCATGATCAGAAGAACTGCATCTTTAACCTTATGCTCTGCATCTTCCTCTTCTGTCGTTCCTTCAGTTACTTGTCCAACACCACAACCTGCTGGTATTGGGATTCCTCGGCTAACCAAATAATCAGCATAGTTGCATTCCCCCACATCAGCAACTTCCCAGAAATACAAATCACACAAATCTTCCCTTTTTTGCACGAATCAAATTGGAAGATCATCAACCAAACTATTAAAAAATCAGCAACAGAACAACACTTAAACATATTATTACCCCATGATTCGGGCATTTGTAGAAGACTCGTCCAGGGTTGATGATTGTGGTTGATACGCGACGGATGACTCTACGTGATTTGCACCACACCAACGGCAGCGAGTTGCGATGAGCAACCGGCTGCGATGCGTGTGTCAGCGGGGGTGTGATGAGACCCACAAGCGATGGTACGGGTGACCTGGCGCATATCTGGTTGTTCCCTACTGAAGAGCAGGTGGACGAGCAGCCAGCGGACAGTTGCTGCGGCCAGAGCTTCTGATGCTAGGCAGAGTAATGGGAGAAGAGGAGAAGCGGACGTTGGATATGTCAGTTTCATTACTTGTAGAGTAGACATAGTCAAGGTTTGGATTCATACCAGCTACAGGAGCACGTCTCTCTTTTTTCTAAAACTCAGCAACGTCTCTTTACTGGTACACTAGCTTGTTCTATATGCCTTGTCACGTCTTTGATTTTCTTTTTTTTTGCGACGAAGGAAGGAGGACAAAATTGAGAGTTCCTGGGACTCGAACTCGGTTGAAAACCAAGTTGCTAGTCACTTATGTTGCGAACATTCCCTGGGAGGAGGACGGCAGACAAACGCATTTTCCTCGCAGCTTTAGTTGCGACACAAGAACGAACGGTCGCAATTTCGGGAATGTTACCAGGCGAACGATCCCAGTTTTTCTTTTCTTCCTATACATAAAAAAGTATGCTACTTGGTGTCAGCTTAGTCAACAAACGATTGTGCCAACCTTGACCATTGGATTGACATTCAACATCTGTCGCGTTCCTTCAGTCTCTTCTTCCTCCAGCCTCCAAAGCCAAACCAGCGCCGGCCGGACCGCCTGCTCCCGCCTCCCACGGCTGGCAGAGCTGCCGCGCACGCATCATGGCCACATCGCATCCTAAAACTCTACGCATCTTCCCCGACTCCTGTTCGTTCCCATCCGAGGCCTCACCATCGTCCTCTGCCTTGGTTCGTTCGCCGCGGCGCCGCCCTCCGGTGTTGTCAACATGGTCAACAACCGAGAGGAATAAGGAGATGACTATACATGGTGAGGATGACAGTAGGGACCCAGCAGCACGCGCAATATTTTTGTTTTTTCGGGACGGAGAAGGGTATCAACTGGGTTGTGCGGGAGCTATGGCCCATCTAGCCCAGGCTTTTATTTCATATGTTTAGCACATGACCAGTCCAGTTTGTTTTTTTTCTTTCTGAAAATGGCTAGCCAGCTATTTTGTTTTTTGCAGAATAACCAACGTAGGCCAAATTGCTTTTCTACGCCCTGTTGGGCCGGAAATCTTTCAAGACAAGGAGGGATGTATTTTGCCCAGAATATGGGCTATAAGTAATAAGAAATGGGCTATAGGTAATAATAAATGGGCTGTAAAATGAAAAAATACAACAAACAGGCAATTAGTTCCAAAATACTTTTTCCTTTCGGATTTTGATATTTTAAATTTCATTGTTTTTGTGTAGGTAAAATTTCATTGAATTTAAATTAAGGTATATTTAGTTTTAAAATTAATTTGAATTGGCTAGAAATTTCGGGCTGTATGCTGTTTGGGACAGATTTGGAGGCTGACTTGTGGGTCTACTAGGTTGACCTGTATGAAAGGCTTTGTCAACTTAGTCCACAAACGATTCTAGCAGCAGTGACCATTGGATGTTAATACAACGGCGGTGCTGCTTCTTCAATATCTGATCTTCTTGCTCAAGCCGCCCAAACCAGCACCGGTGGGACTGCCTACTCCCGCCTCCCGTGGCCGGCTGTGCTGTCGCACAGGCTGCATCGCCCCACCCTACTCCATTGCTGGCCAGGCCATTCCTCTACTCACCCACACCTCCTGTTATTTTCCGACGACGGCAGCCGGACCAGTAAACCCTGGTACTCCCCACCGCGTGGGAAACCATTGCCGAGTCCTCCCCGGCTCCGTGTCATTCCCTTCCTAGGCCTCGCCGTCGTCCACCTCCATGGTGCTTTCGGCGCAGCCTGGTCAGCGTGGTCAACGAACGACATCCATCGGATGTGGACTGTATGTGGAGAGGATGACAGCTGGGTCCATGGCCGCACACAAGGAAATGCCTCCTTATTACACACAAAATAATGATTCCTCCACCTGACATCCGGGGCCCACTGGAAGGCCTCTATATTTCGCCAAAAACGTGCCCCCCGCTGGCAGGTCAGACCCACCAGCTATATCTTCGCACGCAAGGGAGTGCCTCCTTATTACGCACAAAAAAATGAATACTCCCCCTGCTAGCTGGAACCCAGCATAGTGGGAGGCTGACTTGTGGGCCTACTAAGTTGACGAGGACGGAGGGCTTTGTCAACTTAGTCAATATGAACGATTCTAGCTCTAGTTACTGTATGATGTTCATCCAACGGCCGTAGTGCTTCTTCAACCTCTGGTCTTCTTGCTCCAGCTGCCCAAACCAACGCCGGTCGTGTCGCATGCTCCTGCCTCCCGTGGTCGGCTGTGATGTCGCGGAGGCCTCACCGCCCCCTACTACTCCCACCGCTGGCCAGGACATCCCTCTACTCACCCACACCCCCTGTTGTTCTGCGGTGATGGCAGCCTCACACCGCAGCCGAACTAGTGAACCCTCGTACTCCTCTCCATGTGGGCATCCACTGCCGCGTCTTCCCCGGCTCCGCGTCGTCCCCTTCCTAGGCCTCACCGTCGTCCACCGCCTTGGTGCTCTCGGCACGGCGTGGTCAATGTGGTCAATGACCAACTTCCATCGAAAGAGTACTGTACGTGGAGAGGCTGACAGCTGGGTCCACGGCCGCAGCAAGGAAGTGCCTCCTTATTACGTAGAAAATAATGATTCCTCCACCTCACAGCAGGGACCCACCGTACGGGCAACTGTATCTCACGAAAAAACATTTCCCCCTGACTGTTGGGACCTACCAGCTACATCTTCACACGCAAGGAAGTGCGTCCATATTACGGGCAAAAAAAATTGATTCACCCCCTGACTGCTGGGACCCATCAGCTACATCTTCGCATGCAAGGAAGTGCCTGACAGTCGAGACCCACCTGGTCGAAGCGTACGTAGCGTTGTCATTCTGGTCGCGAACGTGTACATACATACTGGTCGATGTAGAGGCGCGCACGTGTCGTAGTAGAGGCGCATGTGTATAGCGGTGAGGGTGTAAGAAAGAAAATACGGCCACATACGTACATACGGGCGGGGTCTCGAACGCCTACTCGCGCATACGTACGGCCAGGGCTCGTGTAAATGGCTGGGTCGTAACGGAGAAACTGCATCATCACCGTGTTCATGGGGAGGCAACCGGCTGGGTCGGAATGGAATGCGTCATCGTGTTCATCGGGAGGGCTTGGACGGAACAGCCGATGGAAAGAAGGCCTGGCGTACCGCAGAACGGAGGAAACGGCCTTGTGTTCGACTGGCCACGGTCGAAACGGGATCCTGTTCATTGGGGGGGGGGGTCCGGTATACCGCAAAATGGAGGAAACGGACTTCTGTTGGACCTCCTACGGTCGTAACGGGGTCTTATTGATCGGGAGGGGTGTGGCGTACTGCAAAACGGAGGAAACAGACTTGTGTTGGAGCGCTACGGTCGAAACGGGGGTCATGTTCATCGGGAGGGGTGTGGCGTACCGCAAAATGGGACTCCACGGGATACTGTTCATCTACACCGACGACCTCCTCCAGCCTCCACGGGCTATTGTCATCCACCGTCGACCTCCTCCAGCCTCCACCTGCTCCTGTTCATCCACGGGCTCTGTTCATCCATCCTCCATCGCGTGCTACTCCACCGGCTACTGTTCAACCAGCCCTCTCCACGGGCTACTGTTCAACCACCCCTCCATGGGCTACTGTTCATCCAGCCCTCCACCGGCTACTGCTCAACCAGCCCTCCACGGGGTCGTCCTGTTCATCCAGCCCTCCACGGGGTCTGGTTCATCCACCCCAACCGGCTTAATTGGGGTCATGTTCATCCAGAGGCAACACCATGGGGTCCTGTTCATCCACCCCGACCGGGAACTGTTCATTCAACCCCCCCGCCCCCAACAACGCTCACTGTTCATCAAGGGGAGGAGGCAGCAGGGTTCGATCGACTTCAGTTAGCAGCAATAGCGAAGGAATCACTCAGGTTCTGTAACGTAGCTAGTGTAATCGCTCGGGTTGAGTTAGAGCCCAACGCCTCGCTCGGGTTCAGTTAGAGCCCAACGCTTCGCACACACGCGCGTACGTGTACGAGAGAAACACGCATCGCTCGGCCCCCGACCACCCACCGTAACCGGGAACTCCCCGAAATTTTCCTCACCCTCGCTTCTATCATGGTTTTTTCCATCATGGACGGCCCAAAGAATGTCATGCAGCTGCGTCTCCGGCCTGCCCAGGACAAAAAGCCCATTTTCTGTCATGATTTTTTGTCATAGAAGTAGGAGCCCACCACATCTATGATGATACCGCGTTTTGTCACAATTATCGTCATAGAAGTATCATAAGTATGACAGAAAAAATCGTTCGGCCCAAAATGTCACGGATGTGTCTTTTTTGTAGTGCGAATGGACTCCAGATCTGGCCTCCCGATGAAGAACAGGAGGTGGCGGCGGCTCCGTATCGTAAAACATGATGAATCCTTCTCTCTGATTTTTTTCCCCGAATGTGAATATATGGAGTTGGAGTTGAGGTCGGTGGAGGTCTAGGGGACCCACAAGGCAGGGAGGCACGCTCTCCACCCTTGTGGACAGCCGGTGGGTCCCCTCTGGTTGATTCTTTCGTCAATATTTTTTATTTATTCCAAAAATATTCTCCGTGAAGTTTGAGGTCATTCCGAGAACTTTTATTTCTGCACAAAAATAACACCAAGGCAATTCTGCTGAAAACAACATCAGTCCGGGTTAGTTCGATTCAAATCTTGCAAATTAGAGTCGACAACAAGGGCAAAAGAGTTTGGAAAAGTAGATACGATGGAGACGTATCAACTCCCCCAAGATTAAACCATTGCTTGTCCTCAAGCAATTCCGTTGACAAACTAAAAGTGATAAAGAAAAACTTTTACAAACTCTGTTTGATTTTGTTGTTGCAAATATGTAAAGCCAGCATTCAAGTTTTCAGCAAAGATTGTGAACTAACCATATTCACAATAACATTTAGGTCTCACACTTACTCATATCAATGGCATAGTCAGCTAGCGAGCAATAATAATAAATCTTAGATGACAACACTTTTTTAAAACAATCATGATATGATATAACAAGATGGTATCTCGCTAGCCCTTTCTGAGACCGCAAAACATAAATGTAGAGCACCCTTGAAGATCAAGGACTAACTAGACATTGTAATTCATGGTAAAAGAGATCCAGTCACAGTCATACTCAATATCAATTAATAGCAATGCATACAAATGACAGTGGTGCTCTCTAACTGGTGTTTTTTATAAGAGGATGATGAATCAACAATAAAAGTAAATAGATAGGCCCTTTGCAGAGGGAAGCAAGGATTTTTAGAGGTGTCAGATCTTGAGATTTTTGAAACAGATAAATATAATTTTGAGCGGTATGCTTTCATTGTCAATATAACAACCAAGAGATCTCGGTATATTCCATGTTGGATACATTATAGGCGGTTCCCAAATAGAATGGTAAATTTTTTACTACCCCTCCACCAACAAGCACATTCCACGGCTGGTCCGAAACAATAGATACCGTCCATACAAACAACAGCCATGGGGGAGTTTTGTTTGGAGTTATTTTGATTTGATTTGAGCATGGAACTAGCCATCCCGAATACCAGCCACTTTCTCGTGAATGACAAGTGAATCAACACTCATCGTGAGAAGAACCCACCTAGCATGGAAGATGCTGACAGCCCCCAGTCGCTACATGAGCAATTCGGGCATACAAAATAGATTATCATTTGAAGGTTTAGAGTTTGGCACATGCAAATTTACTTGGAACGACAGGTAAATACCGCATATAGGTAGGTACGGTGGACTCATATGAAACAACTTTGGTTTTATGGAAGTGGATGCACAAGAAGTATTCCCGCTTAGTACAAGTGAAGGCTAGCAAAAGATTGAGGAGCGACCAACTAGAGAGCGACAGTAAACATGCATTGAGATTAACCAACATTGAATGCAAGCATGAGTAGGATATAAATCACCATGAACACAAATATCATGGAGGCTGTGTTGATATTGTTTCAACTACATGCGTCAACATGTGCCAAGTCAAGCCACTCGAATCATTCAAAGGAGGATACCATCCTATCATACTACATCACAACCATTTTAAAAGCATGTTGGAATGCAAGGTAAACCATTATAAACTCCTAGCTAATTGAGCATGGCATGAGTAACTATACTCTCTAATTGTCATTGCAAACATGTTTCATTCATAATGGGCTGAATCAAGAACGATGAACTAATCATATTTACAAAAACAAGATAGGTCAAGTTCATACCAGCTTTTCCTCATCTCAATCATTTCATCATATATCGTCATTATTACCTTTCACTTGCATGACCGAACAGTGTGGATAATAATGATAGTGCACACGCATTGGACTAAGCTCTAATTTGCAAACATTTATTCAAAGGAGAAGACAAGGTAATATGGGCTCTTTGTTAGATCAACAATAATGCATATGAAAGCCACTCATCATTTTCATCATGGTCTTATCCACTCGACCCAAAGAAAGGAAAAACAATTTCAAAGAAACACACTGAAATATTTTTAGAGTTTTTGTTTTTCTGAAGAAAGAGAAATAAGAACGAGAAAAACTATTTACATGGGAAAGCTCCCAACAAGCAAAAGAAGAACGATTAATATTTTTGGGTTTTCATTTAATAGTACTACTAATTAAACATGGAAAGGAAACTAAAAGGAAGCTACAACTAATATTTTTGGATTTTCTCAAAGTTTTTGAAACACAGAAGAAGCAAGCGAGAAAAACAAAATAAACTATCATGGATAATGCAATGAAAAGTATGAACACTGACAACTAGAATGAGTGTGTGAACATGAATGTAATGTTGGTGAGAAATACGTACTCCCCCAAGCTTAGGCTTTTGACCTAAGTTGGTCTATGCCCATGGATCAAAGTAGCCCTCTCCGGAGTGCTGAGGAGGATCCTGGGGGTTCCACTGGTTAGCGAGCTCATGTGGCTCCCACTGATAAATAGACTCCTGATAAGGATCAGGTGATGGCTCTTTCTCAGGAACTGGGGATCACGTCCTCTCCTAGTATGCATAAATGTCCTCGGGAAGAATGAGGTATGTGCCTGAATGAATATTGAACAAAGAAGGTGCAGGCAAAGTAATAATCTGACAAGTTTTTTGGCTAAATACCAGGTTATAGATGAGTCTCTTATCCTTATCATCGCTAATAAATCATGTGCTACCATGTTGTTGTAATCTAAGTATAAAGTGGGTAACAGCATCTCCTCTTCCTCATCGTGCCTAATGGTATCTCAAAGTGTTTAGCAAGGCGGGAGGCATAGATACCTCCAAAGATAGGACCTCTCAAACGGTTTAAACTCAACCGTCGAAAGACCATAGCGCCCAAACTGAAAGTTCTATCACGAAGTAAAGCATGGCGCAAAATAGCAAGGTCAGGATCACTAAGGCCTCCACTCTCCCCATGACCAATTAAACATCTCCCAACAAATAATGAGTAATAGCGTAAAACAGGAAAATGTAAACTAGCCACTCTCACTTCCGACACCTTTCTCCTTTCCCCTACGGTAACTTCTTCAATAAAATCTTCCACATCCCTAGGACATGGTTCGTCGACGCTGCCCTCATAAGGTAATTTACAAACCTCACAATAGTCATAAAGTGTCATATCATTGTGCTCATCATATAAATAAAATTCTACCGTGGGTGGTGATCTCCTAGCATGAAAGTGAAAATTTTGCACGAAGGTATTAGTGAGTAGGAGGTATTGATCACACTTATCATGGAGGAAGTTGGTGATGCCTGCATTCTCAGCCAAATAATAGAAATCCTCATAAATTCTGGCCGCCCCCAAGAATGCATCACATGGCCGAACCTCTGCGGTGCGAGGAAGGTTGTACTTGGGCTTCTTCTCTTCATTTTCATTTTCTTTAGAACCCCGGCTTGAAGAGCCTCTCAACCATCTCTTCATCATTTCTTTTCTCTAAAAATTTCTGAGATTTTTAGTGACTTAAAATAAAAGTGAACCAAACTCAACAAGATTGATAGCAACTACTCCCACAAGCGTCTAGAGGCTAAATTATGCATCAAAACTACTTTGGACCATATAAATTTGACATGTAAGTTCAAGAATAAGGTCACCACAACAGAATTTTTTTGCAATAAATAAAGCACTAGAACAAAAACTAATTGGACCATTGGAGGAGTCACATACCGAAGAACAATCCCCCAAAACAGTTTTGCAAATGGAGCTTTGCACAAGGAGATAAAAAATAGCAGCAAGATGAGCAAGAACACGAGTTTGAGCAACGGGATGATTTTTTATGGAGGAAGACGGAGTGGATGGGTGTTGGAATAAGTGAGGGGGCCCACGTGGAATCCACAAGGCAGGGGGCGCGCCCAGGGGGTAGGGCGCGCCCTGCACCCTTGTGGCCCACTGGTGCAACCCCCTGGTGCATGTTCAGTGCCAGAAATTTTAAAATATTCTATAAAAATCATACTAAATTTTCAGGGCATTTGGAGAACTTTTATTTTTGGGACATTTTTTATTGCACGGATAATTCAGAAAACAGATGGATAATACTATTTTTGCTTTATTTATTCTAAATAACAGAAATTAAAAAGTGGGTACAGAAAATTGTGCTTCCTAAATTCATCCATCTCATGCTCATCAAGAGGAATGCATTAACAAGGTTGATCAAGTCTTATTAACAAACTTCTTCCAAATGACATGAAACCGAAGAACTTTCGAATAACACTAGGTTACCTCAAAGGGGATATGCATGTCCCCAACAATAAGAATATCATATTTCTTTTTGTCAGTAGGGAGAGGGAATTCAAAACCTCCAATAGTACTAGTTGAAATTTTTCCAATAGAATTGATACTACGAACTTGAGGTTGTTTGTTTGGAAAGTGTACCGTATGCTCATTACCATTAACATGAAAAGTGAAATTGCCTTTGTTGCAACCAATAACAGCCCCTACAGTATTCAGAAAGGGTCTACCAAGGATGATTGACATATTGTCGTCCTCGGGAATATCAAGAATAACAGAGTCCATTAAGATAGTAATGTTTGCAGCCACAACAGGCACATCCTCACAAATACCGATGGGTATATCAGTTGATTTATCAGCCATTTGCAAAGAGATTTCAGTAGGTGTCAACTTATTCTATTCAAGTCTGCGATATAAAGGGGAAGGCATAACACTAACACCGGCTCCAAGATCACATAAAGCAGTTTTAACATAGTTTCTTTTAATGGAGCATGGTATAGTTAGTACTCCTGGATCTCCAATTTTCTTTCGTATTCCACCCTTAAAAGTATAATTAGCAAGCATGGTGGAAATTTCAGCTTCTGGTATCTTTATTTTATTAGTAACAATATCTTTCATATACTTAGCATAAGGAGACATTTTTAGAATATCAGTCAAACGCATACGCAAAAAACAGGTCTAAGCATTTCAACAAAGCGCTCAAAATCCTCATCATCCTTTTTCTTGGACGGTTTAGGAGGAAAGGGCATGGGTTTCTGAACCTATGGTTCTCTTTCTCTACCATGCTTCCTAGCAATAAAGTCTCTCTTATCATAACGTGGATTCTTTGATTATGGGTTATCAAGATCAACAACAGATTCTACCTCCACATAATTATCATTACTAGGTTGAGCATCACCATGAACATCACCATTAACTTTAGCACTAGGTTCATGTTCATCACCAGATTGTGTCTCAGCATCAGAAATACAAATATCATTTTGGTTTCTCAGGTGTGTCTATAACAGGTTCACTAGAAGCATGCAAAGTCCTATTAGTTTTCCTTTTCTTTTTATTACTAGGACTAGGAGCATTAGTATTAAATCTTTGAGAATCTTGCTCAATTCTCTTAGGAAGGCCCTCGGGATACAAAGGTTCCTGGGTCATTTTACCACCTGTAGTCATAACCCTAACAGCATTATCATTGTTCTTACTATTAAACTCATTGATCAAATCATCATGTGCCTTAAGCACTTGTTCTACTTGAGTCTTAACCATGGAAGCATGCTTACTCATAATTTTCAGATCACTAACAGTTCTACTCATATAATCATCCAAGCAGTCAAGCATGTAAACATTACATTTCAATTGTCTACTAACATAAGCATTGAAGTTTTCTCGTTTAACAATAAATTTGTCAAACTCATCCAAGCATTCACTAGCAGACTTATTATGAGGAATATTACCTTCATCAAATCTATAGAGAGAATTTACCTCTACTACCTGTGTCGGGTTATCAAGACCATGTATTTCTTCAATAGGCGGTAAGTTCTTAACATCTTCTGCTTTAATACCCTTTTCTTTCATAGATTTCTTTGCCTCTTGCATATCTTCGGGACTGAGAAATAGAATACCTCTTTTCTTTGGAGTTGGCTTAGGAGTTGGTTCAGGAAGTGTCCAATTATTATCATTACTCAATATATTATTCAATAGCAATTCAGCTTACTCAATAGTTCATTCCCTAAAAACACAACCAGCACAACTATCTAGGTGGTCCCTAGAAGCATCGGTTAGTCCATTATAAAATATATCAAGTATTTTATTTTTCTTGAGAGGATGATCAGGCAAAGCATTAAGTAATTGGAGAAGCCTCCCCCAAGCTTGTGGGAGACTCTCTTCTTCAAATTGCACAAACTTAACTATTTCCTTTAAAGCAACTTGTTTCTTATGAGCAGGGAAATATTTTTCAGAGAAGTAGTAGATCATATCCTGGGGATTACGCACACAACCAGGAGCAAGAGAACTAAACCATAACTTAGCACCACCCTTTAACGAGAAAGGAAACAATTTAAGAATATAGTAATAGTGATTTTTTTCTCATGAGCAAATAGGGTGGCTATATCATTCAATTTAGTAAGATGTGCCACAACAGTTTCAGATTCATAACCATAGAAAGGATCAGATTCAACCAAAGTAATTAACTCAGGATCGATAGAGAATTCATAATCCTTATCAGTAACAAAGATAGGTGAAGTAGCAAACTTAGGATCATATTGCATTCTAGCATTCAAAGATTTCTCTTCCCACTTGCATAACAATTTCTTAAGATCATCTCTATCCTTACAAGGAAGAAAGTCCCTACCTACCTCTCCATCCATAACATAACCCTCAAGCATAACAGGCAATTCATATCTAGGAGAGCTAGGTCTAACAGGTGTTTCAAAGTTTTCAATTTCAATAATTGCATCAGTTTCAGAAATATCATCATCTTCAACATAATCAAAGGTTCTAACTCTAGCAAGATGTTCATCAAGTAATTCACCCAATGGCACAGTTTTATCAAGTAGAGTAGTTGCATCATAAGCATCATTCATAGCAGAAGTAGCATCATCAATAACATGCGACATACCAAAACCAATAGCAGGTGTATGTGTCGCAAGCTTACTCAAAATAGAAGGTGAATCAAGTGCAGAGCTAGATGGTAGTTCCTACCTCCCCTTGTAGTAGAGGGGAAAATCTTGGTTCTAGTATCTTTCAAATTCCTCATAGTGATCAACAGATATAAATCCCAAGTGGCTCAAAGAATAGAGCTATGCTCAATGGCAACGGCGCCAGAAAAAAGTCTTGATAACCCACAAGTATAGGGGATCGCAACAGTTTTCGAGGGTAGAGTATTCAACCCAAATTTATTGATTCGACACAAGGGGAGCCAAAGAATATTCTCAAGTATTAGCAGCTGAGTTGTCAATTCAACCACACCTGAAAGACTTAATATCTGCAGCAAAGTATTTAGTAGCAAAGTAGTATGGAAGTAATGGTAACAGTGGCAAAAGTAACAGTAGCAGTTTCGTAGCAATTGTAACAGTGGCAACGGCAAAGTAACGTAGCAAAGATCAATATGGGAAAAGCTCGTAGGCAATGGATCAATGATGGATAATTATGTCGGATGACATTCACATGCAACAGTTATAACCTAGAGTGACACAGAACTAGCTCCAAATTATCAATATAATGTAGGCATGTATTTCGTATATAGTCATATGTGCTTATGGAAAAGAACTTGCATGACATCTTTTGTCCTACCCTCCCATGGCAGCGGGGTCCTAATGGAAACTAAGGGATATTAAGGCCTCCTTTTAATAGAGAACCAGACCAAAGCATTAGCACTTAGTGAATACATGAACTCCTCAAACTACGGTAATCACCGGAAAGAATCCCAATTATTGTCACCTTGGGGTATGCGGATCATAACTCGTAATAGGTGTCTACAACTTGCAAGATAGGATCAAGAACACATATATATTCATGAAAACATAATAGGTTCAGATCTGAAATCATGGTACTCGGGCCCTGGTGACAAGCATTAAGCATAGCAAAGTCATAGCAACATCAATCTTAGAACATAGTAGATACTAGGGATCAAACCCTAACAAAACTAACTCGATTACATGATAAATCTCATCCAACGCATCACTGTCTAGCAAGCCTACGATGGAATTACCCATGCACGGTGGTGAGCATCATGAAATTGGTGATGGAGGAAGGTTGGTGATGATGATGGTGACGATTTCCCCTCTCCGGAGCCCGGAACGGACTCCAGATCTGGCCTCCTGATGAAGAACAGGAGGTGACGCGGCTCCGTATTGTAAAACACGATGAATCCTTCTCTCTGATTTTTTTCCTCCCGGAACGTGAATATATGGAGTTGGAGTTGAGGTCGGCGGAGGTCCAGGGGACCCACAAGGCAGGGAGGCGCGCCCTAGGGGGTGCCCTCCACCCTTGTGGACAGCCGGTGGGTCCCCTCTGGTTGATTCTTTCGGCAATATTTTTATTTATTCCAAAAATATTCTTCGTGAATTTCAGGTCATTCCGAGAACTTTTATTTCCGCACAAAATTAACACCAAGGCAATTCTGCTGAAAAAAATGTTAGTCCGGGTTAGTTCCATTCAAATAATGCAAATTAGAGTCCAAAACAAGGGCAAAAGAGTTTGGAAAAGTAGATACGATGGAGAGGTACCAGCTAGCACCCAAGACACATCAAGATTCACCAAGCCGTGTGCCGGCAACCCCGTCCCCTCTAGTTTATCCTCCGTCATAGTTTCTGTTATGCTTAGAGAAGCCCTGTGGAGATTGTTCTTCACCAACACCGTCACCACGCCTTCGTGTTGCCGGAACTCATCTACTACTTCGCCCGTCTTGCTGGATCAAGAAGGCGAGGACATCATCGAGCTGAACATGTGTTGAACGCTGAGGTGTCGTATGTTCGGTACTTGATCGGGATGGATCGTGAAGGTGTACGACTACATCAACCGCGTTGATAAATGCTTCCGCTTAGCGATCTTCAAGGGTATGAAGATGATCTCCCCTCTCGTAGCTATGCATCTCCATGGATAGATTTTGCGTGTGCATAGATTTTTTTTTTTGTTTTCCATGCAACGTTTCCCAATAGGAGCTGCGCCGGCGGGCACAAAAATGCGGTGGAGGGCTTGGCTAGTGGCAGGATTCGGCTACGGTGCACCTCCGGGCCCGTGGCTAGGGGCGTTCGGTCGTGGGCGTCGATTCGCGTCGAACCGCGATAGTGGTTAGGCCGGGGGTGGCCGAAAACAATGGGGGTGATCGGCAAGGGCGGCGGACGGAGTCGGGCCGGTGGCGATCGGCGCTACGGGGCACGGTTTCATGCGGGATCTAGCACGTTCAAACATGGTAACGAAGTCGCGTCAAATTGAGGTGGTGGCATCGCTGGAGTTGGCCGGAGCTGACGGCGGCGAGCGCAATGGTGGCGGTGGGTTCGGCCATGTTGTTGGGGGTGAACTACGGGCGCGGAGAGGGGCAAATGAGAGTGGGGAGACGGCGCGGGGCTCACCACGGTTCTGTAGGCGAGCAAAGTGGGCGCGAGGGAGGCTTGAGGTGGCCGGAATCCTCGACGACGTGCGGAGGCCCGAGGAGGAAGACGTTGGCGCTGCGGGCGCTCCGGTGGCTCCCGGCCCGCGTGCGTGGTCGGGGACGACGACCGAGGTGATGGACATGACGTCGCGGCTCGATGAGGCCTGTGGCCGCGGTGGGGCGAGGTGAGCGACGGTGTTAGCGCTCGGGCGAGGCAGATCCATGGAGGGGGAGAGGGAAGAGAGGGCGAGGGAGTGGGGAGAGCGAGCAAGGGCGAGTGGGAGAGAGGACCGAGGCGTCAGAGGGGACGGCGTCCTTATCCTCCCAACAAGGACGGCTAGGTGGTCGGGGGCGACCGCGGGCGCCCAGTCGGTCGAACATTGGAGGGGGGAAGACGACAGTGGGAGGTGCTAGGTCGGGCCTGTCCCTGTGGCCTTAGGCCTAGGGGCAGGGGTGCTTTTCCTTTTTTTCCTTTTTCTGTTTTTCTTTTATTTCTAAAATAAAAATACTTTTATAAATACAAGACTTGCTCCTAAATTAGTGTTATTAATTAAGTCACTGCCGCAAAAGGTTTGGCATTTAAATAAAATAGTTTAGAATTTTTATAATTTAAAAAGCATTTAAATTATTGTTTTGGCCCTGTTTAAATATTTTAGGGCATTTAAACGCTTTACAATACGTTGGTTTCTCCACCATAATTATTTATGGATTATTTTCCACACTATGAATATTTTAGTTTTCATGTTTGTGAAAATCTTTATTTCACTTATGATTTGAATTTGGATTCAAAGTGGAATGTGAAATGAGATATTGAGACAAGGATGATCAAGCACTGTTTAGCAAATGACTTAGCTTAATCATAGGGGTGTTACAGAGAGGGACTTAGATTCAGATAAGTAAAAACCTTGCACCTCTCCTTGTGTAGATTTAGATTGTTCTTTTTCAAAAGTCCTATAGATTGCATGACATTGTAATTAACCATTTCTATGTCCTTGAAAGAAAATCTGAAACTCGTGTTTTCAACCAACTTATTCTATGTTGTTCCTACATATATTTTTCTCCACTCCTTTTGCAGCTACATAGTTAGTAAGCGACAAAACAAACACCGAAAAAAGTGGAGCGCACATCCATAGCTCAAAAGACATCAGACAAAGACAAACACAACCCACAAGGCCCCGACTAATGCCCAAAAGGGGAAAATACAATATTCGACAAGGGGGGCCTGAATAGGCTAAAGCCCACATGCATGACATCTGCTGACTGAGACTTGATTAAACCTGACTGTACTGAGTCCTAGCCACATCCATATTTTTATGCCATGTAGACTACCCACAAGCTTTTTTGGACTTTGTTTTTTTAATCTAATCTAGCAACCTACAAGGCTCAATTTCAAAGTTGGTTGCCACACATTTGTGGGCTGTCCTTAAGCTTAATGACTTATGGTCATCTCCCGTGGTGTATAGGATTTTCCTTAATGGTGTGGATTATGGGGGCATGGTTCTAGGCGCACCTGCAAACGCATATAGTTCTAAAAAATCTATTACAAATCATACATTTGTGAAACTTTTTTTCTGGCGAACATGGTTGAGTGTTCTACTCATGCATGAAGTTTCATGAAGAAATGGCTTTGGTGTTCTTCTAGGCAAAAGAATATAAAGTTGCAACTTTCAAAAAACTAGAGGAATAATTTTTATATATAACCAATTTTGTTTTCTCTCGCACAAAAAAATGGAAAGTCATTTATTCACGAAACTTTACACGTGGGTATGACACTAGACCATATCAGTTACAAAAAACTTTTACAATTGTTTAACTCTTTTTTGCTATTTTTAAATATATTTTAATGTGGGTATGCATAGACCCAGGTTCCATTGGATAGTTTTGCTGCCCTTAGGGGTACTTTCTTGCTTAGAGCATCTCCAACAGCGTGCAAAATGACCGTCGTGCCGCAAATTTGGCCTTTTTAGCACGCGCAAGCGGTAGAGTGGCTCCGGCGGACGCGCAATAAGCGCGCGCGGCGTATAGAGTTAGACGCGCGGTTCGAATCGCCATCGCACGCTGTGTATTTGGTGCGCCCACTTCCGCGCGCGGCACACTCGAGCGCTCGCGCCGTACTCTCTTCGTCGCGCCACCTTGCCCCGCACGCGCCGTCGCCGGCGAACTGTCCCGATGGACGTCCGTGCCGGCACCCCCCTCACCTCTTCCTACAGCCGCGACCACTCCGCCGCCGCCGCCGCAAACCCTAGAGCGGGGAGCTTTGGCTTCGCCCCCGCCGAAGTTCCTCCGAGCACTGGCATCGTGCGCGGCCTCTTCATGCCGCCGCGGATGACCTGGTGGCGGGTGGCGTCACGCCGGCGCCCGCCGTACCATGTGCCCCCCTTTCGAAGCTCCCAAATGCGGCGGGGCTGAAGAATGCTTCACGTGATGAGGATGCGGCGCGCAACAATGAAGAGGAGGAGGAAGAATCATCTTCGGAGGAGTCGGATGAATCGGAGGAAGATGAGGATGAAGACGAGGACGAGGCTTGATTGTTGTGCCTTTCGTTTGTGTCATAAACTTGGTTTGCATTTTGAACTTGGTTGAATGATGTTGTGGGCATGAATTTGAACTTGTAGGCATGAACTTTTGGTCATCAACTTGTTTGTGATTTAAATTATATGCCATGTCTTTGTTTTGTGATGTGTGAAATTTATTTTGTGTCCAAAATGACATTGCGCCAGCTGCTCGCGCGCGCTGCATTCGCTGTATTTTAGCACGGCTGCTGGAGCCAGCGCTGTGCGCCACATCAAACCTGACGATGGGCGTGCCGCAAACCAGTTTTAAGCGCGCCGCGCGTTGCGCAGCTGTTGGAGACAACCTTTTTTGCACATTGTGGATATACACTAGCAAAGAACTTTGTGCAACTAAGACTTTTGGGATCCACAAGCACTGCAAGAAATAATTTCCTTCATTCTTTAAAATTCAATAAGAAAAGTTATCATGCAATTGTTTCGTGGCCGTTATATTAATCAGAAATTAATAAGGCCACTCTTTTCCTTGACTTATCTGTTCTAGACTGTCTATACTCAATTAAGTAAAATATTCTTTTAGAGGAAAAAGTAAAATATTCAAGCGTATAAGTGTCAGAGAAACGAAAATAACAGAGGATCTTTCAAATCTTGTGCAGGAGCAGATGGGCGGTTCAGTTAACAGGAAAATAAGACGAAATCATGTACGCTTTCTTTGCCACAAGAAGGAGATTCTAATTTCACGAACTGTATTTATATGATGTAAGTTCCTAGTTCTTACAAACGAAAATTATATACGTGAATGAAGGGAATCAACAATATAAAGTGATCAACAAAGAGGAAGCAGAATAAAAACAGAGTCTATAATAGTGTTCTAGTACTTTTCTACGTATTAATATTCAGTTAACGCTTAGGCTAGTTTTGAGAGTCTAGGAAAGCATAACAAGGAGCTTATTATTTCTATGATGTATGTAAATTCTTACAAACGAAAATTATATATACATGTAAAGAGTGATGGACGAGAGGAAACAGAACAAAAACATAGCCTATAATATTTTGGCACTTCATTCTCTAACAATGGTTACTAGATCACTTGTACAGATCATCTTCATCCTCATCAGCTGTCGCGGTGGTGTCGGCAGCAGCTTCTGCTGCCTGTGGCTGCGCCGGGAAGCGGAACTCCGTACCGAACCCCCTAGACTGCTGCAGCGTCTGCGCGAAGGCTTGGTACTTTCTGATGTCGGTGTCGCTCACGCTCCTTCTCGCGTACTTCATCGACTGCTCGAAGTGAGCCGCCTTTATCTCAGCCACCTCGTCCTCTTCCTGCCCGTTGTCCACCTCCATGGTGTCTTTCCCCATCCTCTGCCTCTCCATGTCCTTTTCAATGTCTTCTCTGATCGCGTACTTGCATGCCTTCTGGCAGATTTCCGTGATGTCGGCACCGCTAAAGCCGGCGGTGAACCTTGCGAGAGCACCGAGGTCGACGTCCTTGGCCACGGGAGACTTCCTGAGGCAGGCCTTGAAGATCTGGTGCCGCGAGGCCTCGTCCGGCAAGGGGATGTAGATGAGCTGGTCCAGGCGGCCAGGACGGAGTAATGCCGAGTCAATAATGTCCGGCCTATTGGTGGCGCCGATGATGAAGACCGTCTTCTTGGCGTTCATGCCGTCCATCTCGGTGAGTAGCTGGTTCAGGACCCTGTCCGCCGCACCACCGGCGTCGCCCACTCTGCCGCCCCTTTGGGTTGCGATGGAGTCAAGCTCGTCAAAGAACAGCACGCACGGCGCAGACTGACGCGCCTTGTCAAAGATCTCGCGCACGTTGGCCTCGCTCTCACCGAACCACATGGTGAGCAGCTCTGGCCCTTTGATGCTGATGAAGTTGGCCTGGCACTCGTTGGCGATCGCCTTCGCCAGCAAGGTCTTGCCGCATCCTGGTGGCCCGTAGAAGAGGACGCCCTTGGACGGCGACATGCCGAACTTCTCGAATTTCTCTGGGTGCTCAACTGGGTACTGGACGGTCTCTTGCAGCTCCCTCTTGACGCCGTCGAGGCCGCCGATATCGTTCCAGCTGACGTTGGGCACCTCCACGACGGTCTCACGTAGCGGGGACGGGTTCGTGCCGACGAGAGCCGTCTTAAGGTGGTCATTGGTGACGGCCATGGAGTTCAAGATCTCGGCGTCGATGGTGTCGTCCTCTAAGTCGATCACGTCCATCTTCTCCCTGATGCACTGCAGCGCCGCCTCGGTGCAGAGCGCGGCCAAGTCGGTGCCGACGTAGCCGTGCGTATCCTTGGCAACCACCTCCAGGTTGACGTCCTCGTCCAGCTTCATGTTTTTGGTGTGGATGCGAAGCACTTCGAGACGCCCGACCTCGTCCGGCACGCCAATGTCGATCTCGCGATCGAACCTCCCGAAGCGCCTCAAGGCAGGGTCGATGCTATTGGGGCGATTCGTGGCGCCCATGACGATGACATGCGCGCGGGCCTTCATGCCATCCATCAGTGTCAGCAGCTGGGAGACGATGCGCCTCTCGACCTCGCCGTGAGTCTTCTCCCTGTTCGGAGCAATGGAGTCGATCTCGTCGATGAATATGATGGAGGGTGCGTTCTTCTTGGCTTCTTCGAAGGCCTTCCTCAGGTTGCTCTCGCTCTCTCCGGCCATCTTGGACATTATCTCTGGGCCGTTGATGAGGAAGAAGAAGGCCCCGGTCTCGTTGGCGACCGCGCGGGCGATCAGCGTCTTGCCCGACCCGGGAGGGCCGTAGAGGAGGATGCCCTTGGGAGGCTTGACGCCAATGCTCTTGAAGATCTGCGGATGCCTGAGCGGCAGCTCGACGAGCTCCCTGATCAGAGTGAGCGGTTTCCCCATGCCACCCACGTCGTCGTAGCCGACGCCGTCGAGCCTCTCCTCGTCCTCCCGCTTGACCGGCTCGCCCTCGCAGAATATCTTCGTGTCGGGCGCCACGACGCAGTAGTCCACCGCGGGGTCGATCTCCATGACCTTGAACTCGACGCTCCGCATGCCGCCACGCACGAGGAAGAGGTCACCCTTGTGGACCGGGCGGTAGGCGTCCACGAAGTAGGGCTTGAGGTAGGCGTCGAAGAGGTTCCCCGCGATGCCCTCGACGGTATCGTCCAAGGGGAGGATGTGCACGCGTCTGCCGAACTTGGCGTCGTGGCACAGGTGCACCGACACGACGTCGGCGATGCACACTCGCAGGTTGGAGCGGGCCACCTTGTTGATCCTGAGCTTGTGCCTCTCGCAGGTGTCGTCGGGCAGTGCCATGCAGACCGTGTTGTGGCGGCGCTTGCCCTTGAGCAGCACGATGTCGCCTTTGAATATGGAGAGCTTCTCCATGGTGGCGGGGTGGAGGGTGCACACAGAGTTGTCGTCGTTGGTGGTGGCCTCCTCCACCACCAGCCGGTTCGCCGCCTTCTTCGACGCCGCCACGCTCGCCATCGCGTTCAACTCTCTTTGGTCGATTCGCTGCGTCTCTCGTGGATTACTACTCTCGTTGGATGTCGAGGGCTTCGTGTTGTGGTGAAGAGGGTACCTGGGGGTCAGCCCCCCTTTTGAAGGCCCGGCCTGAAGAAATCGACTCGGGTTGGAAGGCCCGTACGTTCCGAGTCGAGATCGTTCGCCTCATACTCGTCCACGGACGTGCACGTGAGCGGCAGGGGTTTGCTCCATGGACACCGGTGAGCGCTGTGAGGAGGGAGGCGTGCTGTCCTACAACGGCAGGAGGTAGGAGAAAGGGTGGTACGGGGAGGAGGTCGGAAGAGCTCTCCCGCCGGGCTCGCCATCAGCCTTCACCCGTTGGGCTCATCCCCGGCGGCGACCGGAGCTTCTTCTTTTCTTTTCCCTCTGCCAAATTGATGCGAGCTCCATCCCCGCCTCAGTCCAGGATGGTGGCCACTGCAGCGTACGGGCGGAGGCGCCAGCGACCTCAGGCACCCGTCACTCGGCGGTGACAGAGACAGACGCTTATTCTTCCTCTCCCGCCGTCAACATTACGTGTGCTCATGTCCTTCATGTTCTCTCCCAATCTGTCTGTCTTTATTTTTCTGCCTAAATGCTACGGTAATTCACTTCTGAGCCCAGTCTCAGCTGCACCCCCCCCCTTATGAAAAAAATCAAAACAAATACTAGAAAAATTCAAAAAAATCAGTTTTTTTGTATGTGGTAGATAATTTGATGCGTGAGGTACGCTTCAATTTTCAAACCATTTGGACATATGAGCAGCTCTCAGCAAAAAAGACAAACTTGGGGTCTGTAAAAATGCTTACTGTTTATGCATTGTACTGACCTGATTTGTCTTTTTTGCTGAGAGCTTCTCAGTAGTTCAAATGAGCTAAAAATTTGAGAGGACCTCACGTGATAAATTGTCTACCATGGAAAAAAGACTGGAATTTTTTAAAAAAAAATTAAATTTTTTATGATTTTTTTCTGGACCGGTGCAGATGAGCCTGGGCGCCGAAAAAGCTATCTATATTTATGTGTTGTGGCAGTGGGAAGGTGAAGCCTGTCCGAGGGGTGAGATAGATGAAAGATGTTACTGAAGTGGTTCCCGATCGGTTATCCCTCTTTTGATCCCCATTTCCGATTTCATTTCGCGCAGTTTGTGTTTGTTATACTCTTTTTTCTTCTTCTAAAGAAGTGTCTCATGTCAATACTGGATGAATGCTAAAAACTAAGAGCAACTCCAACGGGCCAATCCAAACGGACATCGTTTTTGTCCGTTTTTCGTCCGTTTGGATTGGCCAGACGGACATGCGCGTCCGTATGGGTCGGCTTGGCCGTCCAACAGGAGGCGATCCAAATGTGCTGACATGCAAAAAAAATGGTCACACGAAATAAACTTAAAATAGACATAATTAAACATAAGTGGCCGGTCAAACGCCGGCCAAAGTCCACTTAAACATAATTAAACATTAATTAAAACATTAAAAAAGTCTGCGCCCGCCTTCTGCCGCCTCGCACGCTGCCCTAGATGTCATCGGCCTTGCCCTTGCCCTTGGCGTTGACGCCGTCGTCGCCATCGGCGGTGAGGTCGATGAAGACGAGCAGGGCCTGCCTACCTGAACGCCGCCTGGTACGCTGCCAGGGCAGCCTCCTCCGGCGTCTGCTGGGACGGCGGCATTGCGGCTAGCCGCGCGTGCTCCTCCTCCTCCTCCTCGAGCTGGAGCGCCTCCGCATCGCGCTGGAGCATGGCCTCGTAGCGCATCTGCTGCTCGCCGTCGGCCTGCTCCTGGCGAAGCCAGTGCGCCTTCCAGCGCTCGAGGTGGGCGGCCTCCTGCTCTGGCGTCGCGGCGAAGTGGACGGGGGGCGCGCTCACCCACTCGCGGTACTGGCCTGTCCATGAGTAGGCCTCCTCCGGCCAAGTGGGTGGAGGCGGGGAGCGCTTCCGCATCGGCTTTGGCTCCGGCTTGGGCTGGATGGGCGGCGACGGTGGCGGTGGCGGCATGAACAGCGGGGAGTGGACGGAGTCCCCCGCCGCCGACAGGGCGAGGGCTTGCTCCAGCCCATCCCAGGGCGCGTCCTCCTCGAGGCGGCTAGCCTCCAGCCCCTGATGCAGGGCCTCCTCGAGGGCGGCCTGGTACTCCGCCTCTGCCTCCTCATCCTCCGGCTGTACCTGCGGGGGCGGCGGTGGGAACGGCGATGGGACGGCGTCGACACCCGAGCGTCGTTGCTCCTCGTGTTCGAGGGCGAACCAAGCCTCCCAATTAGGAGAGTCGGCGGCGTACTTGGACAGCCGACGCAGCTCCGGCCTGAGCTGCGCGCGGCACCGGCGCACCTCGTCGTCTTGCGCCCAATGGCTCCGCGGAACCGCCGGCACCAGGATCCGCTGGGGATCCAAGTGCCAATGGTGCGGCAGCTTCACGTCGGGGTAGGGGAGGGGCTGCCTGTACTCCCAGTGTTGAGGAACATAGTAATTTCAAAAAATTTCCTACGTACACGCAAGATCATGGTGATGGCATAGCAACGAGAGGGGAGAGTGTTGTCCACATACCCTCGTAGACCGTAAGCGGAAGCGTTATGACAACGCGGTTGATATAGTCGTACGTCTTCACGATCCGACCGATCCAAGTACCGAACGTACGGCACCTCCAAGTTCAGCACATGTTCAGCTCGATGACGATCCCCGGACTCCGATCCAGCAAAGTGTCGGGGATGAGTTCCGTCAGCACGACAGCGTGGTGACGATGATGATGCTCTACCGGCGCAGGGCTTCGCCTAAACTCCGCGACGATATAACCGAGGTGGAATATGGTGGAGGGGGGCACCGCACACGGCTAAGGAACGATCCGTAGATCAACTTGTGTGTCATGGGGTGCCCCCTGCCCCCGTATATAAAGGAGCAAGGGAGGAGGAGGCCGGCCCTAGGAGGAGGGCGCGCCAAGGGGAGTCCTACTCCCACCGGGAATAGGACTCCTTCTTTCCTAGTCCAACTAGGAGAAGGGGGAAAGGAGGGAAGTGGAGAAGGAAGGGAGAGGGGGGCCGCGCCCCAAACCCTTTGTCCAATTCGGACTGGGCTTGGGAGGGGCGCGCGCCACCTCCTGGCTCCTTCCCACTAAGGTCCATTAAGGCCCAATACTCTTCCCCGTACTCCCGTAACTCCCCGGTACTATGAAAAATACCTGAATCACTCAGAACCTTTTCGAACTCCGAATATAGTCGTCCAATATATCGCTCTTTACGTCTCTACCATTTCGAGACTCTTCGTCATGTCCCCGATCTCATCCGGGACTCCGAACTCCTTCAGTACATCAAAACTCATAAACTCATAATATAACTGTCATTAAAACCTTAAGCGTGCGAACCCTACGGGTTCGAGAACTATGTAGACATGACCTAGAACTATTCTCGGTCAATAACCAATAGCGGAACCTGGATGCTCATATTGGTTCCTACATATTCTACGAAGATCTTTATCGGTCAAACCGCATAACAACATACTTTGTTCCCTTTGTCATCGGTATGTTACTTGCCCGAGATTTGATCGTCGGTATCCAATACCTAGTTCAATCTCGTTACCGGCAAGTCTCTTTACTCGTTACGTAATGCATCATTCTGTAACTAACTCATTAGCTACATTGCTTGCAAGGCTTATAGTGATGTGCATTACCGAGAGGGCCCAGAGATACCTCTCCGACAATCGGAGTGACAAAACCTAATCTCGAAATACGCCAACCCAACATGTACCTTCGGAGACACCTGTAGTACTCCTTTATAATCACCCAGTTACGTTGTGACGTTTGGTAGTACCCAAAGTGTTCCTCCGGTAAACGGGAGTTGCATAATCTCATAGTTACAGGAACATGTATAAGTCATGAAGAAAGCAATAGCAATATACTAAACGATCAAGTGCTAGGCTAACGGAATGGGTCAAGTCAATCACATCATTCTCCTAATGATGTGATCCCGTTAATAAAATGACAACTCATGTCTATGGTTAGGAAACTTAACCATCTTTGATTAACGAGCTAGTCAAGTAGAGGCATACTAGTGACACTATGTTTGTCTATGTATTCACACATGTATTATGTTTTCGGATAATACAATTCTAGCATGAATAATAAACATTTATCATGAAATAAGAAAATAAATAATAACTTTATTATTGCCTCTAGAGCATATTTCCTTCAGTCTCCCACTTGCACTAGAGTCAATAATCTAGTTCACATCACCATGTGATTTAACACCAATATTCATATCTGTATATGATTAACACCCATAGTTCACATTGCCATGTGACCAACACCCAAAGGCTTTACTAGAGTCAATAATCTAGTTCACATCGCTATGTGATTAACACCCAAAGAGTACTAAGGTGTGATCATGTTTTGCTCGTGAGAGAAGCTTAGTCAACGGGCCTGTCACATTCAGAGCCGTATGTATTTTGCAAATATTCTATGTCTACAATGCTCTGCATGGAGCTACTCTAGCTGATTGCTCCCACTTTCAATATGTATCCAGATCGATACTTAGAGTCATCTGGATCAGTGCCAAAACTTGTATTGACGTAATCCTTTACGACGAACCTTTTGTCACCTCCATAATCGAGAAACATATCCTTATTCCACTAAGGATAATTTTGACCAATGTCCAGTGATCTACTCCTAGATCGCTATTGTACTCCCTTGCCAAATAAAGAGCAAGGTATACAATAGGTCTGGTACATAGCATAGCTTACCTTATAGAACCTATGACTGAGGCATAGGGAATGACTTTTCATTCTCTTTCTATTTTCTGCCATGGTCGGGTCTTGAGTCTTACTCAACTTCACATCTTTGCATCACAGGCAAGAACTCCTTCTTTGACTGTTCTATTTTGAACTATTTCAAAATTTTATCAAGGTATGTACTCATTAAAAAATCTTATCAAGCGTCTTGATCTATCTATATAGATCTTGACGCTCAATGTGTAAGCAGCTTCACCGAGGTCTTTCATTAAAAAACTTTTATTCAAGTATCCCTTTATGCTATCCAGAAATTCTATATCATTTCTGATCAACAATATGTCATCTACATATAGTATCAGAAATGCTACAGATCTCCCACTCACTTTCTTGTAAATACAGGCTTCACCGCAAGTCTGTATAATACTATATGCTTTGATCAACTTATCAAAGCGTATATTCCAACTCTGAGATGCTTGCACCAGTTCATAGATGGATCGCTGGAGCTTGCACAATTTGTTAGCACCTTTAGGATTGACAAAACCTTCTGGTTGCATCATATACAACTCTTCTTTAAGAAAACCATTAAGGAATACAGTTTTGTTTATCCATTTGCCAGATTTCATAAAATGCGGCAATTGCTAACATGATTCAGACAGACTTAAGCATAGATACGAGTGAAAAAATCTCATCGTAGTCAACACCTTGAACTTGTCGAAAACCTTTTACGACAATTCTAGCTTTGTAGATAGTAACACTATCAGCGTCCGTCTTCCTCTTGAAGATCCATTTAATCTCAATGTCTCGCCGATCATTGGGCAAGTCAATCAAAGTCCATACTTTGTTTTCATACATGGATCTTATCTCAGATCTCATGGCCTCAAGCCATTTTGCGGAATCTGGGCTCATCATCGCTTCCTCATAGTTCGTAGGTTCATCATGGTCTAGTAACATGACTTCCAGAATAGGATTACCGTACCACTCTGGTGCGGATCTTACTCTGGAAGACCTACGAGGTTTGGTAGCAACTTGATTTGAAGTTTCATGATCATCATCATTAACTTCCTCACTAATTGGTGTAGGAATCACTGGAACTGATTTCTGTGATGAACTACTTTCCAATAAGGGAGAAGGTACAATTACCTCATCAAGTTCTACTTTCCTCCCACTCACTTCTTTCGAGAGAAACTCCTTCTCTAGAAAGGATCCATTCTTAGCAACCAATGTTTTGCCTTCGGATCTGTGATAGAAGGTGTACCCAACAATTTCCTTTGGGTATTCTATGAAGACGCACTTCTCCGATTTGGGTTCGAGCTTATCAGGTTGAAACTTTTTCACATAAGCATCGCAGCCCCAAACTTTTAAGAAACGACAATTTTGGTTTCTTACCAAACCACAGTTCATAAGGCGTCGTCTCAACGGATTTTGATGGTGCCCTATTTAAAGTGAATGCAACTGTCTCTAATGCATAACCCCAAAACGATAGTGGTAAACCGATAAGAGACATCATAGATCGCACCATATCTAGTAAAGTACGATTACGATGTTTGGACACACCATAATGTTGTGGTGTTCCAGGTGGCGTGAGCTGTGAAACTATTCCACATTGTTTTAATTGAAGACCAAACTCGTAACTCAAATATTCATCTCCACGATCAGATCGCGGAAACTTTATTTTCTTGTTACGATGATTTTCCACTTCACTCTGAAATTCTTTGAACCTTTCAACTATTTCAGACTTATGTTTCATCAAGTAGACATACCCATATCTGCTCAAATCATTTGTGAAGGTCAGAAAATAACGATACCCGCCACGAGCCTTGATACTCATTGGTCTACATACATCAGTATGTATTATTTCCAACAAGTTTGTTGCTCGTTCCATTGTTCCGAAGAACGGAGTTTTAGTCATCTCGCCCAAAGGCACGGTTCGCAAGCATCAAATGATTCATAACCAAGTGATTCCGAAAATCCATCTTTATGGAGTTTCTTCATGCGCTTTACACCGATATGACCCAAACGGTGGTGCCACAAATAAGTTGCACTATCATTATTAACTTTGCATCTTTTGGCATCAATATTATGAATATGTGTATCACTACGATCGAGATCCAACAAACTATTTTCATTGGGTGTATGACCATTGAAGGTTTTATTCATGTAAACAGAACAACAATTATTCTCTGACTTTAAATGAATAACCGTATCGCAATAAACATGATCAAATCATATTCATGCTCAACGCAAACGCCAAATAACATTTATTTAGGTTCTACACAAATCTCAAAAGTGTAGGGAGAGTGTGATGATGATCATATCAATCTTGGAACTACTTCCAACACTCATCGTCACTTCCCCTTCAACTAGTCTTAGTTTATTCTGTAACTCCTGTTTCGAGTTACTAACCTTAGCAACTGAACAAGTATCAAATACTCAGGGGCTACTATAAACACTAGTAAGGCACACATCAATAACCTGTATATCAAATATACCTTGTTCACTTTGCCATCCTTCTTATCCACCAAATATTCAGGGCATTTCCGCTTCCAGTGACCACTTTCTTTGCAGTGTAAGCACTCAGTTTCACGCTTTGGTCTAGCTTTGGTCTTCTTCACGGGAGTGAAAACTTGCTTGTCATTCTACTTGAAGTTCCCTTTCTTTCCCTTTGCCCTTCTCTTGAAACTAGTGGTCTTGTCAATCATCAACACTTTGATGTTTTTCTTTGATTTCTACCTTCACCGATTTTTGCATCACGAAGAGCTTGGGAATTGTTTTCATCATCCCTTGCATATTATAGTTCATCACGAAGTTCTACTAACTTGGTGGTGGTGACTAGAGAATTCTGTCAATCACTATCTTATCTGGAAGATTAACTCCCACTTGATTCAAGCGATTGTAGTACCCAGACAATCTGAGCACATGCTCACTAGTTGAGCGATTCTCCTCCATCTTTTAGCTATAGAACTTGTTGGAGACTTCATATCTCTCAACTCAGGTATTTGCTTGAAATATTAACTTCAACTCCTGGAACATCTCATATGGTCCATGACATTCAAAACGTCTTTGAAGTCCCGATTCTAAGCCATAAAGCATGGTGCACAAAACTATTAAGTAGTCATCATATTGAGCTATCCAAACGTTCATAATGTCTGCATCTACTCCTGCAATAGGTCTGTCACCTAGCGGGGCATTAAGGACATAATTCTTCTGTGCAGCAATGAGGACAAACCTCATATCACGGATCCAATCCGTATCATTGCTACTAACATCTTTCAACATAATTTTCTCTAGGAACATATCAAAAATAAACATAGGAAAGCAACAACGCAAGCTATTGATCTACAACATAATTTGCAAAATACTACCAGGACTAAGTTCATGATAAATTAAAGTTCAATTAATCATATTACTTAAGAACTCCCACTTAGACAGACATCTCTCGAGTCATCTAAGTGATCACGTGATCCAAATCAACTAAACCATAACCGATCATCACGTGAGATGGAGTAGTTTTCAATGGTGAACATCACTATGTTGATCATATCTACTATATGATTCACGCTCGACCTTTCGGTCTCCGTGTTCCGAGGCCATATCTGCATATGCTAGGCTCGTCAAGTTTAACCTGAGTATTCTGCGTGTGCAAAACTGGCTTGCGCCCGTTGTAGATGGACGTAGAGCTTATCACACCCGATCATCACGTGGTGTCTGGGCACGACAAACTTTGGCAACGGTGCATACTCAGGGAGAACACTTCTTGATAATTTTTAGTGAGAGATCATCTTAAAATGCTACCGTCAATCAAAGCAAGATAAGATGCATAAAGGATAAACATCACATGCAATCAATATAAGTGATATGATATGGCCATCATCATCTTGTGCTTGTGATCTCCATCTCCGAAGCACCGTCGTGATCACCATCGTCACCGGCACGGCACCTTGATCTCCATCGTAGCATCGTTGTCGTTTACGCCATCTATTGCTTCTACGACTATCGCTACCGCTTAGTGATAAAGTAAAGCAATTACAGGGCGTTTGCATTTCATACAATAAAGCGACAACCATATGGCTCCTGCCAGTTGCCGATAACTTCGGTTACAAAACATGATCATCTCATACAATAAAATATAGCATCACGTCTTGACCATATCACATCACAACATGCCCTGCAAAAACAAGTTAGACGTCCTCTACTTTGTTGTTGCAAGTTTTACGTGGCTGCTACGGGCTTAGCAAGAACCGTTCTTACCTACGCATCAAAACCACAACGATAGTTCGTCAAGTTAGTGCTGTTCTAACCTTCGCAAGGACCGGGCGTAACCACACTCGATTCAGCTAAAGTGAGAGAGACAGACACCCGCCAGCCACCTTTAAGCACAAGTGCTCGTAACGGTGAAACCAGTCTCGCGTAAGCGTACGCGTAATGTCGGTCCGGGCCGCTTCATCTCACAATACCGCCGAACCAAAGTATGACATGCTAGTAAGCAGTATGACTTGTATCGCCCACAACTCACTTGTGTTCTACTCGTGCATATGACATCTACGCATAAAACCTGGCTCGGATGCCACTGTTGGGGAACGTAGTAATTTCAAAAAAATACCTACGTACACGCATGATCATGGTGATGGCATAGCAACGAGAGGGGAGAGTGTTGTCCACGTACCCTCGTAGACCGTAAGCGGAAGCGTTATGACAACGCGGTTGATGTAGTCGTACGTCTTCACGATCCGACCGATCCAAGTACCGAACGTACGGCACCTTCGAGTTCAGCACACGTTCAGCTCGATGACGATCCCCGGACTCCGATCCAGCAAAGTGTCGGGGATGAGTTCCATCAGCACGACGGCGTGGTGACGATGATGATGCTCTACCGGCACAGGGCTTCGCCTAAACTCCGCGACGATATAACCGAGATGGAATATGGTGGAGGGGGGCACCGCACATGGCTAAGAAACGATCCGTAGATCAACTTGTGTGTCATGGGGTGCCCCCCCTGCCCCCGTATATAAAGGAGCAAGGGAGGAGGAGGCCGGCCCTAGGAGGAGGGTGCGCCAAGGGGAGTCCTACTCCCACCGGGAGTAGGACTCCTTCTTTCCTAGTCAAACTAGGAGAAGGGGGGAAAGGAAGGAAGTGGAGAAGGAAGGGAGAGGGGGGCCGCGCCCCAAACGCTTTGTCCAATTCAGACTGGGCTTGGGAGGGGCGCGCGCCACCCCCTGGCTCCTTCCCACTAAGGCCCATTAAGGCCCAATACTCTTCCCCGTACTCCCGTAACTCCCCGGTACTATGAAAAATACCCGAATCACTCGGAACCTTTCCGAACTCCGAATATAGTCGTCCAATATATCGCTCTTTACGTCTCGACCATTTCGAGACTCTTCGTCATGTCCCCGATCTCATCTGGGACTCCGAACTCCTTCGGTACATCAAAACTCATAAACTCATAATATAACTGTCATCGAAACCTTAAGCGTGCGGACCCTATGGGTTCAAGAACTATCTAGACATGACCTAGAACTATTCTCGGTCAATAACCAATAGCGGAACCTGGATGCTCATATTGGTTCCTACATATTCTATGAAGATCTTTATCGGTCAAACCGCATAACAACATACTTTGTTCCCTTTGTCATCGGTATGTTACTTGCCCGAGATTTGATCGTCGGTATCCAATACCTAGTTCAATCTCGTTACCGGCAAGTCTCTTTACTCGTTATGTAATGCATCATTCCGTAACTAACTCATTAGCTACATTGCTTGCAAGGCTTATAGTGATGTACATTACCGAGAGGGCCCAGAGATACCTCTCCGACAATCGGAGTGACAAAACATAATCTCGAAATACGCCAACTCAACATGTACCTTCGGAGACACCTGTAGTACTCCTTTATAATCACCCAGTTACGTTGTGACGTTTGGTAGTACCCAAAGTGTTCCTCCGGTAAACGAGAGTTGCATAATCTCATAGTTACAGGAACATGTATAAGTCATGAAGAAAGCAATAGCAATATACTAAACGATCAAGTGCTAGGCTAACGGAATGGGTCAAGTTAATCACATCATTCTCCTAATGATGTGATCCCGTTAATCAAATGACAACTCATGTCTATGGTTAGGAAACTTAACCATCTTTGATTAACGAGCTAGTCAAGTAGAGGCATACTAGTGACACTATGTTTGTCTATGTATTCACACATGTATTATGTTTCCGGTTAATACAATTCTAGCATGAATAATAAACATTTATCATGAAATAAGGAAATAAATAATAACTTTATTATTGCCTCTAGGGCATATTTCCTTCACCCAGTGCCACCGTGCTTGGTGCACCGGGATGTGCAGGCACCGGCGTTCAGGGCAGAAACGCGCCGACGGTGGAGAGGGAGGGGGAGCACGGGAGGACGAGGCGTCGGGAGTGCCCTTGCTCTTGCCCTTGCCATTGTTGCCGAAGATGCCCATGGCGGCCTAGGATTTCCTGTCGCCGGCGAGGAAGCAAGCAAGTGGTGGGGGGCCAGATGTGGACGGGAGAAGTGGATGAGGCTGGCCCCCCGCCGCACGCGTGCTTAAAAAAGGACGTTTCCTGAGGCTGACAAGTGGGCCCGCTGTCGGTGATCGTCATAAATAAGACGACCGGTGGCGGTTGTGTGGCCTACAGGTGGGGACACGGCGGACGACGAGAAGACACGCGGCGCGTCTTCTTTGCGTCCGCGCCGACGCATTCCAGGCGCAATTTTGGGCCAGAAGTGGGTCCGCGCGGACGCCAGACGAACGCGATTTGCGTTTGCGTCGCCGCGTTGGGCCTCCATTTTTGTCCGCGCCGACCCAAACGGACGCAGGCAGACAAAATGGATCGCCCCATTAAAGTTGCTCTGATTAATTATTTTCGTAACCACATTAAAAAAATTAGTTTGTTGTTTTGATGCCGTGTTTGTTTGCCAATGTTGATTCTGCAGGTTGGATCGTCATTTGTGAGTGCATTCTTAGTATTTGGCGGCTCAGTCTATTTACCCTTCATTTGCTTTTGTTTGTAAGAAGGAAGATTCGACGAGGGATATCTACACTTCTGCCATAGATAGGAAGGGAGATTAGAGGAATTGGCTCGTTTAGTTCTGACTGTGACTGGTACATGTCACTTGTGGTGGATTGCTTTCTGTAGTGTATGTTGGGATTCTGCCAACAATCCAGCACGCAACCATATGTTGTTCCCCTACAACTTAGCTTATCATCAACTTAATTTATTCATTCCTATTCATTTAGCTCGTCATTATCATTTATCCACATCTGAAACTAGCCTTTAGTATTTAGATTCAGAGGGCACTTAGCATTGAAACTGCATGCGCACTTGTTTCTTCAGTATTCACTCCTATTATATACCTATCTTCCTCGCCCTTTCTATTACCCAATTTCATACTAAGAATCTCTCAAGTCGCGTTTATATACACTTGCTCATTTGCTTGTGTGTTAGTTCATTCTTCAATCAATCTTCAGATTAATTGAAGAAATTTATATTGTTCGTATTTATCTAGTGCCATCCGTAATTGGTTTTAGAGTATTGACGATAAACTTGGTTGAGGGACTAATATGTTCGTGAGATTCACTGGAGAACACAGGTAGAAGTCCCTATTGATTCGGTTTACCCATCGAAGATGAACCCTAAAAATATATAAAGACATTGAAGACACTGGTGGTTCGCGAAGACATACGTGTCAAAGATAATGAGACGTGAAGATCATTTGCTTGAAGACAATGGAGTGCGAAGACATAATTCTTTTGTAGTTTCATTTTCTTCTTTCTTGAGTCATAGAAACCACCGAACTGTCAAGTGGGGTTCAAGCGAACAAAGTCAGAAAACTGACGTGATGCTTAACCCAAATCCGATGTCTTCGAGCGAAGACAAATGAGAGAAAATGTTATCCTGAGTTGGATGAGTCAGCTTTGCTTGCAACCCAAGTCAAGTTGTCGCGTGTGTTTAAAATCCGATCGTTGGACAGTGTCGGTTCCCCAATGACCAAGGGTCATTTCGAACAAATCATGCCGGGTTGCCCCCTGGCTATAAATAGTCATCCCCTTTCACCATAAATTGGTGGCTGAGTTAGTACACGGCTTTTGTCGTTTGAGAGCAACCTACCTCCAAAGCCTTTGAGAGAGAATCCTTGCGAGGACAAAACCCAAAACATCCAAAGCCTAAAGAGTGTTCGGCATCACTGAAGTCTTTCTGTTCCGCGTGATCAGAGAACTTATTACACTTGAAGAATTCCAGTCGGTTAGGCGTCGCGTTATGAGGATCCAAAAGTCATTGTGAATCGCCGGTGAATAAAGTCTGTGAAGGTTTGAAAGTCTACCTTGAAGACTTACCTGAGGGATTGGGCGAGGACTAAGTGATCTTAGCTCAAGGGGAATAAGGTGAAAACGTGGTCTTCTGAGTTCAATCTCAGTCGTCTTAACCAGACGTACAGTTGTCACAGCAAGTGGAACTGGTCTACCAAATCCTTGTCTTCTTCGAGCAAAGGGTTCTATCACTTCACCTCTTATCTTTCTGTTTAACTTCGTGAAGTCATTGTTTGCCTGCTCTGGTTGAATACTTGTGTGAAGACATTCACTCTGATTGCATATTTGGCTTCACACTGTCTTTCTATTCTGATCTGTTCTACCTAGCTGCTACTTGTCCTCGTGATTTCTCTGTATTGTAGGCTTTGTTTCAACTGCCCGACTTCGAAGACATTGTCTGTTTCGAAGTCTTTCATAAAAATCACATATTCACCCCACCGTAAAGAAGAGAAGAGCGCCACCGGCAAGAAGGGTAGGAGGGTGGCCTTGCTTTGACACAATCAATCGTCGTCTTTCCTGGGAATCTTTTCATTCACGCCGGCACTTTTGTGGTTATTTCAATGCTGGTTTCAATCGTACGAGTACCAGAATCACCCAAATCATTGAGGAAGTACACGTGCTTTTCTTTTGAGGGAGAGTACACGTGTTAATGTCATATAAAACATAATCCGGATTGCCAGGTATTAGCAAATATTACATCAACCGAACTTGCATAACCCTACTACGGCTACAAAGAGATTCCAGTCATACATAAACACATCAAAATAATCCTTGTTAGTACACGGTTTCGCACCGAAGTGCAGGTCACATTCGATATCTTCATACTCCTTAGTACTATGTTTGAAGCAGTCTACTACCCAACCAATCTGTGTCCGGCCTTTCAGAGGCGACTACAGTCTACCTTCATGTTAGCTGTTCAGCGATATGAACCGCTAGAAATATATACAACAGGAACAGGATGAACCAGGTACCCAACCTTTTTCTGGTCCACAAACGAGACAAGTCATCAACCATTGCAGTGCCCCCAAAGGCACAATGGCGCAGCTCCTTCATCCTCCCTGTACTAAAACCGGAACAACTGGATATCCTTCTGTAAAAGAACAGCTGGGTATCCTAATTGGTTCTTTAGTCGAAGTATGGCCTTGAAGACCGATCCAGAACCAATTCTCTATCATTCCGATCCAAACCGACAGCACGCTTTTGAGGTACTTCAAGCTGTTGAAAACAATATTCACTCGAAAGTTTGCAACATAGAGCGAACTTGTAAGCCTGTAAACCCTGAAATTTCCCCCGAGAACACTCGTCTAGGTTAAACTTGGAATATCAATAAAAGATAGCAACAGAGTGGATAAACTACCTGCAGGATGGAACCGCCATCACCACCATATGTGCTTGCATAACCTTAAGCACCATATCTCTTCAAAACTTTGCTTAGTGCTGGCATCACATTATATGCTTGATAGGACCTTCTAAGTTCAATGATTGAGCCCACCTAAATGATCATTATAATACATGCCAAAATTAGTATCTAATGCCCATTAATGAATGAAAGCACGCCGTTAAATCTAATGTAGCAGTTCACAATCAGAGGCTCGGTGACACAGAAATTCTGCAAAGCTTAGCTTGATCAAATGTAATGCTTTTAAGGTTCTGACATATTGTTAGGTCTGTAGCTAACTATATGGTACCTGTCAGCTATACCCAATTTTTATTTTATATTTGAGATGAGCTATACCCCAGTTTTGGGAGTTGCTTTAGGGCTTGTTCGGTTAATCCCTCCCACAAGGGGATTGGATGGGAGAATATCTGGTACTCCCACCCCTATGGTGCTCCCGGTGCTCAAAACTCGGTAGCACATTTTTAAATGTTCAGAAAATTCTGAAAAAAATCCAGCACATAGACACAACACCAACGTATGTTGTCACAAAATTTGAAATCAAAACTCGAAACATAGCTTGAGAAACATAAATGACAAATTCGACAGTAAATAGCACACAACATAAGTTGGGCTTTAGATTTGGCCCATTATCACACTGATGTCGATTTTGTCATTTTTGTATCTCGAACAATGTTTTCAATTTTAATTTGAATTTTTTGGACAACATACATTGATGTTGTGTCAATGTGCTAGATCTTTTTCAGAATTTTTTGACCATTTAAAAATATGCTACCGAGTTTGGAGCAGCGGGAGCACCCTAGGGGTGGGAGTACCAGATATTCTCCTGGGATTGGAAAAGATTGGAGGGGATTAAGGTGAATTTTGACTTGTAGGGGATTTAATCCCTCTCAATCCCCTCCAAAACCCTTCAAATCTGAAGGAACCGAACAAGGCCTTATGTATCACTGAAAAACGCCCAGTTTCATCATAGGCCACTGAAAAACGTCAAGTTTCATCATAGGCCACTGAAAAACGCCCAGTTTCATCATAGGCCACTGAAAAACACTATTCATTGTATATGACTCACTTCCATAATCTCTTCATTCTTTTCTTTCCCTGTTAGCTGGGTGGGTGTTATGACTTTTGTCAAGTAAGTAAAGTGACCATTGTATCCTGGTTTAGCAGTGTGGCTACTGTGTTCGCCACTTAAGGAGTGCTAGTCCACTGCCACCATGGGTGCCTTACAGAGGTGAAGCCTCACATACAGGAAGCCATGGGGGAGCATCAAACCAGACAAGGCCTATTAGTTGTTGATCATGGCCAATTAGGCAGTTATAAGTGAAAATACTGACATCTATTTACCCCTTAATGGAAGTACACCAACAGCACACTCATGGCGGTGACCAACAGTGAAGTTTTGGAAGTGGGTTGGTACAGAATGAATTGGGAATCTTCCAGTGGTATATGATAAAACTGGTAGTAATTCAGTAGCATATAAACAATTATCTGTTTTCAGAAAATAAGCTTCAGGACACAGCAGAAGTGTCCCAATTTCTAAAGGGGGCAGCCTGGTGCATGTAGCTCCCGCTTGCGTAGGGTCCGGGGAAGGGTCCGACCACTTGGGGTCTTTAGTACGCCGCCTTTCCCTACATTTCTGCAAGAGGCTGTTTCCAGGACTTGAACCCGTGACCTCATGGCCACAAGGCAGCAGCTTTACCACTGTGCCAAGTGTCCCAATTTCTAGAGGATGAAAAATCAATGTTGGTGGATGGAACTATACACATTTAACAAAAACACCACATCCATCAAATATTTTTATTTTGAATTCAGAAGAGAGGAACATGCATTATTATTTTTCTACCAAAGGCAGCAAAACAAACAGCAAAATAGTTAGTGGGTGGCATCTATATAGTTATATATGGTAGCACACAACATGACATCAATAGCGTTGAAAAACTGCAAATCAGCTGAAATCCCTGCAAGCACTTCGGCAAGTTTGATTTCATTAAATTTGAAGTCCTCTAGAATTTAGAATTTTAGATCCAGCTATCTAGATCTGATTCAGCGCCATTATATCTACACAATCTATGTTTACAAAATAGGCAATAGCTGATGAAGTCAACATAAACTTGCAAATCACAACTATATTTTTTCAAGATATCAATAATGAAGAATTTGTTTGAGATGAACTCACGATAATCAAGACTGATGTGAAACCTATAGAAAACCCCTCATTTATTTGTCTGAGATATCTGTCAAGTAATAACGAGGAAGTTGCCAGCAAGCTCAGTAGTAGACCTCCTACAAGGGATAGATATAGACAAAATGACATGTCTGCAGGAGGTAAAACCAACGAAAAGTTTCACCATGTGAACCTACCCCAGAAACGTGTCGATGTTTGTATCTTTGTAAGATAATCCACTGTTGCTCTTCCAGGTTTTATCTTTGGCACTCTGGCACTCATCTTATTCAGGTAGTCAGATATCTCTTTTGGCAAGTTGGCCTGCGGTGCATGGTATGTAGATTAAGGTACATTTCGGTAGCGCGTGTACAAATGGAAGTGTGCCTCAGAATCTAAAATAAGGATATCATGCTCCTAAAAAATGTAAAAAACAAGCATCCACTAATAAATTATAAGAGTCAAGATTGAAGATCATAAGCTGTCATATTTGTGAAAAATTATAAAAGCAATATCCTAAATGCCAGTGTGGTAGTACTTGCTTCCATATACACTAATGGCAAGCAACTATTATAGAACATCAGGCAACTATAACAGTAATACAACATCATGACAACAAGATAATCAAGGTATAGGTTTATCCTGAGAAACAAAATGCACTAATATTCAATCTTCACAAGTACTAAGCAGTTGAACGCAAAGCAGGCAAATTTTAATGTTTAGCATACCTTTAAGTGTTAGTACAAAGGTATTCGATAGCAGCCAAAAGAAAAATAATTCTTGGCTGTCTCAAGAAGGTGCACATTATAGCAGCCCAAAGCTAAACTAGACACAAACATGAACCCTGTTGCAAGAGTCTTTACGTTTTAGTTTAGAAGTCCATACCAATACATTAGTGTGACATGATGCATAACTCTATTTTGTGAAAATAGAAATGAAAAAAGTATATTCATTATTTTCACGCACTTGTGTGTGTTGAACGTGTGTCTTATAGTGTTGGCAGGTTCTTTTTGGTTGTTTTGGTGAAATAACATTGGTCACTTTGTTCATTCCATCATTTGAAAAGTTCAAGCTAGCAATGACTAAACCCTTCCCGGACAAACAATTATAGTATAATATATTTAGAACTGACAGTTTAGTTGTGTGTGTCTTCTATAATACATAGTGCATGAATGCTTATATATCTGTTAATTGTTAAGCCAGTTTCTGCAATAGCACTTCAAGGTAGGGATGCCACGAGTTATGAAGATTAAAACAAACTTACAATGTCAAAAATGTTGAAGACGAAGACGAAAAATGCATAGGTCAAATAATAAATCCAAGGACTACCACCAACTGAAGTCATTGGATTCAAAATTTCCTTCAAATTTTCCCAAAATGGCGAACGAAAAATGCTGCAGAAAATCCACATCAGAATTAAAGGAAAAGTGGACATGCACACACATGGAAACAATGGATTACCTGGCCATAATGCTTGGAAACGCAAGTAGGTATGAGGTTGTAAGCAAAGGCTGCATCCCTGTTGGGTTTATATTGAAGGGGATATATGGCTCAACCTCTGTAACTGGGGAGTTTTCGTTCCTACAAAAGATTGGGGAAGGGAAATAGAAGGGAAATTATAAGGATTCAATCTACTATCAGCAAAAATTTCGTTCGATGGGTGATGGTAACCATCAAGTAATTTCTGTTGGTCAAAATGCATCCAGCATCTCATTATGACATACCAGGGTAAAGCTAAACAGTTGGTAGAAGAGTACAACAATACATGCTAAAAGTACACCGAAGAAGCACCGTGGTTTTCTGAGTGATGTTAAGTATTTCTTATTAAGAAAGTTTATAATAGAAGTATCTTCCTTTCCTCTGTAAATAACTGACAGTTAAGGCAAAAAAAAAGGCTCCTGGCGAAACATTTCTTTGACCTGGACCGTAGTACAGCAGACTAACTTAAGAATTCAGCTTAGCCTAGCCAAAGACAGGATGAGAGGTGACGGTAGTCATGAGCTAAATGCCGCGCATCTCCTAAGATCAGTATATGATGTAAGCAATGTAACCCTTATTTTTAATAAATACAATTATAAGGAAAGCATGTGCTAACTTAATAAGTACTCCTAACAGGTAACCATTTCCATCTTGCGCACATAATGTTCTAGTGTGACATAATAATTTTTGCAAGTTCGAAAGAAAGTGATGATACATCTTCAGAGAAATACAGTGTTAAGCAACATAAGAAAAAACTAATAGGTAACCATTTTGCAGATAATGTTCCAGAGTTAGCTGAGAGTTTTTGCGAAGTTATTGGCATATTGCCGCAAATAACAGCATTCAAAATTGTGCCGCAACAAAAATTAATGCAGAATCAAACTACTTTATTACCTTGCACTAGAAGCCAACTTGAATCCATAGTACTGAAGCTTTATCTTCCTACATCCTTCAGTCACCAACACTGCCCCCATGGTAACCATCATAAAGATCCCAGCTACTCCCAAGATGTAGGGCCAAGATGTGCACACATTTCCTGCTCCGACAGGCAAGGTCAATTGTTTAAATAAGAGGAAACAATATGAAACGGAACTCCGCCTATGTCTTCTAGGCATAGCCGGTCCCAAGCCCGGGTAAAGGACGAGGGTTGTGATAGGCTTGGCGAGCCAAAGTAAAAACTAGCCAGTCCCATGGGTATGAAACCCATCTGAGCGAGAGTAGTACTAGGATGGGTGACCTCCAGGGAAGTCCTCGTGAAAGGGTTTCATATCTAAGGGTTGTGATAGGCTTGGTGAGCCAACGTAAAAACTAGCCAGTCCTTTGGGTATGAAACCCATTTGGGCGAGAGTAGTACTAGGATGGGTGACCTCCTGGGAAGTCCTCGTGAAAGGGTTTCATATCTAGCCTACCCCAACTTGTTTGGGACAAAAGGCTTAGTAAGTAAGTAAACAATATGAAACAGAACTGTCACACTATCAGTTACTGCATATTCTACTACATAAACTAACACAAATGTTCAACTGAAGCACTTTGTGTTATAAACACGATGTTGACATAAAACATGTTAAGATTAAATGGCACTAACTGTTCACAGCACACATGATGCTGGATGAGCTACAATATGTTATGTTGAGCTAAAGAGATAGATCTAATGGCATAGTTAGAAAAGATAGTGTCACTGCCAAGATATCACAAAAGAGGCAATATGGCAGCATTCCCTACAATTTAACTGCAAGCTTCAACATAAGATTTTCCTAAGCTTAATTAATTAAAACACAACCAAAAAAATAAATTGAGGGAATTCTTTAATTTATTCCAGTAAACTTGGCAGAATACAATGATAATTTGATCTTTTTTTTTTGAGAAAACGCAAAAAGGCTTTTGCGTTTCATTAAATTGAAAAGAGAGGGATAGTTTGTTACATCCTCCTAGGAGGCACCATTACAGGCGAGAAACACAAAATAACTTCAGTGGACATCCCAGGTCTGTGGGAGGATGACACGCAGGCCTCGAGCACCCGCGGTCGCCCAGAGCGCAGCTTCTTCTTTGATCTTTGCAACCAAGACGCTAGTCGAAGGGGTGGCTGCATTGAAGACACAGTCGTTGCGATGCTTCCAGGTCATCCAAGGGATCAGCAGCGTCGCGGATGTTAGTCCTTTGTGCATCAGCTTGGGTGTGGTCTGCCGCGCCGTGTGCCACCAGGTCGACAGGGAGTTTTCACCATTAGGCGCGCTGCAAGGGAGGTGCAGCCAAGACAGGATGTCGTGCCAAATCTGCTTGGTGAAGGGGCAGTCCATGATCAGGTGGTTCATCGATTCCGGCATCTGATCACATAGCGGGCAGCGAGGAGGGTGTGGCAGTCCGCGGCGAGCGAGACGATCAGCTGTCCAGCAGCGTCCCAAGCTAGCGAGCCAGTGGAAGAACTTCACTCGCGGGGGGGCCCAGCCTTTCCAATTAAGTTTCCATGCCGGGCAGGAAGTAGAGCCATGGAAGGTGGCTAGGTACGCGGACTGGGCGGTGTATGTGCCAGCAGCATTCCACTTCCAATGGAGCTGGTCTGGATCACCAGAGAGAGTGATATTCTCAATGGCCCTCCAGGTTAGCAAGTATTGGCCAATCTCTTGGATGCCAAGGGCGCCATGGATGTCTGATGCCCATGTGTGCGTCTGGAGGCCATCGGCCACTGTTCTTATTTTGCGGCGGCGCTTGGGGATGAGGGCATATAGCTGGGGGGCGATCTCAGAGATGGATTGCCCGTTGATCCATCGGTCTTCCCAGAACAATGCTCGCCGACCATCGCCAAGGACCATGGAGGTGGACGCAAAGAAGAATGCACGTTCCTCACTGGAGAACTGCAGATCGAGGCCAGCCCAGGCCCTGTTTCCGTCTGTGCGCGCGAACCAGAGCCATCTGGTGCGCAAGGCAAGGCCCGTGCGCTCCAGGTCATGAATGCCGAGGCCGCCTAGGCGTGTGGGGCGACAGACGCGGCGCCAGTTCACGTGACAGTTGCCATTTTGAGCCTCGGTGCGGCCAGCCCAGAGGAAGCCTCTCTGGATCTTCTCAAGGAGTTTGAGGACTTTCTTCGGTGGCGCGAGCACAAGGAGTTGATGCAGGGGAATTGCACAGAGCACGGATTTGACAAAGGCGAGGCGTCCAGCCTTGTTCCTGAGGTGCGCCTTCCAAGTGGGCAGCTTCCCGGCAGTCTTGTCGACGATGGGTTGCAGTTGGGCAGCAGTCGGGCGTCGCAAGGTGAGGGGGATACCCAGGTAGGTGATGGGGAACTGCGCGATGGGGCATCCCAGCGTCGCGATGGCCGGAGCGACCTCCTCGGCTACGCAACGAATCATCGTGGCCGTGCTCTTCTGAAAGTTTACCCGCAGGCCTGAAGCTCTGCCAAAAAGCTGCAGGATCTCTCTGACCGCCAACGTGTCGCTAGGTGAGGGGTGGCAGAAGAGGATGACGTCGTCGGCATAAAGCGAGATGATGGGGATCGCACGACGGGGGTGCAGCTGTTGCAGGATGTTGAGCTCAGCAGCCCGGCGAAACAAGCGCCCCAATGTGTCGACAGCAAGCACAAAGAGCTGCGGTGACACCGGGTCGCCCTGGCGGAGTCCACATCGATGCGAGATCGCCGGGCCAGGCGCGCCATTTAGGAGGACTCGGGTGCTGGCCGACGAGAGCAGGATGGCGATCCAGCCAAGGAAGCGATCACCGAACCCATATCGACGCAGGGTCTCGAAGAGGAAGGGCCATGAGACGGAGTCGAAGGCGCGGGTGAGATCAAGCTTGAGGAGGATGCGCGGAGCTCCCAGCTGGTGGAGGAGGCGCGCCGACTGTCGCACGATCAAGAAGTTGTCGTGGAGGCTGCGTCCGGGGATGAAGGCGTTCTGGATGGGACTGATCAAGTCATTGAGCTTGGGCGCGAGGCGGAGAGACAGCACCTTCGCGAAGATCTTGGCGACGAGGTGGATGAGGCTGATGGGCCTGTAGTCGAACAGGCTGGCAGCGTCGGCGCGCTTTGGGATGAGTGTGAGCAGCGCTTGGTTCAGATAACTGAATCCTCGTCCACGGAGCGAATGAAGCTGCTGGAAGGCGCAGACGAAGTCGTGCTTGACAACGGGCCAGCAGGATCGAAGGAACTCCGCGGTAAAGCCGTCCGGGCCGGGCGCCTTGCGCGCCGGCAGGCGTTTGATGGCTTGCCAAATCTCGTCTTCAGTGAATGGGGCCTCCAGGTCGTCAAGGGCGGCCGGCTCGATGAGATGCTGCAGGTCAAGGGCGCAATCTCGAGGTCGATCGGTCCCGAGCAGAGAATCGTAATGCGCGAAGGCCGCCGCAGCCATGTCAGTCTGGTCGGTGAGCACGACGCCGTCAACCGACAGGGAGTGGATCCTGTTCTTTTGCTTGCGATAAGTGCACTGGCGATGGAAGAAGGATGTGTTGGCGTCCCCGTCTTTGAGAGAAGAGATGCGCGCGCGTTGTCGAGCCAGGGTTCGCTCGAGCGAAGCGAGGCCAAGGTATGACAGCTTGATCTGTCGGCGGAGCCAGTCCTCGTGGGGCGTGAGCTGGCGAAGCTCCTGGGCCGAGTCAAGACGCAGGAGCAGCTCGCGCGAGATCGCGAGCTGGTCGCGGATGTTGCCCACGGCGCGAGCGCTCCAGCTCGTGAGTCTGCGTGCGGTGGCCTTCATGCGCCGCATTATGCGGCGGAACGGGCTCGGGTCGTCCACCGAAGACCAAGCAGCTGCAACCACGTCTTGGAAGCCGGCAATGCGCGTCCAGTATTCCTTGAATTGGAAGCGCCGGTGCACCGGGGGCGAGGGCGAGCAGTCCAGCATGAGCGGGCTGTGATCGGAAACAACCGAGGCAAGGCAGCGCAGGTGGCACTCGCCGTGCCGCTCCTCCCAATCCGCGGTGCAAAGGACTCGGTCGAGGTGAACCAACGTGGGCGGGGTCTGCTCATTTGACCATGTGTATCGTCGACCGTTGAGGTAAACTTCCTTAAGCGCGAGGTCGTTGATAACACGACGGAAGCGCCCCATCATGCGTCTGTTAATATTCCCGTTGTTCTTGTCTTCGTCTCGGTAGATCAAGTTGAAGTCTCCGCAGAGCATCCAAGGGCCGTCGCAGTTAGCACGGACGTCGCGGATTTCCTGAAGAAACGCGATCTTCTCCTGGTCTTGCTGCGGCCCATATACAATGGTCAGCCACCAGGGGGCGTCCACGCTCGATGGAGTCAAAACCTGGGTGGTGAGCGTGTTGGGGCTGAACATGTGATTGTCAATAGTCACCATCCTGCTCTTCCAGGCCAGCAGGATACCACCGCGAGTGCCAATCGCCGGCAGGTAAACATAGTCATCAAAGTCCGAACCAAGCGTTTCGAGGATAGTGGACATGTGGATGAATTCCATCTTGGTTTCCTGGAAGCAGACGATCGACGCGTCGGTAGACACGATCAGCGAGCGAATGGCGGTGCGCCTAGCGCGGGTGTTTAGTCCGCGCACATTCCAGACGATAATCTTCGGTCCATGATCCATAAAAGCATGATCGACACAGGGGGCACAAGCGCACAGCTAGGCCTCGATCGGCCTGCCAGCGATGACCGTAGTAACCGGTGCGACAGAGGGGTCGGCGGGAAGCTCGCGCCCAACTAGTGCCGCAATGGCCGCAAGGACCGTCTTGGGAATCGGCGCGGCAAAGATGTCATCATAAGCTTTCATGGCCTCCGGGGTGATCGCCTGATCCGCGTCAACGATACCGAGCGTGCGCAGTATTTGCACCTGTGTGCGGCGTGCGGCAGTCGGCGGTGCCCCGGTCTTCGTCTTGGCCACGGTGGTCGAGCGCCCGCGCCGAGGTTGGGCAAAGCTCGGCGGCTGCCTTCTCGGTTTACGGCCCGGAGCGGGGAGGACCGAGCTGAGCTGCCTGGTGGCCGCGGCGAGAAAGTCGCCAAGGGTCCAAGAGCTTGTCGAGGGGGCACGCGGGCAGCTGCGGCGGAGCGTGACAGGGGGGGACGCGAAGCGTGTCGCACTTCTGATGGTCGGCGTTGGCGTCTGGACTGCATCTTCATCTAATGGGCCGTCAGCGAGAGGGCCGGAGGGCGGTGGCCTGGGAGAGTCCAGGTTTTGGGGTCTTTGAAGGATCTGCAGTTGTGTGTGGGCCGCTTCAGGGCTTGCGGGCTGGCCATCAGGTGCATCAGCAGTCGGAGCAATCAGCTGGCCATGGGTTGGCGGCTGGGCGGCACCAGGTTGGAAGTCCCGCGCGTCCGCCCGCGCGGATAGATCAGCATGTGGTGCGGCGGCCGTAGGCGCTGATGTGCACGAACTGACATCTTGTCCCGACAAAGGATCATCATCCACTGTGTCGACGGGCGGCACCATTGGTTGGGTGTCCAGGACCGCGCTGCATGTGGGCTCAACAACAGTCGCCGTGCCCACCCAGTCGCTAGGCGACGCATGTGACGGGGCCGCGTCTGGCCCGGCGTCAGAGGTGGGGGGTGGGTTGGCGCCAGCAGTTGGGGGCCAGATGGGGCAGCGACATGCGTGTCCCCCTGCTGAGGCGATCTTGTCGGGGGAGTTGGCACCAGTGGATAGGGGCCAGCAGGGGGAGCGACATGCACGGACTCCCGCTGAGGCGATCCTGTCGGCCTGGGATCTGCTGCCGCCGCAGCCTTGGTGAGCGCAGCCTCCTTTCTTTCACGCTTTTTCTTTCCTCCCCTCTTTCCTCTCTTAGCTTTGTGACGAGAGGGGTGGCCCTGGGTGCAGGCGGTGGGCCAGGCGTCCATACATCGGGCCGGCGACGGTACGGGCGGTGGCGTGTCTGCGCGCACGGCGTTGCAGACTCCGGACCAGCGATCGGCGACGGCTAGGCCGTCAGCGCGGTGCTGGCCACGGGGGTGCGTCCAGCCGGCAGCGTCGACAGTCATGCCGTCGGCACGTCCCTCCGGAGCAGCGGCAGTGCGGCGGCGCTTGCGGCCGCGGCGACGCGAACAGCCTCGTCCGGGGCCCTGGCCGGCATCGGCGTCGCCATCAGCCGCCGCGCGCCTGTCACCCGCGCCATCTGGGCGAGCTGCATGACCAGAGGGGGCGCGAGCTCTGTCGACGTCGGATCGGGCAAGGGCGATGGTGATGGGGTACGTGAGGGTGGTGACCGTGGGGGCGGAGGAGGCGGTGCGTCCCGGAGTGACCTCGACGATCTCCAGTGTCGCAGCGCGGCGGATGTCGGCAGGGTCGTGCGCGCGACCAGAGAGGCGGAACGTGGCCAGGTCGGCGCGGGAGCGCGTCTGCGGATGGAGGCGCTCAATCCAGACCCCGGTCCCGAGGATGTGCTCCGCCGTCGCTAAGTGCCAGGCATGGGCGGGGATGCCGCGGAGCTCGAGCTCGACGCGGTATTCGAACCCACCGGAGCCGGCGTGGGCAAGCTTGCACCAGGGGCGAAGCGACAGTGAGAAGCGCGGGCAGCGGATGTAGTGGTCGCCGTTCATGCGGTCCTTGGAGGCGCGGGAGCCGAAGATGATCAGGAAATCTTCCGGCTTGTGGAGGTGGGTGGTGAAGTCGCCTTCTTCAAAACCGAACGTGGAGTAGAGGAGCTCAGCAACGTCGGCGGCGGACACCTGGGGACGAGTCCCAGTGATGGTGGCCACCATCGCCCGGCTGAGCACCTCCTCCGCTTCCTCCATCTCAACAGTGCGCGACATGATGATGCGCGTTGGTGCAGCAGCGCTCATGTGCGCGACCGTAGCTGGGGCCGGTGGCTGGGGGGCGACCTGCACAACCGGAGCAGGAGCCGGTGTCTGGGGCGCGGCAGTCCGCTGGGCGGCGGGGGGTCGCGGCCGGCGTGGTGCTCGGCAGCCCTTGGGGCGGCGGGTGGAACGCGCCCAGCGCGGCGGTGGAAGTCGTCACATCCACGGGAGTCGTGGCCGGAGATGAGGCACCGTCGGCAGCGAATGTCATTGGTGCAGTCGCGGACGCGGTGGCGGGGGTCGAGGCAGCGGAAACAGAGCCCGGCAAGCTCTTCGGGGGACAGGCTGCGCTGGCGCCGCAGCGACGGGCTCCGCGCAGGCTCGCGGCGAGGCCGACGTCGATTTCTGCGGCGTGGCTGCTGGTAGCCGTCGGCGTCCACCGAGGCGCCGCGCGAGACGCGGTGCACCTCCGAGCGGGGGCCAAGGCGGGCGGAGGCGGGCAGCCTGGGGGCCGCCGGGGCGGGGCCGCCGGGCGCCGACGCAAGGACGATGTCGTGGACGGGCGGAGCCGGCGGTGGGGTGCGAGCGACGTCGCGGTAGGAACGAGGGGGAGCCGCGCTGTCCGAGCCGGAATCAGACCAGCGGCTGTCGCCGGAGGAGACGCGCTCGCCGGAGAGGGAGCGGGTGGGCGAGGGGGGGTGGGGGGCCATGGCAGAGCAAGGGAGGGGGGCTACCGGCGTGGAGTCGACGGCGGCGGGGTTGGTGGAGAGGGGAGCTAGGGGAGCGGGAGGGGCATCAGGACGCCCTTGTTTAACGTGCTTGGTATGCATCATGATAATTTGATCTACCAAGGAGTATTAGAATTTAAGATTTCAACCATGATTTTTTGTTGCCAGTATGAAAGGCAGCCCCGAAATAAGCAAGAAAATAGGGCATGTAAAAGTAACAAATACAGTCTAGCAATATACAAATCACCGTCTCTAAGGTTTAACTTGCGTGGAAGACTCAATTAATAAATAAAACATACAAACAATTAGTAAGGAGGGATTACCTGAAAATTGAGTTAGCATCTTGTGTAGTGTATTTGTGTAACCAGTCAATATTCCAACACAGATAATCAAAGATGAGCCATGCCCTGAGCGGCAAAATACACAAGAAGCAGTAAGCATGAAATTGCTAGCCAATAACAAGATATGCACTGCTATTGATGATAATAAACATGGTAAAGTTTACCTCACTACATCCACATAAACATTTATAGAAATGATTTTGCATATGCTATTTTTCAAGTCCATGCAGTAGGAAATCCTACTCATTGATTTTCATATATAGCGAAATCCTTCTCATTGCACAGTTTAGTAATCAGCGGATGAACTAGAACAGAGTGAAAGCCCCAATTCAAAATCACTATTTTATTTTTCTCAGCAACAGTAGTAGCAGCAGTCACATTGGTTGGGACTCAAATCAGTTAGGAAAAATGAAACGAAGTGTGGAATTATTTCTGTCATGAACAGACGCTCCCATATAAAAAATGACCAAATCGGGAAGCTCTTCCACAACATGAGCATGCATTTTTTTTTCCATTAGACATACTGTTAGGGATAAACATCATAGAAAGTAGATCGACTGCGAAGGTTTGAAGAACAGCGATTACAGGAGAAAGTACCCACGCTAGGGTGGAGAGAAACTAGATTAGAGAGAGATATTTGAGGACTGAGTCTCATTGATAATTCTTACTACATCCAACTTGCGGGCCTTCTCATCCCTAAATAGGAGGATACCTAGCAATCAATCTAATTGAACATGCTAGTACTAGGTAACAGATGGCATACAATCATTTCCCATCTAGAACGTGTTTACCTCAAACATAACAACCTAGCATCAGCACTAGCTTTTGCTGATTCTATTGGATTATTGGTACCATGCCAAAGGCCGCAGGACCACATAACATGCTGAGTGCAGCTGCCAGGTTGCAACGCCTAAACTGCTGCTGCTGTTGCACATAGACTGCCCAAAAGGATGTATTTATTCAGCTTATACAGTACAGGTTCAGTTTATTTGGTGCAAACAGTATGCAGAACAAAAATAGAGGGCAGGCCTGGCGCAGTGGTGAAGTCCTCCCCACTTGTGCCAAGAGGTCCTGGGTTCGAACCAGCCTCTCTGCATTGCACTTTGCAGGGGTAAGACTAGGTTCCTATAATCCCTCCCCAGACCCCACCTTGTGTGGGAGCTTCTATGCACTGGGTCTGTCCTTTTTTAGTATGCAGAACAAAAATATCTCATTCAGACAAAAACAACAATCAAATGGTCACAACTTAAGGATATGATGCGTAGACATGTACTCCCTCCATTCACAAATATAAGATATTCTAACTTCTTTGTGAATCGGATGTATATAGACACGTTTTAGTGTGTTTGCTCACTCATTTCAGTCCGTATGTAGTGAAATATCCAGAACATCTTACATTTGCGAACGGAGGGAGTACTATACTAGTAATATGAAAAATGTGACTCAAAACAGCCTCTTATGAATAACCATTCAAGACTTCCATGTACAGCATGTACATGACAGAATGTTGAATAGTACAACATAATAACACAAAAGAGTCAACTCATGCAACTAATGGTGCTAAAACAAAATATGAAAGAGATGAAAGTACTACCAAAGCCAGATTCCGTTATGGTGTCACAGATCCAAGTCGTCGACATTGCACCAAGGACAAGCAGAAAGCTTGTTAATATGACATGCTTAACCCTGACACAGATGAAAGCAAAATAAATAGAGTAACAGAGAGAACAGAAAAGCATCCCTCCAGTTCAATCAAATTAGGACAACTTATAATGTCTCGTCAGTGTACAAATGAGTCAGGGCATGCCGTAAATCAAATGATAAGTTATATGCAAACTCTGATAATAGCATACATTTGCGCTAGTTCTAATTTTAAAGTGCCTCCATCTTCCATTGATGTATGGCAAAAGAAAAGGAAAAAAATCAAAGGAACAGGCACGATGTGGTCAATGGTGGAGCACTTCAGCAAGCTTGCCAGATACGAGTAGAACAGAAGTCAAAGTATCATATCATATACGCAAAAAAGGTAATTTACCTGTAACTTGCTGCATATATGGAGTACTGCAGTGAATAGCATGACACAGTACAAGCAGCCACAATTGCAAAACCCAATGATAGCCACCATCTAAACATCAAGATGGAGGAGCTCAGACTAGATGAAGATATACAAAATGGAACAGTTCCCAAGAGAAATTCAATCTCGCTGTTAAAGATAGACGACTAAACACACATATAGCTTTTGATCTTCTCATGCCCGTCTAATCCTTCCTTGCGAATCTTTTCAAGTGATGGAAGAACATGGCAAAGAACCTAAAATAGACACAAGTTGTTATTGTAATAGTAGTATAAAGGGTTGTTATATCTTGGAATAAAAATTGTCTTCAGCTAGTATAGTCAAAAGACACTCTGAAGTTATCCAATTAGACTTTTAGTGGCTTGAGTGTCATAGTTACAACTAAAAAGTGGTTGTTTATAAGGATTCTGGTTTTCTGTGAATGGAGAACTAAGATCTAGGAACAACTTGCTTGTGCCACTAGCCACAGCCTAAATCTCAATCTTACGCTCTTCTTTTCAGACTTGTCCCTACTGCTATCACACCGTTGCTTCAATACATGCATGACATCCAGGTCTGATATTCTCTGCTTGGCCTCGGCAGCACAAAATTAAGACCAAAACCCACCAGTTGTATGACAACAGACCTCATTTCTTGCTCCATTGCGCTAAGGGTATGTTAATTTTGGCCTCTTTGTTTGAAGGGTTGCCAGTTTTTTGCCGTGTCAATGGCTCTTTGCCCACTCTAGTTCATTTTTCTTGCCTATGTTGACACCAACTCATGGGCAACCAAAAGCTTAACAAAAAATTTGGCTAGCCAAATATTTGGCAAGCTTGGGAAAGAACCAAACATAGGCAGCTTCTCTCTGCTACACGAGCTTATCTTATGTGCAGCTGTAATGGTACGTACTAAACGCAAAAAAACTTGAAACTATGTTTTGTATGGATGAAATGGAGCCTAACAGATACAAAAACCTGAACTTTTGTTATGTTTGGAATTTTAAGTGTGGATTTGGTTATTGTCCATGGCATGTTGAAGTCAGGTGCATAAAATCCTTTGGTCATGTTCATTTTGGTTGCGACAATAAACTTCTTTGCCACTGCATAACATATGTCACAAGTTATCTTCGGCTGAGGGTTCAGGCCTTCAGGGTTTAAGGGTTTAAGGGGGGCTAACAGCCGGCTGCCCGCTTCTGCCCACGCCGTCCCGCATGTGTTATGTGGGCATTTGCGGCAACCCACAAAGCGGCACTGTCTAGTATGTATGCTATGTGTTCCAGCTAGTATGCTAGATTGGACACACAGTAACTTTCTCCTAACTGAAATTAATCGATTAACAAACAGAGATATGCATAGTTAAGCTCACTATGTCCGGATAGCGACGGTAATTGATGGGAACGCTCATGTATCAATAAATCAATTTCAGTACTTGTTAAGACCAGTCTAGATGTTGCATATGAACATGAATCAATCGGTGGCACACATCATCAACAGATGATGTCACAACAAGAGTGGAGAGAGACTGATGTGTTCACGCTTGTGTTCAGATTTGACTTCACTGTCTAAGCTGCAGCATGCAATGGCAGAGGCTGATCGATGCGGCCGTTCGCACAGACCACGCGAGAAGTGAGCTTAGTTGTGACTGAGCGGGATGACCCACAAGTTCCACATCTGTTGTGTGCTAACCTGCAGGCATCCGTGTACCATCTTATGTGGGATGGTTCATGCGGGCACTGCTGGAGGCCCACTCCCACTTGGACCTTAAAGTGGGGTTAATCCGTTAATGGGATCTGAACCTAGTTGAACCACATAATATGTCAGGTTCTAAGTCTTGAACTAGCAAAACAAACCAGCTCTGATGAAACGGTAATTGATGGGGATGCATGAATGTAAATTCAAACAACAGTGTAACGGCAATAGTGAGAACTGAGAAGGCAAAAAGAAACGATACATATGAGATTTCTGCTGTGGCTAATGACATTGGAGTATTGCTATCGGAAAAGAGAAGCACATGACAGGACAGAGGAAGAGAATATCTAAATCTAACCTGCATCACAATCGATGCTGATATCTGATGACTGATTCCCAGCTGGAAAAATGACAGCTTCAGTTCAGAAGCAAAATCAACGAGGTCATCTGCATAGATGAAGGCGCATTGCAAACTGCAATTTAAGATGTTTGCTAAAATTCCGTGGCATGCCTACACGCTTCAGCACATGTAGTACAGCTAGCATGACCGAATAAACCGGGGGACAGTAGTACCTGCAGGGAGCGGGGCGAAGCTGAGATACGAGTCGGGGATAAGGCGGCGGTCGAACCCGGGAAGCGGGACGAAGTAGCCGACGCGGCTGAGCACGATGAGCACGGCCGTGACGGCAAGCCGCCGCCGGATTTCGCTGCGGAAGAAGGCCTCCGCCGCGCCTTCCGCCACGGCCCCAAGCCGCGCCAGGTCCAGGAACCTGTTCCGGAACCCGGGCGCCTTCTTCCCGCCCGCGCCACCCTCACGCGCCGGCTCGGCGAGGGATGCGGTGGACGACGAAGCCCTGCGGGCGAGGAGGAGGCGGCGAGGCGGGGGGAGCGGGCGCTGGGGCGTGCGGACGAGGAGGTGGCACTGGTTGGCGCGGAGAGATGGGTGCTTGGATGCGAGGCGAGGTGGCGGGAGGGGGAGCGCGCACCGGGGTGGGAGCGAGAGCGCGAGGGAGGAGGACATGGCCGTGGTGGCCGACGAACGAGCCTCCGCCTCGTCGCGCGGCCGCAATCCGCTGGGACGGGACGGGAGGTTTGGGAAAGCCTAACGTGCAACGATGCAGACTCGATTACAGCTACGGAGCGGTCGTTCGGTCGCTGGACACCGCGACTCTCCGCGAACCCCGAGTCGCTGGCTTCCCTCGGTTGCTCTTGCTCCTACACTCCTTCTTTCTTTTTTCTCTTTTTCTCTTGAACATCCTTTTTCTTTTTCTTTTTTATGAATATACACTCCGCTTTATTCAATCGGCGAAGGCTTAGATTACAACACACAATTTAGAATGTCAGGGATTACATCATAGTTGTGTAAAACTTCTCTCGCAATGCGATGAGCTGCCTCATTCATTTGCCTACGAACGTGTAAAAGGTTAAACCCTGGAAATAAGAAACTATCTCTAATTTCATGGAGCACTTGATAGGCACCAAAACGTTCTAAACCATCATTCTAGAGTGTACAGACCTCCTGACAACCAGTCTCCATGCACCTCCTGACAACCACTCTTCATGCGTACCTTTAATATTTCTTTATTGCGTGCAAATAGCACTACATCGGCATGCAAGTATCTCAATAGCGAGAGGGGCTACAAACTAGAATACCATCATATCTCGCTCATGTCGCTGCCACAAAGGTCCCAGAGTAGTCTCTGTCGATAAAGTGAATTCCCTTCGTCATCGCCCTACATCGATTGCTCCATCGGTTTTGATCTTGACCCAGCCAGCTTCCGGCGGTTCCCACTTCACCTGCACCACACCTTCTTGTGTTATTTCATGTGTCGGTACCTCGAGGGTACTCGCAATATCATCAACGTTGATCATCGATTTGTGCAGCTGCTACTGCTCTTCACCATGCGTGAACTTATTTTTCGAATACCAAATTACCCATGTTACCATGATCATGATTGCCTCGTCATGCTTGGGGATCATCTTCGCATACAGCATATCTTTTGACCATGTTGCAGGTGTAGTTTGGACGCTTTTGATGTTGAATTAAACCAGGACAGCCTCCCAAAAACGCCTCGCATGATCACATGACAAATAGGCTACGATAAATACTCTCCCGCTCATGACCACACATCAGGCGGATAGCCTCGGTCTTAATATGTCGCCAGTTTAATTCTTCAAAGCATGGTAGCATATTATGGACCACCCTCCACCATAAGACTCTGATCTTTGGTAAGACGTTTACGATGTGTTTGGTTACTGCTCAAGTAATGTAGCGGGTCTCGTTATCAGGAAGCACTGCTTTCGATCTACTTTTACCAGATACGAGCTTTGATTGGTTCGTGAGGTTTGGTCATGTTTCCTAATCAGCTGTCGTTCGGCTGTTTTCGACTCTGTGAAGCGGCGTATCAAAATACACTATTACGGAAGAGGTAGTACTCGAACCAAATGCAATACACTATTATGGAAGACGTATTACTCAAACCAAACGCCATCTATTATTTTGGAAAGCATAGGAAATAGAAAAACTGTGCCAAATCGACTAAACCAAACATGTCGTTAGTTTCCATAGGGGTTTCCAAACAGTAGTATCATCACATGAGTTGCCCACTGAAAACTTTCCTTTCATACGAGCGCCCATGACTTCTCTGTGAGTCAATCGTACTGAAAAGATGCCATTCTTCTCCCACGCCCATGCCCATATATCCCCCTTGGGCCTTCTTGGTCTCGGCATATTGTGGATAGCATCTGCATCAGGCACAAGGAAATCTCCTTATACGCTCAAGGTTCCATTGTCCTATTTCTTCATGGATCAAATCAGACACAAGTTAAACTAAATTTTCCTTAAGCATTCTCATTGGTTTCATGGTGTTAGTCCTGACAATCCAGATACTTTTTCTTTCATGTCGTTCCCAATTCGCCTGACAAGACCTTTCTGAAGCATGTTTCTTGCCCTGATGATAGTTCACCACGTTGGTGAATGACCGATGGGCTACCAACCGATTGGAACTCCCCATGTGGGTAATAGCGCCACTTCTATACATGCAGACATAAGCTTTGCGGGTTTTCCAACAGTTGCAATGCCTACTTAGGGCATCTCCAACAACTTGTATGTTAGCTTGTTGATAAAATATGTCATGTCATCAACCAACACCTTAACATACAACAATCCAATGGATTGTATCTAGTTTGCCCAATAGGATGTGAGATAATAAATAAGGTGCTCTCTCATTCTACATTGGAGCTTGTGCAAGGGGTGTTGGTTCATGTACATACAACCTTCCTCTCTTCTCTCATTTATTGTATGACACATCATCAAAAATCCTATGTGGCAAAGTCTACCAACAACTGTCTTACAACCATTGGAGATGCCCTTAGCTAGCATAACATCATTGAATAGTTCTAGATCCGAAAGCCCAACCCACCTTAGACTTTGGAACAACCATATTCTCGCATGACTTCCAATGCATACATTTCCAACTCAATGATCTAGTCCATCGGTATTTGGATATGTATGCCATTAATTTCTTGCACAAACCTTTTGAAGGAAATATGCCCTAGAGGCGATAATAAAGTTATTATTTGTTTCCTTAATTCATGATAAATGTTTATTATTGATGCTAGAATTGTATTAACCGAAAACTTAGTACATGTGTGAATACATAGACAAAACGTATAGTCCCTAGTATGCCTCTACTTGACTAGCTCGTTAATCAAAGTTGGTTATGTTTCCTAACCATAGACATGTGTTGTAATTTGATGAACGGGATCACATCATTAGGAGAATGATGTGATGGACATGACCCATCTGTTAGCTTAGCATTATTATCGTGTCAATTTCATTGCTACTGTTTTCTTCATGACTTATACAAGTGAAAAAGTCCATTTTACTACCCTGAAAAAAGTTGGTGGTTCACACAACTCCCTGATCTTTATTTCGGTTCCTTTCACCCCCTAAACAATCCTATACCGGGCAAAATCAATCCCTGAATGGTTTTGACTCATCTTGGCGCTGATGTGGCAACAGTCAAATGGTGGTTTTGACCCGTGGGTGGGCCTCCATCAGGTGGACCGCGTTTTGTTGTCGCCTACCTCCCCGAGCATCGCTCCCTCGCACCCGAACCTTGCCCCGCCTCCGACCGACGCCGGTGATTGCCGGAGTTCCAAGGCGCTACCCCGAGCGCCCCGCTTCTCCTTCCTCCCTTCTCTTTCCTCTCCCTCTCTCTTCCCTCGTATCTCTCTCTCAGGTACAGGTCACTCCGCCGCCACAAGCTCGCCGCCGTACCATCTTCACACCACCGCCGGAGTCCGGATCCGGCCGGAACCAGATCAGATGGGAGCGCCACCCTCAGATCTGGTCGTCCCTCGCCTCCCCGGGCCGCCTGCATCGCTGTAGCACCGCCACCTCCACGTCCATGGCCGGCCCTTGCTACCGCATCCACACACCCCTGGCCGGCCGCCTCTGGTCAATGGGAGTCCACGACCTCCGCAGCCGCCTTGACCGTCGCCCCGGCCTCCTCTGCGCACGGCTGCGCCTGAGCACGACCGCGCCGATGCGCCGCCGTTGAAGCCCTCCACGCCGGCGACCTCGGAGCAGGACCACGCTGATGTGGCATCATTAGTTTAGGTCCCCTTCTGTTAATCTGAGACATTGACATGTGGGTCCCCTTCATCACTAGGGTTAGTCTGAGACATTGACATGTGGGTCCCCTTCTGTTAATGATGCAATTAGGGCTAAACTAGTCCCTTGTTAATCTCTGAGATGTGGGCCCCATGTGTCATATTTGACCGGGCCCAATAGTCAGTGAGAGTGTCTAGCTGAGAGGGCCCCACCCACGGGCCAAATACCGCCTTTGACTGTGTCCACATCAGCATCCGATATAGGCAAAACCAGCTAGGGATGGTTTCTGCCCGGTTTGGGATTGTTTAGGGGGTAAGGGAACCGAAAAAAAGATCAGGGGGTTATGTGAACCACGAACTTTTTTCAGGGTAGTAAAATGGACTTTTTTCTATACAAGTTCCTCAGACTATGAGATTATGTAACTCCCGTATACCGGAGGAACACTTTGTGTGCTACCAAACATCACAAGTAAAAGGGTGATTATAAAGGTGCTCTACAGGTGTCTCTGAAGGTATTTGCTGGGTTGTCATAGACCGAGATTAGGATTTGTCACTCCGTGTTTCGGAGAGGTATCTCTGGGCCCTCTCGGTAATACTCATCACTATAAGCCTTGCAAGAATTTTGTGACTAATGAGTTAGTTGCGGGATGAAGTATTACGGAACAAGTAAAGAGACTTGCTGGTAACGATATTGAACTAGGTATGATGATACCAACGATCGAATCTCGGGCAAGTAACATAACGATGACAAAAGGAACAACGTATGTTGTTATGTGGTTTGACCGATAAAGATCTTCGTAGAATATGTAGGAACCAATATGAGAATCCAGGTTCCGCCATTGGTTATTGACCAAAAATGAGTCTCGGTCATGTCTACATAGTTCTCGAACCCGTAGGGTCCGCACGCTTAACATTCGATGACGATTGGTATTATGAGTTTATGTGATATGATGTACCGATGGTTGTTCGGAGTCCCAGATGTGATCACGGACATGACGAGAAGTCTCAAAACGGTCGAGACATAAATATTGATATATTGGAAGACTATATTCGGACACCGGAAGTGTTCTGGAGAAGATTCAGATAAAATTGGAGTGCCGGAGGGTTATCGGAACCCTCGGGGGAACTATTGGGCCTCGATGGGCCTTAGTGGAGAGAGAGAGAGAGGCGCCAGGGAAGGACGCGTGCCCCCTCCCCCTGAGTCCGAATAGGACAAGGAAGGGGGGGCCTTTCCTTCTCCCTCTCCCTCTCCTTCCTTCCCCCTCTCTCCCTTTTGGTGGAAACCTACTAGGACTTGGAGTCCTAGTAGGATTCCCCTCTTGGGGGCGCGCCAAGGAGGGCCGGCGGCCTCCCCTCTCCTCCTTTATATACGGGGGAGGGGGACACCCCATAAACACACAAGTTGATCTTTTAGCCGTGTGCGGTGCCCCCTCCACAGTTTCCCTCCTCGGTCATATCGTCATAGTGCTTAGGCGAAGCCCTGCGCTGGTAACTTCATCATCACCGTCACCACGCCATCGTGCTGATGGAACTCTCCCTCGGCCTCAGCTGGATCTAGAGTTTGAGGGACATCACCGAGCTGAACGTGTGCAGATCGCGGAGGTGTCGTGCGTTCGGTACTTGATCTGTTGGATCGCGAAGACCGACTACATCAACCGCGTTACGTAACACTACCGCTTTCAGTCTACGAGGGTACATGGACACACTCCCCCCCCCCGGTTGTTATGCATCACCTAGATAGATCTTGCGTGATCGTAGGAATTTTTCTGAAATATACTGCGTTCCCCAACAGTGGCATCCGGGCCAGGCCTATGCGTAGATGTTATATGCACGAGTAGAACACAAAGAGTTGTGGGCGATAATAGTCATATTGCTTACCAGCATGTCATACTTTGATTCGGCGGTATTGTTGGATGAAGCGGCCTGGACCGACATTACATGACCGCGTTCATGAGACTGGTTCTACCGAGGTGCTTTTGCACAAAGGTGGCTGGCAGGTGTCTGTTTCTCCAACTTTAGTTGAATCGATTGTGGCTACGCCCGGTCCTCGTTGAAGGTTAAAACAGCACACTTGATGAAAAATCGTTGTGGTTTTGATGCGTAGATAAGAACGGTTCTTGCTAGAAGCCCGTAGCAGCCACGTAAAACTTGCAACAACAAAGTAGAGGACGTCTAACTTGTTTTTGCAGGGCTTGCTGTGATGTGATATGGTCAAGGCATGATGTGATATAAATTGTTGTATGAGATGATCATGTTTTGTAACAAAGTTATCGGCAACTGGCAGGAGCCATATGGTTGTTGCTTTATTGTATGCAATGCAATCGCCATGTAATTGTTTTACTTTATCACTAAGAAGTAGCGATAGTCGTAGTAACAATAGTTGGCGAGACCACAATGATTCTTCGATGGAGATCAAGGTGTCGCGCCAGTGACGATGGAGATCATGACGATGCTTCGGTGATGGAGATCATGAGCACAAGATGATGATGGCCATATCATGTCACATATTTTAATTGCATGTGATGTTTATCTTTTATGCATCTTATTTTGCTTAATACGACCATAGCATTATAAGATGATCCCTTACTAAATTTCAAGGTACAAGTGTTCTCCCTGAGTCTGCACCGTTGCTACAGTTCGTCATGCCGAGACACCACGTGATGATCGGGTGTGATAAGCTCTACGTTCACATACAACGGGTGCAAGCCAATTTTTGCACACGCAGAATACTCGGGTTAAACTTGACGAGCCTAGCATATGCAGATATGGCGTCGAAACACCGAGACAGAAAGGTCGAACATGAATCATATAGTAGATATGATCAACATAGTGATGTTCACCATTGAAAACTACTCCATCTCACGTGATGATCAGACATGGTTTAGTTGATTTGGATCACGTGATCACTTAGATGATTAGAGGGATGTCTATCTAAGTGGGAGTTCTTAAGTAATATGATTAATTGAACTCTTAATTTATCATGAACTTAGTCCTGACAGTTATTTTGCATGTCTATGTTATTGTAGATCAATGACACGTGCTACCGTTCCTTTGAATTTTAATGAGTTCCTAGAGAAAGCTAAGTTGAAAGATGATGGCAGCAACTACACGGACTGGATCCGTAACTTGAGGATTATCCTCATTGCTGCACAGAAGAATTACATCCTGGAAGCACCGCTAGGTGCCAGGCCTGCTGCAGATGCTACTGATGACGTTAAGAACGTCTGGCAGAGCAAAGCTGATGACTACTCGATAGTTTAGTGTGTCATGCTTTACGGCTTAGAATCGGGACTTCAAAGATGTTTTGAACGTCATGGAGCATATGAGATGTTCCAAGAGTTGAAGTTAATATTTCAAACAAATGCCCGAGTTGAGCGATATGAAGTCTCCAACAAGTTCTACAGCTGCGAAATGGAGGAGAATAGTTCTGTTAGTGAACACATACTCAGAATGTCTGGGTACCATAACCACTTGACTCAGCTGGGAGTTGATCTTCCAGTTGATAGTGTCATTGATAGAGTTCTTCAATCACTGCCACCAAGCTATAAAGGCTTCATGATGAACTATAATATGCAAGGGATGAACAAGACTATTCCCAATCTCTTCGCGATGCTAAAGGCTGTGGAGGTAGAAATCAAAAAGGAGCATCAAGTGTTGATGGTCAATAAGACCACTAGTTTCAAGAAAAAGGGCAAAGGGAAGAAGGGGAACTTCAAGAAGAACGGCAAAAAGGTTGCTGCTCAAGAGAAGAAACCCAAGTCTGGACCTAAGCCTGAAACTAAGTGCTTCTACTACAAAGGGACTGGTCACTGGAAGCAGAACTGCCCCAAGTATTTGGCGGATAAGAAGGATGGCAAAGTGAAAGGTATATTTGATATACATGTTATTGATGTGTACCTTACTAATGCTCGTAGTAGCGGCTGGGTATTTGATACTGGTTCTGTTGCTCATATTTGCAACTCGAAATAGGGGCTACGGATTAAACGAAGATTGGCTAAGGACAAGGTGACGATGCACATAGGAAATGGTTCCAAGGTCGATGTGATCGCCGTTGGCATGCTACCTCTACATCTACCATCAGGATTAGTTTTAGACCTGAATAATTGTCATTTGGTGCCAGTGTTGAGCATGAGCATTATATCTGGATCTTGCTTGATGTGAGACGGTTATTCATTTAAATCGGAGAATAATGGTTGTTCTATTTATATGAGTAATATCTTTTATGGTCATGCACCCTTGCTAAGTGGTCTATTTTTGTTGAATCTCGATAGTGGTGATACACATATTCATAATATTGAAACCAAAAGATGCAAAGTTGATAATGATAGTGCAACTTATTTGTGGCACTGCCGTTTGGGTCATATCGGTGTAAAACACACGAAGAAACTCCATGCTGATGGACTTTTGGAATCACTTGATTATGAATCACTTGGTGCTTGCGAACCGTACCTTATGGACAAGATGACTAAAACTCTGTTCTTCGGAACAATGGAACGAGCTACTGACTTATTGGAAATAATACATACTGATGTATGCGGTCCAATGAGCGTTGAGGCTCGTGGTGGGTATCGTTATTTTCTTACCTTCACAGATGATTTGAGTAGATATGGTTATATCTACTTAATGAAACATAAGTCTGAAACATTTGAAAAGTTCAAAGAATTTTAGAGTGAAGTGGAAAATCATCGTAACAAGAAAATAAAGTTTCTATGATCTGGTCGTGGAGGAGAATATTTGAGTTATGAATTTGGTCTTCATTTGAAACAACATGGGACAGTTTCACAATTAACGCCACCTGGAACATCACAGCGAAATGGTGTGTCCGAACATCGTAACCGTACTTTATTAGATATGGTGCGATCTATGATGTCTCTTACTGATTTACCGCTATCATTTTGGGGTTATGCTTTAGAGACGGTTGCATTCACTTTAAATATGGCACCATCAAAATCCGTTGAGACGACGCCTTAGGAACTATGGTTTGGCAAGAAACCAAAGTTGTCGTTTCTTAAAGTTTGGGGCTGCGATGCTTATGTGAAAAAGCTTCAACCTGATAAGCTCGAACCTAAATCGGAGAAGTGCCTATTCATAGGATACCCAAAGGAAACTGTTGGGTACACCTTCTATAATAGATCCGAAGGCAAAATCTTTGTTGCTAAGAATGGATCCTTTCTAGAGAAGGAGTTTCTCTCGAAAGAAGTGAGTGGGAGGAAAATAGAACTTGATGAGGTAATTGTACCTTCTCCCTTATTGGAAAGTAGTTCATCACAGAAATCAGTTCCCATGATTCCTACACCAATTAGTGAGGAAGCTAATGATGATGATCATGAAGCTTCAGCTCAAGTTACTATCGAACCTCGTAGGTCTTCCAGAGTAAGATCCGCACCAGAGTGGTACGGTAATCCTGTTCTGGAAGTCATGTTACTAGACCATGATGAACCTACGAACTATGAGGAAGCGATGATGAGCCCGGATTCTGCGAAATGGCTTGAGGCCATGAAATCTGAGATGGGATCCATGTATGAGAACAAAGTGTGGACTTTGGTGGACTTACCCGATGATCGGCAAGCCATAGAAAATAAATGGATCTTTAAGAAGAAGACCGACGCAGACGGTAATGTTACTATTGACAAAGCTCGACTTGTCACGAATGGTTTTCGACAAGTTCAAGGAGTTGACTACGATGAGACTTTCTCACCCGTAGTGATGCTTAAGTCTGTCCAATTCATGTTAGCAATTGCTGCATTTTATGATTATGAAATTTGGCAAATGGATGTCGAAATTGCATTCCTGAATGGATTTCTGGAAGAAGAGTTGTATATGATGCAACCAGAAGGTTTTGTCGATCCAAAGGGTGCTAACAAAGTGTGCAAGCTCTAGCGATCCATTTATGGACTGGTGCAAGCCTCTCGGAGTTGGAATAAACGCTTTGATAGTGTGATCAAAGCATATGGTTTTATACAGACTTTTGGAGAAGCCTGTATTTACAAAAAAGTGAGTGGGAGCTCTGTAGCATTTCTAATATTATATGTAGATGGCATATTGTTGATTGGAAATGATATAGAATTTTTGGATAGCATAAAGGGATACCTAAATAAGAGTTTTTCTATGAAAGACCTCGGAGAAGCTGCTTACATATTGGGCATCAAGATCTATAGAGATAGATCAAGACGCTTAATTGGACTTTCACAAAGCACATACCTTGATAAAGTTTTGAAGAAGTTCAAAATGGATCAGTCAAAGAAAGGGTTCTTGCCTGTGTTACAAGGTGTGAAGTTGAGTCCGACTCAATGCCCGACCATTGTAGAAGATAGAGAGAAAATGAAAGTCATTCCCTATGCTTCAGCCATAGGTTCTATCATGGATGCAATGATGTGTGCCAGACCTGATGTGTGCCTTGCTATAAGCATAACAGGGAGGTACCAATAGTAATCCCGGAGTGGAGCACTGGACAACGGTCAAGAACATCCTGAAATACCTGAAACGGACTAAGGATATGTTTCTCATTTATGGAGGTGAAAAAGAGCTCGTTGTAAACGGTTACGTCGATGCAAGCTTTAATACTGATCTGGATGACTCTAAGTCGCAAACCGGATACATATTTTTATTGAATGGAGGAGCTGTCAGTTGGTGCAGTTCCAAGCAAAGCGTCATGGCGGGATCTACGTGTGAAGCGGAGTATATTGCTGCTTCGGAAGAAGCAAATGAAGGAGTTTGGATGAAGGAGTTCATATCTGATCTAGGTGTCATACCTAGTGCATCATGTCCAATGAAAATCTTTTGTGACAATGCTGGTGCAATTGCCTTGGCAAAGGAATCTAGATTTCACAAGAAAACCAAGCACATCAAGAGACGCTTCAATTCCATCCGTCATGATGTGTCGGAAGGGGACATAGAGATTTGCAAGATACACACGAATCTGAATGTTGCAGACCCGTTGACTAAGCCTCTTCCACGAGCAAAACATGATCAACACCAAAGCTCCATGGGTGTTAGAATCATTACTATGTAATCTAGATTATTGACTCTAGTGCAAGTGGGAGACTGAAAGAAATATGCCCTAGATGCAATAACAAAATTATTATTTATTTTCTTAATTCATGATAAATGTTTATTATTCATGCTAGAATTGTATTACCGGAAACTTAGTACGTGTGAATACATAGACAAAACATATAGTCCCTAGTATGCCTCTACTTGACTAGCTCGTTAATCAAAGATGGTTATGTTTCCTAACCATAGACATGTGTTGTCATTTGATGAACGGGATCACATCATAAGGAGAATGATGTGATGGACATGACCCATCCGTTAGCTTAGCATTATGATTGTGTCAGTTTCATTGCTACTGCTTTCTTCATGACTTATACACGTTCCTTAGACTATGAGATTATGCAACTCCCGAATACCGGAGGAACACTTTGTGTGCTAAAAAACCTCACAACATAAAAGGGTGATTATAAAGGTGCTCTGTAGGTGTCTTCGAAGGTATTTGTTGGGTTGGCATAGACCGAGATTAGGATTTGTCACTCCGTGTTTCGGAGAGGTATCTTTGGGCCCTCTCGGTAATACTCATCACTATAAGCCTTGCAAGCATTGTGTCTAATGAGTTAGTTGTGGGATGAAGTATTACTGAATGAGTAAAGAGACTTGCCAGTAACAAGATTGAACTAGGTATGATGATACCGACGATCGAATCTCGGGCAAGTAACATACCGATGACAAAAGGAACAACGTATGTTGTTATGCGGTTTGACCGACAAGATCTTCATAGAATATGTAGGAACCAATATGAGCATCCAGGTTCCGCTATTGGTTATTGACCGGAGATGAGTCTCGGTCATGTCTACATAGTTCTCGAACCCGTTGGGTCCGCACGCTTAACGTTTGATGACGATTGGTATTATGAGTTTATGTGATATGATTTACAAAGGTTGTTCAGAGTCCCGGATGTGATCACGGGCATGACGAGGAGTCTCGAAATGGTCGAGACATAAAGATTGATATATTGGACGACTATATTCGAACACCGGAAGTGTTTCGGAGAAGTTTCAGAGAAAACCGGAGTGTCGGAGGGTTATCGGAACCCCCAGGGGGAACTATTGGGCCTCGATGGGCCTTAGTGGAGAGAGAGAGGGGCGCTAGGGAAGGACGCCCCCTCCCCCCTGAGTCCGAATAGGACAAGGAAGGGGGGGGGCGGCGCCCCCCTTTCCTTCTCCCTCTCCCTGTCCTTCCTTCCCCCTCTCTCCCTTTTGGTGGAAACCTACTAGGACTTGGAGTCCTAGTAGGATTCCCCTCTTGGGGGCGCGCCAAGGAGGGCCGGTCGGCTTTCCCTCTCCTCCTTCATATACGGGGGAGGGGGGCACCCCATAGACACACAAGTTGATCTTTTAGCCATGTGCGGTGCCCCCCTCCACAGTTTTCCACCTCGGTCATATCGTCGTAGTGCTTAGGTGAAGTCATGTGCCGGTAACTTCATCATCACCGTCACCATGCCGTCGTGCTGACGGAACTCTCCCTCGGCCTTAGCTTGATCTAGAGTTCGAGGGACGTCACCTAGCTGAACGTGTGCAGATCGCGGAGGTGCCGTGCGTTCGGTACTTGATCGGTTGGATCGCAAAGACGTTTGACTACATCAACCGCGTTACATAACGCTTCCGCTTTCGGTCTACGAGGGTACGTGGACACACTCCCCCCCTTGCTATGCATCACCTAGATAGATCTTGCGTGATCGTAGGAATTTTTTTGAAATTACTGCGTTCCCCAACACCTTTGTGAGTTTAAATCAATTCATAGAATTGGGTGGAAGTGCTTGAACCACTGTTTTAAGGATAACCTCTTTCATTGCACAGACATAAGTCTCACACCACCTTGCACCCCCAGACCATGACCTTTCATGAATATGCCCAAATTGTTGTTCTGTTGACCTTCCCACCTCAGCCGGTAGGCCAAGGTACTTCTTAGACAATGCCTCCCTCTGGATATTTAAGACTGTCTTAACTCCTCTCATGGCCGAAGCCCCACAGTTCGGGCTAAAGAAAATTGAGCTCTTATGTTATTCATCCTCTTTCCAGAACTAAGACTATAATTGTTCAAAATATCATTTAGTCGTCTTGCACTCCTCCTATCCGCTTTCATAAACACCAAGCAATAGTCAGCAAATAACAAGTGGGATACCCATGGAGCATGAGTGCTAACACGAATACCTGTGTCTATCCAACCCTTATCATAGTTCTTGAGCATACAAGATAAACCTTCTCCACATTACTCCTATAAAGGATGCTGGAGTACTCGCCTCCTAAGGGCCTTCGAGGGAGAAGAGGGCCTCCACGTCGTTTGTATCCAAGTAGCATGCTGGGGTGTAAGTGCATCTAGTGCCACCCCTAGTTGGTTTTGGAGTATTGACGACAAACTTGGTTGAGGGACTAATGTGTTTGTGAGAATTGCAGGATAACACAGGTAGTAGTCCCATATTGATTCGGTTTACCTACCAGAGATGACCCCTAAAAATGTGTGAAGACATTGAAGACAATGGTGGTCTGTGAAGACATTCACATTGAAGACTATGACATGAGAAGACATCGCATGAAGACTATGGAGTGCGAAGATATGGTTGTTTCGTAGTTTCCTTTTCTTCTTTGTTGAGTCATAGGAACCACCGTACTGTTAAGTGGGGTCCAAGTGAACAAAGTCAGAGTGACTTATGTGATGCTCAACCAAATCATGTGTCTTCGAGCGAAGATAATGAGAGCAAATCTTATCCGGAGCTGGATGAGTCAACTTTACTTGTAGCCCAAGTCAAGCTGCCGCGTGTGTTTGAAATCTGACTGTTGGACACGTGTCAGTTCCTTAGTGACCTAGGGTCATTTCAGACATATCAGGTCGGGTTGCCTTCTGGCTATAAATAGCCCACCCCCTACACCATAAATTGGTGGCTGCTCAGAGTTAGTGCACAGCTTTTGTCATTTGAGAACAACCCACCTCCGAAGCTTTGAGAGAGAGAGAATCCTTGCAAGGACAAAGTCCAAAACACCTAGAGCCAAAAGAGTGTTAGGCATCACTGAAGTCTTTCTGTCTGTGTGCTCTGAAGACTTATTACACTTGAGGGCTGTGAATCCTCCAGCCGGTTAGGCGTCGCGTTCTGAGCATCCAAGAGTCATTGTGGACTGCCGGTGAACGAAGTCTGTGAAGGTTTGGAAGTCTCCCTTGAAGACTTACCAGAGTGATTGGGCGAGGACTAAGTGTTCTTAGCTCAAGGGGAATAAGGTGAAGATGCGGTCTTCTAAGTTAAATCTCAGCCTCCCTAAACAGACGTACAGTTGTCACAACAAGTGGAACTGGTCGAACAAATCCTTATCTTCTCCGAGCAACTGGTTCTATCCTACCTCTCTTGCTTTACTTACAATGTGTCTTCATGAAGTCTCTAACTGCTTGCCTTATCTGTTTGACTTCACTGAGTGAAGACAATTGTCTGTTTGGCTTCATACTATCTTCCATCCTGATCCATACTACCTAGCTGCTCATAGTCTTCGTGCTTTCATTACATTGCTTACTTGACTATGGCTTGTCTAGTGTAGTCTACCTTTCGCTGCATATCAATAGGTTCAATTCTATTGTTTGTCTTCAAAACACCCTTGCTTTGAAGACTTTCATAAAAATCGCCTATTCACCCCCCCTCTAGTCGAATACTAGCACTTTCAATTGGTATCAGAGCAAGGTGCTCCCTTGTTCTGTGTGATTCGGTTTAACCACATGGAGTTTAGCTATGTCGAATGCAGGGATAATCAAAGTCTCTATTGCGTGCCATGTCTTCGATGGCACTGATTACCCCTACTGGAAGAATAAGATGCGCATGTATCTTGAAGCCATTGATGTTGATCTCTGGTATGTCGTCAAGAACGGCGTTCCCAAGACTGGTGAAGGTGTCACTCCTGCTGATGTCAAGAAGTTCGTGCAACTGGACTCAACTGCCAAGAACATTATATGTGGTCATCTGACCAAGGGGCAGTATGGTCGTGTGAGTGCTCTGGAAACGTCAAAGCTGGTCTGGGACTGGCTCTCCAAGGTCAATGAAGGCGTCTCAACACAGAGAAATTCAAGGATCAGTGTTCTTCACAATCTCTTCAATCGCTTCAAGAGAAATGACAATGAGAATGTCCAGCTCACATTTGATCGCCTCTCTGACATCACCAATGAGGTTCATGCACTCGGCGCCACTGAGATCACCAAGCATGAAATCGTCAAGACACTATTGAGATCTCTCGATAGCTCATTTGACACCCTGGCCCTGATGATTCAAGAGCGCCCTAACTTCAAGACTCTCGATCTGTCTGACATACTTGAGAGGCTCAACACACATGAGTTCCAGCTATCTGAGAAAAGAGATATCTATGGTCCCAACTATGGCCATACTCGTGCTTTGAAGGCAAAGGTCGTCTCCTCGTCTGAAGAAGAATCTGACTGCGGTTCTGGTGATCCTGAATACACTGGAAAGGAACTTGCTATGCCTGTGAAGAAGTTCTAGAAGTTTACCAAGAAGAAAGACTTCAAAAAGTCTTCAAGATCCAACTCAAGGAATGATGAAGCTTCCTCTGGTGATCACAAGAAGAGAACCTGTCACAAGTGCAAGAAACCTGGTCACTACATCTCTGAGTGTCCACAGTGGGACACCGAGACAAAGAAGAAGAAGAAGAAGAGCAAGGACTATGATTATGATGACAAGAAGAAGAAGAAATCTTCAAAGTCTTCTTCCAAGTCTTCGTCAAAGTCTTCTTCACACAAGAAGAGCTCATCTGGCAAGGCTCGTGCTTTTGTTGGCAAGGAAATGGATACAGAGGAGGAGTCTGTATCTGAGGAGGCAGAGGTGGAGTCCAAGGAGGAATCTGATTCTCGAGTGGCAAGCCTGGCTCTAGCTTCTGCATACGTCGCCAAGTCCATCTTCAACACTGAAGACAATGGCCTTTACCACCAACGTTGATGCCAAGGATGAGGATGACTCTGCCCCCACCTACTGCTTCATGGCACGTGGTGCCAAGGTAAACTTGCGCGATGCTTACTTTCAAACATCAAGTGAAGATGACTCTGAATGTGAATCTAAACCTAGCTACAAAACACTTACTAGAATTGCAACTAAACAACAAAATGACATGGAACATATTAAAAAACTGTTAGACAAAAGCGATGACCTGTTGGACGCGGAAATGACCTGATCTCAGTCCTTAATCGGAGACATAAAATCTTCATGTTAAGTACCAGGAACTTGAAGGTCGACATGAATCGCTCTCAACTTCTCATGAAAAGCTTTCCTATGATTATCTTCAAAGGAAGCAGGAACTTGAGAAATTGAGATTGGCTCATGAAGATCTTCAAAAGGAAAATGAGTCACTCCATGCTCAGAAGACCAGTTCTGCTCAAGAAGGTTTTGAACCACCATGTCTAAAATGTATTGAGCGTGATAATGTTGTCTTTGTTGTTGAATGTTCAACTGCTACTACTGTTGCAATATCTTCAACTGCTGATGTGGTAACTAACCCCTCATCTGAGGATACCACTACTATTGCTGATGAGAATGCCAGGTTGAAGTCATTACTTGAGACATGAATGTACAAAAGTCTCAAAGGGCATCAGACACTATGTGATGTCCTTAAAAAGCAGATTCTGAACCGAAACCCTAGGAAAGAGGGTGTTGGGTTCGAGATGAAAATGAATGCTGATGGTTCTTAATGGATGCCTGAGCAGTACCCCAAAACCACATGGGTTGCTGCTAAGGGACCTTCAGTAGATCCATCTACCTTATCTGGATTCACTAGTGCTAACCGAATTATCATTGATGAATCCTTTGATGCAAAATATAAACTGTTCAGGAATCAGAATGGTGAAGTGTTTGCCAGGTATATTGGTACTAACTGCAGGAATGGACCACCTCTCAAGAAGATCTGGGTGCCCAAAAGGTGTCTTGAAAGTCTTCCAGTGAATGTCGTCATGACACCACCTGGGAAGAAGACAAACCCCAGACCAAAAGCTTCATATGGTCCAAAGGCTTCATACAAACAGAGGACTCACCTGAGTCACCCCAACGCCAATGTCTTGCAGGGAAATCATACTCAGACCTTTGAATATGAGCGTGTTTCATCAAACGGCTATGTTCACAAATCTAAGGACTTTTCTGCATATTCTTATGAGTATTATTCTCCTCCTGCTAGGCTATTTGCTAGGGATTCAAAGCCAAAGTTCTCAGATGCTACACTTAGACTCATTGCTTCTAAGCCACCCCTGAAAATGTGGGTGGTTAATAAAACTTAACTCTTTTGTAGGGTAAGGTCTCCAGCCAGAAATCAAAGGCGTCTGATGCTTATGCTGGGGACCTTAAACATCTTGTGGGACGCAAGATAAAATGTCCAAATGGTCTTACTATGTATTTTATTCTGGGATTCCTTGACACTCATCCTATCTATCCTAACCAAGATCTGAACTTCTATGTTCTGCTTGTTCGTCAAATGTTTCTGCTTCACAACTCTCTTGGTGAAGCCTATCCCCCAAACTGTATTGTAGGCTATGACACCTCAAGCTTTAGAATGGATTATGGATAGTGGCTACACCAACCACATGACTGGTGATCGAAGTCTTCTGATGGATTCAACTCTTCGACCGTTTGATAAGAGTCATATCACATCTGCTGACACTGGTAAAAGTAAGGTATTGCACTACAAAAAAAGACACATCCATGACATTTTGGGCTGAACGAAACTTTTTTCTGTCATACATATGACACTTCTATGACGATAATTGTGACAAAACCCGGTATCATCATAGATGTGGTGGGGTCCTACTTCTATGACAAAAAATCATGACAGAAAATGGGATTCTCGTCCTGGGCGGGCCGGAGACGCAGCTGCATGACATTCTTTGGGCCGTCCATGACGGAAAAAACCATGGTAGAAGCGAGGGTGAGGAAAATTTTGGGGAGTTCCCGGTTACGGTGGGTGGTCGGGGGCCGAGCGATGCACGTTTCTCTCGTACACGTACGCGCGTGTGTGCGAGGCGTTGGCTCTAACTGAACCCGAGCGAGGCATTGGGCTCTAACTGAACCCGAGCGATTGCACTGCAGGCTACACGTTACTGAACCCGAGTGATCGATTCCTTCGCTACTGCTGCTAACTGAAGCCGATCGATGCTGCCTCTCTGGATGAACAGTGAGTGTTGCGGGGGGGGGGGGGGGTTGGATGAACAGTGAGCCGTGGGAGTGGATGAACAAGACCCGTGGTGTTGCCTTTGGATGAATAGGACCCCGATCGATCGAGCCGGTTGGGGCTGGATGAACAGGACCCCGTGGAGGGCTGGATGAACAGGACGACCCCGTGGAGGGCTGGATGAACAGTAGATGGTGGAGGGGTGGATGAACAGTAGCCCGTGGAGGGGTGGTTGAACAAGAGCCCATGGAGAGGGGTGGTTGAACAGTAGCCAGTAGAGTAGCGCGCGGTGGAGGCTGGATGAACAGGAGCTCGTGGATGAATAGTCGCAGGTGGAGGCTGGAGGAGGTCGGCGGTGGATGAACAGTAGCCCGTGGAGGCTGGAGGAGGTCGACGGTGGAGATGAACAGTATCCCGCGGAGTCCCGTTTTGCGGTACACCACACCCCTTCCGATGAACAGGACCCACGTTTCGACCGTAGCACTCCAACACAAGTCCGTTTCGTCCGTTTTGCGGTATGCCACACCCCTCCCGATCAACAGGACCCCCGTTTCGACCGTAGGAGGTCCGTTTCGTCCGTTTTGTGGTACGCCACACCCCTCCCAATCAACAGGACCCCCGTTTCGACCGTAGGAGGTCCGTTTCCTCCGTTTTGCGGTACGCCAGACCCCTCCCAATGAACAGGATCCCGTTTCGAATGTGGCCGGTCGAACACAAGGCCGTTTCCTCCGTTCCGCGGTATGCCAGGCCTCGTTTCCATCATCTGTTCCGTCCAAGCCCTCCCGATGAACACGACCACGCATTCCATTCCGACCCAGCCGGTTGGCTCCCCATGAACACGACGACGACGTTGTTTCTCCGTTCCGACCCAGCCAATGTACACGAGCCCTGGCCGTACGTATATATGCGCGAGTAGGCATTCGAGACCCCGCCCGTATGTACACATACGTGGCCGTATTTTCTTTCTTGCACCCTGGCCGCTGTACGTACGTGTACATGCTACGTGCGCGCCTCTACTACGACACGTGCGCGCCTCTACATCGACCAGTATATATGTACGTACACATTCGCGACCAGAATGACAACGCTACGTACGCTTCGACCAGGTGGGTCTCAACTGTCAGGCACTTCCTTGCGTGCGAAGATGTAGCTGGTGGGTCCCAGCAGTCAGCGGGGCAAATCGTTTTTTTTCGAACGCACTTGCATGCGAAGATGTAGCTGGTGGGTCCCAGCAGTCAGGGGGGCGAATCGTTTTTTTGCCCGGACGCACTTCCTTGCGTGCGAAGATGTAGCTGGTGGGTCCCAATAGTCAGGGGGGAAACGTGTCTTTCGCGAAACACGGTGGCCCGTCCGGTGGGTCCCTGTTGTCAGGTGGAGGAATAATTATTTTCCGCGTAATAAGGAGGCACTTCCTTGCTGCGGCCGTGGACCCAGCTGTCAGCCTCTCCACGTACAGTCCACGTACGATGGAAGTCATTCCTTGACCACGTTGACCACGCCACGCCGAGAGCACCAGGGCGGTGGACGACGGCGAGGCCTGGGAAGGGGACGACGCAGAGTCGGGGAAGACGCGACAGTGGAAGCCCGCGCGGAGAGGTGTACGAGGGTTCACCAGTTCGGCTGCGGTATGAGGCTGTCGTCGCCGCAGAATAACAAGGGGTGTGGGTGAGTAGAGGGATGCCCTGGCCAGCAGTGGGAGTAGTAGGGGGCGCTGAGGCCTGCGCGACAGCACAGCCGACCACGGGAGGTGGGAGTAGGCGGTCCCGCCGGCGCTGCTTTGGCGGCTGGAGCAAGAAGATCAGAGATTGAAGAAACACGATGGCCGTTGGATTGACATCCAACAGTTACGTCTGCTAGAATCGTTTGTTGACATATATAATAACTAGAAAAATCTTGCATACGCGTCAACTAAACAGTCCCACAAGTCAGACCACTCCTTCTTTTTTTAATAATATATATAAAGCTCATGGCAACTTCTTATGCGATTTATTGCAGTCGTTTTTTTGGTTGGCCAGGGCCAATTTCGCATATTTCTGTGGGTTCCAAACTATTTTTAATACCGAAATGTCAAGCCAAATTTAAAGTACTTTGAAGATATATTTAAATTAGGTTAATGCCCAGTGAAACAGGACACTGAAAATGTGAAAAAAAAATTATAAAGTAATTGCCAATTTGTCATCTATTTTTATATTTACAACTCATTTCATATTACTTTCAAGATTTGCAGGCGTCTTGAAAGAGTTGTAGCCCATCAGGGCATAGAAAAATAAGTAGGCCTGGATTGGGTATTCTTCAGAAAAAATAAACTGGGCTCATTTTTACAAAGAAAAAATAGCTGGGCTGGTCACATGGTGAACATAAAATATAAGCCTGGGCTAGACGGGCCACAACCCAGTTCAAACACTGCTCCGTCTCAACAATAACAAAAAAAATACTGCTCGAGCAGCTATGTCCCAAGTGTCAGCCAATCTTGTGCTGTTCTCTTGTCTATTGACTATATACGCTCACAATGACGTGGGTCCCAGATGTCAGGAAAACACTAGGAGGAAGCACTTTATTTTTCCATACGCTGACGTGGTGGGCCCCTACTGTCATCCTATCCACGTACTTCTGCCGATTCCTGTTTTTTGTTGACCATGTTGACAACGCGAGAGGGCGGCGCCGCGGCGAGCGCACCAAACCACGCGGAGGACATCAGCGTTAACGATTTAGGAGACGGTGGGGCGGCGATGCGTGCGCTGAGGCGCAGCCAGCCGTGGGAGGCGGAAGCAGGCGGCCCCGCTGGCGCTGGTTTAGTTTTGGCGGCTGGAGGGGAAGACAGGACTGAAGAAACACGACAGACTATAAAAGCAGCAGGAGTACTTAACAACCTTAACTAAAACCAACAGGGGCACTTAACAACCAAAGCTGAAAGCAGTATGAGTACTTATACAGATTCAACCGTACAAAGCACGCCTCGAACAGTGCTACTTTGCCTACAGTTAACCAAGTGTGAGGCCGCCAAGCCCCAGGACCGCCACCCCGCGCATCCACAACCTTCTGAAAGCGGCTTCATCTCGCAATGTGGTCAATAAACAGGATATTCGCTTTAGAGCCATGGAAAAGCACGAACATAATCTTCTGTCCTATTCTCCAAGATGGACGGGCCTTCATTATTTGAGACCACCCATGAATAAGTATCTTTTCACCTCCAAGGGGAATTGAGTAGGTCGACATAAATACCATGTTGTGACCAAGCGCAAGTCTGACCCGACCATGGGCAGGCATCTGTATAGGAACAATAGAACTGGGTAGTTCCTATTTCAAGAAGATCACAGCTGTAAAACTTGTATAAGCAATAGTTTATGAACAACATATATAACAGAAAACAGCTTGTACCATAAGTTTCTCAACACAATTGGACCTGTTCAACGAGTGCAGCAGTGGCATACATATCCCACATGGCCTTCCACGCCCCACAAGGACCTCAAGATGATCAATAAAGTGTAGGAACTTGTGGATGTCGATCCAGTCAACTTCAGTGCCATTAGTAACAGCCGAGTTATTACAGAGTAACAAACGAGCAGACTGCTTAACTCTGAAAAAACCTACACGTGCCACCAATTATAAGAAAATATTAGTTAGAAGTAGCATCTTCGTGAGAGATTCGTTGCTACTTCTAAAGTTAAATTATGATTAGTTAGACAGAATAGGTGGATTAAGAAGTAATCAAGGCAACAAGCAAGAACCAGATACAAAACTAAAATGGATGAACAATTGGAACGACGCCGGGGTGGAAGATCGCAGTGAAGATGAGACCAGGTTCTGCTATTTCCATCAACATTCGTGCGCCAACTTTCAGTCTGTAACACTTGAGAAAGTTTATCCAAGTTCGGCCATAAAAAAAGGAGCGATCTTCTTGGTTCATGAACCGAACTCGGAACTTATATCCATGGCTTGTCTTCACTGTGACCATTAAACTAGTATATTCAGTTATGGCAAGGCCAAGCATCTTGAGTACATGTGTTCTGGCAGAGCAAATAATACACAGCAGAAAAAATAATATGAGAACATAGCATGTTCAAAAAAAAACCCACCCTCCCGGATAGAAAAGAGGATTCTAGGAACATACTATGCGCATTTCAAAATGCTGTGTTAGGATGAGAAGGAACAAGTGTGGCGTCTCGCCGAGGGCGCAGAAACCTGTAGGGTCCTCGCACTTTGGGCACTGCAAATGAAACACACTAGATTCAGTAGGAAGAAAAATGCGTCAACGACGGCGGCTGCCATCTTAGGATTACCTGCGACCAAGGGACTTGGATTTATCGGGGATGGATGAAGAATTCGTACCTAGTTCTCCATGAGAAAACCCTATCCAATCTCCGAGAGGGGGTTTTCTCTGAACAAGCAGACGAGGGAGAAGGGGATTCAGGCCCAGTGAAATATTGCCGCTTCGTCTGTCCAGCTTACTGCTAAAGCCAGAAGGGGGGGGGTTGTGATTTGACGGCTCATTGGGCATTACTGCGGCGCTACGACCGGGGTGTGTCTATCGTGCAGTTGTGCACTCTAATTTGTGCATATGACACGTGGATCCCGTTGTCGGTTGCCCCACATATCAGCGAAAGGAAGTAGAAAGACAGGAGTAACTAGTTACACATAAATATATTTTTTGACAGAGTAAAGAAATATACAAATCTTTTATATCACAACTTTATACATAAGAAAAATCAAGGGGAATATATATAACATATATCTCTACTCTTATAAAAAACAAAGTTGGTGATGATGATGTGCCTGCCATCCTGCAATATAAGCCGTCCGATTTATATCTGACGGATAGGAAGGAAAAATGGAAATTTTGTAAAAAGATACCCACACCGACTCAACATTTGCAAATAAGGCCTTCCCTCGTTCATCCTTTTCTCCCACAAGATAAACTACTCATACAAATGCATCTTGATGTTCCGTGCAACGCATGGGCATCTTGCTAGTAATTATAAAAAATAGAGTTATTTTTAACACAGTATAGACGAGTTGGTGATGATGGTGTGCCTGCCATCCTGCAATATAGGCCGTCCGATTTATATCTGACGAATAGGAAGGATACTATGGCAATTTTGCAAAAAGGTACCCACACACCTCTCCACATTTGCAAATAAGGCCTTCCCTCGTTCATCCTTTTCTCTCACAAGATAAAATACTCATACAAATGCATCTTGATGTTACGTGCAACGCACGGGCATTATGGGAGTTCAGCTCTCCTTTTTCTATGGGGGTTCAACTGAGAATATAATACTCAGACAGGCTCACGGTTCTGGACTTTGGGCCGCGGGCCCACCCTGCATGTTTGGGGGCCCATGTGTTCTACCTCAGTGCTTTTCATATTGCAAGCGATCGGTACGGCGCTGGTTTTAGATGCTGTCGCAAGGCGAATACACAAAATTGAATAACGCACGGCAGGTGTTGGAATGAAATCGAACGACAGTTCCTAACCAGCAATCAGAGTTGCAATTCTATCAACGATATACCATGTGATAAATAATACTGTCGTACTACTTATGCACACATGACACTTGTTTCACCATGCCCGATTATTACATCAAAATCTCTCGGAGGATAGATCAGTTCGCCAGTTGCGTGCTGCTATTGAAGAATTTCAAAGTTGATTTGGACCAGCTCTCCTTGCCGAGAAAGTTCGATTTTGACATCATCCCCTACCGCAAGATATGATTTAGATTTGAACCTTGACCATCCTTTAGCATTAACCATCATGCGACCATCCTTTGTACTTACGGTATATTGAGCAGGTTCATTCACACCAAGGCTGCCCATGGTAAGAGAAACTTGGCCGCGGTCGCCCGGATTGTTGAACGACTCCCTCGTTGCTCTAGGAATTCTCTGTTTGCAAACAAGAAGACATACCCAAATAGTTAGATCAACACAGTGAATCATGTGAAACAACATGAAAAGAAAAAAGAACGAAGCACTTGGGCGGCCAATGCTTACCAAGAAGGTGGACATGTCGGTTTTCATAAGGACTTTGGTATATGAAGTGCGAACTGCAGCCCAATCTGTTACCGGTGCAACTGCACGGGCCGGAGCAGATGCAAGTGCAAGTGTTGGTGCAGGTGCCGAAGCCGCTACTGCTGCCGGAGATGGTGCTCCTTGTAGAGCTAGTGCCGGTGTCGGAGCAGGTGCCGGTGTCGATACCCGATCCTCCGGTAGATCAGACTGATCCGCTGACGCGGTCGGTGCCCAATCCTCAGCTGGATCAGACTGAGCTACTGCCGCTGTCAGTGCTAGAGCAACTGCCGATGCTCGATCCGTTGCTGAAGGTGGTACTGATGTGCGAGACAGCGGCGATCGTGTCTGGTCTGCTATGATCAACTTTCTAACTTGACTAGGATCCGTGACCTTGATCCAGTCTTTTTCTTCATTTCTTCTAAACGCGAGAAGGACTAATTGTGGCGTTTTTGTTAAACCAAACTGCAGTTCATCATAGGGATTCAGCTTGTACTCAAACAACAGACTGATCCAATTTTTTCCAGTAATATAAGTGATGGACAGTGCCTTCGTTACTGACACGACATAAGAAGTCAAACCTGCAAAAATAGCCATCATAGAGCAAACCAAACGGTTTATTATGTGATGAATGTCACATGGCAAAACCTGCATCATAAAATTGCGGGAAAAGAAAGAAAACATGACATTAAATCAATAAGATTTAGACAGTAAATCAATAAGATTTACTTGATGTGACACGAGTGAATCCTTACTAGGAAATCACTATGTTAAAGTACTAAACAGAAGATTGATCGTCCAACTACGGCTGGCATACAGGGGCCCCTCCTACTCCCACAAGCACGACAGTCCAAAGGTCGTGACAAATCGTATGGACCAAACATCCATGGGACTGGAAATCCTGGTGGGTGCGATAAACCCTGCAATGCATACAGATATTGGAGTGTAACCATAATTGATAAACCATCCTCACAAAAAAGATGATCTGGATACTTCAAAATATAAAGACTGAATTGAGTGGACAGACATTAATATAGACCATTCTCAGGACTGACCAGAAACCAAAAGCGGCAGTAGTAATAAACAATACAGGGTTCACAAACACAAATCAAGTGCTGAACAATAGTACTTACTACAGACAAGCAAAGTTGCACTAATTAAACTCTGCAGACTATTTCTTGCCACCGACCTACGGGATGAACCCTGCATAACTGACTAGGCCATGGACTTCGTGAGAGATGTCTACATGCACCATCACCATCTTGTCAACCTTGGAGAACCTAACAGAGTGGTCTTTCCACTCATAAACATGATGATGAAGATAGGCCGCATCATATTTGTTGGGAAGCTTTACAAGAACAACACCCTTCATAATCGAAGGCACAGCCAGAAAATTGTTGTGGTCAAGTACAACCTCGAGAACACGCCTGACAACAATGCTACAGGAAAACACTAGTTCAGGACACGTGGCGACAAGGACTCGGCAGCTGGATAGTTTAGCAGTAGAACTCATCCCCAGGTCTTCCAGTTCACACGGCATGACTTTGAGAACTTCATCTCCACCGCGGACCTGATTCTAATTCAAACAGAAACCATATTTTATTACTACCTCTATTCAGAAATATAAGATGATTTTCGATATTATACTCCATATATGACTACATATACGCACAGAAATGAGTGAACAAAGACACTAGAACATGTCTTCAAAGGCATGAGAGCAGAGGGATTACTTGCAATATCCATAACACAAGTTACTGAGGCAAATATACCCTCTTCAAAGGTAGCATTGATGTTCATAAAGTACTCCCTCCGTCCCAAAATTCTTGTCTTAGATTTTTCTAGATACGGATGTATCAAGTCACATTTTAGTATGAGATACATCCGTATCTAGACAAATCTAAGACAAGAAATTTGGAACAGAGGGAGTAGTTGAAAGTAATCTATAAGAAATCAGTGTCAACCTCTCGCATGTTTTGGTCAAAAGAGGAATTTAGAACCGTCATTTGGCACACTAAAATCACATGCAAGATCACCCAGAAAGTTGTACTACCAGTACTAGTACTGCATGTTAGATGAAAAAACACGATCAAGATCGAGAAAAAGATCATCAACAAGAGACATTACCTGGACTTGCTTAATGAGGGATCCCGGAGAGGGGGGCTTGGACATGGCGATGGCTTTGAGCTTGTCTGCGGTAGTCTCAGCGGGGTGCTTGCGCTTCTTCGTACCATGAGCCTCGATGGTTTTGGCCAGAGCCATAGACATCACGTCGGCCGGTGCTCCAACGTCCATCCAAGAGAGGAAGCTGAGAGAGAAGAGTGAAAGGAGGAACGAGATGAGGGAGAAGCGAAGTGAGTGGGGGTTTTCTTCAAGAGAGGAAGCTGAGAGAGAAGAGTGAAATGATGGTTGCTTCGTCCTTCCAACTTACTGCTGGAAAGGAGGGGGTTTTGTGATTTGACAGCTCATTGGGCATTATTACAGTGCTTCGATCGGGGTAGTCTACCGTCACTCTACTATGGAGTAATTTAGTGCATGGCTGGTGGACCTAGGTGCTGGCTGTCCCACACGTCAGCGAAAGTGAGTAATTTAGCGCATGGCTGGAGGAGGATCTGCACGGTAGATTGTGTCCACTGTTTTTCTGTAAAAAAATTTATTACAACAAGCATTTCCACTCTTACGACGAAGGAGTGCGAAACACGACAGCCACTTGAACATACACAATGCTCCTACTACTAGGCATGTGCGGTGGTTCATACGTCAGTACTAGACAATCTTGTTGCTAGTGTAGTAAGATATGACGATAACAAATGATGTTGTGTGCATGTCAACTACTCCTATATGTAACATAGTACCGCTTTTTCGACTGTCCGGTCGAGAATGAACAGTGAGATCAATGTTAACAGAAGTAGGTCTACAGCACACGGAGAGTACGGTGCTACAGTACTCCATGAAACATGAACCATATGAAGCACGAATAGTGTTAGGCAGGGTGTATGAAGGGGAATTCCGTATGAAGGGTGCACAGGATGGGAGCAAAAGTTCCCTTCTCGACCCACTTTTGGGTGTTTGGCAGAGTGCATGAAGGGTGCATGAGTCCACACTAGTAGGTTAACAAAAATACACGAAGAAGAAACAACTATATTGAGATGAGAATGCAACCAAACACACCCACACGCTTTGTGCTACAGTGACTGATCTGCACCGTCTGAGTTTGATCCAACGGTCATGTTGCGCCGAGACATGGACATGCCCATGCAGAGGGCGCCTAAACACCACCGAAGTCCCTCTGCTTCTCGAGGCGCACGATGTTGGCGATGCAGGGTGCAACCGCCCGCAGAGCCCACTCCCGGTCCACGGTAGCCAGCTCGTCAAAGATGGCGTCCAATGGCATGAATGGATTCCGATGACGGAGCCCTGAAAGGATTCGCCCGGCAACGGCGACGGCAGCCCACAACCCCTCCTTGTCCAGCTCAGCCCCCACCATCGCACGGAGACGACTCAGCTCCTCGGAGATATAGGTGAAGAAGGAGACCAGGTCAGGAAGCCGCAACTCGTTGAAGTCGACTGGGTGGTCGAACGGGTTTAGCCCGACAGCCGGCATTGTCGCGCTGGCACGACGGTAGGCATCGCGCAGCCGCAACACGTGCTTGGCAACTTGGTTCACCAAGTGGCTGAGGCGATCCTGGACCTTGTCACGATCGGCCCGCTCGCGCTCCAGCCGGCACCCCTGACGGCCTATCGTATCTCCCGCTTTCTGCAGCAACGCCGCCGATGCCTCAAGCATCTTTGTGGTGGACGCCTGCCGCTTTTGAAGCTCCGTGAACTCCCGCACATAACAGAGGAGCATGGCACTCCTCTCCTCCTTGAGCTCACGGAGCTCCACGTCCTTGGCCCTGAGCTCCGCATCCTTGGCATGAAGCTCCTGAGTCAGGCACCTCACCTTAGACTTCGTGATCTGCTGTGCCGCCATGGCACCAGGTAGAAGCAATGGGGAGAGGAAGCAAAGGGGGCGAAAAGGCTGAAAGGCAATGCAATCTACGGGAAGGCGGAGGGAGCCAGCCGAGGAGTGGGGAATCTTTTGATTTTCACCACGGTAAGTCGACGACTTCTCACATCAGGGAGCAGTGGGTTTTACAGGCGGAGTCATCATGACTAATTGCTGTCGCGCCTGCTCCCGTCAATCAAAAAATTAAAAATCCTGCCGCGCCTGCTCCTGTCAATCAAAAAAATAAAAATCTTGCCACACCCAAATACCAGAGCAACACCGCGGTGGATATTTAAATTTACCTGCCGGCAAGTAGATAAAAAAGGGGCGAAAAAACAAATGTGGCGGTGGCCTAGCTAATCGGTCGAACTAGCCCAACTAGCTAGCCACCGTGCTTCACCGATGTACTCGGCGGGAAAGGTGGTCTTTCGTGATTTGACGACTCATTTACTTGCTTTAGCAATACAACCGAGGAGGACCCAGAAAACGCGCGGTAGGGCGTCCCACGTCAGGAAGAATATATGTGTGCACCACCCGGGAGGACCCCGAAACCGCGCGGTAGGGTGTGCCACATCTCGGCATAGAGGAAAAATGTGCGTGTAAAAATATGCTCCCTCCGTCTAGGTTTGTAAGTCATCTTACGAAAATCAAATAATCCCAAAACACTTATGCGTGGTGCATTAACTTCTATCTCATTTCTTGTTTCTTGACATATCAACCAATAAGAGATGAGGGGTGTAAGGGCATATTTATCCCTTAGGTGTTTTGGTGATTGGTGACAATGCTTTTGCGGACTAATCGTGTGCCTTGAGTTTCTCAGACGCTTCATCACTAGGCACGAGACGATTCGGTGCCCCTCGAAGACTATTGAAGACGGTGATGTTCTACGTTTCTCTTTGGTGGATTTGAGTCGTAGGAGAACCGTACTATTAAGAGGGGGTCCGCGTCGGAAAGGTTCGGGTGGAATCAACACGTACACATGTCCTTCCTTTCCCTTGCACTTTGGAGCATCTCTCCATTATCCTAGTTGTGCTTAATCTGACGGCTACTGCTGTACCTGCGGTAGTACTGCTCTATGGAGCGGTAGTACCGCAAGCACCTGCGGTAGTACCGCTGGGGGTCACGGTAGTACCGCTCCTCTGGAGCCTTAGTACCATTGCTCCTAGGCCTAGTGCTACTCCGGTACTGTAGTAGGGGCGGATGTAATTTTTTACATCCGTGCCCTCACGGTAGTACCGCACGTCCTGCGCAGTAGTACCGCGGGAGGCCACGGTAGTACCGCTCCCCCAGAGTCGTAGTACCGTGGCCCTCATACCTAGTACCGCTGCATCACGGTAGTAGGAGCGGATGTAATTTTTTACATCCGCGCCTCCACGGTAGTACCGCGCCTCGTGCGCGGTAGTACCGCGTCGGATTTTTTGCACTGTTTCATTTTCAGCGGAAGGAGGCACGGATGTATTTTATTTCATCCGCGCTCTTCGTAGGCTTTGACTTTCCTGCCTTGCGGTAGTACCGCAAGGGGGAGCGGTAGTACCGCGCAAGCGGTAGTACTGCTCTCAGTCAGGCAAGTCCTGGCCTCTGCTGCTGCCGCGGAAGTACCGTGGTCCTCCATGGTAGTACCGCGTGGCCTTGCGGCAGTACCGCGCTCCTGGAGCGGTAGTACCGCATGTCGCAGGCTGAACATGTGGATAACGGTTGGATCTTTTCCATGACTATAAAAGGGGCGTCTCCTACCTCTAGTTGACTACCTCTTCCACCTCCAAGCTCCATTGTTGCTCCAAGCTCCATTTTGGCCCGATCTCTCTCCCTAGCCAATCAAACTTGTTGATTTGCTTGGGATTGGGTGACAAGGGCCCGATCTACACTTCCACCAAGAGATATTCGATTCCCCCCACTAATCCCTAGCGGATCTTGTTACTCTTGGGTGTTTGAGCACCCTAGATGGTTGAGGTCACCTCGAAGCCATACTCCATTGTGGTGAAGCTTCGTGGTGTTGTTGGGAGCCTCCAAGTGTTGTGGAGATTGCCCCAACCTTGTTTGTAAAGGTTCGTTCGCCGCCTTCAAGGGCACCAATAGTGGAATCACGACATCTCGCATTGTGTGAGGGCGTGAGGAGATTACGGTGGCCCTGGTGGCTTCTTTGGGAGCATTGTGCCTCCACACCGCTCTAACGGAGACGTACTTCCCTTTAAAAGGAAGGAACTTCGGTAACACATCCTCGTCTTCACCGGCTCCACTCTTGGTTATTTCTTGCCTTTACTTTTGCAAGCTTACTTGTGTTGTATCTATTGCTTGCTTGTGTGCTAGTTGTCTTTGCATCATATAGGTTGTCAACGTAGTTGCATATCTAGACAACCTATTTTGTCGCAAGGTTTAAAATTGTTGAAGAAAAGCTTAAAAATTATTAGTTGCCTATTCACCCCCCCTCTAGTCAACCATATCGATCCTTTCAATTGGTATCAGAGCCTCATCTCTTTATTAAGGACTTTGCCGTCCGAAGAGTATGGTTGACACCAACGATGGTGCGGAGGAGCACCCCGGTGTGAATCCTATCTCGTCTACGGCCGATGGGGGAACCTCGGTCTCACGTGAGGAATTCAATGTGGCTTTAGACACATTGAAAACCTCCATGACGACCGAGGTTAAAAGCATGTTTACTGAATTCCTAGAAGGACTTAAACTATCCACCTCACTGATGAAAGTGGGTGATCCCACTAACAAGGTGACGGATGCCAACTCCGACAAGGGGGAAGCTAATAGTGAAAAAGGTCCTTTTACTAGTGGTAGAAATGGCACCGGCATCTTTGCCCATGTGGAACCTCCTACTTATGGTGGACCGATTCCCACTACTCATTTAAATCATGTCGGTCCTCCTCCTAAGATTGTGAAAAATGAGGATTTTGATGCTTGGGTTTATCGTTTCAAGCGTCATTTAAAACATGTGAATACTAATCTTTGGAGAATTATAGAAGAAGGTTTCTATCCACATGACCCGAGCAACTTCACCCCTCGAGAAGCCGTGGTTCATCAATTCAATGAGAGTGCTCTCTTCATCATCCAAGATGCAATCCTTCCCGAAGATCTCCCTCATCTTCGACCTCATGCCATGGCTAAAGACGCATGGCAATGTGTTGTGTCTCTCTATCGAGGAAGTGCTAGCATTTAACGCTCCAACTATGAAGTGGTGCAAGATGAAGTCGATGAGTTTGCAATGAAAGAAGATGAAGAACCTCGTGAGCTCTTTCGAAGAGTGACCAAACTCGCGGTCGCACTCCGAGATCATGGGAGCAAGGACATAGATGACAATTGGATCAAGCGCAAGTTCCTCAAGGCCATGATGCCCTACAACAAGGCCAAGTCCTCCGTCATTCGTCAAAGACCGGACTTCCACTCCATGACCTCAAGTGAAGTGTTGGATGAGTTCGTTGCAATGAGCATCTTGGACAAGACCGCCGACAATGCGGTGGTCCGTTCTCAAAGGGCAAAGAAGCCCAACCTTGCCTTGAAGGCCAAGGTTAGTGTGGAAGAAGAGGAAGATGAGGAGAGCAACCCCAAAGACACGAAATATGATTATCATGAGCACATGGCTCTTGCCTCATGACAATTTTGGAGCAAGAAGAATACAAGACCCAACTTCAACAAGAACAATTCAAGTGGCCTCAAGGGCAAGCAACGAGTTAGAACTTGTTTCAACTGTGGCAATGTGATCCATTTCGTTGCGGATTGTCCTTACGAGAAGCAGGAAGACAATGGTGGCAAGTTCATCCGAAAAGACAAAGCCAAGTCCTTCCCCAACAAGAACAACATCACCAAGAAGACTCCTACTCGCAGGTTGGTAGTTCAAGAAGAATACCGTGAGGATGACGATGATGATGAAGATAGTGAAGCAATGGCTATGGCATCCGTTGCCATTGCCACAACTCCCCGGGTGTCTCTCTTCGATTCACCCAATGAGAACATCACCGCCAAGTGCCTCATGGCTAAAGCCACCAACAAGGTAACCCCCAACATCAAAACCACCATTATTCCTAATCCTTCTTCAACGGTTGGCTTTGATGATGGTAAGGGGTCTAATTAGGGGGTAAATGAATTTGAGTCCTTCATGAGTAAGCTCAAGGGCAAATCCAAGAAGCACTTTGTTGCTCTCTTGGAATAACTTGGTGAAGCCAATGACATGATCGAGGCTCACGAAGAAACCATCTCTAAGATGGAAGGTCATAGTCGTGACTATGCTGATGAGATATCGGATATCTCTAATGCTCTTGAGGAAGAGCATGGGCATCGTTTGGCTCTTGAGGAGTCACACAACGATGACCATGCCAAATTAAAGAAAGATCTTGATCATGCTCTTGTTGTGTCTCGTGTACTAACTTCCGAGAAGGCTAAACTTGGGGTTGATCATGCTAGACTCAAGGAGGAGTTTGATGTACTTGACAAGGCCCATAAGGTCTTGAAAGGTGCTCATGCAAACCTCAAGGAGTCTCATGGTCAACTCCAAGTTAAGCTAACCAAGGAAAATGCCACATTTCCTCACATGGTCTTAATTGATAATGCAAATGCAACTAACCCGTGTTGTGAGCATGCGCATCTTGTGGAGGAGAATGCCAAGTTGAAGGAATAACTCGAGAAAGGTCTTGTGTCATGCATACAAGGTGAGAAGAAGCTAAATGACCTTTTGAGCAATCAAAAGGAAGTTGTGGGCAAAGAGGGAGTTGGGTTCTCACCCAAGTCCAAGAACAGGAAGAAGAACGAGGAGAAGAATAACAAGGCCAAACGACCTCCCCCGCTTAAGCAAACTTTTGTGAAGGAGGGAGAGGGTGCTCCTAAGGAGAAGAAGAACAATGCGAAGAGTGGTGATGCCAAAAAGGGCAAAGCCATCTCTCCCAACAAAGCCGGCAACTTTAACCCCTCTTATGTGTTGTGCCGTGCTAGTGATGGGCATGTTTATGCTAAATTTGTTGGTTCTTCTTATGAGTACATTGAATGGTCTATTTGGGTTCCTAAGACCCTTGTTACTAACATCAAAGGACCCATTACTAAATGGGTACCTAAAACCAAGCATTGGTCTCTTGTAGATGTTTGCTTCCGGTGGGGGATCATGGTTGCTCGATAGTGGAGCAACAAATCATATGACCGGGAGCAAGGACTTGGTGGTGGACATGCAAAAGATCACATCTATGCCCACCAATGTCGAGTGGGGTGATGCCTCACATTCTAAGGTATTGGGTCTTGGCAAGGTTGTCATTTCTCATGATCTAATGATCGAGAAAGTCATGCTTGTTGAGTCCCTTGCGTTCAATTTACTTTCCGTTCGTTAACTTGCACTCATGGGCTTTGCCACCTTCTTTGATATTGATACCGTGGCCCTCTTATGGAGCAAGACTCTTAAAGTAGCCTTTGTTGGGCATGTCGAGAACGGTCTCTATGTGATTAACTTTTCGGAGCAACCCACTAAGACCGCGACATGCCTAATGTCTAAAGTTGATGTGGGATCGCTTTGGCATCACCGTTTAGCCCACGTCAATATGAGATCTTTGCAAAGTCTTCTCAAGGGGGACCATGTCCATGGACTAACAAATGTTAGTTTTGCCAAAGATCATGCTTGCAGTGCTTGTATCGAAGGAAAGCTTCATGAGACGGCTCACCCTCCCACGACTATCATCTACTCAAAGAGACCTTTGGAGCTCCTTCACATGGGCCTCTTTGGGCCTCCATCCTTTGATAGTCTTGGGGGTAGAAAGTATTGCTTAGTGATTGTGGATGATTATTCAAGATACACTTGGGTATACTTCTTCAAGAGGAAGAGTGAGACTCAACAAACCGTCATCAACTTTGCAAATGAAGCTCAACGTCAACATAATGCAAAGATCTTGACAATAAGAAGTGACAACGACACTGAGTTCAAGAACTACACCTTGGATGAGTTTCTTAGTGATGAGGGGATCAAGCATCAAAATTCTGCACCATATACCCCTCAACAAAATGGTGTTGCAGAGAGGAAGAACCGGACATTGATGGATGCGGCAAGGACCATGATGGCGGAGTTCAAGTCTCCATACAACTTTTGGGCCGAAGCCATCAACACCGCATGTCATGCATCCAATCGGCTCTATCTCCGCAAAGGCTTGAACAAGACCCCTTATGAGATACTCACCGGAAACAAGCCCAATCTCAAGTACTTCCGGGTGTTCGGGTGTAAGTGTTTCATTCGCGGTACTACCGTGGCTGACCACAGTACTACCGTGACAGCAGCACAGGCCGGAACTAGCCTGACAGGGGGGCAGTACTACCGCTTGCGCGGTACTATCGCACCCACTTGCGGTACTACCGCTAGGCATGAAAGTCACGGCCTGGGAAGGGCGCGGATGAAATAAATTACATCCGTGCCTACTTCCGCTGAAACTGAGGTGGTACAAAAATCCGACGCGGTACTACCGCTCGCGAGGCGCGGTACTACCGTGCGGGCGCGGATGTAAACAATTACATCCGCGCCTACTACCGCGACACTGTGGTACTAGGTAGGAGGGCCATGGTACTACGACTCCTAGGGAGCGGTACTACTGTGGGCCCCCGCGGTACTACCGTGCGGGACGAGCGGTACTACTGTGGAGGGTGCGGATGTAAAAAATTACATCCGCCCCTACTACCGCACCGGAGCGGCACAAGGCCTGGGAGTCGCGGTACTACCACTCCAGATGAGCGGTACTACCGTGACACACAGCGGTACTACCGCGTGTACTTGCGGTACTACCGCAAGTACAGCAGTAGTCGTCAGGTTTCCGCACAACCAAGATAACAAAGGGAAGCTCCAAAATGCAGGGAAAGGAGGAACAAGTGTACGTGTTGATTCCACCCAAACCTTTCTGACGCGGACCCCCTCTTAATAGTATGGCTCTCCTACGACTCAAATCCACCAAAGAGAAACGTAGAACAACGCCGACTTCAATAGTCTCCGAGGGGCACCGAATCGTCTCGTGCCTAGAGATGAATAACCTAAGAAACTCAAGGCACACGATTAGTCCGCAAAAGCATTGTCATCAATCACAAAAACACTTGAGGGATAAAAATGCCCTTACAATCTCCCCCTTTTTGGTGGATTGATGACAACACGAGATTTGCATATAGATAAGATAATTTAGAGCAGGGGCAAACCCCACCTCTCTAAAATATAGACGGGCTCCCCCTAGATATGTGCACTTTAGATGAATGCTTTGGACTGCATAGCACACAGACTAGGATCAACACTCCCCCTATATTTTAGAGACCAAGGCATGATAATAAGCATAGCATAGCATAAATATAACAATATAACACAAGCTCGCTAGGATAGAGAGATAGAGTGCATATGTCTTACACCATACGAAGTAAAGCTACCGAGGTTCAAACGAGAAAGCAGCAAACACACGACACAAACGAGAAAGCAGCAAACACACGACACACTCACAAATCCCTACACTCTCTCCCCCTTTGGCATCGAGACGCCAAAAAGGCAGAGAGGACACCTACACACAAGAGGTGGCTCAAGCAGAGAACTCGTCCCAACCCTCTCCGTCGGTCTCCTCGGCAGTAGGGATGGTTTCCTTGACATCCTCCTCAGACTCAGTCCACCTGTAGCCCTGCTTCTCCATCCACTCGGCCTCTGGAGTGATGTGCTCCTCAGACCCGCCAGACACTGCCTCACCATAGAGCTGCAAGATCTTGTTGTCCCGGCGACGACTCTCCTTGGACGCCACGTGAGTCCTGTACTGCCCCTTGGCTTGCATGCAGAAAAGAGTCTTCATCTTGTCCTTCAGCTTCTTGGCCCATGATGGCATATCGGCACTTTGGGAAGGCCTAGCAGCACGGCCCTCAGCAACATCCTCGGCGCCAGCATCCTCCTCATCAACAGCAGCCCTAGCAGCAGTCGCCTCGGCACGAGTAGTGGTGTTGGCCCAGTTGGATTTGATACGCAGGCAGATGGGCTCATGGCGAACCCAGTCTGGAGCAAGAAACTCCTCATCAGGGAACATCTTCTCCCAAGTCTTGGAAATCAGCAGAAACAGATAGGGCCCATAGATAGGCACCTTGCGGTTGAACACTGCAAACCGGAGCTCACACCACATGATGTGTGAGACATCAAGTGGCTGAGACTGAGACGAACGAGCCTCCTCGTAGATGAGCATCATGTCCACCATATATGCATGAACCTTGTCTTTGTCACCGATGCAAGGGAACAGGGAGTTGCGGAATATGCGATACATGATATACAGGAAAGGGTTGAGCACCAAAGTTGTCTTGCCATTGGTGAGCACCTTCTCAACCATGAATGGGGCAAGCCTGTCCTTGCTGGCAGACTCAGCATTGGCATGGGGGCGAACACCCACTGGAGAGTTGAGTCCATCATCAGGAACCTGGAGAAGATCCATGAACTCCTTCCAGGTAGCAGACAGCTTGCGGCCATTGGTCATCCAGGTCATCCTCTGTTCCTCATCAGAGTGAAAGTAGACTGAGGCAAAGAACTGACAGATAAGCTCAGGGTCATAGTCGAGGTGGAAGGTTAACACATGCTCAATGCCGAACTGCTCCACCAAGTCTAGAGCCTCTCCAAAGTAGTCACGGAACTTGTCCTTCCTCATGTGATGCATATCAATCCACTTCACCTCCACATAGGTATTATGCTTGTTCTTGATGACATCCAGATAGATGTTGGTCTGTTGCTTGTTCCAGAACAGCTCACAGCCTCTGAAAGTGGAAAGCGGGTGCACATAAGGGTGAAGCTGCCTGAGACGGACATAATCAGCTTGGGCTATCTCATCCATGCCCTTAGCGGGCTCCTTGTGATTGCTAGCTGAGTGCTTGACATTGCGCTTGGAGGCAGATGATCCCTCTGGAACTTCACCTGGGTTGCGCAGACGTTTGGAGCCGGTATCACGACTGGGGTTGGACCGGCGAGAGCCACCACCTGAGACACACACGCAAAACACCAAAGACGCGAAAAGATCAATGCAAAGGCCACGAAAAAGCACAAGAAACACATAGAAGGCATACAAGAAAGTTGGCATGCGATAGATGTGAGCCACGGTAGAACTGCCACTGCTTGCGGTACTAAAATATTAGTACTGTTCCAAACGCGGTAGTACCATACGAGGTCATGGTAGTACCGTGGTTGGAGCGGAAGTAAAATTTTAGTACCGCACAGAGCGCGGTAGTATCGCTCCCGAAGGGTGGTAGTACCGTGCAAGCGGTAGTACCACGCCAGACGGGCGGTAGTACCGCGTCGCGTCAGATCCAACCGGCGGTTTGAATCTGAAAAGAACCGCGAAAAATGGCGGTGCTACGGTGATCAGATCTAGCGCAAGACAACAATACAAGTATAAATCCTATGCAATACCACGCTCCTTCATCCTACTCTTGCCGAGATTAAGCCTAAGAACCTCAAGAACACACAAGCCACCCCCAAAACCTAGAAACACTAAACACAAACAACACGGAGAGGGAGTTGGGAAAAACCTTGGTCCATAGCAAGAGCACGTGGTGGGGAACGATCCCACCGGTCGGAATCACGGGAGGGCAGCCGGTGGAGGAGATCCGGCGACGAACGCCGGTTCCGTTCTTGAGCGAGGGAGAGAAGGAGGAGACGTGGAGAGAGAAGACATCGAATGAGTATGGGGAGTTAAACTCCCCCTGCCCGTCCTTATCCCCACGCGCTCGAACCGGTGCGGTAGTACCGCGTATCATCGCGGTAGTACCGCTCGGGCGGAAGTACTGCGCCGACGCGGTAGTACCGCTCAACCAGGTGGCAGTAAAAAAATTACTGCCGCGTGGTCACGGTAGTACCGTGAGCTCAAGTCACCGCAAGTTTCAACATGAGAAGAAAAAGCCTTTGCACGGAAACTTTTCACACACAAGAAACCACAAGAACACGCACAAACCAGAGGCAAAAAGACAACAAGAAACCACCAAGTGACAAAGACTCTCGAGGAGAGAGGGCGGTGGCCGAAGCCACCTATGTTTGAGTTGGATGGTATGGCACCGCGAAGAATTATCCTTGGGCCCATGACCAAAACTCGTCTTTGAAGCACAAGTACCATTAAAAATGGCTAATGTGAAAGAGGTGATCGATTTATGCATAATGGGGGGAGGGAGTGTTCATTGAGAGAAAAACACTCCCCCTATGTCCATGCCTACACCTAAACTAGACAACACGTTGAGTGTGGTGGGGGGGTGTACGGGTTCAAGTCACATTGCTCAAATCAATGATATTTAGCTCATGCCTTAACTCGCGAAATCTTGCTTCATCCAAGGGCTTCGTGAAAATATTTGCAAGGTTATCATGAGTGTTGACATACTTGAGCTTGATCTCCCCTCGCCTAATGTGATCCCGGATGAAGTGATACCGAATCTCAATGTGCTTCGTCTTGAAGTGTTGTACCGGGTTGAGAGAGATCTTGATGGCACTTTCATTACCACACCAAAGAGGCACTTTGTCACAAACAACTACCGGCCGCCACATACTCCGCTTCGGTGGACGAGAGAGACACACAACTTTGCTTCTTGGAAGACCAACTTACCAAAGAGCAACCAAGAAATTGGCACCCTCCGGAAGTGGACTTCCTATCCACTTTGTCCCCCGCCCAATCGGAATCCGTGAAACCTTCAAGCTTGAAATTTGCTCCTCTTGGGTACCATAAGCCAAAGTTTGGGGTATGAGCCAAATATTGAAAGATTCTCTTGACCGCCACATAGTGACTTTCCTTTGGTGCGGCTTGAAACCGTGCACACATCCCCACACTCAACATGATATCCGGTCTAGATGCACAAAGGTAAAGCAAGGAGCCAATCATGGAGCAATATACCTTTTGATCCACTGCTTTACCATTGGGGTCGATGTCAAGTTGGCACTTGGTAGGCATTGGTGTAGAAGCCGGCTTGACATCACTTAGCTTGAATCTTTTAAGCATGTCTTGAGTGTATTTGGCTTGGTTGATGAAGGTTCCTTCTCTTCTTTGTTTGATGTCAAAGCCAAGGAAGAACTTCAACTCTCCCATCGAAGACATCTTGAACTTGGAGGTCATGAGAGCGGCAAATTCCTCATTGAAAGCTTTGTTAGGAGAACCAAAGATAATATCATCAACATATAGTTGGCATACAAACAACTCCCCTTTGACCTTCTTAGTAAAAAGAGTGGGATCGATTTGTCCTACTTCAAATCCACGATCTTGTAACAACTCGGTAAGGTGGTCATACCACGCACGTGGGGCTTGTTTAAGGCCATAGAGTGCCTTATCGAGTTGATACACATGATCCGGGAAGTAGGGGTCCTCGAACCCGGGGGGTTGCTTGACATAAACCAACTCATTAATGGGACCATTAAGAAAAGCACTTTTCACATCCATTTGTTGCAACTTAAAGTTGTGATGGGAAGCATAAGCAATCAACAAACGAATGGATTCAAGACGAGCAACGGGAGCAAAGGTTTCACCGTAGTCGATACCCTCGACTTGGGAGTAGCCTTGTGCTACCAATCTTGCCTTGTTGCGAATGATGTTCCCATGAGCATCTTGCTTGTTCTTGAAGATCCACTTTGTTCCAATGACGTTGTGGTTCCCCGAAGGTCTTGGCACCAATCTCCACACCTTGTTGTATTCGAAGTTGTTGAGTTCTTCATGCATGGCATTGAGCCAATCCGAGTCTTCGAGCGCCTCATAGACCTTTTGGGGTTCAACACAAGAGACAAACGCATGATGTTCACAATAGTTAGCTAATTGTCTACGAGTGCTTACCCCCTTTCTTAGGCTTCCAACCACGTTTTCCATGAGATGGCCTTGTGTGGTGAGTTTGGAAGCAATCTTCGCGGCACGACGCTCTAATTCCTCCTCGGGTGTGGAAGGAGGAAGGTTAACTTGATCATCTTGAGCGCCGTCTTGAGCTTGCTCATGATCTTGAACTTGCTCGAGGGGGAGAACTTGACCTTGGGCATCATTTAGAGGTTCACCACCATCTTGAGGTTGATCTTGCCCTTGGTCTTGTTCAAGAGGGTGAGGGCCTTCACTTTGTTCTTCGGAAGCGTGTGGGTCTTGGGGAGGTGATGGCTCCACTTGAGTGGAGCATTGTCCTTCTCCTTCGGCCACAAGGGGTTCCTCAATGGGTAGGATATGACCAATACCCATTCTTCTTATGGCTTGGGGAGGAATTTCATCACCTACATCACAAGTACCACTTTGCTCCACTTGGGAGCCGTTATTTTCATCAAACTCTACGTTACACGTCTCCTCAATGAGTCCGTTGGACTTGTTGAGAACACGGTAAGCATGAGAGTTTGTAGCATAACCAACAAATATGCCCTCATGAGCTCTAGCTTCGAATTTAGACAAACGAACACCTTTCTTGAGAATGAAACACTTACACCCGAACACCCGGAATTACTTGAGATTGGGCTTGTTCCCGGTGAGTATCTCATACGGAGTCTTGTTCAAGCCTTTGCGGAGATAGAGCCGATTGGATGCATGACAAGCTGTGTTGATGGCTTCGGCCCAGAAGTTGTATGGAGACTTGAACTCCGCCATCATGGTCCTTGCCGCATCCATCAACGTCCGGTTCTTCCTCTCCGCAACACCATTTTGTTGAGGGGTATATGGTGAAGAATATTGATGCTTGATCCCTTCATCACTAAGAAACTCATCCAAGGTGTAGTTCTTGAACTCGGTGCCATTGTCACTTCTTATTGTCAAGATCTTTGCATTGTGTTGACGTTGAGCTTCATTTGCAAAGTCGATGACGGTTTGTTGAGTCTCACTCTTCCTCTTGAAGAAGTATACCCAAGTGTATCTTGAATAATCATCCACTATCACCAAGCAATACTTTCTACCCCCAAGACTATCAAAGGATGGGGGCCCAAAGAGGTCCATGTGGAGGAGCTCCAAGGGTCTCTTCGAGTAGATGATAGTCGTGGGAGGGTGAGCCGTCTCATGAAGCTTTCCTTCGATACAAGCACTGCAAACACGATCTTTGGCAAAACTAACATTCGTTAGTCCATGAACATGGTCCCCCTTGAGAAGACTTTGCAAAGATCTCATATTGACGTGGGCTAAACGGCGATGCCAAAGCCATCCCACATCAACTTTAGCCATTAGGCATGTCGCGGTCTTAGTGGGTTGCTCCGAGAAGTTAACCACATAGAGACCGTTCTCGACATGCCCAACAAAGGCTACTTTAAGAGTCTTGCTCCACAAGAGGGCCACGGTATCAATATCAAAGAAGGTGGCAAAACCCATGAGTGCGAGTTGACGAACGGAAAGTAAATTGAACGCAAGGGACTCAACAAGCATGACTTTCTCGATCGTTAGATCATGAGAAATGACAACCTTGCCAAGACCCAATACCTTAGAATGTGAGGCATCACCCCATTCGACATTGGTGGGCATAGATGGGATATTGTGCACGTCCACCACCAAGTCCTTGCTCCCGGTCATATGATTTGTTGCTCCACTATCGAGCAACCATGATCCCCCACCGGAAGCAAACACCTACAAGAGATCAATGCTTGGTTTTAGGTACCCATTGAGTAATGGGTCCTTTGATGTTAGTAACAAGGGTCTTAGGAACCCAAATAGACCATTCAATGTACTCATAAGGAGAACCAACAAATTTAGCATAAACATGTCCATCACTAGCACGGCACAACACATAAGAGGGGTTAAAGTCGCCGGCTTTGTTGGGAGAGATGGCGTTGCGCTCTTTGGCTTCACCACTCTTCCCATTGTTCTTCTTCTCCTTAGGAGCACCTTCTCCCTCCTTCACAAAGGTTTGCGTGAGCGGAGGAGGTCGATTGGTCTTGCTCTTCTTCTCCTTGTTCTTCTTCTTGTTCTTGGACTTGGGTGCGAACCCAACTCCCTCCTTGCCCACAACTTCCTTTTGATTGCTCAAAAGGTCATTTAGGTTCTTCTCGCCTTGTATGCATGACACAAGACCTTTCTCGAGTTGTTCCTTCAACTTGGCATTTTCCTCCACAAGATGCACATGCTCACAACATGGGTTAGTAGCATTTGCATTATCAATTAAGACCATGTGAGGAAATGTGGCCTTTTCCTTGGTTAGCTTAACTTGGAGTTGAGCATGAGACTCCTTGAGGGTGGCATGAGCACCTTTCAAGACCTTGTGGGCCTTGTCAAGTACATCAAACTCCTCCGTGAGTCTAACATGATCAACCCCAAGTTTAGCCTTCTCGGAAGCTAGAACACGAGACACAACAAGAGCATGATCAAGATCTTTCTTTAGTTTAGCATGACCATCGTTGTGTGACTCCTCAAGAGCCAAACGATGCCCACGCTCTTCCTCAAGAGCATTAGAGAGATCCGATATCTCATCGGCATAGTCACGACTATGACTTTCCATCTTAGTGATGGTTTCTTCATGAGCCTCGATCATGTCATTGGCTTCACCAATTGTTCCAAGAGAGCAACAAAATGCTTCTTGGATTTGCCCTTGAGCTTACTCATGAAGGACTCAAATTCATTGATCTCCTCATTAGACCCCTTACCATTATCAAAGTCATCCGTTGAAGGAGGGTTAGGAATAATGGTGGTTTTGATGTTGGGGGTTACCTTGTTGGTGGCCTTAGCCATGAGGCACTTGGCGGTGATGTTCTCGTTAGGTGCATCAAAGAGAGACACCCGAGGAGTTGAGACAATGGCAATGGATGCCATGGCCATTGTTTCACCATCTTCATCATCATCGTCATCCTCACGGTATTCTTCTTGAACCACCAACCCGCGAGAAGGAGTCTTCTTGGTGAAGTTGTTCTTGTTGGGGAAGGACTTGGCTTTGTCTTTTCGAATGAACTTGCCACCATTGTCTTCCCGCTTCTCGTATGGACAATCCGCAATGAAATGGCTGACATTGCCACAGTTGAAACAAGTTCTAACTCGTTGCTTCCCCTTGAGGCCACTTGAGTTGTTCTTGTTGAAGTTGGGTCTTGTAGTCTTCTTACTCCAAAACTGTCTTGAGGCAAGAGCCATGTGCTCATGATAATCATACTTCGTGTCCTCGGGGTTGCTCTCCTCATCTTCCTCTTCTTCTTCTTCTTCCACACTAACCTTGGCCTTCAAGGCAAGATTGGGCTTCTTTGCCCTTTGGGAACGGAGCACCGCATTGTCGGCGGTCTTATCCAAGATGTTCATTGCAACAAACTCATCCAACACTTCACCAGAGGTCATGGAGTGGAAGTCCGGTCTTTGGCGGATGACGGAGGACATGGCCTTGTTGTAGGGCATCATGGCCTTGAGGAACTTGCGCTTGATCCAGTTGTCATCCGTGTCCTTGCTCCCATGATCTCGGAGTGCGACCGCAAGTTTGGTCACTCTTCGAAAGAGCTCACGAGGTTCTTCATCCTCTTTCATTGCAAACTCATCGGCTTCATCTTGCACCACTTCATAGTTGGAGCGTTGAATGCTAGCACTTCCTCGATACATACGCTCGACACACTTCCATGCTTCTTTAGCCATGACATGAGGTCGAAGATGAGGGAGATCTTCGGGAAGGATAGCATCTTGGATGATGAAGAGAGCACTCTCATTGAATTGATTGTCCACTTCTTCTCGAGGGGTGAAGTTGCTTGGATCATGAGGATAGAAACCTTCTTCAATAATTCTCCAAAGGTTAGTATTCACATGTTTTAAATGACGCTTGAAGCGATAAACCCAAGAATCAAAATCTTCATTTTTCACATATTTAGGAGGAGGACCGGCATGATTCAAATGAGTAGAGGGGATCGGTCCTCTATACACCGGGGGTTCCACATGGGCAAAGATGCCGGTGCCATTTCTACCACTAGTAGACGGACTCTTTTCACTATTAGCTTCCCCCTTGTCGGGGTTAGCATCCGTCACCTTGTTAATGGGATCACCCACTTTCATTGGTGAGGTAGATAGTTTGAGTCCCTCTAGGAATTCAGAAAACATGCTTTAACCTCGGCCGTCATGGAGGTTTTCAATGTGTCTAAAGCCACATTGAATTCCTCACGAGAGACCGAGGTTCCCCCTTCGGCCGAAGACGAGACGGGATTCACACCGGAGTGCTCCTCCGCACCGTCGTTGTTGTCAACCATACTCTTCGGACGGCAAAGTCCTTAATAAAGAGACGAGGCTCTGATACCAATTGAAAGGATCGATATGGTTGACTAGAGGGGGGGGTGAATAGGCAACTAACACTTTTTAGACTTTTCTTTAACAATTTAAAACCTTGCAATGAAATAGGTTGTCTAGATGTGCAACTACGTGGACAACCTATATGATGCAAATACAATAAGCACACAAGCAAGCAATGGATATAGCACAAGTAAGCTTGCAAAAGTAAAGGGACAAGATAACCAAGAGTGGAGCTGGTGGAGACGAGGATGTGTTACCAAAGTTCCTTCCTTTTAAGGGGAAGTACGTCTCCGTTAGAGCGGTGTGGAGGCACAATGCTCCCCAAGAAGCCACTAGGGCCACCGTAATCTCCTCACGCCCTCACACAATGCGAGATGCCGTGATTCCACTATTGGAGCCCTTGAAGGCGCAACCGGACCTTTACAAACAAGATTGGGGCAATCTCCACAACACTTGGAGGCTCCCAACAATACCGCAAAGCTTCACCACAATGGAGTATGGCTTCGAGGTGACCTCAACCATCTAGGGTGCTCAACACCCAAGAGTAACAAGATCCGCTAGGGATAAGTGGGGGGAATCAAATATCCTGTGGTGGAAGTGTAGATCGGGCACTTGTCACCCAATCCCGAGCAAATCAACAAGTTTGATTGGCTAGGAGAGAGATCGAGTGAAAATGGAGCTTGGAGCAACAATGGAGCTTAGAGGTGGAAGAAGTGGTCAACTAGAGGTAGAAGACACCCCTTATATAGTCATGGAAAGAATCCAACCGTTATCCACATGTTCAGCCCGCGACACACGGTACTACCGCTCCAGAGGCGCGGTACTACCGTGAAGCTGTGCGGTACTACCGTGGCTGACCACAGTACTACCGCGATAGCAGCACAGGCCGGAACTAGCCTGACAGGGGGGTAGTACTACCGATTGCGTGGTACTACCGCACCCACTTGCGGTACTACCACTAGGCAGGAAAGTCACGGCCTGGGAAGGGCGCGGATGAAATAAATTACATCCGTGCCTACTTCCGCTGAAACTGAGGTGGTACAAAAATCCGATGCGGTACTACCGCTCACGAGGCGCGGTACTACCGTGCGGGCGCGGATGTAAAAAATTACATCCGCGCCTACTACCGCGACACTGCGGTACTAGGTAGGAGGGCCACGGTACTACGACTCCTAGGGAGCGGTACTACCGTGGGCCCCCGCGGTACTACCGCGCGGGACGAGCGGTACTACCATGGAGGGCGCGGATGTAAAAAATTACATCCGCCCCTACTACCGCACCGGAGCGGCACAAGGCCTGGGAGCCGCGGTACTACCACTCCAGATGAGCGGTACTACCGTGACACACAGCGGTACTACCGCGTGTACTTGCGGTACTACCGCAAGTACAGCAGTAGTCGTCAGATTTCTGCACAACCAAGATAACAAAGGGAAGCTCCAAAATGCAGGGAAAGGAGGAACAAGTGTACGTGTTGATTCCACCCAAACCTTTCCGACGCGGACCCCCTCTTAATAGTACGGCTCTCCTACGACTCAAATCCACCAAAGAGAAACGTAGAACAACACCGACTTCAATAGTCTCCGAGGGGCACTGAATCATCTCGTGCCTAGAGATGAATAACCTGAGAAACTCAAGGCACACGATTAGTCCGCAAAAGCATTGTCATCAATCACCAAAACACTTGAGGGATAAAAATGCCCTTACAAGGAGCGGAGTCCACTCCCCTTGAGAATAAACCACCTTGCATGGAAGATACAGACAACCCTAGTTGATACATGAGCTGCTCGAGCATACAAAACAAAATTTCATTTGAAGGTTTGGAGTTTGGCACATACAAATTTACTTGGAACGGCAGGTAAACCACATATAGGAAGGTATGGTGGACTCATATGGAATAACGAATAACTTTGGGGTTTGTGGAGTTTGGATGCACAAGCAGTATTCCCGCTTAGTACAAGTGAAGGCTAGCAAAATACTGGGAAGCGACCAACTGAGAGAGCGACAACAGTCATGAACATGCATTAAAATTAATCAACACCGAGTGCAAGCATGAGTAGGATATAATCCACCATGAACATAAATATCGTGAAGGCTATGTTGATTTTTTTGTTTCAACTATATGCGTGAACATGTGCCAAGTCGAGTCACTCAATTCATTTAAAGGAGGGTACCACCCTATCATACCACATCACAACCATTAATAGCATGTTGGCACGCAAGGTAAACCATTATAAGCTCTTAGCTAATTAAGTATGGCATAAGCAACTATAATCTCTAATCGTCATTGCAAACATGTTTATTCATAATAGACTGAATCATGAACGATGAACTCATCATATTTACAAAAACAAGAGAGGTCGACTTCATACCAGCTTCTCTCATCTCAAATAGTCCATCATATATCATCATTATTGCCTTTCACTTGCATGACCGAACAATGTGTATAATAATAAGAGTGCACGTGCATTGGACTAAGCTGGAATCTGCGAGCATTCAATTCAAGAGAGAAGAAAAAGTAATATGGGCTCTTGGTTAAATAAACAATCATGCATCTGAGAGCCACTAAGCATTTTCATTATGATCTTCCACTCTTGACCCCCAAAGAAAAGAAAAGAAATAAAAATTCACACGGGAAAGCTCCCAACAAGCAAAAGAAGAACGAGGAATCTTTTTAGGTTTTCTTTTAATTATTTCTACTACAGGCATGGAAATTAAACTAACTATTTTTTTGGTTTTTTCTTAAAGTTTATCAAACACACAAGAAGAAAACTAGAAAAAGAATTTAAACTAGCATGGATAGTACATTGAAAGAGTATGAGCACGGACAACTAGAATAATGTATGAACATGAATGTAAAGTCGGTGGGAAATACGTACTCCCCCAAGGTTAGGGTTTTGGCCTAAGTTGGTCTATGCCCAAGGATCGCGGCTACTCTCCCCAGTGTACTAAGGAGTGTCTTCGTACTTCCACTGGCTGGCGATCTCCTCCGGATCCCACTGATAAGATGATGGACGATAAGGGTCCAGTTGTGGTTCCGGCTCAGGCTCTAGAGCGGATGTCTGGCCTCCGTACGCGTACACTACTTCCGGCAAGACAAGGTAATGACCTGCAGTTAAATCAAACAAAGAAGGTGCTGGCAGGGTAAGAATCTCATTGTGTTTCTTATTAAATCTAAGGTTATACATGAGCATCCTATCATCGTTGTAAACAATAAACTCATGCACTACCATGCTCCTATAATCTAAAAAGGTAAGAGGCAGTAGTGTCTCCTCTTCCCCACCATGTCTAATAGGTATCTCGAAATGTTTAGCAAGGCGGTGCAGCATAAATACCTCCAAATATGGGCCCCTTTGTACGGTTTAGGCTTAAACGTTTAGTAATAACGTGACCCATGCTAAAAGTGTTATCACCGAATAAAGCATGGAGCAGAATAATAATATCAGGAACATTGAAGTTTCCACTATTTCCACGACCAATTAAGCATCGACTAGCAAATATAGCAAAGTAGCATAAAACAGGAAAATGTATGCTAGTGATTCTTGCATCCGAACCCTTCTTCGATTCCCCTACAATAATAGTATCAACGAAACCATCCACATATTTACGATGTGGTTCATCTAAGCTACCCTCAAAGGGTATTCTACAAACCACGCAAAAAATACGTAATGACATTTCCTTAGCCTCATCATATAAATGAAAAGATACTGAAGGAGGTGAATTCTTAGGATGAAAATAAAAGTTTTGCACGAAAATATTGGTAAGTAAGAGGTACTGTTCGATCGGTCGTGGAGGAAGTCGGTGAGGCCCGCATTTTCAGCCAAAGAATAAAAGTCTTCATAAATCTTGGCTGCTCTCAAAAAATTATCACATGGCCACTCATAAGGCCTTACTTCCGCTACGCGAGGAAGATTATACTTGGCCTTTTCTTTATCCTTAGCTTGCTTATCCTTGGAGCCTTGGCTAGAAGAGCCCCTCAAGAACCACATCTTCATCTTTTTCTGAAAATTTTGAAATTTTTAGTAACTTCAAAATAAAATTGAAACAAACTTAATATAATTGATAGCAACCACTCCCATAAGTACCTAGAGCCTATATCATGCATCAGAATTACTTGGGACCTCATAAATTTAACATGCAAGCTCAAGAACAGGGTCATCTAAGAAGCAAGAATTTGTAATGAATAAAACACTAGAACAAAAACTAATTGGATCATTCGAGGAGTCACATACCAAGCAACAATCTCCCAAAGCAGTTTTGTGAATGGAGCTTTGAGCAAGGAGATCAAAAATTGCAGCAAAACGAGCTAGAACTCGTGCTTGACCTGGATGGGGATTTTTTGGGAGGAAGATGGAGTGTGTGGGTGCAGGAATAAGTGGAGGGGAGTCACCGTGGGCCCACGAGGCAGGGGGGCGCGCCCTGTAGGAGTGGGCGCGCCCTGGACCCTCATGGCCAGGTGCTTGCTCCCCATGCTGTGTTCTCAGTGCCAAATATTCTCAAATATTCCAGAAAAAATCATACTAAATTGGCATGGCATTTGGAGAACTTTTATTTTCGGGATATTTTTTTATTGCATGGATAATTCAGAAAACAGACAAAATATACTATTTCTACTTTATTTATTCTAAGTAACAGAAAGTAAAGAGAAGGTATAGAAGGTTGTGCCCTCTAGTTTCATCCATCTCATGATCATCAAAAGGAATCCACTAACAAGGTTGATCAAGTCTTGTTAACAAACTCATTCCGAATCACATAAAACCGGAGAAATTTCGAAGTGACACTAGGTTACCTCAACGGGGATATGAACATCCCCAATAATAAGAATATTATACTTTTTCTTTGCAGTAGGAAGAGGAAATTCAAAACCTCCAATAATTATTGATGGAATTTTTCCCAATAGAATTTATGCTGTGAACTTGAGGTTGTTTCCTCGTAAAATGTACCGTATGCTCATTTCCATTAACATGGAAGGTGATATTGCCTTTGTTGCAATCAATAACAACACCTGCAGTGTTTAAAAAGGGTCTACCAAGGATAATCGACATACTATCGTCCTCAGGAATATCAAGAATGACAAAGTCTGTTAAGATAGTAACATTCGCAACAACAACAGGCACGTCCTCACAAATGCCAACAGGTATAGCAGTTGATTTATCAGCCATTTGCAAGGATTTCTCAGTGGGTGTCAACTTACTTAATTCAAGTCTACGGTATAAGGAAAGAGGCATAACACTAACACTGGCTCCTAAATCACATAAGGCAGTTTTAACATAATTTCTTTTGATGGAGCATGGTATAGTGGGTACTCTGGGGTCACCAAGTTTCTTAGGTATTCCACCCTTAAAAGTATAGTTAGCAGGCATGGTGGAGATTTCAGCTTCAAGTATTTTTCTTTTATTTGTAATGATATCTTTCATGTATTTAGCATAAGGGTTTGTTTTAAGCATATCAATTAAGCGCATGCGTAAGAAAATATGTCTAATCATTTCAGCAAAGCGCTCAAAGTCCTCATCATCATTTTTCTTGGATGGTTTAGGAGGAAAAGGCATGGGTTTCTGAACCCATGGTTCTCTTTCCCTACCATGTTTCCTAGCAACAAAGTTTCTCTTATCATAATGTTGATTTCTTGATTGTGGGTTATCAAGATCAACAACAGGTTCAATTTCAATATCATTGTTATTACTAGGTTGAGCATCATCATGAACATCATTATTAGCATTATCATTAGGTTCATGTTCATCTCCGGATTGTGTTTCAACATTAGAGATAGAAGTATCATTAGGATTCTCAGGTGTTTCTACAATAGGTTCACTAGAAGCATGCAAAGTCCTATCATTTTTCTTTTTCTTCTTTCTAGAAGAACTAGGAGCATCTAGGTTATCTCTCTGAGAATCCTGTTCGATTCTCTTAGGGTGGCCTTCAGGATACAAAGGTTCCTGAGTCATTTTACCAGTTCTAGTAGCCACTCTAACAGCAAAATCATATTTATTATTTAATTCGTCAAGCAATTCATTCTGAGCCTTAAGTACTTGTTCAACTTGAGTGGTGACCATAGAAACATGTTTACTGGTGAGTTTAAGTTCACCCTTAACTCTAGACATATAATCACTCAAGCGCCCAATCATATAAGCATTATTTTTCAATTGTCTACTAACATAATCATTGAAATTTGCTTATTTATCCATAAAATCATCAAATTCATCTAAGCACTGGCTAGCAAAATTAGTAGACGTAATTTCAACTTTATCATATCTATAGAGAGAATTTACCTTCACTACCTGTGTCGGGTTATCAAGACAATGTGTTTCTTCAACATGCGGTATATTAAGACCATGTATTTCTTCAATAGGAGGTAAATTCTTAACATCTTCAGCTTTAATACCTTTTTCTTTCATTGATTTCTTTTCCTCTTGCATGTCTTCAGGACTGAGAATTAGAACATCCCTCTTCTTCGGAGTTGGTTTAGGAATAGGCTCAGGAGTTGGCTCAATTGGATCAGGAATTGGCTCAGGAAGAGTCCAATTATTTTCATTAGTCAACATACTATTCAATAACAATTCAGCTTAGGCGACTGTTCTTTCCCTGAAAACACAACCAGCACAACTATCCAAGTGGTCCTTGGAAACATCGGTTAGTCCATTATAGAAGATATCAAGTATTTCGTTTTTATTAAGAGGATGATCAGGCAAAGCATTAAGCAATCGGAGAAGCCTCCCCCAAGCTTGTGGGAGACTCTCTTCTTTGATTTGCACAAAATTATATATTTCCCGCAAGGCAACTTGTTTCTTATGAGCAGGGAAATATTTAGCAGAGAAGTGGTAAATCATATCCTCGGGACTACGCACACAACCAGGATCAAGAGAATTAAACCAAGTTTTAGCATCACCCTTTAATGAGAACAGAAATACCTTAAGGATATCATAATAGCGGGAGTTCTCATCATTAGTAAACAGGGTGGCTATATCATTCAACTTGGTAAGGTGTGCCACAACAGTTTCAGATTCAGTGCCATAGAAAGGATCAGATTTAACTAAAGTAATTATCTCAGGATTAACAGAGAATTCATAATCCTTATTAGTAACAAAGATAGGTGAAGTAGCAAAAGCAGGGTCATATTTCATTCTAGCATTCAGAGTTTTCTGTTTCATCTTAGCAAGGAAGAAAATTTCTAGCAGTTTCTTATCCATAACATAACCCTCAGGAACAACAGGCAATTCATACTTAGGGGGAGAACCTTCATCATCACTATCTTCAATATAATCAATTTCAATAATTTCATTCTCCCTAGCTCTAGTAAGTTGTTCATCAAGAAATTCACCTAATGGAACAGTAGTATCAAGAATATAAGTAGTTTCATCATAAGTATCATGCATAGTAGAAGTGGCGTCATCAATAACATGCGGCATATCAGAATTAATAGCAGTAGCAGGTTTAGGTGTCGCAAGCACTACAAAAAAAACACTTCCGTGATGATACGTGTTTGTCACAGTAGGTCACGTTTTTTGTCATGCATGTACATCCATGACAAATTTATGACAGAATCAAGATAGTCATACATGTGCTGTCGTAGAAGTGTTCCATGACATTAACAAAATTATCATCACGGAAGTGTCCACTTCCATGACGATAAATCGCGCGTCACAGAAGTGCTTTCATCAAGGGTGACCGACACGTGGCATCCACCGTAACGGAACGCCGTTAAGCTATCGGGTCGGGTTTTGGATCCGATAACCCGTTAACAGACCCGACCAATGGGGATTTTCCACGTGTAAAATCATCATTGGCTGGCGGAAACACGTGTTGGCTCATCGTTGGGACAGATGTCATCCACTCATTGGACAGAAGGCGCCTATGATACTTCGACACGTGGCACGACCCATCAGAGGCCCATTCCAGTGAAAAGGCCGGCCCGTTTGACTTGGTCAAAAGGTGGCGGGCCAGCCCATTGAAAGCCTGTTAACGGTATGTTCGCATATAGCCCATTTACAACCCGCTAACCCAAGGCCCTTTACACCCTATCCGAATTAGGCCCAATAGCGTCAACTGGGCCATCCAATATGATTCCAGCCCGTTTTCACTTCTGGCCCATGTATGGCCCATGACGTCTTTCGGCCTATATGAGGCCCTTTGTAACTCTTGGCCTATTAACGGCCCGTGGTGAAACTGGCCCGTAATGAACAGTGTATCACTTTTACACCCATTAACGGCCCGTTGTGAAACTGGCTCGTAACGAACAGTGTATCACCTTATACCCATTAATGACATGTTATTCCGTTGGGCCGTTTCCAGCCCATTTATCTTTCGGCCTTCTCAGAGCCCATTTATTCTTGGGCTCATTTCCAGCATTCGTTTACTTACGGCCCGTTACTATCGTTTTCTGCTTGTGGTCCAAATTCAGCCCGTGGTTACATTCGGCCCGTTTGTGGTCCGTTAATACGTTGGGCCGTTTTCGTAGCATCATCAAATTCGTCCTATTAACGATGGCCCGTTATGGTCGGCCCATGAACGGACGATTCCAACTCTAGCCCGTTTACGGCCATAATGCGGTCTGTTTGGCCCATGTTTGGCCAATCGATCATACGGCCCGCATAAGGCCCATTGATGATACGACCCGCAGAAGGCCCATTGTTTCTACGGCCCGTAGAAGGCCCATTGTTTCTATGCCCCGTAGAAGGCCCACTGTTTCTACGGCCCGTAGGAGGCCCAGTGTCACTACAGTAAATATTAGCCCATGGTTATTGTGGCCTAGTATTAAAAAATAGGTTATTGCAGCCACTAGCAAACCGCGGAAAAAGAACTGCAATGACTACAAGCAAACAAATAAACAAGAAAAGGAAATATATAAGCGCGCAACTAACGCTAGGCTATCACGGCTATTACACATATTACATCCACTGGGCATCAAAGTTTGCCACCAGTGCAAATATAGGGAACAAAGCAGCATATCATATACACTGGTTGTCAAAGTTGGCGACCAGCGCAAATAAATGCCGCAGCAAAACAAATCCAGAACTGAAACCACTTCAGAAGATCTCAAGAAACAATATCCTGGGTACCCAAAATGCTGGCAAGATGCTTAGCAAGCTTATTAACTTTCTCTTGTTTGGCGCTTAAATCCTCCAGCGCTTGCTGTTGCACCAGGAAATATGCATCTGAATTCTGCAGGGACTTCCTCAGTCCTTCGGCTTCCTGTCGCAGCACATCTGATCGATGTCTTTCAACTTGAAGTTGAGACTCAAGAAGACGAACTGATTCAGGCAGCGAGTTCGAAGAGCTTGTGCCAGCAGTAGTGGCCAGTAACTCGAACACTACATCAAGACAGGACTTTTGGGTTCCCTCACTGTCGTCAAGATAGTTTTTATCAGCTTTCTTGGAGACCAACAGGGATGTCTCACTATCTTGAACCTTATCTGCATTACTTCCTTTACCATTGGATAACGCGGTACTGTTCTCCAATATTTTGTCCGCATTCTAAAAGAGAAACAAGCAGACACATCACATGTTTACCATGTTGTATATGAAACTCATTTTGGTAAATGAGTTCAGTAGTAAAGTGGACAGGATAACAACATGAAACAAACATATATCTATGTACCATGGTCACTTTATGGTCTATATCATTCTAGTTTTTGTTGCCAAATCAAGATAGAGACACAGTTCAAATAATATTTGTTCAAGACAAAGCAGAATAGACAGAATATAAGTGTGGGAAACTATAGAGCAATAACAACACTTGTAATGTGCATGACATGAGAACATAACTGTTTATTCAATTGAAACTGAAATCAACATAGAGCAGGTTACAACAGCAAACCAGTTAAAGAAACAGGTTTAAAACATACCTGTTGCGCCATTGGAGTTTCAATTCCATCCTTCAAATTTGAAAATAGTTGGTATGAGTAAATACAGTAATGCAAGAGCAAAGGAGTATGAACCATAGCTACAGAACCTGACCTGAGAACAAATCTTCTTCTCCTTTAAGCGTTGAGTTGGGATTCGGAGTGGTGGTCCTCGTGCTTTGGGCACTGCAGTTCCCTTACTAACTGCTCGTGTTTGGGTGCTCTGTGGTGGAGACGGTGCTGTGTCAACTGGAACTGGGTTACTATCTGCCGGGGTTGGGGTTAGAAGGGGTGTAGCTGGTTCTCTGTCCAACTGGGTAGGGGTACAATCTGTGAGAGTCTGGGTTATGTGTGGTGGATCTGGTCCTTGGGCAAGTACAACCGTGGTTCTATCTGCATCAACTGGTAGCACTATCTTTTCTGAAGACCGTGTTGTTACTCCCTTAGATACTGCCATCACCCTCTCCAATTCAAATGGCTGATAAACAAGAAAAGTAATTGAAAGTATAGACATTGTATGATAGACAGGTGCAATGGATAGTGGGGAATAAAAGAGGGCATGAAATAATTCATATTTATGTTGTCTAACCAAACAGGATAGCATGACACAATTTCACATATATGATGGCTAACTAAACAGGATAGCATGACACAATTTCACATTATGATGGCTAACTAAAAAAGATGGAAAGACATAGTTCAAAATATGAGACTATGTAAACAGGATGACATGATATAACTATATAATGTGTTTATTAAATAGGTTGGCATGCCATAATTCACATATATACATTCATGGATAGAATGCCATAATTCAAAATATGATGAATGTAAACACTAAACAGGATGAGATGATATAACTATATGATGTCTTTATTAAATGGGTTGCCATGCCATAATTCAGATAGATGATGTGTATGTACTATGTAAACATGATGGCATGATATAATTCAAATATATGATTTATATAGTAAGCAAGTAAGCAGATGGCAATCCATATATGATGTAAAAACTAAGCAATGCAAGACAACATGCATGACATGGGTAATATAACACTGCCAAGTTTGAGCATAGACCTCAGGGGGGAGATAGGACTGGTCATCAGTCTCTGAATCCTCCTCTGAGGAGCTCTCTGTATCCAGCAAGATGTCTGCTTCAGCAGGTAGCATTGTCTGCTCTGAATACCTTGTTTTCACTCCAGATACTTCCATCACCGCTTCAAATGGATGATCCACAGGAAGAGTAGTTGAATATACAAACGTTGTCGACAAATGGAACACGTAATACAAAAAAATGATAGCATGATATAATTCACATACATGATGATTGGCCAAACAGCATGGCATTGCATAATTCACATATATAATGCCTTTTGCAACAAGATAGCATTGTATAATTCACATATATAATGTCTTGCAACAAGATGGCAATGCATAATTCACGTATATAATGTCTTGCAACAAGATGGCAATGCATAATTCACATATATGGTAATTAGACACTGAACAGGTGGCATCCACACAAAGCATGTCTAAACTAATCAAATGACATAGCAATCCGAGACACCATATGCACGATATGAGCAGCATAACCCTGCCAAGTTAGAGCATACACCTCGGGGGGGGGGATAGGACTGGTCATCTATCTCTGAATCCTCCTCCGAGGAGCTATCCGTAACCAGCGAGATATGCGCTTCGTCAGATAGCATAGTCTTCTCTGAAGACCTTGTTTTCACTCCAGAATTTGCCATCAGCGTGTCAAATGGCTGATGCAAATGAAGAGCAGTTGAATGTACTAACATTGTTGACAAATGTAATATGTAATGAAAAAAGGATGGCCTGATATAATTTACATATAAGATGACTGGCTAAGCAGGATGGCATTGCAAAATTCACATATATGATGCCTGGCTAAACAAGATGGCGTTGCATAATTCACATAAACGATGAATAAATTAAACAGATGGCATTCACACAAAGGATGTCTAAACTAAGCAGATGACATATTTGATATATAAAGTAAGCAATGCAAGACACCATATGCATGATATAACCAACATCAGCATGCAAGTTAGAGCAAAGACCTCAGGGGGTAAATAGGAATTGTCTTCTCCTTCTGAATCCCCCTCAAAACAGATATCTTCCTCTCGATTACAATCTAAAATGCGTGGAGGTGGGGCTGCCTTTGCGCCTACGATGGAGCGACGTCTGCATGAAATTTTATTGCTACGCAAGGCTCGTCTCTTTTGCTCTACATGTTCAGTTCCATTGTTTACAATAACTGTCATGCATAGGAATAAAACATAGTGAGATTATGTAAGGAGTGCATGCAGAAATCCAGAGTGATGGTAGCAACCTGTGGATAGACCCAAAACTAATATTAGCAGGCAGATAATGGATTCAGTTAAAAAATACAGATAATGGCTTCTTTACTGTTTGTTTCCCACCCAACATGAAACTCATAGTAGACACCGGAGATTAACCAGGTAGTAGATAGATACTATTGATTGCGGCCCCGATATGTACCCCACAACCATTTAAAAACTCAAGTTTGACCATTAGTTTGGAGCTGACTCAGAGTCTAATCGGTGAACAGGACGATAAAGTAGCATGTAATATTAAGTGATGCATAACATAAGCAGACATGAAAGAGTGCGACCTCTCTTGCGGACCCGTGTAGTCCTCGATGTCATCTACTCGGTTGATGATGGTAATGCAGTTTTCATGGCTGCCGGTGGCGGGGAAGAAGATCTGAGGCGGCGAAAGACAGTCTGGAGGCCGGATCCCTGCTGTGCTGGACCCTTCTGTCGTTGGAGCAGCTGAGCTGGGGTGGACGACGGCGCAGCAGGAGCGGGACAAACCACACAAGGTTTTCTTTGACAACTATCTGTAAGAGAAGTAATTCTGTAAGGGCTCGTTTGAGTTGGAGGATTCCAACAATGCAGACATAGGAAATAGATAGGAATAGGATAGGAATGCACGTGCAAAACAGAGAATTTAAAAACACAAGATTTTTGCCAATCTGGGTGTTTGATTCACAACAATTGGAAGATCACGGGATGCAAAGAAGCATGGTGAGATTAAGTCAAACCACAAGAAAATGTACGGTTATAATGCTATTATGCTACTATATCTTAGTCTTGTGCTTCATGAATAGGAATTTGAAAAGGAGGACAAGTGAAAATTAAAATTCCTATGTTTTTTCTTTCAAGGAGACACTAAAAGAACAAATCTGTGTGCTCAGTGGACAATATATATAACATGTAGAGTAAAAAAGAGATGCAACAAGTGTACAACCTCTTTGGCGAAGCCATGTTGATCTCAGCGTGATTGGGTTGTCCGGTGAGGATGCTCCGGCTGACTTTGCTGTCGGAGGAGGCGAAGAAGATCTTAGGCGTATGGAGATGGAGCCCAAGGTACTGCTCCGCTGTGATGGAGGGTTTCGTCATTGGAGCAGCTCCGGTGAGTTGTACGACGACGAGGCTGAAGCAGGACAAGAGAGACAACGAACAACGTTAACCTGAGTGGAATTCTAATAGCATCTCCAATACATGACGTAAAATAAATAACCACAAAGTGCTAGATGTAAAATACATCAGCCGCTCATCTCTAAACTTAACTATCGAAACTGAATTTAACTGTCGAAACTGAACTTAACTGTCGAAACTGAACTTAACTGTCGAAACTGAATTTTGCTGTCGAAACTAAATTTTGCTGTCTAAACTGAATTTTGCTATCGAAACTGAACGCACTAGCAAGGTGAGGCTACACGTCGGTCGACTGACTTTTTAATCTCTGGTCAGTCGATGCACCCGTTGGATACAAAATCAAGGGCCTGTGGTTCATCTTCAACCTCCACCCCCTGAGTCGCCAGCCACCACCGGCCAAACAGCAGCCCCCCGCCGCCTGTGGCCGGCGGTGCGCCGCCCCGCCCACCCCGAAAACACTCCCCACCGCCGGTCCGTCGCCGCCCCGTCCATCCCTCTAGGCCCCCCCGTGCCGAGCTTTTTCTCCGGCGATCCCCACGCCACCGCCCCGCCACCGCCGGCGACCACCGCCCCCACCCTGAACCCTAAGATAGATAGTGGGGTACCTCTCCGGCGAGCCCCCCTCCCCGCTGTGGCTGGTTCTTCCTTCACCCCGGCGAGCCCCCCCCTCCCACCCCCTGAAAATCGACTGACCCAAAAGTCGATTCAGTCGACTGAAGTGTAGCTAAATTGGAGCAGCATTGCAAGCAAGAGCAAGAGTGAGAGCAGCAGCGCGAGCAAGAGCAATAGAAATAGCAAGAGCAGACCAGGCAGGGGACCGAGAGCAAGAGCAGAGCAGCAGCGCGAGCGAGAGCAAAAGCAGCAACATCTCCTACTGATGTGGACGTCGCCGCCGAGGGAGCGACACCATGGAGGAAGTGGCCAGCGACGCCGCCGTGCATGGAGCCGCGCCGTGTCGGCTCGAGACCGAGCGCCGGCAGCACCGTGAGATCGAATCAAGAAGAAAATGCGGCGATTAGTGTACAACCTCTTTGGTGGCGCCGATTAGGCCGCAGCTTCATCTGAGGAAATGGTAATGATGATGCTCTTCCGGTGGTGCAGGTGAAGACGGTGGTGTGGGAATGGAGGTGGCACGAAAGATGAGGGGAACGCCGGGGCAGCTCCTTGGAGGTGGAGGACGGGGTGGCTGAACTGGTGGGACCACAAGATCGATGGGATCCTCATCCGGTACGGTGGATGAGGGCCGTCGAGGTGTTGCTGTGGACGATGTCGTCAGGGAAGAGGCTCCCGCTGGGTGGCGGACAGAGCAGGGTGTGGGGCTTCATCGCGGGTTTTCGCGGCCTCGGTGTATGAATGGGTGGGGCAGATGGGATGGCAGTGGGGAACCATGGCTTAGGAACGCGCTTGTCCGAAATGTTGGGTAAGTTACGAAAGTACCCCCATCGATTTGAGGCGCTTCTTTCGGTTCAGGGGTACCACTGGCATTTCACGTGTCGGGATTTCACAGGAGGTGGAGTTTTCGCGCGTGTTGTAATTTCAGAATAGCAAGGCGCGGGTTGAGATGGAGGGAGTTGTCCGAGCACGACGAGACAAAGATATATCTTAAATATTTCGGGCTAACAAGGCGCAGGTTGAAATTTCCAGACAAGCCTAACGTGTACTGTACCAAATCAATGCGCACAAATGTCACTCAAAACTTTGAATTCATGTTATGTTCAATTAAAATATTTCGCTACGTGTATAATGCATGCAACCTACTACTCAAATGAACGTTTTAGTGCATTCCAAACGTATATACTACCGCTTCAATATGAACTTTGAATTCATTTCTCTATTTGAATAAGATCTACAGTAATGGTTGTTGTGAAGTCAAAGCATTTGAATTCGTTTCTCTGTTTTAATAAGATCTACAATCATCATTATTGTCAAGTTAAACCATCATTTGTGTATTATCTTCACAACACACCACATGATTAGTCTCGAGTTACATATGAACTATGTGTACTATATGAACTCGAACTCGATTTTTTGAATCCACTTTATTTTGATTTCAAATCACGCTACATTTCTAGCTCTAGCTAGATCTTCATAATCTAAACCATGTCTCATATGCATAATGTTTTATCACATTATGTGCCCCGCCCCCTACGCCTACAAGTATTTAGATGTGAGTTGCAAACACCACACATTACCACAAATTCAAATAAAATGTGAGAATGTTCAATATATATTATTGTTTAGATTGTTTGATATTTAGTTGTAAGCTGCAAACGCCACACATTATCAAAAATTCAAATAAAATGTGAGATTGTTTGATGTATAGTATGGTTTAGATTGTTTGACATTTAGCTATGAGTTGCAAACGCCATGCATTATCACATCATGGTATAACATGTGCACAGCAGTGTATCACCGCTATATTCATGCATGCATATGTTTAAAACACTATTATCTCCTATTCAAATATATGAATCCGCTTTCATATCAAATTATGATCTTTGTTAGTCTGTTACACCCACACAATCCTCTAACCTTTGTAGCTACCACTAACTTTCTCTCGTGCATGCACACGCCCTCCTCGCCCTCCCCCTCCCTCGGCATTTTATCCACCGGGCACATTCATTTTTTTCTTTGGGTCGTTCTCCCAGAGTCTCCACAACTCCTTTCCGACACACACCGATCGATAAACCTCTCCAGCGATGCCTGCCTACAACATACACACACACACCTTCAATCTCCTCCTTTATGTGTCCTTGCCTCGTGTCTCTCATACGGCCACACACACATGTAAACTCTCGCCCCTCTTTTCATCGATCTCACAACCGCACAGTCCTCCCCCTATCTAGCTAGTAGCCGGGCCTCTCACACCACCTCCTAGCTCCATTCTCTCTGTCTATCCTTCTCACTGGGCCTTATTTGCCTCTAACAAATGGACGTACACTGACTGATCTCTCGCTATACATATAGCTAGCTAGGTCCTTATAACTCGTTTTTACCCACGTGTCGATTGATCTACCTCATTAGTTGTGTCTCTCCCTTCCTCCGACAAACAACAATTGATCTACCGATCTAGTTAGATTTTCTTACCAAACACATGGTTCCCCTTCATCATCCATGGATGCGTCCCGACAGATCTATCACGCACATGCACACACAGAAACACATCCCCACTCTTATTGATAACATTGCAGTTCCACCCTCAGTTTGTCTAGTAGGCCTCTCCCACAATCTTCGAGAAGCAACTCCATCACCCATCCAGCACTCTACCCCTCTTCCTCCCTCTCTCTCTCTCTCTCTCTCTCCTCTCTCTCTCTCTGTCCCATCATATTTCCCGTCCTTCAGTTATGTATGGATGTCGACCGATCTACCTTAAGACATAGCTGGGTCTCTCCTTCTCAACACATATAAGAGTCGTTCTACCTCTATAGTTAGGCCTCTACCTACCCCTCACCCAGCCCTCCCTACCCCCACACACACCGATACATCGAGCGCCCTAGTCATGTCTCCCTGCCACACACAAACTTGACATGTGCCCTCTAACGTTCCGGTAGGCCAATCGCCCTATATCTTTGACTTGCACACACACACACAGACATAATTTCGATGGCTCTCTTCATCGATCTCGCACCCACCCACTTGATCCTCTCTTCGACTCTATCGATAGCTATGACCCCTCCCTCTCTTCTCGTGGATTGCCCGACCCTCTATATATGATATGGATAGGCCTCCATTTCACACACATTGCATGCAAAATTTTGTTTGAGATGTCATCGACACGTATTCCCACAAATAATTAACGAAATCAACCCCCCACCACACCCCCCACCCCCACCCCAAAACAAAAAACACTCACGGATGCGGTTTGTATCTTTCACACACACCCACGTAGGTGGGGGACGTGCACGAAGAGAAGAGGTGCATGCACGGCGCACGTACTCCCGTCTCTTTCCCAACCACGCCCGCGCAGGTACACGGTGGAGCTCATTTCTGTACGAAAAAGGCAGCCCACGTGGTAATTTGGCACGTGTATTGGTTGTCCACTTGGTGGAGGGAGGATCGTCTACCACGGGTGAACAAACAAACTACGACTTGACGTGTTATGTTAAATTAAAAAAAGAGGCAAACCATGTGGGGCCTACCTTAGAGGCAAGGCTCTATACACTGGAGTAATTTTGATGTGTCCTATCAACTCACAGAAAGAGGAGAAGCTTGCTTAGTACACCGTCTCCCCCGCCCACGGGCGCGGTGGCTCGCAGGATGAGGTGAAGCTTGCTCAGCCTTATGCCCGCTCCGTCGCCCATGCGCGCGGTGGCTCGCACGACGAGGAGAAAAAATTACTACTCCCTCCGTTTACTCCTTGTCCCTACTAATACCTTGGTTATAGAGATTATATCATATTGTTTGGAATATATATGTCCTTTAGTAGATTTCAATATGAACTACTAGTACATACTCCAAACACTGATGTATATAGACGTATTTTAGAGTGTAGACTCACTCATTTTGCTCCGTATGTAGCACTCTCCCTCGCCCCTCGACCGTCGCCCATGTGGTGGACGTGCAGCAATTCATTCGTTCTCATATAGCCAAAATGATATATACTGCACTACCATTATTGCTCGACTTCCCGAAGAGGCGAAGAGCCAATCGCAAGGTTAATATTTTGGAGATGCCAAGCACAAGGTTATAGGAGAACGAGTAGTAGGTGCCGCGTCATTTATAAATAAAGTTTTTTTTCTTCAGTGGCACGTAAGCAATATGATAGGTTCATATGGAGAGAAAAGGAAACTGCTCCACTATATACATAGTCAGGACGGGCCAGCCTACACAGTTGCTTGTTGGGGTTGCTCTCTTCACACTCTCTCGCACAAAACGACTGTGGCCACATCTCTAACATCCCGGCGGATCACGTCCGCTGGGGGAAGGGGTGGATGCTTAGTGTAGATGCGGTCGCCGTCGCCGACGTTGAAAACCCACTGTCGGCATGTCCCGATCAGGGGTCCTCGCCGTCCTCTCTCACAAAGCCGGTGAGGTTGCCTTTGTCCCTTGCTCACTGCCTCAACGTGGGCAGTTGCCACCTCCCGCCGCCCTCCTCAAGGTTGAGCTACGTCCCTCAGGTACAACTCCCTTTACAGCCGGCTTGCACCACTGCTCCAGCTGCCCACATCACTCCCAGTGGATATTTCTCTACTTCTTTGCCCCGCACATACCTCTACTGGCTTCTACATACTGTATTTTTGAATCAACTAGTCCCAGTAATCTTATTCTAATCACGCTTCTTCAATTTCTTTGCCACAGGGATGCTCATCTCGATTTTGGTGAAACTGCACAAAATGATCCGATGGTCAAAAGGTTGCAAACTTCATTTCTTCGGTAGCTCCATGTTGCCAGCAAATTTAAGCCTGGTTAGGGTTTACGGTTCAAGGGCTAGGGACTGCATGGATCGTTTTTTCTTTAGCTGCCTCTGTTCCAAAATAAGTGTCAACTTTAGTAGTAGTACAACTTTGTACTAAAGTTTGCATAAAGTTGAGACACTTATTTTGGAACAGAGGGAGTACATATTGGCTATGATTTGTCAATCATTGAGATGCAATAGCATGCGTGTTAGTCTCCTTTGTATTTGATGAAATGTTGTAACGGGCAACCTTGGACGCAAGATACATGTAATAAAAGCTGGAAGCTGCATAGCATTGTACACATTTATCTCGCTAATAAATTACAGTACGTACTATACTAGTACTTCCTCCATTCCTAAATATAAGTCTTTGTAGAGATTTCACCATGAACCACATGAGGATGTATATAGATGCATTTTAAGTGTAGATTCATTCATTTTGTTCCATATGCAGTTCACCTAGTGGAATCTCTACAAAGACTTATCTACTAGTAATAGCTAGCCCCCACTACTAGGAATTCTCTATCCTCTCCTTGAGCCACATCATCAAAATTAATGTAGCCGTTAGATGAACTAAATCAGTCCATAATAGCCGTCTGATCTAGACGTTGAGAGGCTCCACACTAAGCCACATGCAAGCATGCAGAAATATTGTGGCATGCATGTGAGTGGGTTTTAAATCACATCAACATGTTTGCATGCAAGCATGCACCGGTAGCTTGCATGTAAGTGAGATTTTAAGTCCCATTAACATGTCAAAAAGAAAAATATAATCCCATTATGCAGTAGAAGTTGGCTGATCTTTTTTCCTTACGTGGGATGATCCAAATGATGATGGGAGTTTATTTAGTTTGGCTACCACATTTGTCATGCGGTTATAGAGTTTTTTTAGTTCTATGAAATCGATAATTTTGCGCAGAGAGATATACGGCTGTTCTGCGGCAACGCATGGAGCCTGCGTGTTTTCGCTGCTCTTGCACTCCTCCGCTGTAAGAATGGAGAAAATTGTAATCTAGTAGTACTCCCTTCGTCTAGGTGAGTAAGTCATCTTAGCCTGTGCACCATGACCAAGGAGAAGGGGAAAAGAAAGACCTTAGAGTAATCTTTATTTGCTAATTAATAGCATTGCATGCAATGAACTAACCACTGCATGTCGTGTTTGGTAGTCTCAAGTCATTAAAAGCATGCACACCCCTCGTCTCTTATTGGATGATATGTGAAGAAACAAGAAACGATGTAGAAGTTAATGCACCGCGCCTAAGTGTTTTGGGATTATTTGGTTTTCGTAACATGACTTACACACCTAGACGGAGGGAGTACCTCCTTTCGCCGAAAGCGTGGGACATCCAGTAGTCCTACCACCTCAGTAATAAAGACCAATGAGCCGTCAAATCACATGGACCCAGCAGTAAGTTGGACGGACAAAGCAACCATCACTCTTGTGCTAGTGAGAGGTCGCGTCCGCTCTGCCCGGGCATGAATGCGGCACCGATTCTTTAGAGCGGCGCTGACCGGTTCGGGCGGGTAGGGCGCGCAGGCGATGGAGGGGCTTTGGGTGGGCCAGGCTGGTCAGGAGCGCGTGTGGCAGCTGTCCGCATGTCCCTACCGGACACGCCCGCAAACGAGAGGATGCACCGACTCTCACGGCTAAAATCGTACACTACACACCATCTCTCTGTAGGAGTAGGTCGATCTGTCGCTCTCTCTAACACACACATGCTAGAGCGCGAGGAAGCCATGGTGGGCAGTAGTGGTGTGGACAGGAGAAAGGGAACGTATGCGAATGACTGCGACTATGGCTGGCGCATCAGTTTATATAGCAATGGTGGGCAGCGGAGGGACGGGCGTGTGGTGCCGAAGTAGCCGCCTCGGCAACCGCGTATCATTAATGTGGGCAGTAGATGGACAGACGGACGACACTTGTGTCGTTTGAAGGCAGAGCAATCGCCTGCACCGGGAACGGGAAGCGGGGCAGGCGACGCTGACTGTTTCGGGCGAAAAGCGCGCGCGGGCGAGGAGATGACTTTACTTAGAGAGGATGACAATGGGGACCCACCAGGGCCATAGCCTAACGTACGCAAGTGCCTCCTTATTATATACTACTCCCTCCGTCTCAAAATAAGTGACTCAAAACTTACTCAACTTTGTACTAACATTAGTACAAAGTTGAGTCATTTTTGAGTCACTTATTTTGGGACGGAGGGAGTAGTATGTATGCACGTGCAATGCACATCTTAAAAGAATGGAGTGATTTTGGAGTGTGACTCAAAAAATTATAATGGAGTGATTTTGATAAATGGAATTCCACCCACAGTTGTTTTTAATATTCATATAAAAAAGTGTACATTCATATCTAAAACACTGGAGGTTCATTAAAAAATTGTATGTTACTCTATTATTTTTTCTTCCCATTCTCCTCCCAAACCTTCTTATCTGGGCTCAAGTCATCATGCGCTCAAGCCGTAAAATATAGCCCATGAGGCATCGCATATGGGCCTTTTTTTCTCGAAGGGCCACGTGAATATTCTAGAACACAGCAGAGGCAACACCAGTCTACTGTTCATGGCGAATCCGGCTGATCTTAGCCCTTGGATTTTGGAGACCAACGGTTATGATTGAAGCTCTTGATCCATCTCAAAACTGATACACTATATATAAAATAAAAAAATAAATATAATAAGTAGTATAGATATAGATATAGATATAGATATATAAAACTATAATTTATTTTGCTTCCTCCTGGTTTCCTGACATCACGGTCCCACACCATTGTCAATCTATGTAGTCAATAAAAGAATTGCACAAGAAGCGGCCGACAGCTCGGACCAAGCAGCTCAAGCAGTATTTGTGTTTTTGAGGTGTGAGCACTGTAGAGTTTTTTAATGTTTCTTTGGATTTTTACGTAATATAAATTTATATTGAAATTGTATTTAATCTGACTAGAAATTTCGGGATAAAAATATTTCGGATCCCATCAAAATGTGGGAAATTTTATTGAATTCTGTTTTGAACGGTTGGTTGAAATGGGCTGTACTTTTAACAAACTGTAATAATGGGCTGTAGTAAATTCCATTAGAATTCAAAAATGGGCTGCACATTCTTACAAATCTCAAATGGGCTATAAGTTCTCTACCACACACTTTTGGCCTTACTAAGTTGACGCGTCCCCTAAAAAACAGAGTTGACGCGTATGCAAGGCTTTGTCAACTTATAGTCAACACACGGTTCTAGCAACAGTGGCAGTTGGATGTCCATCCAACGGATGTCGTGCTTCTTCTTCAATCTCGGATATTCTAGCTTCACCCGCCCAAAAAATGATTCCTCCCCCTGACATCTGGGGCACACCGTTTCGAAAGCTGACCTGTGGGCCTACTAAGTTGACGAACCAAGGGCTTTGTCAACTTAGTCAATATAAACGATTCTAGCTGCAGTGATCGTACGATGTCCATCCAACGGCCGTCATGCTTCTTGAACCTCTGGTCTTCTTGCTCCAGCCGCCCAAAGCAGCACCGGTCGTGCCGCCTGCTCCTGCCTCCCGTGGCCGGCTGTGCTGCCGCGGAGGCCTCACTGCCCCCTACTACTCCCACCGCTGGCCAGGCCATCCCTCCACTCACCCACACCCCCTGTTATTCTGCGGCGACGGCAGCGCAGCCGAACCAGTGAACCCGCATACTCCTCTCCGCGTGTGCATCCACTGCCGCGTCTTCTACGGCTCTGGGTCGTCCCCTTCCTAGGCCTCGCTGTCATCCACCGCCGTGGTGCTCTCGGTGCGGCGTGGTCAACATGGTCAAGGAACAACTTCCATCAGACGTGGACTGTACATGGAGAAGCTGACAGCTGGGTACGCCACACGATCGGAAGTGCCTCCTTATTACGCGCAAAATAATTTTCCTCCACCTGACAGCGGGGACCCACCGGACGGGCCACCGTATTTCGCAAAAAAATGATTCGCCCCCTGACTGCTGGGACCCACCAGCTACATCTTCGCACGCAAGGAAGTGCGTCCGAAAAAAACGATTCGCTCCCTGACTGCTGGGACCCACCAGCTACATCTTCGCACGCAAGGAAGTGCGTCCGAAAAAAATTGATTCGCCCCCTGACTGCTGGGACCCACCAGCCACACCTTCGCACGCAAGGAAGTGCATCCGGGCAAAAAAAAATGATTCGCCCCCTGACTGCTGGGACCCACCAGCTACATCTTCGCATGCAAGGAAGTGCCTGACAGTCGGGACCCACCTGGTCGAAGCGTATGTAGCGTTGTCATTCTAGTCGCGAACATGTACGTATATACTGGTGGATGTAGAGGCGCGCACGTGTCGTAGTAGAGGCGCGCACGTGTCGTAGTAGAGGCGCACACGTAGCATGTACTCGTACGTACAGTGGCCAGGGTGCAAGAAAGAAAATACGGCCACGTATGTGTACATACGGGCGGGGTCTCGAACGCCTACTCGCGCATATATACGTACGGCTAGGAGTCGTGTACATGGCTGGGTTGGAACGGAGAAACAACACCGTCGTCGTGTTCATGGGGAGCCAATCGGCTGGGTCGGAACGGAATGTGTGGTCGTGTTCATCGGGAGGGCTTGGACGGAACAGGCGATGGAAATGAGGCCTGGCGTACCGCAGAACGAAGGAAACGACCTTGTGTTCGACCGGCCACGTTCAAAACGGGATCCTGTTCATCGGGAGGGGTCTGGCGTACTGCAAAACGGAGGAAATGAACCTCCTACGGTAGAAACGGGGGTCCTGTTGATCGGGAGGGGTGTGGCGTACCACAAAACAGACGAAACAGACTTGTGTTGGAGCGCTACGGTCGAAACAGGGGTCCTGTTCATCGGGAGGGGTGTGGCGTACCGCAAAATGGGACTCCACGGGATACTGTTCATCTCCACTGTCGACCTGCTCCAGCCTCCACGGGCTACTGTTCATCCACCGTTGACCTCCTCCAGCCTCCACCTGCGACTGTTCATCCACATGCTCCTGTTCATCCGGCCTCCACTGCACGCTACTCCACCGGCTACTATTCAACCACCCCTCTCCACAGGCTCCTGTTCAACCACCCCTCCACGGGCTACTGTTCATCCACCGCTCCACCATCTACTGTTCATCCAGCCCTCCACGGGGTCGTCCTGTTCATCCAGCCCTCCACACCACAGGGTCCTGTTCATCCAGAGGCAACACCACAGGTCCTTTTCATCCACTCCCACCGCTCACTGTTCATCCAAACCCCCCCGCAACGCTCACTGTTCATCCAGAGAGGCAGCATCGATTGGCTTCAGTTAGCAACAGTAGCAAAGGAATCGTTCGCTCGGGTTCAGTAACGCGTAGCCTGCAGTGCAATCGCTCGGGTTCAGTTAGAGCCCAACGCCTCGCTTGGGTTCAGTTAGAGCCAACGCCTCGCACACACGCGCGTACGTGTACGAGAGAAACGCGCATCGCTCGGCCCCCGACCACCCACCGTAACCGGGAACTCCCCGAAAATTTCCTCACCCTCGCCATGGACGGCCCAAAGAATGTCATGCAGCTACGTCTCCGGCCCGCCCAGGACGAAAATCCCATTTTCTGTCATGATTTTTTGTCATAGAAGTAGGAGCCCACCACATATATGATGATATCGGGTTTTGTCACAATTATCGTCATAGAAGTGTCATATGTATGACAGACAAAAATTTCATTCAACCCAAAATGTCACAATGTGTCTTTTTTTTGTAGTGAAGCTTACTCATAACGGAAGGAGAATCAAGTGCAGAGCTAGATGGAAGTTCCTTACCTCCCCTCATAGTTGAGGGATAGATTTTAGTTCTTTGATCTTTCAAGTTCTTCATAGTGATCAACAGATATAAATCCCAAGTGACTCAAAGAATAGAGCTATGCTCCCCGGCAACGGCGCCAGAAAATAGTCTTGATAACCCACAAGTTTAGGGGATCGCAACAGTTTTCGAGGGTAGAGTATTCAACCCAAATTTATTGATTCGACACAAGGGGAGCCAAAGAATATTCTTAAGTATTAGCAGTTGAGTTGTCAATTCAAGCACACCTGGATAACTTAGTATCTGGAGGAAAGTATTTAGTATCAAAGTAGTATGATAGTAATGGTAAAAGTGGCAAATGTAACGATAGCAGTTTTGTAGTAATTGTAACAGTAGCAACGGTAAAGTAAATAAGCGAAGCACAATATGTGAAAAGCTCGTAGGCATTGGATCAATGATGGATAATTATGTCGGATGCAATTCATCATGTAATAGTTATAACATAGGGTGACACAGAACTAGCTCCAGTTCATCAATGTAATGTAGGCATGTATTCCGAATATAGTCATACATGCTTATGGAAAAGAACTTGCATGACATCTTTTGTCCTACCCTCCCGTGGCAGCGGGATCCTAATGGAAACTAAGGGATATTAAGGCCTCCTTTTAATAGAGTACCGGACCAAAGCATTAACACATAGTGAATACATGAACTCCTCAAACTACGGTCATCACCGAGAAGTATCCAGTCACTTCGGGGTTGTCAGATCATAACACATAATAGGTGACTATAGACTTGCAAGATAGGATCAAGAACTCACATATATTCATGAAAACATAATAGGTTCAGATATGAAATCATGGCACTCGGGCCCTAGTGACAAGCATTAAGCATAACAAAGTCATAGCAACATCAATCTCAGAACATAGTGGATACTAGGGATCAAACCATAACAAAACTAACTTGATTACATGGTAAATCTCATCCAACCCATCACCGTCCAGCAAGCCTACGATGGAATTACTCATGCACGATGGTGAGCATCATGAAATTGGTGATGGAGGATGGTTGATGACGAAGACGGCGACGAATCCCCCTCTCCGGAGCCCTTAACAGACTCCAGATCAGCCCTCCCGAGAGGTTTTAGGGCTTGGCGGCGGCTCCGTATTGTAAAACGTGATGAAACTTCCTCTCTGATTTTTTTCTCCGCAAAACAGAATATATGGAGTTGGAGTTGAGGTCGATGGACCAGCAGGGGGCCCACGAGACAGGGGGCGCGCCCAGGGGGAGGGGGCACGCCCCCCACCCTCGTGGACAGGGTGTGGGCCCCCTGACCTTGATTCTTTCGCCAATATTTTTTATATTTTCCAAAAGTTATCTCCGTGGATTTGCAGGTCATTCCGAGAACTTTTGTTTCTGCACAAAAATAACACCATGGCAGTTCTGCTAAAAACAACGTCAGTCCGGGTTAGTTTCATTCAAATCATGCAAGATAGAGTCCAAAACAAGGGCAAAAGTGTTTGTAAAAGTAGATACGTTGGAGACGTATCACTTGGTACCCCGCGCATGCGCTTGCCCCCTTTGCACCAAAGAGGAAACAAGGACACTGCACCGGCCAGCGCCCGCCTGGTCTCGTTCCTCATGGCTTGCGTCATGCGCACCTCGTGAGGTACTCCCTGCCTTGATCTCTCCGCCTCCTCGCGAGCCTACCTGGTGAGGCCGCCCCTGAGGAGGCCTTGCATCGTCCGCCCCGCGAGGCCTGGCCCCTCGCGAGGGTCTTGAACTTGGGTTGATGAAGACGGCCCGTACTGGGCTACTGATGAGCCATGCCACAAGCCGCAGGCAGGCAAGTCTGGATACCCCCATATCCAGGATACCGACAGTAGCCCCCGGGCCCAAGGCACACTCGGACTTGGCTTAGCGGCGAAGCCAAAGGGCAAGTGCGGAGCGCCGCGGGCCCCAACAGCCTGAGGCCCTGGTTAACGCATGGCGACTTGATTGGACGTGGGCGCCTCCGCTTCCCCACGCCGCTCGGCAACTGCCCGATTTGACGAGAGCCTGCTGCATGCAACCAGAGCCATCATTACCTGCGATCGTGGAGGCCGGCGGTTGGCCTCCTCTGGGCTATAAGTACGAGGAGGCGTAGGGCCCCCCATTGCCCGTCCCTTCTCGCCCCGCTGGCTTCTTCTTCCGCCTTGCTCCGGTTTCTTGCGGCGTCCTATGGAGCCTGTGAAGAGGTTCTCGGCCGCGGAAAAGGGGAAGGCTCACCGGGACGAGCCTGTCCCTCCACCGACCAAGCGCGGCCGTGGCCGCCCTCGCAAGCATCCCGCAACTCCGATCGCGGCTCCTCGTGGTCGCGGCGGTGGACCATCACGTGGTGGAGGTCACCTACATCAAGGCGACTCGGGAGGTGGAGGAAGGCGCGCCGTGGCCGCGCGGCCTCCCCAACCATGCTTCCATTCGGCGGAGGTGTTGCCGGAGTTTGTTGTTTGGTCGGACGAGCCGGTCGGCAACTGGCTCCAGCTTCCTCGCTTCTTCGCCGGCGAACTGCCGGCTGCTGGCCCTGGCGGGCTTTGGCTGCAGGCGGACGGCTGTTGCAACAGGGCCTCATGGGTCGCGGTGGAGATCTCTGTCACCGGGAACGTGGCCCTGGCCTGGGGCTGGCAGATGTTTGCTCGCACGCGGGGCTTGGGTAGGCAGTGCACCCTCCACTTCAAGTTCGATGGCGAGGCGACCCTCCACGTGAGGGTGTTCGGAGAGGACGGCCGCCGGGTTGGGTGCTGCCCCGAAGACGATGACAGCGACGAGGCACCTGGCCTCAGCGACGGCCGGGACGAGGGCGAGGGCGAAGCCGCTCCTGGCGGTGCCCGCAACTCACCGAGTTTCAGCGGCTCCTCCTCTGGTGATGGCTCCTCCAGCGGTGGCAGCGACCAACCTCCACGTTGTTGCACCCACTTCGAGGGAAGCGGGGCGTCCCATTGCCGCGCCCCGGTGAAGTGCGAGGCGGAGTCTGGTTGAGCTCGGGGGGCTGATGCGGATCCCCTCGCGAGTTGCCGCAAGGCGCGTGCCGTCTTTACTTTGTTCCCCCTTCTTTTCTTTTCCTGTATTGAGAGAGAAGTATGGAGCCCCATCGGGGCATGCAACAGACCATGATTCCCAATTATCGTGCTATGTTCACCATCTTTGTGTTGTGCTATGATGTTGCGGTTATGTGCTTGCGTGTAAGAACAACTTAGCTCGGGATGTTTGCAGTAGTTTTCGCCTCGCGTGGTCCCCGCACAAGCCCTCGCCAGGCGCCTTAAGATCTGCAAGATCAGTTGGGAGAATAGTTTTCGAAACCTGGTAGCAAGGTTTGCCGGCTCAGGTCCGGTGTTTTGTGTCACGGTGCCCGGGGGGCACGGACCGCAAGGGGTGCTCCCGCTGTGAATCCGAAGGAGAGCCTCGCGAAAGCTAGGCGAGAAAAGGGGCTGACGAGGGCGCCCGTGCAGCCCCCTCGCGAGGGAGAGAGCGAGCCAGACAAAAACTGAAAACGGGGGGCAAGAGCAGAAGGCGGCGAATAGCACTAGAAATGACCTCAAATGAGGGTTCAAACCAGGGAGAAGAAGCCAACTGCAGAAAGCAAATGAAAAGCCGCGTCCGGCACCTAGCCTAGTCTTCGACATCTTCTCACCAGCGCGGAGCTAAGTGCTGGCACTGGGCGTGGGCGGGAGCCCCCGAGTCCCAAGGGCGGCACTCGAGAGACTCCGGGGCGTGTATAGCCCCAACTCATTATTACGTGAGAGTGTCACGGGCGGCGTGCTTCACAGGCACTGGGCCTTCTTCACATGCACTGAGCCTTTTTAGCTTCACAGGCACTGGGCCTTCTTCATAGGCACTGGGCCTTTTTAGCTTCACAGGCACCGGGCCTTCTTCACAGGCACTGGGCCTTTTTAGCTTCACAGGCACCGGGCCTTCTTCATAGGCACTGGGCCTTTTTAGCTTCACAGGCACTGGGCCTTCTTCACAGGCACTGGGCCTTTTTAGCTTCACAGGCACCGGGCCTTCTTCACAGGCACTAGGCCTTTTTAGCTTCACAGGCACCGGGCCTTCTTCACAGGCACTGGGCCTTTTTAGCTTCACAGGCACTGGGCCTTCTTCAGAGGCACTGGGCCTTTTTAGCTTCACATGCACGGGGCCTTCTTCATAGGCACTAGGCCTTTTTAGGGGTAAAACTTCCGGAGGTGCTGAATGTTCCACGCGTTCGGGATGGGCACCCCCTCCTGAGTCTCGAGGTGCACGGAGCCAGGCCTGGAAACATGGACGACCTTGAACGGGCCCTCCCACATGGGCGAGAGCTTATGCAGCCCTTCCCTGGAGAGCACCCGCCTAAGCACGAGGTCACCTACCTCGAAGTTATGGGGCGGATGTTGCGGCAATGATACCGCTGCATCGCCTGTTGGTACCTTGCTGCTCGTAGCGCGGCTTCCCGACAGTGCTCCTCCCCCAACACTAGGTACATCCCCCGCATGGCGTCGTGCTGCGCTTTGTCAAACGCTAGGACCCGCGTGGAGCAACGCCTGACCTCGTGAGGGAGGACCGCCTCTACTCCATAGACGAGGAAGAACGGGGTCTCGCCAGTCGACTTGGTGGCGGTGGTGCGGATGGACCACATCACGGACTGGAGCTCGTCGTACCAGCCCCTGCCGCAGGTCTCCAGTTTTTTCTTGAAGGTCCTGGTTTTGAGGCCTTTCAGGACCTCTGCGTTGGCGCTCGGCTTGGCCGTTACTCCGGGGGTGTGCCACCGAAGCGTAGCATATCTGCATTCCAATGTTAGCACAATAATTTTGAAGAGGTTGCTGGTGAACTGCGAACCTTGTCGGTGATGATGCGATTAGGGACCCCGAACCGGCTCGTGAGGCCCTTGATGAACTTGACTGCTGAACCAGCCGGGATGGTGCGGATGACTTCCACCTCCGCCCACTTGGTGAACTTATCAATGGCGATGTAAAGGTAGCGGTAACCCCCAGGCGCTCGAGGGAACGTGCCCAAGATATCCAGCCCCCAGACCGCAAACGGCCACGAGAGCGGGATGGTTTGCAGGCCCTGAGCCTGCTGGTGTATCTGCTTGGCATGGAACTCATAATATCGTTACTTAGAGTGATGATCTTAGCGGGAGGAAAATACTTAGAGATAAAAGCATCTTTGCACTTGTTCCAAGAATCAGTACTATTTTTAGGCAAAGACGAAAACCAAACTTTAGCACGATCTCTAAGTGAAAACGGAAATAACTTCAATTCAACAATATCATTATCCGTATCTTTTTTCTTTTGCATATCACACAAATCAACAAAGTTGTTTAGATGAGTAGCGGCATCTTCACTAGGAAGGCCGGCGAATTGATCTTTCATAACAAGATTCAGCAAAGCGGTATTGATTTCACAAGACTCAACATCATTAAGAGGAGCAATCGGAGTACTAAGGAAATCATTATTATTGGTATTTGAGAAATCACACAATTTGGTATTATCTTGCGCCATGGCAACAAGTAATCCAACACACAAGCAAACAGAAAAAAGCAACGAAAAAGAGAGAGGAGATTGGGAAAGAGAGGGCGAATAAAACGGGAAGGGTGAAGTGGGGGAGAGGAAAACGAGAGGCAAATGGCAAATAATGTAAATGCAAGGGAGATGAGTTTGTGATGGGTACTTGGTATGTCTTGACTTGAGCGAAGACCTCCCCAGCAACGGCGCCAGAAATCCTTCTTGCTACGTCTTGAGCTTGCGTTGGTTTTCCTTGAAGAGGAAAGGGTGATGCAGCACGGTAGCATAAGTATTTCCCTCAGTTTTTGAGAACCAAGGTATCAATACAGTAGGAGGCTCCTCAACAAGTCCCACGAACCTACACAAACAAACAAAGAACTCGCAACCAACGCAATAAAGGGGTTGTCAATCCCTTCACGGCCACTTGCGAAGTGAGATCTAATAGAGACAATAAGATAAGATAAATATATTTTTGGTATTTTATAATATAGATGCAGAAAATAAAAGATGCAAATAAAAGAGCAAATATGATAAGAGATAGACCCGGGGGCCATAGGTTTCACTAGTGGCTTCTCTCAAGATAGCATAAGTATTACGGTGGGTGAACAAATTACTGTCGAGCAATTGATAGAAAAGCGAATAATTATGAGATTATCTAGGCATGATCATGTATATAGGCATCACGTCCGCAACAAGTAGACCGACTCCTGCCTGCATCTACTACTATTACTCCACACATTGACCGCTATACAGCATGCATCTAGAGTATTAAGTTCATAAGAACAAAGTAACACATTAAGCAAGATGACATGATGTAGAGGGATAAACTCAAGCAATATGATATAAACCCCATCTTTTTATCCTCAATGGCAACAATACAATATGTGTCATGCAACCCCTTCTGTCACTGGGTAAGAACACCGCAAGATTGAACCCAAAGCTAAGCACTTCTCCCATGGCAAGAAAGATCAATCTAGTAGGCCAAACCAAACCGATAATTCGAAGAGACTTGCAAAGATAACTCAATCATATAAAAGAATTTAGAGAAGATTCAATTATTATCCATAGATAAACTTGATCATAAACCCAAAATTCATTGGATCTCGACAAACACACCGCAAAAAGAGATTACATCGAATAGATCTCCACAAGAGAGGGGGAGAACATTGTATTGAGATCCAAAAAGAGAGAACAAGCCATCTAGCTAATAACTATGGACCCGAAGGTCTGTGGTAAACTACTCACAACTCATCGGAAGGGCTATGGCGTTGATGTAGAAGCCCTCCATGGTGGAATCCCCCTCCGGCAGAACGCTGGCGACGGCTCCAAGATGGGATCTCGCGGATACAGAAGGTTACGGTGGCGGAAATATTTCTTTGGCTGCTCCCTGGATGTTTTTGGGGTATGTAGGCTTATATAGGAGGAAGAAGTACGTCAGTGGCCGCCCGAGGGGCCCACGAGACAGGGGGCACGCCCTATAGGGGGGGGGCTACCCTCTCGTGGGCGCCTCGGCTGCTTCTTGACTTGCACTCCAAGTCCTCTGGATCACGTTCGTTCCAAAAATCACGCTTCCGAAGGTTTTATTCCGTCTGGACTCTGTTTGATATTCCTTTTCTTCGAAATACTGAAAATAGGCAAAAAACAGCAATACGGGCTGGGCCTCCGGTTAGTAGGTTAGTCCTAAAAATGATAATAATGTGTAAAATAAAGCCCATAAACATCCAAAACAGGTAATATAATAGCATGGAACAATCAAAAATTATAGATACGTTGGAGACGTATCAGAGACCTTCTCCCATGCTGGAAATAGAGCTGCACGGCGAAATAGAGCTTGTCCTGAGTGGGGGATATGAGCAATGCACCTGCTCCTGCGCCGTGCTGCAAGAATGCTCCATCGAAGTACATGACACAACCATCCGGCGCCTCACTCCCTAGGGAAAGTGATCGGTCTTCGCCTGCTTCAAGCCCTGGCGCCTCTGTCCATTCTGCCACGAAATCTGCGAGTGCGGCTCCCTTGACCACCCTGGTTGTGTTGAATTCCAGCTGAAACGCTTGCAATTCGATGTTCCATTCAGCGACCCTTCCAGCGGAATTAGAGCTCCTGAGTACCCTTTCCAATGGGTAAGCAGAGACGACCTTAATGGGGTGACCTTGAAAATAGTGTCGTAGCTTCCGCGAGGCCACCAGTAGCACGAGCAAGAGTTTCTGAGGCATGGGATATCGTTCCCTTGCATCCCGCGGTACCGTGCTGACGAAGTACACCGGGTGCTCGACGAGAGTGGGTGTGTTGACGGGGTCCGCACCCTCATGAGGGTCAGGCGCCTCCTGAGACGTAGGAGCCCCCTGCGCTTGGCCGCCTGGTGAGTGCTATGTCTTGAGCTTGCGTCGGTTTCCTTGAAGAGGAAAGGGTGATGCAGCACAGTAGCATAAGTATTTCCCCTCAGTTTTTGAGAACCAAGGTATCAATTCAATAGGAGGCTCCTCACAAGTCCCACGCACCTACACAAACAAACAAAGAACTCGCAACCAACAAGATAAAGGGGTTTCAATCCCTTCACGACCACTTGCGAAAGTGAGATCTGATAGAGATAATATGATAAGATAAATATGTTTTTGGTATTTTATAATATAGATTGGAAAAGTAAAGATGCAAATAAAAGTAGATTGAAAGCTTATATGATAAAAGATAGACCCCGGGGCCATAGGTTTCACTAGTGGCTTCTCTCAAGATAGCATAAGTATTATGGTGGGTGAACAAATTACTGTCGAGCAATTGATAGAACAGCGAATAATTATGATATTATCTAGGCATGATCATGTATATAGGCATCACGTCCGTGACAAGTAGACCGACTCCTGCCTGCATCTACTACTATTACTCCACACATCGACCGCTATCCAACATGCATCTAGAGTATTAAGTTCGTAAGAACAACGTAACACTTTAAGAAAGATGACATGCTGTAGAGGGATAAACTCATGCAATATGATATAAACCCCATCTTTTTATGCTCGATGGCAACAATACAATACGTGCCTTGCTGCCCCTGCTGTCACTGGGAAAGGACACCGCAAGATTGAACCCAAAGCTAAGCACTTCTCCCATGGCAAGAAAGATCAATCTAGTAGGCCAAACCAAACTGATAATTTGAAGATACTTGCAAAGATAACTCAATCATACATAAAATAATTCAAAGGAGATTCAAATATTTCTCATAGATAAACTTGATCATAAACCCATAATTCATCAGATCTCGACAAACACACCGCAAAAAGAGTTACATCGAATAGATCTCCAAGAAGAGGAAGGAGAACATGGTATTGAGATTCAAAGAGAGAGAAGAAGCCATCTAGCTAATAACTATGGACCCGAAGGTCTGTGGTAAACTACTCACAATCGGAGAGGCCTTGGAGTTGATGTAGAGGCCCTCCATGGTGGATTCCCCATCTGGCAGAGCACCGACGACGGCTCCAAGATGGGATGTCGCGGATACAGAAGGTTACAGTGGTGTAAATAGTTTTTCGGTGGCTCTCTTGATGGTTTCGGGGTACATGGGTATATATAGGAGGAAGAAGTACGTCGGCAGACACCCGAGGGGCCCACGAGATAGGGGGCGCGCCCAGTAGGGGGGGGGGGGCCCTCCACCCTCTTGGCCGCCTCGGGAGCCTCTTGACTTGCACTCCAAGTACTCTTGATCACGTTTGTTCCAAAAATCACGCTCCCGAAGGTTTCATTCCATTTGGACTCCGTTTGATATTCCTTTTCTTCAAAACACTGAAATAGGCAAAAAAACAGCAATACGGGCTGCCTCCGGTTAGTAGATTAGTCCCAAAAATGATATAAAATTGTAAAGTAAAGCCCATAAACATCCAAAATAGGTAATATAATAGCATGGAATAATAAAAAATTATAGATATGTTGGAGACGTATCAAGCATCCCCAAGCTTAATTCCTGCTCGTCCTCGAGTAGGTAAATGATAAAAATAGAATTTTTGATGTGGAATGCTACCTAACATATTTCTCAATGTATTTCTTTTTATTGTGGCATGAATGTTCAGATCCAAATGATTCAAAATAAAAGTTCATATTGACATAAGAAAGAGTAATACTTCAAGCATACTAATAAAAGCAATCATGTCTTCTCAAAATAACATGGCTAAAGAAAGTTCATCCCTACAAAATCATATAGTTAGGCTATGCTTCACTTTCGTCACACAAAAATGCTCCCATCTTATACACCCCCGATGAAAAGCCAAGCAATTGTTTCGTACTTAAATAATCTCAAACTTTTTCAATTTTCACACAATACATGACCGTGAGCCATGGATATAGCACTATGGGTGGAATAGAATATAATGACGGGGATTGTGTGGAGAAGACAAAAAAGAGAAAGTCTCACATTGACGAGGATAATCAACGGGCTATGGAGATGCCCATCAATTGATGTCAACATGAGGAGTAGGGATTGCCATGCAACGGATGCACTAGAGCTATAAATGTATGAAAGCTCAACAAAAGAGACTAGTGGGTGTGCACCCAACTTGCTTGCTCACGAAGACCTAGGGCATTTGAGGAAGCCCATCATAGGAATATACAAGCCAAGTTCTATAATGAAAAATCCCACTAGTATATGAAAGTGACAACATATGAGACTCGCCTATATGAAGAACATGGTGCTACTTTGAAGCACAAGTGTGGAAAGAGATAGTAACATTGCCCCCTTTTTTCTTTTATTTTTTTCTTTTTTTCTTTTTGGCCTTTCTTATTTTTTTCTTTTTTTTCTTTGGCCTTTCCTTTTTTTTGGCCTTTCTTTTTTCTTCTTTTTTCTTTAGGGACAATGCTCTAATAATGATGATCATCACACTTCTATATATTTACAACTCATGAATTACAACTCAAAACTAGAACAAGATATGACTCTATATGAATGCCTCCGGCGGTGTACCGGGATGGGCAATGAATCAAGAGTGACATGTATGAAAATTTATGCATGGTGGCTTTGCCACAAATACGATGTCAACTACATGATCATGCAAGGCAATATGACAATAGTAATGTATGTCATGATGATAAACTGAACGGTGGAAAGTTGCATGACAATATATCTCGGAATGGCTATGGAAATGCCATAAATAGGTAGGTATGGTGGCTCTTTTGAGGAAGATATAAGGAGGTTTATGTGTGATAGAGTGTATCGTATCACGAGGTTTGGATGCACTGGCGAAGTTTGCACCAACTCTCAAGGTGAGAAGGGCAATGCACGGTACCAAAGAGGCTAGCAATGATGGAAGGTAAAAGTGCATATAATCCATGGACTCAACAGTAGTCATAAAGAACTCATATACTTATTGCCAAAATCTACAATTCATCAAAAACCGAGCACTACGCGCATCCTCCTAGAGGGATAGATTGGTAGGAAAATACCATCGCTCGTCCCCGACCGCCACTCATAAGGATGCACAATCTAAGAACACCTCATGTTTCAAATTTGTTACACAACTTTAACCATACGTGCATGCTATGGGACTTGATAACTTCAACACAAGCATTCTTCAAATTCATAATCACCCAACTAGCATGGCTCTAATATCACTACCTCCATATCTCAAAACAATTATCAAGTATCAAATTGATCATAGCATCCAATTCACTTCCTACGATGGTTTTTATTATACCCAACTTGGATGCCTACCATTCTAGGACCAACTTTATAACCATAGAAAATACCATGCTGTTCTAAGAGACTCTCAAAATAATATAAGTGAATCATGAGAGATCAACAATTTCTTCAAAATTAAACCACCGCTGTGCTCTAAAAGATATAAGTGAAGCACTAGAGCAAAAATTATCTAGCTCAAAAAGATATAAGTGAAGCACATAGAGTATTCTAATAAATTCCAATCAAGTGGGCTTCTACCAAAAGGTGTGTACAGCAAGTATGATTGTGGTAAACTAAAAAGCAAAGACTAATATCATACACGACGCTCCAAGCAAAACACATATCATGTGGCGAATAAAAATATAGCTCCAAGTAAAGTTACCAATGAACGAAGACGAAAGAGGGGATGCCTTCCGGGGTATCCCCAAGCTTAGGCTTTTGGCTATTCTTGAATATCTTGGGGTTCCATGGGCATCCCCAAGCTTAGGCTCTTGCCACTCCTTATTCCATAGTCCATCAAATCTTTACCCAAAACTTGAAAACTTCACAACACAAAACTCAACAGGAAATCTCATAAGCTCCGTTTGTGCAAGAAAGAAAAACCACCACATAAGGTACTGCAATGAACTCATTCTTTATTTATATAGGTGTTAAACCTACTGTATTACAAGTTCTCTATGGTTCATACCCTTACATACTAGCCATAGACGCATCAAAATAAGCAAACAACACACGAAAGGCAGAATATGTCAAAAATAGAACAGTCTCTAGTAATATGTAACTTTCGGTTACTTCTGGAACTCCAAAAATCCTACCAAAATAGGAAGTCCTAGGAAATTTGTCTATTGATCTACATAGAAAAGAATCAACACAAAAGCACGTTTCTGTGATTTATTGAATTTTTTCTCGTGAGCGCAAAGTTTCTGTTTTTCAGCAGGATCAAATTAACTCATACTATAGGTTATCCTATAGGTTCTACTTGGCACAAACACTAAATAAAACATGAGAACACATCTAAACAGAAGGTAGATGCAAAATTTATTACTAAACAGGAACAAAAACAAAAACACAAATAAAATTGGGTTGCCTCCCAACTAGCGCTTTTCTTTAAAGCCTTTTAGCTAGGCGTTGATAATTTTTAATGATGCCCACATGAAAGACAAGAATTAAAGCACAAAGAGAGCATCATGAAACATGTGACAAACACATATAAGTCTAACATACTTCCTATGCATAGGCATCTTATAGGAAAACAAATTATCATAGCAAGCAAGATCTAGCATATGCAAGGAAGCGGAAAGAAACAATAGCAATCTCAACCTATTGAGAGGTAATATAGTAACATGAAAATTTCTACAATCATATTTTCCTCTCTCATAATAATTACATGTGGGATCATAAGAAAATTTAACAATATAGCTATCACAAAACATATTCTTAACACGATCCACATGCATGCAAAGTTGACACTCTTCCGAGATAGTGGAATTAACATTAACTAAAGTCATGACCTCTCCAAACCCACTTTTATCAAAAATATCATAAGATTGAACATACTCCAAATATGTGGGATCTAAAGTTGACACTCTTCCAAACCCACTTTCAATATTATTGCAAACACTATTATCAATCTCATAGAGATCATGGGGGTTAAATAAATTTTCAAGATCAAAAGAAGAATCACCCCAATCATGATCATTGCAACAAGTAGTAGACATAGCAAAACTAGCATCCCCAAGCTTAGGGTTTTGCATATTATTAGCACAATTGACATGAAGATAATTTATAATAACATCATTGAATCATGCTTTTCATTGAAGTAACTATCAAGTATGGGTGCAATAGCAACAATCTCATGTTTAACATAAGGAACTATAGCAAATTCCTCTCCATAAATATTGGCATCTTGGCCACAAGAATAGCAAGCATCATGTTCATCAAGGGATATTTCAATCAAATCATCGGAATCATAATTATCTATAAATTCATGCATATCATTATTTTCTTCCAAAGCAACGGTCATTCTCTCAATAAATTCTTTGACATAGACATTACGAGCATAGTTTTCGTAGCAATATTTAAGTATGTTAAAATTTTCAGATTCATAGAGAGTAATATCATATTTTTCAATCAAAGAAGCCACTTCATAAGGACCCTTAAAAGCAACAAATTCTTCAATTTGTTCAATATCAAAGTAACTATAAACAGCCTTTGCATAAGAAGATAATATTTCATTTTCATTAAACTCACATATGCAGGGAAGGTGTTTTTTAGGGTTCTTAGAGCAACAAGTAAAATCACAAATTTCACAAAGATTCCAAGCATAATACATGAATCTGTTTATTTGATCCCATAAGAGTCTCCCTTTTTCAGACAAATGGTGACGCATAAAATGAGCATGCTCATCTAAAGATTTCCCATCAACTAGGCTAGTTGGGGTTTCAACATGAGCGCATCAGGATCGAAGATGATCCAAGTAGAACACTTTAAGTGGATCCATATTAATAGATTTTTAGCAAGCAAAGATGCAAGCACATAGAAGGCACATGGAGACACAAGCAAACAAAAAAAGCAAGCGAAAGAGAGAGGAGATTGGGAAAGAGAGGGCAAATAAAACAGCAAGGGTGAAGTGGGGGAGAGGAAAACGAGAGGCAAATAGCAAATAATTTAATGCGAGGGAGATGAGTTTGTGATGGGTACTTGGTATGTCTTGACTTGAGCGAAGACCTCCCCGGCAACGGCGCTAGAAATCCTTCTTGCTACGACTTGAGCTTGCGTTGGTTTTCCTTGAAGAGGAAAGGGTGATGCAGCACAGTAGCGTAAGTATTTCCCTCAGTTTTTGAGAACCAAGGTATCAATCCAGTAGGAGGCTCCTCACAAGTCCCACGCACCTACACAAACAAACAAAGAACTCGCAACCAACGCGATAAAGGGGTTGTCAATCCCTTCACGGCCACTTGCGAAAGTGAGATCTGATATGATAATATGATAAGATAAATATATTTTTGGTATTTTATAATATAGATGCAGAAAGTAAAGGGGGGTGCGCCCAGTAGGGGGGGGTGCCCTCCACCCTCGTGGCCGCCTCGGGAGCTTCTTGACTTGCACTCCAAGTCCTCTGGATCACGTTTGTTCCAAAAATCACGCTCCCGAAAGTTTCATTCCGTTTGGATTCCGTTTGATATTCCTTTTCTTCGAAACACTGAAATGGGCAAAAAAAACAGCAATACGGGTTGGGCCTCCGGTTAGTAGGTTAGTCCCAAAAATGATATAAAAGTGTAAAGTAATGCCCATAAACATCGAAAACAGGTAATATAATAGCATGGAACAATCAAAAATTATAGATACATTGGAGATGTATCAGTGAGGCCTCTTCAGCCCCGGGGGCGTCCTCCTGCTGGGGATGGGTTCCATCTGCTGAGGCCGTGACCTTTGCGAGGCCTCCTTGGTCTTGTGTTACCGCGGCTGTGGCTGTGGCCGCTCGGGACGCAACCTTGCCCTGGCGTTCTTCCCGGACCGCCACTAGAGCTGCACTGGCGGAGTATGGTGTGGCGGCGAGGTATAGCACCAGGGGCTCGAGTGGGCGTGGTGCCACCATCACTGGAGGGCTGGTCAGGTACTTCTTGAGGTTTTGAAACACTTGGTCGGCCTCCTGTGTCCATTCGAACGGGCCCTTCTTCTTCATTAGCTTGAAGAAAGGCAAGGCGCGCTCCCCCAGCTTGGAGATGAAGCATCCCAACGCCGTCACGCGCCCGCGAGCTTTTGCATTTCTCTGAGGGTTTGAGGTGGACTCATGTCTTCGATTGCCTTGACCTTCTCTGGGTTGGCCTCGATCCCCCTGTGGGACATGAGGAAGCCCAGTAGCTTGCCTGAATGAACACCGAAGACGCGCTTCTCCGGGTTGAGCCGCAGGTCCACCTTGCGGAGGCTCGCGAAGGTCTCTTCTAGGTCTTGGATCAAGGTCTTCGCCTCCCGAGACTTCACCACAATGTCGTCGATGTAAGCCTCGGCATTCTTCCCGAGCTGCCGGCCCAAAGAAATGTGCATCAGCCGCTGGAAAGTTGCGCCTGCGTTGCGCAACCCGAACGACATGCATGTGTAGCAGTATACCCCACAAGGGGTTAGGAAAGCCGTCTTTTGTACATCTTCCACTGCCATCTTGATTTGGTGGTAGCCTGAAAACACATCTAGGAAGCACAGCAAGTCGCACTTGGCAGTGGAGTCGATGATTTATCGATGTGGGGGAGCGGAAACAGATCTTGTGGGCAGGCCTTGTTGAGGTTGGTGAAGTCCACGCACATGCGCTCCTTTCCTCCTTTCTTCGGCACGACAACGGGGTTTGCCAGCCATTCGGGGTAGCGAACCTCGCGAATGACTCCCGCTACCTCTAGCTTGCGAGTTTCTTGGATAATAAAGGCCTGCTTCTCGGTGGACTGCCGCCTGGCTTTCTGCTTCATGGGGCGCACATTGGGGCACACGTTCAGGTGATGCTCAATCACATGCCTTGGGACCCCTGCTAGCTGCTTGGATTCCCATGCGAACACATCCTTGTTTGTGCATAAGAACTCCACCAGCGCTTCCTCCTGGTCATGGCCGAGGTTGGCACCTATGGTGAAGGTGGCTCCGGAGGATCCGTCCTCCTCAACTGGTACCTGCTTGGTTTCCGCCTTGTCCAGGGTGAACAACTGCTTTTTCTTGGTCGGCGCAGTTTTCTTAGCCTTGGAGGCGTCCGCGCCCGTGGGCCACGCCGCCACGGCTGCCTTGAGGGCGAGCTTAAGTGCCATCAGAGCATCCTTGTTGTCTCCAGCTATGGTAAGTATGCCACTGCTCCCAGGCATTTTCATGAGGTTGTAGGCCGGGTGAGTTGCCGCCATGAACCGGGCCAAGGCGGGGTACCCGAGGATAGCATTGTACGGGAGGTCGATATGCGTGATGTCGAAGTCGACCAGCTCTGTGCAGAAATTGTCGTGGGTGCCGAAGGTCACAGGAAGGTGAATCTGCCCCATGGAGCTGGCGGAACAGCCTCCAATGCTTGAGAACGGCCTGCTAGGTCGGAGCCGTTCCAGCGGTACGTGGAGGAGGCTGAAGGCCTCCACCGAGAGCATGTTGAGGCCGGCGCCGCCGTCAATGAGGGTCCTGGTGACGGCCACCTAGCAGATGTGGGCGTACAGAGCATCGGGAGCGCCCCTGAGCAGGCAGTGTTGGTGGGGTGATCGTCTAAATTGAAGGTCAGGTCGGCCGGCGCCACCCAACCTGGAGGAGCTCCTTGCCGCGTGAGGGCGCTGCCGATCTGGCGGATGAACGGCTTGACATGGCGGTCTGAGGGAGGCGCCTACGAGCCACCCAGGAGAGCTGCGACGACCGGTGGTGCCGGCGCCACATAGTGGGTGAGGAAGACGTCGCGCAGCTCCTCCCAGGAGGCCAAAGATGTGGGCAGGTTGAGCAGCCAAGTGCGATGGGACCCCGGTGAGGGCCAGGGGAAACCAGTTGGCCATGACCTTGTCGTTGCCGCCGGCCTTGAGGACTGCCTCCTCGTACGCCATCAGGAAGATTAGCGGGTCCGCCGCGCCATTGTAGCGCAGCGGCATCTCTGGCATGAACTTATGCGGCCACTGCACCTGCCGCAAGGCGGGGGCCAAGGCTCGGAGCCCCCTGTCCCCAGCGCTGGCGTCGGCCGTCGGAGCTGGTAGCACATTGTCCGCCATGAGGGCGAAGCACAATGTTCATGGAAAGCAAGCCGACGGAAAGGAGAGCTCCGGGGCACCCCTACCTGGCGCGCCAAATGTCGGATATCGGGTTCCAGAAAAACCCTTAAGGTTCGAAAACTGGGGTGCGCGCGGAGATCTTCTCCCTACCAATCCACGCCCACTACTTCGCCGCGATTCTCAACTAACAAGATGAACAACACAAGGGACACGAGATTTATACTGGTTCATGCCACCATTGTGGTGTAATACCCTACTCCAGTGCGTGGTGTGTAGATTGCCTCTTGGACTGATGAGGAACAGTACAAGGGAAGAACAACCTCCCGAGGAGAGGTGTTCTTGTGCTGGTGTGCTGGTTCAGGTCCAAATTGGATTCCCCCTCTCTATGGTGGTGGCTAGTCCTATTTATAGAGGCCTTGGTCCTCTTCTCAAATATCGAGCGGGAAGGGATTCCACAATGGTGGGATTCAAAGGGGGACAGCTAGTACAAGCTATCCTGACTAAAGGTGGTCTTCTACTGTCAAAGGCACTAGCGATGACGACATCTTGGGCTCCATGGTGACCTCCCTCTTGCCGTCCTTCTGGTCCTGGTCTTGTTGCACCGATATGGGTACCTTTGCTTGATGCCTTGGTACCCCGCGCCTGTGCTTGCCCCCTTTGCACCAAAGAGGAAACAAGGACACTGTGTCGGCTGGCACCCGCCTGGCGCCTGCCTGGTCTCGATCGTCATGGCTTGCGTCATGCGCACCTCGCGAGGTACTCCTTGCCTTGATCTCTCCGCCTCCTCGCGAGCCTGCTTGGTGAGGCCGCCCCTAAGGAGGCCTTGCGTCGTCCGCCCCGCGAGGCCTGGCCCCTCGCGAGGGTCTTGAACTTGGATTGATGAAGACGGGCCGTACTGGGCCACTGATGAGCCATGCCACAGGCTGCAGGCAGGCAAGTCTGGATACCCCCATATCCAGGGCACCGACAAAAATTGATTATGAAAAGGCTTAGTTCAAGAAGCACATGGCCAAGCTCAGTGTCACTAATGTTCAAAACTTCAAGACGATGTTGCATGATCTCAAGGAAGCATTTCACAAGAAACATGAAGAAGCAAAAGGTTCAAGAGAGAGGATGAAATACCTTGCTGCCATGTGCTTGTGCGCAAGGCCCTTGGGCGTCCGGGCATCGACCCCAAGATGGCTGCCAAAAAGAAGAAGCCCACTGTGACTCAAGCTGAGGCATCAAGACAAGAAGCACCTCACATTGTCTTCCCTACCAGCATGACAGGCTCGAAGCATAAGGTCCCCATAGTGGCTTCAGAACTGAAGAAGACAAGGGTAGCCGAGGCCGAAGCCAGAAAACGCAAGAACAAGAATGCTTCTGATGATGCTCCACTGACCAAGAAGCGGAAGACAAAGTCTTCGAAGAAGAATCGGGCTACTCCTTCAGAGCCCCTTTTTGTCGAGCCCCTATCAGTTGCTCGTCTTGCATCCACCCACCAAGAGCGTCAGTTAGTTGTTCACGAGCCTGCTTCCATAGAGGCTCCTGAAGCTGAAGAAGATCCAGCTATTGACCCCACCGCAGTTGAAGACATTGGTCCCCAAGACAATGTAGTAGATGATGAAGTTCTTCCTCAGATTGAGCACCATATGTTATCATCGCCTGTTCTCACGAACAGCGAAATCATTAGCATTGGTCGTCCCTTGACGCCAATTGCTCAGGATGCATCATGGGCTGATCGTCCCCAACCAGAAACTCCAAGTCGAAGCTCACCAAGTACTCCCACACCTCAACACACCAATCCTATACTTGCTGATGACGACTATGTGGTCCATCCAACTCACACTCCAAGAGCGACGCCTACATTCCGTAGGCTTCGCAAAGGACCAAGGCCACAAGGTGCTATGTCGAGCGATCCAGCAGGAGTAGTGAAACCCAACTCAGTAGCACGACAAGTGTTTTCTGAAGCCACTCCTACTGTGAACGTCTCTGATTCTGAAGCCAAGGCTGCTGAAGACATACCGGCTGCATCAGCCGATGAAAATCAAGAACCCCGTAAATAAGAAGAGCGTGTTGTCACACACCCCACCAATCAAGAAAAGTTTCTTGAGGAGAACGTGTCTGTGCCCGACCCTCCAGCTACTCAAGTGGAGGTTGACAATACTGAGGTGGCCACCAATAACACTACTGAAGCCAATGATGTTATCATGGTTGAAGCTAATGTGGCGCCTGCAGTGAACACGGTGTCTGAAGCCAATGACGCACCTGCCAACAATGCGCAACCTGAAGCCCTTGTCAATGCCACTGCTCCTGTACCGCCTCCAAGGCCACACACCATTGAGCAATCATTTTATCAAGGCGAACTTGTCACTGTCAAATGGCCCATTCTGGTTCCTCCACCTGCTCCCGGACCTCAATTTGATTATCATGTGGAGCACATGCCACATGTTCAGAAGCCAAAACCAAGGCTGCCAAGGTTTCCAGGTACTGCATCTGCGCCAGGATCGTTCAACACAAATGGCTTCATTGAACACAACACTTTCTTTGATAGAGCCAAGAACCCATATTCAAAGCCCAGAATTTCATCTGATCGGTTCTGGAGCTATCAGCAATGCAGCTATTATTCCCGTGTCTTATACAATCAAGGGCGCATTTTTCCTCATATGCGTCTTGACTGCGAAGCCATTGCTGGACTGCCCTGTTTGGAAGAAGCCCTAGACTGCTTCAGAGATGTTGGCCTTCTGCAGTTCATGACCGACAAGGAAAATTGGAATGAAGAGCTTCTGCTACAATTCTATGCTACACTTCACATCCGCGGCTACAACAAGGACATCAAAACTTGGGTCCTTGAGTGGATGACAGGCAATGTCCATCATGAAGCCAAAGCTCTTGATATCATTGAGCTTGCTGGCCTGCCCGCTCCAGGTGAACTTTATGAACCTGGTTGTCAGCTTCACCGAAATGCCTTAGAAAGCATATTCCAAAAGCCAGATCCCAACATGAGCCAAATGCTGAGTATGATGAAGCCTCTTCCACAAGATGCTGAATATCCTACGGAATTCTTTGGTGAAGATCTAGAGTATCTGCCCCGCACCATCTATCACATTATCAGGCGAACTCTATGGCCCATCAAAGGACACTCTTCTGCAGCAAAGCTTGAAGGCTCAATGAAGACATTGGTCTTCTATATTCTCAATGGCATCAGCTTCAATGCTCAGGATTTCTTCATTCGCCAACTTGCTGCATCTGGCTCAGATATATTTGGTCTGAAGTTCTATGCTCCATGGGTAATGCGTCTTATCATGCTTCACTCTGCTGTTAACTATCAGCCCTCTGCGCGCAACCATCTCATATTCTTGCCAGAGGTTGACATGTTTGTCGAAGCCATATACCCAGAGCCTACCAAGGAGGCAATTTATCTTCACAATGCCGATCATCAAAGTTTCTCTCAACATGTTGAAGGAGTTCATGTTGCCACTCGTGTTTATCCTTTGGCTGGAAATACACGTGCACCTCGTCGTGCCCGTACTGAAGCCACCGAAAGCACTATTTCTCAAAGGCCTCGGATGACATCTCATGTGCTCAATGACCAAGAGCTTCTCCTGGCCTTGCATCCGAAACAGGATAAGCATCATTTCTGGCTGAAGCGTCAGATGCAGAGTCTCTTGATGGATGTTAATTGCATTCGCAATCTAGCCACCAAGAATGCATTTGTCACTCATGAAACCTATCGGCGTTCGTGGAAGAGTCTGACATTACTCAGTTCTGAAGATGATCTTATGCAAGATGGCTTCACAGAGAGATTCAAATTTGATTCCACTCCTCGCAGGAATGTTGTCTTGCATCGGACTCCTTCACTCGAAGACTCTGAGTACTCCTCTTCGGCAGCAACTGTAAATGTCAGAGTCATCGATGATGAAGACGATGCTACATCGCCAACAACCACTTCATCACGTATCGACACTACACCAGGCCCATCTGCACCACCAAACTCCAACGTCGACCCTGCTCCTTCTGGGAATGAGTAGATGCTCTATGTCTTCAAACCTTTTTGGTCATTACTGACAAAAGGGGAGAAGCATATGAGTTGATAGTCTTCAAGCCGATCCTTATGGGTGGTTGCATTATTTTGTTGCATTATTTTTTGCCAAGTCTTACAACTCTCGTCTTTTGATACATTTGGTTCTCTGAGTTGTAACACTTAAACTTGATGGTCGTCTGCTGCTTTACTTGCTATTTTGTGATGCGATTATAAATCCCGCATGAAGTCATTCTGCAGACGTCCATTTGTCATTATGCATATCAATATCTTTGTTACTTCTTATATGCATAATGCATTGTCTTCACACCTTGATGATGGCCTCCACAAAGCAAAACCTGCCATGTGCATTTGCATTCAAACGCAAATAATTTATATGCACATCTTCAGGGGGAGCCTTGTCTTATGTATGAAGACAATACTCACAATACTAAACTTTCACATACTTTTATCCCCATTGAAAACTTCAACCAGTTTGTCATCAATCACCAAAAAGGGGAAGATTGTAAGTGCATCTAGTGCCACCCCTAGTTGGTTTTGGAGTATTGATGACAAACTTGGTTGAGGGACTAATGTGTTTGTGAGAATTGCAGGATAACACAGGTAGTAGTCCCATATTGATTCGGTTTACCTACCAGAGATGACCCCTAAAAATGTGTGAAGACATTGAAGACGATGGTGGTCTTTGAAGACATTCACATTGAAGACTATGACATGAGAAGACATCGCGTGAAGACTATGGAGTGCGAAGACATAGTTGTTTCATAGTTTCCTTTTCTTCTTTGTTGAGTCATAGGAACCACCGTACTATTAAGTGGGGTCCAAGTGAACAAATTCAGAGCGACTGATGTGATGCTCAACCAAATCATATGTCTTCGAGCGAAGACAATGAGAGAAAATCTTATCCAGAGCTGGATGAGTCAGCTTTACTTGTAGCCCAAGTCAAGCTGCCGTGTGTGTTTGAAATCTGACCGTTGGACATGTGTCAGTTCCTTAGTGACCGAGGGTCATTTCAGACATATCAGGCCGGGTTGCCTTCTGGCTATAAAAAGTCCATCCCCTACACCATAAATTGGTGGCTACTCAGAGTTAGTGCACGGCTTTTGTTGTTTGAGAGCAACCCACCTCCGAAGCTTTGAGAGAGAGAATCCTTGCGAGGATAAAGCCCAAGACACCGAGAGCCAAAGAGTGTTAGGCATCATTGAAGTCTTTCTATCTGTGTGATCTGAAGACTTATTACACTTGAGGACTGTGAATCCTCCAGCCGGTTAGGCGTTGCGTTCTGAGCATCCAAGAGTCATTGTGGATTGCCGGTGAACGAAGTCTGTGAAGGTTTGGAAGTCTCCCTTGAAGACTCACCAGAGTGATTGGGCGAGGACTAAGTGTTCTTAGATCAAGGGGAATAAGGTGAAGACGCGGTCTTCTGAGTTAAATCTCAGCCTCCCTAACCAGACGTACAGTTGTCACAACAACTGGAACTGGTCGAACAAATCCTTATCCTCTACGAGCAACTGGTTCTATCCTACCTCTCTTGCTTTACTTACAGTTTGTCTTTGTGAAGTCTTTGCCTACTTGCCTTATCTGTTTGACTTCACTGAGTGAAGACAATTGTCTGTTTGGCTTCATACTATCTTCCATCCTGATCCATACTACCTAGTTGCTCATAGCCTTCGTGCTTTCATTATATTGCTTACTTGACTATGGCTTTTCTAGTATAGTCTACCTTCCGCTGCATATCAATAGGTTCAATTCTATTGTTTGTCTTCAAAACACCGCTGCTTTGAAGACTTTCATAAAAATCGCCTATTCACACCCCTCTAGTCGAATACTAGCACTTTCACGGGGGACCTCTCGGGTGCTCTCCGCGCCGTCCGATCTACCCTAATGGCGCGAACCTGGGCAACCCGGCTGGGCAGTCCATGATGGGTGGATCGAGGGATGCGTGGGGCCACCGTCATGTGGGTGACCGCGTCGCACGCGCATGCGACATCTCACGCGCTTGCCCAATGCGAGGGGACAGTCAGACCCACCTGTCGGCCTTTTCGCCCCCGGTCGGTTGGTTTGGTTGCGCTAGACGGGGTCTACGTTGAGTCTGTCCGGCCACACCCCGTGTCGATGGCGTCGTCACGCGCTCTTATCCATCAGATCACGTCGTCTGATTTGCCTGGATATGGCGAGCAACCGAGAGACCCGGGGTGGGCGGTCCATGACGGGTGGACCAATGGCTACACAGGGCAATCATCATTGTGGTGGCTCATGTCGCGCGTGTGCAGCGTCTCGCATGCATGCCCACACGCGAGGGGCCAACCAGACCCGCATGTCAGCCTCTTCGGCACCCCGCGGACTGATTTGGTTGTGCCAAGGAGGGCATGCGTCGAGTCTGTCCGACTATGCCCCGCGTCGATGGCTCCGTGGCACGCTCCTGTCCGCCGGACCTATGCATCTGGTAGGCACCCAGACATTTTTGCTCGGGGGTCCATGGCGCGTGGGGCGCATACGTGACCAGGTCCACATCTCTGGGGTAGTTTTTCTTCGAGCCCACGTGTGCCTCCTCCTCTAGCCATGTCGTTGTCTCAACATGGAGGAATCCGAGGAAGAGGAGGAGGGTGACGATGAACAGGATCCACGGGACGAGGACTACAATGAGATCAACATGTGACAACTGCCAGATGGACCTCCACTCACTCAGTCGTCCCAAATGAGGAAGGGGGCTATAGAGGATAGAGGATCCTTATAGTCCATCGCCGTTCCAGAGAGAGCGTGCTCGAGGCGGTCTCAAACCAAATGAAGACCACGCAAAGAGAGCCGAGGATCGTCTAAACAAGAGGGGAAGAAAGTAATATGGACACTTGCTTGCTATGTAGTATTTTAGAACCTTGTATTTGGTTGCATTGAACTTGGTATGTTGAACACTCTATGTTGAACTTGGTATGTTGAACACTCTATATTGAACTTGGTATGTTGAACTATTTGTGATCAAATTATTTTGTGATGGACAATTGTTGTATGGTGGAATTTGAATGTTATGGTTATACGCAATTATATTGTTGTTATACTGAATTATATTGTTATTTGATGTCAACGGTGTGCTAGTCAGAATGGTAAATGAGCTCTGGAGTGGTTACATGGGCCTACCGCCACTTTCCTGGCGATAGGGTTACATGCCCTACCGCCTAAAGAAACATCCGAGAACTTTTAGTATCGTTTAGGCTAAATTTAGTACCCTACCGCCATAGACCTTGGTAATAGGGTTACATGCCCTACCGCCCACAAAAGCCCCCAATCTCTTACCCGCTCAAGATGTCTACCGTCAAGGACGCTGGCATAAGTTTTAATGTGCTAGCTACTTGTCCACGTCAACGAGTGCTGCGACAACGACCATATTTCTACCGCCATAGATCCTGGTGGTAGTACGTTAAATCCTACCGCTGAGGATGATGGCGATAGCAAATGGTCAAATTCGTTTTTTTTAGAATGGGTCCAATCGTTCCAAACTATGCCACAAAGATCAGAACCGTGATTTTGACCGATAAAAGTCGTGCTTACTGTCACAAAGCAATGTGTTGTAGAAACAAACAAGTTTAAAACATCAACGTACATGAACATATCGGAGAGCACTCCACAGCCACAGGAACACGTAGCATCTTTTATACAACTGACCGCCGGCCCGCAAAGCTCACCAAAGCCGACGGATGACATGCAGGGCAAATGAAATTTGTCCGCCAGCCGGACGAGGGAGCAGGGCTGGACGCCTGGTTCGATCAGCGGCTTCTCCGGTAGAGGGAGTAGGCGTTGAGGACGACGAGGAGGACGAGGATGATGGAGGCGACGAGGCCGAGGCAGGTGGCGCTGCCGATGTGGCGGCAGAACTTGTCGTAGATGTTGCAGATCTTGTTCCACCGCGTGTGCGAGTTCCCCTTCAGCCCCACCCAGGCCACGGCCCCCGCCGTGCCCGTCGCCGACGCCATGATGCCCGCGTAAACCTGCCATGGTTACACATAGGATCGTTACATCAACCAGTGGCCTGCGTGCAACTGCACATGTGAGAACAATTCGTTCAAGGTAGAAGATACTCACCACATCAAGCAGAATGAGGACGAAGATCCCCTTGGCACAGGAAGCCGAGCTTGACATGGACTTGACGGAGCTGGCGGCCGTCAGAAGGCTATACAAGCTCGTCATGCACAGCGCCACGAGAAGATAACTGCGAACCATACGTAGACAGGGTACACATAAGCATCAGCAGTCCATGTTTTTATATGCACCGTACCAACGTGGAAGTTTATTAATTCCCGTAGGAGAGGAGAGACGTATGTCACGACGATCGACTCACGTACATGAGCGCTGGCGAGTCTTTGCAAGGGCACGATCTCCGTCTGCTTGGCGGTGACCAGCACGACGAGCCCCGACAGCGAGACGGCGAACAGCAGCACCCTCAGGCCCAGGTCGGCGCCGTGGAGCCAGGCCGGAGAGGACGGCGCCGTCTTCCCGCTGTCCTCCACCGTGCCGGCCATGCCTTCGGTCGGGGCGCGCACTTGTCTATAGCTGGGCGGGGAGTCTGCGGTTTCTGAGCACTAGCAGAGATTCAACGGATTGATCGCCGAGGCGTCGTGGCACGGCAGTGCGTGGTTTTATAGGCTTGTAGCCGCCGCTGGCCCAGGGTGGGGCACGTGCATGAGAATGCACGCTATCAGCCAGTCACTGCCCTTGCCCTTGTTTACACACAGGCTGCTGCAGGTACGCAATGCATGTCTGACTTTGACTTGTAAGTAAGCCCGCGTTGTACGCCAACTTACCACGATCGCGTCCACTATGTTGCAGTCTCATCCACACCGCAAATACTTACGTTTTGGCGCGTTCACGTGCTCTCTTTCTTTAGAATTCAAGCAAGCGCTGGACGCGTTTGGTAGGCTGCATCAAGCCCAACCAGTCTCTCATGGGTTAAATAGTGAGTTGATTGGTTGTCTAGCTTGTATGTAGAAACTGGGCTGCACGAAACTTAAAGTGCTTCCAGCCTGGCTCTCGAGAAACGCTCAGATCAACCGTTTTCCACGCGGGTTGAGAATACGAGTTAGGCTTGATGCAGCAAACCAAACGACATACAGAACATAGCAAGAGTCTGTATACACTTAAATAGGCTCCGCTAAACCAAGCTTCACTGAGAAAGTAACCAAATGCGCCCTTGTGCTTTATTGTGTGATGGTATGTCTCCTACCGGCACGGGAGGTGACATCCATATCCACACTGACCCCACTTACTAGCATGCATGGTCATTGGTCTATAGTATATTATCATAGTGAAATGAAAGTTCTACACCGATTGGTCAGTCAGATAAGCAATGCTAATATTGACGTGGCTACCTGTTCTCAAATGTATCCATCGCTTTCACTCGCTGATAGAATTCCCGATTCTGGTTAGGGGTTGCTTATCTAGTTTGTGTTAGTCAACGTGCCCTATCTGACGAACTGGTATATAATGTCTTTTTACTTTCGAAGATGAGAGCAGCCTGGGCTGAGTCTGACTAGAGAAGATTTTGGCTGCCGTGGGAAACTGGGATCCCATCCGGCTGTATTGGTATATTTATACGACGATGCTTGCTCGTATACAGAATTACGACAGGTCGTGGAGATCAGATCGTGATCACAGCAGATCACGTTACAATATGTTAGCATATACTGATATACATATCCTAACACTCCCTCTCAATATCAGCCTCATACAAGGCTAAGATTGTACGTAATCGATTTAAAGAATCACCTTATATTACTAACTCGTTTAGCAAACCCGGCAGCAACTTCTTCTTTTAGATAGGAGGCACATGCCCAGCCTTAAAGATAAGGCCCTAACAAATTCAACCTGTAACCGCTCGTAGGAGCGTTCGGTGGAAACGTATGCCGCTAGGCAGGGACGCCTTCGTGCTTATATCAATCAGGGATTACATCGGTTACACGAAGAGCAAATGAACAGACTCTCAAGGAAACCATCCAGGACGGAGGACAGCCAGTGGGAGCGGCGGTGGCAATCTTCGATGACTGCTATCACTATGCTTGTGATTTTCCGACTTCGGTTTGGTTTGAGGAGCCTATTAGTGAAATTGCAATGTTTCTCATAAACGATGTATTGGTTATTGCTAATAAATAAAATTTCGTTTTAATTTAAAAAATAAATAAACAGACTCAAGGAAACTGAAAGAGCTCTCTAGGAGTAAATTGCACAAAACCATCACTTTAAAGGTTCTGGTTTGCAGAAAACACTACGCTACATTTTTTTGGCAGAAAACACCACCTCTATGGTAATTGTTTTGCAAAAGTCACTGATCGACGGATTAGAGTGTTTTAAGTACGTTTATGACAGGTGGGTCTAGATTTTGCCGACGTGGCTAACGGCTCTGCCGAAACAGCGTTAGGTGAGGGATTTTACAAGGAGGCCCTTACATCAAAATCAGAAAAGCGATCGGCTCCATGGACGAGCTCTTCTTCGCGGGCGGCGTGGCCGCGCCAGCGATGCAGCCCAAGCGAAGAGCTCCTCTTCGCGAGCGGTGTGGCCGCACCGGCGACGTGGCCTCAACGAAGAGCTCTTCTCGGCGGGCAGAGTTGCTCGTTGTGGGCGGTGTGGCCACCGCAACCGAGGAGCTCTTCTTCGCGGGAAGAGATGGTCGTCGCAGGTGGTGTGGCCACGCCGGTGAGGTGACGGCGTTTGACGTCAAGGGCGGCATGGACAACGACCAGCTCTTCTTCATAGGCAGAGATGGTCGTCGCGGGCGGCGTAGCCACGCCAGCGAGGCGGCGACGTCCTTGGCGCTCGTTTCGGGCGGCTGCGACTCAGGGCTGATCCGGGCGAGCAGGACGATTAGAGGGAGGGGGAAGCAGTCAGAGGGCAGTCTGGGCTTGCTGGCGAAGCGGCGACATCCATGGTGCTCGTTCATTGCGTTGTGGGTTGTGCGACTGCGACACAAGGTCAATCCGAGCGGCCAGTAGGAGTAGAGGAAGGAGAGAGAAGCTGGAGGGGCTGCTGAGCTTGCCGGCGACGCCGGCTGTGATGATGCAGTCTAACTGTGTGACGGCGGTCGGGATCGGGCGTGGGTGGCGGCATGCCTGGGTTCCACTTCCACCATGGGAAAGGGGATAGAGACAGGGAGTTGACTTTATCGGTGAGAGAAACCGATGAAAATTGGAGAAGAAGATCCAGCTGACAGGTGGGTCCCGTGTCCGGTCTGACGCCATTTTGGCAGAGCCCTTACACCACGTGGGCAAAATCTGGACCCACCTATCATAAACATACTTAGAACACTCCAATCTACCGATCAGTGGTTTTTTGCAAAAGGATTACTGTAGAGGTGGTGTTTTCTGCCAAAAAAATATAGCGTAGTATTTTCTGCAAACTAAGCGTTTGAAGTGGTGGCTTTATGCAATTTACTCAACTCTCTAGAATTCTCTAGACTTAACCCACTACCGATCCATTATATCATTGGGTCGGTTACATAAATGATCTAACACACACCCTCAATGTCAACTTCCCAAGTTGAGATTGCGCCTAAAGTGTTCCAGAAGTCTAATAGGCAAAGGTTTGGTAAACCCATCAGCCACTTGATCTTTGAAGGGAATGAAGCGTATCTCAAGCATATTTTGAGCCACCCTTTCTATGACGAAGTGAAAATCAATCTCAATATGTTTAGTTCTTGCATGAAAGACTGGATTAACTGATAGGTAAGTAGCACCAACATTATCACACCACAAGCAAGGTATTCTATGTTGAGGAATTCCAAGTTCCTTTAACAAAGACTGAACCCAAATGATTTCAGCAGTAACATTAGATAGAGATTTATACTCTGCTTCTGTGCTGGATCTTGACACAGTAGTTTGCTTTCTTGAACTCGGCGGGATTAAGTTTTGGCCCAAAAATACGGCAAAACCTCCCGTGGATCTTCTGTCATCCGTGCAGCCTGCCCAATCTGCACCAGAGAACCCACTAACCAATAGAGACGAAGATTTTCTGAATGTTTTACCGAGTTCAATGGATCCCTTAATGTATCTTAGGATACGTTTCACGGCTGTCCAATGGGCACTAGCGGGTGCATGCAAAAACTGATAAACTTTATTAACTGAGAAAGCAAGATCAGGATGTGTGAGAGTCAAATATTGTAAAGCTCCCACAACACTCCTATACCTTGTTGAATCTTCAGTATCAAGAGGTTCTCCTTCATGAGCTGATAATTTTTGAGTTGCAGACAATGGTGTTGAACTAGGCTTGAAATTTTCCCTATTGACTTGTTGAAGTAGCTCTTTGGCATACTTGGTTTGGGTAAGAAGTAGCTCATCATTTTTCCGCCGTACTTCAATTCCCAAAAAATAATGTAACTCCCCCAAATCGTTGAGAGCAAAATCTGTCCATAAGTCATGAAGAAGAGCTTGCACATCATCTTGTGAGGAGCTTGTTACAATAATATCATCAACATAGACTAGAACAAAAATAGTGATACCTCCTTTGTGAAAGATGACCAGTGATGCATTTGATTTAGAAGGGGTGAAACCAAGTTGTTGTAGTTTTATACTCAGCCGTGAAAACGAAGCCCGCGGTGCATAGATACCCAGGGGGTTTTCATAGATACACTTCTTCTTATAGAATTCCATGAAGGAAAGCATTCTGAACATCAAGTTGATGGAGACAGGATCCATGAGAAACTGCAATAGTGAGAACAAGTCAAATAGTGTCTACTTTGACCACTGGGCTAAAAGTATCTTCATAGTCTAACCCATACCGTTGCTTAAATCCTTTTGCAACAAGGCAAGCCTTATACCTGTCTATGGAGTCATCTGCTTTTCTCTTAACATGGAAGACCCATTTGAAATCAATTATATTTTTACCTTGGGGCGGAGGAACAAGACACCATGTTTCATTTTTTTGTACTGACATATATTCCTCATCCATAGCACGCCGCCAATTCGCGTCGCCAAGAGCTTCAGAGAGGGTTTGAGGTTCTCCCGTAGAACATAAATTTCCATATTGAATCATCCTAGGGTATAAATTTTTAGGTTGTATAATCCCTTGTTGGAATCGAGTTTGTATGCGTCGTGGAGCAGCGGTCTGCCCAGGATCACTAGGCGCAGAAGATCCAGAAGAGACCGAGTTTTGGGTGCTATCTAGATCGGCCTGTCCACGTGGGTTGTTCGCAGTGGATGAGCCATTTGATTGGGCTGAGCCACTAAGGATGACTCAGTGGAATTAGGAGAGGCCTCTGTCGGGCCTCGTGGCGTAGTCCCGGTTGGGAAGCACTGAAAATGAAGTGAGAAGGATTTGCTGCCGATTGTGGGTGCACTGGTACGTGTCGGTGCTATACAAACGATTTTTAACCCCTTTCGGCGACAACATTCGGAACCATCGCCAAGTGAGTGTGGGTGACAGGGGGGTCCTTCCCACACGATCCAGAAACCGTTGGGGATAGGCCCTCCTGGCACACAAGCTGGCTCATGTGCGATCGGGCGAGGCATCGAAACCCAATTGTTTCCATTTATATGTACATCCCACACGGTGAATCCTAGAAAATATTTCCGTTTGTATGTATATCACACACAGTCAATCCAAGGAGTACGTTTCTGTTCTTATGTACATCCCACATAGTGTATCCATGGAAAACGTTTCCGTTCGTATGTACTTCCCACACAGTCAATCCAGGGAAAACATTTCCGTTCGTATGCACATCTCAAACGATTATGCCGCTATAGTCGGGTGAAAAAGGTGGACATCAACATTTAGTCTACCGATATGTTTGTGATAGGTATGTTATCGCACACGGTTCAAGAATATAAAATGTGTGTGGTGCATCTACTAACGCCAACATGTACATTTTCGTAACTATGTGCGATTGGTATTCCTATCACACACGCACACTGGTTTGAAACATTTGTCGTATTACCATGAATCGCACATGCATATGAGACGAAACCGTGTGTGCATCCGACATGCATCGCAAATATTTCATGTCAAAGAACAGTCTGTTTTATTTTTTTCAACGCACACACTGTTTTCTTTCTAACCGTGTGCATATTATTTTATTCGCTCCTGTACAATTTTTTGGCTGTAGTTTATTATTCGAATTGGAAATTTTGAAATATGAAACGTGCAATTCAAATTCTCAGCACAATGGTTCAACAACGAATCCATAAATAAAATTGTGAGTATAATATGTTCAGTAATTACAGGATTAGACAACAATTAACTATGATGAACCACAATATTTACAGGCGATAAAAGTGAAGAGACAAGTGACTGCTGATGTTGTTGAAGAAGCGGAATGCTCATAATGTGCCTTACTACATGCCATAGGCATGAACAACTTTTGTCCAACCCCTTGCGACGATCGCCTGCTCATCCTTCACCGCCTTCAGGAAGACTTCTAGAGTATTATCATGGTAGCATGAAGTGTATACTTTAGCCTTAGTTGCCTCCACTCCGGCCATGTAGTTTGCAAGGTAATCTTCAGTAAATAGCTTCGGAAAGCACCTAAAAGAGAAAGATATCAAATCATGAGGTCTAATAGAGTAATTTGTTGTGTGCAGCGGGAAAAGGCAACATATTACTTACCATCCTAAAGTTCACTGATGTCTTGGACAAAGTGTAATTAAAGAGCTTAATTCCCATCACCCGTTTCTTTCGCCTAAGAATCTTTCTTAGTTTTCTCACTTGACGCTTGTTCAAGAATATCTCATTGCCCCATACGCAAAAGGGATCGAAGTATGAATCAGTACCGCTCATATACGTACTTACAAGCAACTAGTAAATGTTAGAAGCTAAATGAGATTGCACAAATGATGTAAAATACAACTACCTACATTTATAGGTACAAGTATTTTTAGAGATTTCAATATGAAGTACATACAGATGTATATAGAATTATAGATATAGTTTAGATTAGAATCTAGATTCACTCATTTTGCTCCTTATGTAGTCTATATTGGAATCTCTAAAAATACTTAATAGCTCCTTGTGCAAGTACATGGAAAGCCAATGTTAACTACAACAGGGTTAACATCCACCAAAAATAGCAAATGGTAATAAAAACGACAGCATCTGTAGTGATATATTCATTGCGAAAGAGTAGCACGATAGCAAAAGGACGGATTAAAAAATGGATACAACTGTTAATTGCTACAGGCTTAACAACATCCTAATTCATGTTTTGTAAGTTTGTAGCCATTGAAATACAACTGTTTAAAAATGGATATAATTGTTAATTGCAACAGGTTTAATGGCCACTGAAACCGGTACTGGTAAAAATGCAATTGACCGAGTTAAACATCATAAGGCAGGTGCTGCCAGAGCAGACAATGGCCCAGTTGTCTATAAAAAGGTAGGAAAAATAGCTAAAATGTGTTAGGCATGTTTACTACAAGATACTTAAGACATCGACCGTATAAAACATAGGCATTAATTGCAACTGGTATTGGTAAGATTGACCTGGTGAATTCATATTTGGTAAGTCCTGAGAGGTAGTTGCTGGGGCACTTCATCTTGGCCAGAGCCCGCCCAAAGTCAGCGGCGGCGGAGGCGAGCTCTTCCTCCAGGTCGAAGCGTGGATCAGTGCCCCCGACATGTGTACCTACAAGAAGCAAGTAAATGTTAGAAGCCAAACTGCAATTGCACAAATGATGTAAAATACTGCAAGACATGGGATGCAGCTAACCTCGACGGCAAACAACAACCACGCCCGTTATGGCCCTGCGTAAGTACATGGATAGGCATGTTAAGTACAACAGGGTTAGCATCCACCAAAAATAGAAAATGGGTAGCATCTCTAGTATATCTTCATTGCGAAGAGTAGCATGGTAGCAAAGTTTGTTGCTGGTATTGGTGAAATTGAACTGAACATTTAATACTTGAACATCACACAGTGTGTAGTACTGAAATAAACAAGGCATGAATATGCTTAATACATCAACCATACAAAACATAGCCATTGCAAGTGGTATTGGTAAGATTTAGCTCGTCAGATCATACCTGTTAAGTCCTGGGGGGTAGTCGCTGGGGCACTTATTCTGGCCAGAGCCTGCACCATGTCGGCGACGGCGGAGGCAAGGTGTTCCTTTGGGTCAACAGGTACAGCGGCCATCACGCCATGGACTGCCATCAGCTCCTCGACCTCCACGGGATATGTGGTTGGCTTGCGCGGCGATGCTCTGGAGGTAGGGACGATGGGGATTTGGAGGCATGAGGATGTTTCGCAGGTGCCATTTAAGCAATCAGGCCGGGACCGTGATAGAGATCGGTGGGTTACCTGACTAGATCCGAGCAGAACGTAGATGTGGTTGAAGTTGTGGTTGCGGTGGTGGCGGTTTGAGCTGTTGATAGGGGGAGATGCGGGGGGGGGGGGGGAGGGGGAGAGGGAGGGGGGAAGTGGGGGGGGAGAGGGAGGGGGAAAGGTGGGGGGGGGGGAGATACTGAGGAAATTTGATGGGATGTGGTTGGAGGAATACATTCTGAAATAGCGCGCCTAATGAAATTTCGTTAGGAAACTTAAAACTTGGGCGGGGGATGCACACAATGGAGACGAAGCGCGTAAAATACTCGTGTGCGAGAAAACAGAAAATTGGCAGTTCCCGTCTCCAAAAAAATGTACACATGTAGTCGATTTTTTTGGTCAATGGTATGCTTGGCTTATTAGGAACCATCACATAGGTAAGAGACTTATGGATCACTAACGCAAAAAACGCACACAGGTACAACATAGAAACCATGTGTTTTGTGATCTTCTAATGATTAACGCAAAAAAGTGCACACGGTCACACATGCTAATCAACGCTCAAAGCCCTCAAAGGATGCTCTTACCAACATTGTACGTTAATACTACAAACTTAAAATACTACTGGTAATTTGCTGTAATACTACAAACTTAAACTACTTCTCACATGCTGCCATAAGGGCATGATGGCCAGACGCCGGTGTTCTCCTTCCCGGCCTTGTATGCTGAAACCAACCGTGCTTCGATCTCCGCCAAGCTCTCCTCATCATGGTATGTGGCCTCTTCTTTCTTGCAGCGGCGGGACTCTCTTTTCTTGACTGCTTTCTGCCTTTTCTGATCCTCTTGTGCGGCTTTGGCCTCGTCTAGATCCACCACCCATTCGGCAATGGCAGCCTCAAAGTCCGCCCACGTAACTGTGTAGCCGCCAGCGGCAATGAACTCGGCGGGCGAGATGCCATCGCTTCCTTACCATGTGTGCGGTCGCGGGCGGCGAGGAACGTGGCGCGGCGGGATGCCATCGCTTCTTTACCAGTTAATATGCGCCGGGGTGCCATGAACAACGGTTGGAGAGAGCTCTAGGATGGAGGGGGCCGGCAGCCGTACAGTGCGGTGGTTTTAAGAGCTCAACAACAAACGACAATGGAAATTTGGATTCCCTTACAACTTTGCTTGTTCATTATGGCACACGGTTCATCTCAGTCGCTTCCGGAAACAGTGTGCACTGAGGCTATTGTGTGTTGCGTTATGATTGGCCGGAACCCCAGCCACGCGGATCGCGTGTGTGCACTGTGAGATGCGCTGTGATCGAACGACAATCCACGTCCCTCACATCACATCCGTGCAGCTGTAGCTGGGTTGGATTTATATGCGCCAAATGCCTAGAAAATGCACTTAATCCCTTAAATATGGTAAATGAGCCCGGAAAAATGCCAAATTTTAACACGGTGATTTGCATGGTGTATGTTCTTCATAGAAAAGAACTCCAGGGAAAAGAACAAAGAAAATTTGGACTCCCCTTCAATTTTGGTGATTTCCCTCTCGAAAGCATGGAACTTCCCCGACGATGGTTCGATTTATGAAGGGCGTGCATGACGACATAAGCCAAACCTTCTCAATTTTTCACCAGGGCATGGCCATGCCAGGCGTCATGTTTTTCAATCATTTATTTCATTTTTCTATAGTTGAAAACCCAATAAACAAACGTTTGTGGTTGACTATTGCCACACATTTCATCGAACTATCTGTCCATTCCTTGTAAAAGGCATGAGAATTTACTAAATGGCACGAGCATCGTTTTCCAGACCGTTCTTGTGCACCCTTTCATGCACCGATTGTTTGAACTTGAATTATGTGCATTAATGCCTAGAAAATGCACATAATCCCCTAAATATGGTAAATGAACCCGAAAAAATGTCAAATTTGGACGTGGTGATTTGCAGGGTGTATGTTCATCTTAGAAAAAACTCATGGACAAAGGACAAAGGAAATTTGGATCCTCCTTCAATCTTGGTGATTCCCTCTCGAAACCATGAAACTTCCTCGGTGATGGTTCAATTTATGAAAGGCGTGCATGACGACATAAGGATAACATTCTCAAACTTTTACCAGGGCATGGTGAAGCCATACCATGGCACCACACCAGGCATCATGTTTTTCAAGCATTTATTTCATTTTTTGTATATTTGATAACCCAGTAAACGACGCGTTTATGGTTGACTATGGCCACACATTTCCTTGAAATATCCGTCCGTTCCTTGTAAAAGGCATGAGAATTTACTAAATGGCACGAGGATGGTTTTCCAGACCGTTCTTGTGCACCTTTTCATGCACCGATTGTTCGAATTTGAATTATGTGCATTAATGCCTAAAGGATGCAACTAATCCCCTAAATATGGTAAATGAACACGGAAAAGTGTCAAATTTGAACATGGTGATTTGCAGGGTTTATGTTCATCGTAGAAAAAAATCATGGACAAAGGACAAAGGAAATTTGGACCCCCCTTCAATCTTGGTGATTTCCCCCTCAAAACCATGGAACTTCCTCGGTGATGGTTCGATTTATGAAAGGCGTGCATGATGACATAAGGAAAACATTGTCAAATTTTTACTAGGGCACGGTGAGGCCATACCATGACACCACACCAGGCATCATGTTTTCCAAGCATGTATTTCATTTTTGTATAGTTGTTAACCCAGTAAATGACGCATTTATGGTTGACTATTGCCACACATTTCCTTGAAATATCTGCCGATTCCTTGTAAAAGGCATGAGAATGTACTAAATAGCACGAGGATGGTTTTCTAGACCGTTCTTGTGCACCTTTTCATGCATCGATTGTTTAAATTTGAATCATGTGCATTAATGCCTAGAAATTGCAAATAATCCCCTAAATATGGTACATGAGCCCAAAAAAATGTCAAATTTGAACACGTTGCATCTGAGGCAGTATGTTGATCGTTGGAAAAAACGGAATGACAAACTAGGATGGAAATTTGGATTACCCTTCAATCTTGGTGATTTCCCTCTCAAAAGCATGGAACTTCCTTAGTGATGGTTCGATTTGTGAAGGGCGTACATGACGACATTAATCAAACCTTCTCAGCTTTTAACCAGGGCACGGTGAGGCTGTACCATGATGGCACCATGCGGGGCATCATGTTTTTCAAGCACGTATTTCATTTTCCTATAGTTGGTAACCCAGTAAATGACGCGTTTCGGTTGACTATTACCACACATTCCCTTGAAATCTCTGCCCATTCCTTGTAAAAGGAAATTTGGATTCATGGCCCCTTTAGTCTTGCTGATTCCCCTTGAAACCATGAAATTTCCTCGGTGATGGTTCGATTTATGAATGGCGTGCATGACGACATAAGACAAACATTCTTAATTTTTTACCAGGGCATGGTGAGGCCACACATTTCCTTGAAATATGTGCCCATTCCTTGTAAAAGGCATGAGAAATTACTAAATAGCACGACCATGGTTTTCCAGACCGTTCTCGTGCACCTTTTTCGATTGCTTGAATTTGAATTATGTCCATTAATGTCTAGAAAATGCACATAATCCCCTAGATATTGTAAATGAAGCCGGAAAAGTGCCAAATTTGAACATGGTGATTAGCAGGGTTTATGTTCATTGTAGAAAAAAACTCATGGACAAAGGACAAAGGAAATTTGGATTCCCATTCAATCTCGGTGATTTACTATCACACACGATTCATCTCCGTCGCCTCTGCGAATCGTGTGTGTTCACTCGCACATGCAAAAGGAAAAAAGAAAACCCTCACCCCTTCATTCCCACCCACTCGCCGCGGACTCCTTTGCAACTCTGCACCTCATCAACTTCTATCACAACGGCCACCCTAAGCTTGATGGTGCTGTTGTCGGCGGGTGGAGGTCGCGCTCCAAACGGCACGGGATTTCGCCCCTACCACTTTCCGCCGCCTATTTGCACCGACATTCTAGACTCTGGTCGACTGGGGTTTTCTGCGGGATTGGCCCGGGGATTTCTTATGGAGAAGGTAACCAACTTAGCAAAACATTAACTCATCTCTTATCGCAGTCCGTCTGTCACCGTTAATCAACCGGCGGAAATCGTCATGGAATCAGTTTTGTTCTAGCTGATTCGTGGGTGTTCATTCATGTGTCCATAGTGCGAGCACAAATCGGGCAAGTGTGGTCGCGGCCAGTCGGAAACGAAGTTCTATCTCACCATTACGGATGACTTCAGGGAGCGCTCGGTATGTTCAATCTCAACCTACCACTGTCGCCATGGCCTAAATATGTGAACATATACCGTCTGTTGCTACATTATCTATATATTTGCATCAAATCTTTGTTACATTATCTATTTTAATTATATTTTTTTACTTTGCTTTCATCTATATATTGATATGTTCTATCGGTTATTCCCACATTTGCATCTTGCTATGTTATTTCAATATATCTAATTTACGATCTTAATTTTCATTTCAAGCAGTATATCCCTTGGTTTGCAAGAACGGGAGTAGAAGGAAATCTTGGGCTTTACTTTGTTGATGACTCCCAGGATGTCATATTGACAACACAGCATGGACATACAATGACGGTTAGTGTAAAACTTGATAAAGATGGTCACTCCTATTCTAATGCAGACCTTTGGAGAAAAATGTCTAAGTGTTATGAACTGAAAGCTGGCAATAAAATTCTAGTGCGTCCACCATAGCCTGGTCTAACTAACATGGATGCTTACTGCCCCAACATCATCAGCCGATCAAAGTCTGATTGAGGTTAGTGTCCTTTCAACTTTCTCCATGCTGTTGTTGGAAATATGCCCTAGAGGCAATAATAAAAGGATTATTATTATATTTCTTTGTTCATGATAGTTGTCTTTTATTCATGCTATAGTTGTATTATCTGGAAATCGTAATACAAGTGTGAATACTTAGACCACAACATGTCCCTAGTGAGCCTCTAGTTGACTAGCTCGTTGATCAACAGATAGTCATGGTTTCCTGACTATGGACATTGGATGTCGTTGATAACGGGATCACATCATTAGGAGAATGATGTGATGGACAAGACCCAATCCTAAGCATAGCACAAGATCGTGTAGTTCGTTTTGCTAGAGCTTTTCCAATGTCAAGTATCTCTTCCTTAGACCATGAGATCGTGTAACTCCCGGATACCGTAGGATTGCTTTGGGTGTACCAAACATCACAACGTAACTGGGTGACTATAAAGGTGCACTATAGGTATCTCCGAAAGTGTCTGTTGGGTTGACACGGATCGAGACTGGGATTTGTCACTCCGTATAACGGAGAGGTATCACTGGGCCCACTCGGTAGTGCATCATCATAATGAGCTCATAGTGACCAAGTGTCTGGTCACGGGATCATGCATTACGGTACGAGTAAAGTGACTTGCCAGCAATGAGATTGAGCGAGGTATTGGGATACCGACGATCGAATCTCGATCAAGTAACATACCGTTTGACAAAGGGAATAGTATACGGGGTTGCTTGAATCCTCGACATCATGGTTCATCGGATGAGATCATCGAGTAGTATGTGGGAGCCAACATGGGTATCCAGATACCGCTGTTGGTTATTGACCGGAGAGCCATCTCGGTCATGTTTGCATGTCTCCCGAACCCGTAGGGTCTACACACTTAAGGTTCGGTGACGCTAGGGTTGTATGAATATGAGTATGCAGCAAACCGAATGTTGTTCGGAGTCCCGGATGAGATCCCGGACGTCACGAGGAGTTCCGGAATGGTCCGGAGGTAAAGAATTATATATAGGAAGTGCTGTTTCGGCCATCGGGAGAGTTTCGAGGTCACCTGGTATTGTACCGGGACCACCGGAAGGGTCCCGGGGGTCCACCGGGTGGGGCCACCTATCCCGGAGGGCCCCGTGGGCTGAAGTGGTAGGGGAACCAGCCCCTAGTGGGCTGGTGCGCCCCCCTTGGGCCCTCCTGCGCCTAGGGTTGGAAACCCTAGGTGGGGGGCGCGCCCCACTTGCCTTGGGGGGGCACTCCCCCCCTGCCCGCCGCCCCCCTTGGGAGATTGGATCTCCCAGAGCCGGTGCCCCCCATGGGGGCCTATATAAAGGAGGGGGGAGGGAGGGAAGCCGCACCCTGTGTCTTGGCGCCTCCCTCCCCCTGCTACACCTCTTCCTCCTCCCGCAATAGCTTGGCGAAGCCCTGCCGGAGTTCTACTGCATCCACCACCACGCCGTCGTGCTACTGGATCTTCATCAACCTCTCCTTCCCCCTTGCTGGATCAAGACGGAGGAGACGTCACGCTGACCGTACGTGTGTTGAACGCGGAGGTGCCGTCCGTTCGGCGCTAGGATCTCCAGTGATAGGATCACGACGAGAACGACTACCTCAACCCCGTTCTCTTGAACGCTTCCGCACGCGATCTACAAAGTGGTATGTAGATGCATCTCTCTCCTATCAATCGTTGCTTAGATGAACTCATAGATGAATCTTGGTGAAACCGTAGGAAATTTTTTATTTTCTGCAATGTTCCCCAACAGTGGCATCATGAGCTAGGTCTATGCATAGTTCTCTATTGCACGAGTAAAACACAAATCTGGTGTGGGTGTAGATCTTGTCAACTTGCTTGCCACTACTAGTCTTTTCTTGCTTCAGCGGTATTGTGGGATGAAGCGGCCCGGATCGACCTTACACGTACGCTTACGTGAGACAGGTTCCACCGACTGACATGCACTAGTTGCATAAGGTGGCTAGCGGGTGTCTGTCTCTCCTACTTTAGTTGGAGCGGATTCGATGAAAAGGGTCCTTATGAAGGGTAAATAGAAGTTGACAAAATCACGTTGTGGTTATTCGTAGGTAAGAAAACGTTCTTGCTAGAACCCAATTGCAGCCACGTAAAAGATGCAACAACAATTAGAGGATGTCTAACTTGTTTTTGCAGCAATTGTCATGTGATGTGATATGGCCAGAAGTTGTGATGAATGATGAATGATATATTGTGATGTATGAGATCATGTTCTTGTAATAGGAATCACGACTTGCATGTCCATGAGTATGACAACCGGCAGGAGCCATAGGAGTTGTCTTAATTATTGTATGACCTGCGTGTCAATGATTTAACGCCATGTAATTACTTTACTTTATTGCTAAACCGTTAGCTATAGTAGTAGAAGTAATAGTTGGCGAGCAACTTCATGGAGGCACGATGATGGAGATCATGGTGTCATGCCGGTGACGAAGATGATCATGGAGCCCCGAAGATGGAGATCGAAGGAGCTATATGATATTGGCCATATCATGTCACTACTTTATATAATTGCATGTGATGTTTATTATGTTTTATGCATCTTGTTTACTTAGAACGGCGGTAGTAAATAAGATGATCCCTTATAATAATTTCAAGAAAGTGTTCCCCCTAACTGTGCACCGTTGCTAAAGTTCGTCGTTTCGAAGCACCATGTGATGATCGGGTGTGATAGATCCTTACGTTCACATACAACGGGTGTAAGACAGTTTTACACATGCATAAACACTTAGGGTTAACTTGACGAGCCTAGCATGTACAGACATGGCCTCGGAATACAAGAGACCGAAAGGTCGAACATGAGTCGTATGGAAGATACGATCAACATGGAGATGTTCACCGATGATGACTAGTCCGTCTCACGTGATGATCGGACACGGCCTAGTCGACTCGGATCGTGTAACACTTAGATGACTAGAGGGATGCCAAATTTGAGTGGAAGTTCATTGAATAATTTGATTAGATGGACTTAATTATCATGAACTTAGTCTAAAATCTTTGCAAAATATGTCTTGTAGATCAAATGGCCAACGCTCATGTCAACATGAACTTCAACGCGTTCCTAGAGAAAACCAAGCTGAAAGATGATGGCAGCAACTATTCGGACTGGGTCCGGAACCTGAGGATTATCCTCATAGCAGCCAAGAAAGCATATGTCCTAGAAGGACCGCTAGGTGAAGCACCCATCCTAGAGAACCAAGACGTTATGAATGCTTGGCAGTCACGTGCTGATGATTACTCCCTCGTTTAGTGCGGCATGCTTTACAGCTTAGAAACGGGGCTCCAAAAGCGTTTTGAGCAACACGGAGCATATGAGATGTTTGAGGAGCTGAAAATGGTTTTTCAAGCTCATGCCCGGGTCGAGAGATATGAAGTCTCCGACAAGTTCTACAGTTGTAAGATGGAGGAAAACAGTTCTGTCAGTGAGCACATACTCAAAATGTCTGGGTTGCACAACCGCCTGTCCCAGCTGGAGATCAACCTCTCGGACAAGGCAGTCATTGACAGAATCCTTCAGTCGCTCCCACCGAGCTACAAGAGCTCTGTGATGAACTACAATATGTAGGGGATGGTAAAGACCATTCCTGAAGTATTTTCAATGCTGAAGTCAGCAGAGGTTGAAATCAAGAAAGAACATTGAGTGTTGATGGTCAATAAGACCACTAAGTTCAAGAAGGGCAAGGGTAAGAAGAACTTCAAGAAGGACGGCAAAGATGTTGCCGCGCCCGGTAAGCCAGTTGCTGGGAAGAAGTCAAAGAATGGACCCAAGCCTGAGACTGAGTGCTTTTATTGCAAAGGGAAGGGTCACTGGAAGCGGAACTGCCCCAAATACTTAGCGGACAAGAAGGCCGGCAACACTAAAGGTATATGTGATATACATGTAATTGATGTGTACCTTACCAGTACTCGTAGTAACTCCTGGGTATTTGATACCGGTGCCGTTGCTCACATTTGTAACTCACAGCAGGAGCTGCGGAATAAGTGGAGACTGGCAAAGGACGAGGTGACGATGCGCGTCAGGAATGGTTCCAAGGTCGATGTGATCGCCGTCGGCACGCTACCTCTACATTTACATACGGGATTAGTTTTAAACCTCAATAATTGTTATTTAGTGCCAAGTTTGAGCATGAACATTGTATCTGGATCTCATTTAATACGAGATGGCTACTCATTTAAATCCAAGAATAATGGTTGTTCTATTTATATGAGAGATATGTTTTATGGTCATGCCCCGATGGTCAATGGTTTATTCTTAATGAATCTCGAACGTAATGTTACACATATTCATAGTGTGAATACCAAAAGATGTAAAGTTGATAACGATATCCCACATACTTGTGGCACTGCCGCCTTGGTGACATTGGTGTCAAGCGCATGAAGAAGCTCCATGCTGATGGACTTTTAGATAAGTATCAACTACAAGGAGTAATCAACACTACTAGCAACCCACTGGTACCAATTTGTGGTTTTGGATACAAGATTGGATACAAGAGGTGAACTAGGGTTTGAGAGGAGATGGTGCTGGTGAAGATGTTGATGGAGATTGACCCCCTCCCGATGAGAGGATCGCTGGTGATGACGATGGTGATGATTTCCCCCTCCCGGAGGGAAGTGTCCCCGACAGAACAGCTCTGCCGGAGCTCTAGATTGGTTCCGCCTCATGGCGGCGGAGTTTTGTCTCGTAAGCTTGCCCCCGATTTTTTCCAGGTTAAAACCCTTCATATAGTAGAAGAAGGACACCGCGAGGCCACCAGGGGGCTCAGGAGACAGGGGGCGCGCCCAATAGGGGTGGGCGCGCCCCCCACCCTCTTGGACAGGGTGTGGGCCCCCTGGTGTATTTCTTCCGCTCAATAATTCTTATTAATTCCAAAAATAAGTTTCATGGAGTCTCGGGTCTTTTGGAGCAGTGCAGAATAGGTTTCCAATGTTTACTCCCTTTTCAGCCAGAATTCCAGCTGCCGGCATTCCCCCTCTTCATGGTAAACCTTACAAAATAAGAGAGAATAGCCATAAGTATTGATATATAACGTGCAATAACAGCCCATAATGCAATAAATATTGATATAAAAGCATGATGGAAAATGGACGTATCAGGCTGCACACTTAATTCCTTCGCTAGGACATCTGACGTGATATTTCCACGACACTGTTGGTCCACCCAAACGGGAGTGCGAGGCCATGGGTTCCGTGGTGTGGGTACAGTGTGCTAACCTCTGCAGAGTGTGTGTTTATTCTATCGATAGCCACGTCCTCGGTCGTGGGCACAAGTTCGTACTAGGTCACACCGTTCGAACAACACTCACGTGACGAAATATAATGACTTATAGGTGATTTATATGTTGATATATTGTGAGCAGTAACCGTTTGGCAGGATGATGACGATGATGTTAGGATGATCTCAAGGATGATCATTCAGTTGCAATATGGTCACGAGGTTACCATGTGGATGATTTGATCACGCGATGATCAGATGGATCACGAGGTGATCGAGATGGTATATTGCTTGGCTGAATAGCCAAGAGTGAGATGGTTATTGAAATCTGAGCTAGTGGTTTATTAGTATTGTAGTAGTTTAATATCATGCTTAGTAGTTTCTTTCGCATCATAGTAGTAGTTAATTAATTAATCTGCTAATGCAATGTTGTTGTTTTTCCTTGATGCTTGTGAGTTGTGGTGATGCCTTGGTTGATTGATTGCTTGTCGAGGTTCCATGTGTGCGAGCTAGATTGTGTCCTAGCCGGAGTCCCTGCGGAGTGGAGTTCACCACCTTCTCGTTGTTCCACTGCTAGAAGATTTTCGCTGCTACGAGTTGTTCTGCTGCTAGCATAGAGAAAGTGTGGTATCGCAGGCGTAGTGTTGTCGTGCTGATGTGAACCACTGTAACATCAGACCTTTGTATTTATCCTTTGTAATAAGAGCTGATTTGTTCTATGTCAAGCAGTGTTGTATTCCAGAAGACTTCATCTCGATCTCTGGGCTGGAATATGGGGCATTTCGGTTTCTCTAAGCCGAGGTGCCACAAGCTTGGTATCAGAGCAGGTTTTGCTGTAGGACGCCCTACTCAGCGCGAGCGGTAGAAACCATTAGAAATCGGTAGTTTAAAGTCCGGCTTGTTTATTGCATTTGGTTGCTGCATTTGTTTGTTGCATAGCATGCATATAGCCTTAGTATTTGTTACTAACGGTTTTATCTGGTGAGTATAAATGGCATTGGATCCTGATCCACTATAGCTCAGCCTGTGCATTTCTCCAGTTTCCTTTTTCTTTTGGTGTTTGGTGTCATTTCTATCCCAGCAGAGTGATGCTAAGTGATCCCGACATTGTTTGCAAAAATTGTGCTCCGGTATCGCGCCGATGTCTTTCTTTCAGCCCCGCCTATCGTTTCGATGATGGACATGCTTCTATCCCGAATCGTTTTTTTATTTTGTCATGTTGGCAACCCTTAATGAGCTTAGTTATCAAGAAAGGGCAATGTTAGCAGCCTTAGTTTTTCCCCCGCTATCCTATTTCTTGGACGAGCACAGATCTTTTTCCGTCCGCTTGATAATAATGTGGTTGCAACCTTCGTGTTCCACTACATGATTATCGAGTACGTCCTCGCCTCCAAGCTAGTCCAGGTTGCTACCTGGCTAAGCTAGCACTTGGTTTAACAACGTTTACACCAACTCTTCCACACATTTATTCGTCCTCGTGCACATCGTCACATCATGCTAGATCGTAGAACCGGAGATCCCGCGAGATTTGTGTGCTTAAGTAGGCATGCATATTGTGTGACTAGCAGTAATATGTGACTTTGATTGTGTGTGAATTGATTGTTGTTGTGTGCTTTTGTTTAGTTGAGTTTTCTTTTGCTTCTTTCTTTTTGGGCCCCGGTGTTATATTATTTTTCCCTATAAAGAGTTGCTCATCAACCAACACCAGACTTGAAGAAGTAAAAAGGATTTCAAATATTTGGAAGAAGCTCGGCTAGACATTATGGTCTACCTAATCAACTGCATTATGGCATTAATATCTGCTCAGAATACCAATGGTGTATTGGATTGACTATCAGCCTCAAGTCTACATCAGTACAAAATCCCCACCCAGTAATGATCCAGCCCACAGGAGGACAAGTTAGGTGCAAGATCAACGTTATATTTTCAGACAGAGGTATGGATCATATACAAAGTTTTGGATCAGCAATGAATGATGCTTGAAATATGTTATCATCCGAAATAAAGTCAGAATGTGATATGCTCAAGGAAGACAGTCAAACAAATTTTCTCATGCAAATAATCAGCCACAGAGTATTATGGGCGTGTGTATGGATTTCAGTCTGCATATCAGTATGAAGTTTTGGATATGAGAATCCCAGTATTCTTCCACACGTTATCGGAAGAAATTTATGATGCAAGGCTCCTCAATTTTCCTCAGCATGATATGTGTACAGTTTCCGGCCCACGATACCTCGTCTTTCACAGCAAGATACCTCAGTAAAGGCTTCTCACAGATGGAGTTGCATCTTTCCCAACAAGCAAACCTGAGGAGAAACTTCTCAAGTACGGAACCCAGGCTTCTCCAACACGCTACCTAGGCCGAAGCTTCAAGCAGAAGCTAACGAGTCTTCCTCAACAAGCTACTCGGATGGCTTCTCTCGTAAGCCCCTCACTCCATGTCAGTACCACACTATTGCACCATCCACAATATATATAGGACTAGACTATTTTGTTACCGGTAATACAATAATATTCTGTTACCATCGCGTCTATAAGGTCCCGATCTAAAAAAAGAGCTCCCGACCGATTTGCCCCACCTCCCCACTAATCGCACTCCCACCTTCGGACCAATTCGCCGCCGCACTGCCATGGCCCTCTCGTCCCCGCGCCGCCGCGGTACCTCATCCCAGCCCGGCCGCAGGCCCCCTCCTCTCCGCGGCGCCGTGCCCCCTTCCTCTCTGCGCCGCCGTGCCCCCTCCTCTCGGCGCCGCCGCGCCCCCTCCTCCCTGCGCTGCTGCGCCCCGTCCTCCCCGTGTCGCCGCGCCCCTCCTCCCTGTGTCTCCACGCCCCCTCCTCCCCGCGCCGCCGCGCCCCCCTCCTCCCCACCAGCCAGCGCCCATCCTCCCCGGCTCCCGCCCCCAACCGCCATCCCTCGGTAGCCACCCTACATGTTCCTCCGGCGGGTCTGACAACGCGGATCCGACCGACGTGGTTGGGCGGCAACACTCGCTAGAGTGGGCCTCCTCCGCCTTTGGCCCTCGACAACATTTGTGGGGAGGTCCTTCTCGGTGTTTGGGTGGCACCGTCTGCACCCCCTCTAGCAGTTCGACAGGCGCGGGTGCCTCAGTACAACGACGACGAGCCAGGCGGCCGGCCTCTTTGTGACCTGCTGCCATTCCCCCTCACGCGCTAGCAGACTGATGATGGGAGAGGGAGCCCCGTAGCTCCACCGGCTTCTGCTGCCTGCTGGTACCATTGCTGGTCTCGGTGCCCTGCCCGCTCGCCCATGGCAGCGCAAGTTCGTCCTCGAGCAGTTGAATTTCTGTTTGTTTCTTACTTCTGGTGAAGTAGGTGAGCTGATTTTGTGGCCACTTCTATTGGTTTGTGAGGAATGTAGGGCGAGTACTGATGCTGCTTCCATTGATCTTAGGTGAGCTTGCGAATCTGCAGCACCCTTGGTGATTTTAGTAGTGCTATTAGTCATGGAATTCGAGGGTGTTTGATTTCTATTTTCTTAGATTTTTTAGGTGTCTGAACATGTATCTGTTTAACTGAAAATGAGGTTCTTATGATCATGTTTATTGTTAACTTATTTAGAAAAACCAATTAAGTTATATCAGGAGGGGGAAAGCAATTAACTTATTCAAACATAATTGCATCAGTTCAGACTCGGAGAGGGTGTAAGTGCAGAAGAAAAATTGGTAGCACTAAAGGTTCATGATTGAAAGAGTTGTGAGTTCAACCCATGGTAGTAGACATGTATCATTCCACATGGTGTTTGATTTAATTCGAGGGTGTTTGATTTAATTTTGGACAGTTCGGCTTGTTCTCCCACATGGTAGTAGACATGTATCATTCCGCAGAATGATGCTTTAGCTAGCTCATTTTGTCGTGTGAGATTTTGTTCCTCGGTTCGTATGCTAATTTTCTGGAGGTTCACAACGTCATAGTGGTTCGATTTTTTGTTTGTTGAAATTCTGCTTCAACTTCTGTCAGCTTTTGATTAATCTGCACTTTCTTTTTCTGTAGTTTCTTAACTCTGCATGATGTGAATAGTTGAGTATGTACTAAGTACTCTGCAAAAGTCAGCTCCCTTTTGTTTCCTGTGTATTGGGAGGGCAAAACAACTGCTCTTCTTTGATTGAGGGACAAATGGTCGCCAAAAGATTCCCAATGGAGAGAAAAAGATGGTGGTTTGTTACCATGAAGGAAGTGCTAGTAGTGTAACAAGTACAACTCATCATCGCCCAGTCCAAGGTCAAGTCACTGCCGAAAAATAATTCACTGTAGAGGCCATAAGCCACGTGCAAATTAACCCCGAACTAATGAGCGCAATGGTGGGCCATTAGCTTAATTTCCAGGCTCATGCGACATCTCTGGTCGCGTGGCCAGCACCATTATCTTAAATTTTTGTTTGTGCACTAAGTTTCTTAATGTATTTTGTTTCACAAAAATTTAGTGAAAAATTTACTTCATGTTACTCGTGATCTTGCAACTGTATGTTCACATGTGAAGGCATCTCTCATTGCTTATTGTTACATTAATTTCCATTGTAAGAAAGGTTTACATTAAAAGTAACATCCATATAGGAAAAATGTTTCTATTTTAACACATTTTCTTTGGAAAAAGAGCACTAGTACTCATGACTCGTACTGACAAGGATGCCGTCCACAATTCTGATGAGTCATACTGACAAGGACATAATTATTGTGCAAAATGGAAAAAACAAATGTTTTATAAAGAAATGTGCTTGAAGTTCAATTACTATGGTCTAAAAAATTCAATTACATTGCTAGTGCATTCAAAATTGCTAAATTTAAAAAAATGAAGTTCCTCTTTCAGGATTATGTAAGTTCAAAGTTATTGTATGATGTGTGTGCCATAGTTATCTAAACTTCAATTTTGGCTAATATTCCATTATAGTACTACTGCATATTCACTTCTGATTGCTTCTTGCTGCCACTATTTTTATCATGATTTTGTGTGTCCACCCAGGAGGTTTTTGTTTCTGTAGGTCAGCTGCTCAACAACAGAAGCATGTACCACCCAGTACATGTATTACTATTGCTAAGGTTCAAAAATCTGGACTCAACAAGTTCAACGTTGATGGTACTGTGCACATGCGCTAAGCCGTTCTACAACATAGCGCTAAGCCGTTCTATGCTGCAGCTCGGGAGGTGCTAGCTATTCCCCACCCCCCCTGGACGTTCATCTCCTTATCTTGTGTATATTCAGTTCAACATCTGGTGGTTCTTCAGGTTACCTTAATGTGCATTTTCTGTTCATCTTGCAGGTGAAGGATCTCCCGTTGGGTTCATCTTGCAGGTTTCGTTCAAACTTGGCCACCTAGGCCGTTCAACAGCACCACCAGAGCCCGTTTAGTTGGTGGCGTTCCTGCAGCTGCAGATGTGGTGCTGACAGTACTAGGCATTGGTTGTGTTTGATCAAATTCCTAGGAGCTCCCATGATTTACACATGGAATCCAGATGATTTTGTTTCTTCATCCCCCAAGTACTTCAATGGTGGCTCCTTCCCGGATGGCTCAATTGCTGCTAGATTTAGGTGGGTTGGCTCAATTGCTGTTGGATTTAGGTGGCCAAGTTTGAACGAAAATTACTCATTGATCGTATGTCTAATCGGTTTTTCTTTGTTTACAGAAAAACTAATATATGAGGATTATCTCAGGTTTCTTTTTGAACTTGTAGCATTACTGTACATGAACTTGTACATTACCTTGTTATCAATTTATGTGTATGTGTGTTGGTAACCACGGCTACTAGCTACTAGTTACCGATCTGACCGTTGTATTAGTGCAGCTGCTCTATGTAATTAGCCCCTTGTTGGGTGAATCTTGTACTATTTGCTAGCTTTGGCATTGTAAAAATACAACAAGTTCACAGCTAAAAAAGTTATAAGTTCAACGCAGCGTACTAGATTAGTTTTTTGTTATGGATAGTATAGATGCACATTGTTGTGTAGTACATGTGTCCATTGATGTGTTCACCCCCCGCCTTGCGCAGCAACCTACTGACCGGGCCGAATCCAGCTTCGCCCCCGAGCTTCGTCTTCTTCCTCACCGAGACACGCGACAGCCACCCCAGTTCGGGCGTAGTAAGTACCTCGGTACAAGTTTAAAACGGTGGTCCGTTCAGAATTAAAAAAATGGCAGAAATTCAAATTATAAAGTTCAAGCAAAAAAAAGAAACCCCATGAAAATCCTGCTTAGTAAGTACCTCAGTACAAGTCGTAAAATGAGAGAAGTTCAGAACAACGTTGTCAAAAAATATTGAGTTAAAAAAATAAACAAAACAAACACATTGTTTTTGAATAAAATATCATTTAGTTCGATGATACAAACCATACAAGTACAGGGGCGACGATACAGTAAACCATCGAAAACTTACGAGAAAAATATTACCCAAAAAACAGAGCAAAGTCTAGTTAGTGAAAACACGCTTAGTACAAACCCATGCAAGCATCAATACAAGTACCCCTTTTCGGAACCATTCAAAATTACTGTACAAAAAATAGTTCAGTACAAACATACACATATATCAGTACAACTACTCTCTTTTTCAGATGAGAAAACAACAGGATCCGTCATGCCATATTCAAAATTACTCTTAAACGGTTCCAAAGTAGAGAAAACGTTCAACATGACTAACTTTCGCATTTTCGATAGATATCCAACGGTATATTATTTGCCATATTTCGACAAACTTTTAAAAAAATCGCGTTCAAAAATCAAATTTGACCGTATTCAATTTTTTTAAAACTATAAGGAATTAGAAAAACATTTCTATATAAAAAGTTGCGCGTTTGCCATAGCTTTCCAACGCCATATCATTTGCGTCAATCTGATAAACCGTTTGCAAAAAATCGCGAAAATACGTTTCGCCAAGAATTTCACCGTATTTCAAATTACTTTTAAATCATATAGAATTAGAAAAAGCAATACATATATGGAAGATGTGGATTTTCACCAGCTTTCCAACGCCATCTTGTTTGCTCAATTCTGACAAATCGTTTGAAAATTGAGTCCAAAATACGATTCACGTTTTCAGTTTTGAAAAAAAAACGTTTTTATCAAAACTGCTCTTAAACCATAATGATTTTGCAAAAACATTCAATATACTTGAAATATGATTGTCAAGAGCTTTCCAATAATATATTACATGCCCCATTCCGACAAAAAAATTACAAAAAGAATTTGAACTAAAGAAGACGATCTGTTAAACACAACTGAAAGCATCAGTTCAACCGCTTCGAAAACATCACTACAACCACCCGAAACCGTCTGTTCAAAAAGTGTAACAGAATAATATTCTGTTACGCGTAACAGAATAGCCCAGATGTGTGTGTGTGTATAATATTCTAATAACACCCCTTAAGAGTCTTGTTCTGCTAACACTGCTTATTCTGATAACACCCATCTAACCCACCGAACTGACCCGACCCGCACCACAGAGCCATCTTTGAACTGATCTGAACCGCAAGCGCCAAGAAACCAACCTGCCCCACCCCACCCACTCCACCCTCTCCTCCCACTTACTCCCCCGATCCCCTCTCTGCCTTCTTCCTCCCCTGACCCCCTCCACCTCCTTCCTCCCGGCTCCCCCTCCCCCGGCCAAATCTAGCACAGCCGCCCTAGAGGCCCGTGTGCCACAGCCAGAGCGCTGGGCTGGCCGCCCTCAACGCCTTCCCCCACCGCCACCGGCCGTCTCAGCGCCTACCAACCACCAGATCCAAACAGCACCACCGCGCTTCAACGCCCCACCTTTCTTCTCCACCACCATCCACCTCCTGGCGCCCCACTACCCCCGCCCATCCCGGCGCACCACCACCTCCCACCCCCGCGACGCCCCACCACCCCCACCGCTCCGACACGCCACCACCCCGCGCTGCCTCGCCCCGGCCACCACCACAAGCCACACTCATCGGCCGCCCCGTCCCAACCATCGCGCCACTGCGCAGCAAGAATTGTCGGCTGCCTCACCTCAACCAGTAAGCCGCCGCGCACCACCGACGACCGCCGCCCCACCCCATCCATCACGCCACCTCGGCCGCATCCACCTGGCACCGAAATCACGGATGGGCCGCCTCCCCAGCACCAGCCCATCCGGATCCGGCTGGGCTGCCACCGCGCCCACCTTCCCTTCGCGCCCCTCTCGAGCACCCCTCCTCCCCCCTTCTTCTACTTCGTCGGCGAACAAAAGCCACGGCCACCTCCCCCAAGCGGCCACCGAGTTTCTCCTCCACCTCGCTCCTCCCTGCAACCTCTTGCTGCGCCACGGCGACCGGATCCACCCTCCAGGATCCAGTCAGCGACCTTCCTTCTCCACTGCTTCGACCTGCAGGAGGTTGAGATGGCGCCCATCAGCAGCAGGGAGTCGCCCCACTCCGGGCCTGCTCAGGTTGAGCGGATCCAAGTTTTTTTTAAATTTTTGAGCGGATCCAAGTTGCTGCTCCCCTTCATCATCTCTGGTGTGGGGGTGTCGATGCAGTTTGTTTCCCAAGCGGTGATGCAGTGCAGCACGGCGCTTGATTTTGCCCAGGTCTCTTTTTTGATTTGGGCAGATGTTCAGGTGCAGTCCTCCATTGATTTGGGCAGATGTTCAGGGACAGTTTGCGCGTGCGTATGGTATGTTGGGCATGAGGGCGTGCAGCGATGATATGTAGTCCGCCGGCACACCATGCAGTTCGCATGGTGTGTGCTTGCAAAAATTGCATTTAGGTGCACGCGGACATTCAGTTAATTGGAACGCAATTGCAGTTCGGTGGCGCGGGCGGCATTTATTTTATTTTATTTGTATTGAAAAAAGTCTCACCTCTCGTTAGACATTGCAGCCTATTTTATTTAGAATATGCAGTTTAGTGGCATGTCTACTTTGCAGGTGCAGTACGCCGCTCGAGGTGTGATCTACTGCAGCTCGGCTAGTCCTCAATTGCGGTCCAGCTGATGACAGTGTTGATTTTGTGTGTGTTGCTATGTATACATAATGAATGGATATATATGTTTTGAAGCTCACTTTGTTCTCTCACGTGGTTCACTATATCAATGTAACCCTTGTAGTGCGTTTGGTCCTCGGACGTGGTTCACTTTTGAGAGTCATGATGTTCATTTGCGCACAATGTGGAAGTGTGATCCTTTTTTTAGCAAAACAACAAAAAAGTAATCTGATTCACGTTGATATATGTTGTTCTTTACTTGCCCTCATCTATGCGGTCCACTCGCATTCATAAAAAAAAGTTGAAAAAAGATAACAAAAACATGTGTGAGAAAAATTACGTCCGACAAAAAAAGGTATGCAAGTCGCTTGCCTGTCCGATGTAGTGCGGCTTTCAGTATGAAGCAGTGCGGTCGGCCGTATGATGTTGTTCATCCCGTAAGGGCAAAAAAATGATACGGAAGCGAAGAAAAAGTAATGCGGTTCACTTCTTGATAGTGTTGTGGTTCATTTACACCCGATGTGAAGTGCACTCTACTTTCTCGTCCTTGAAAAAATTACGTTTGACAAAAGAAACCATGCAGTTCTCTTACCCGTCTGATGCAGTGCGGTTTTTCGTCCGATGTAGTGCGTTTTCAGTCGGATGAAGTACCCACGTCCGATGTAGTGTCCGCATTTCGGTAAATTCGAAATTCCTCTTAAACCGTAAAGAATTAGGGAGAGTGTTCTACATGAAAAAGTTGCGCCTCGTTGATATCTTTCCAACGGCGTATCGTTTGAATCATTCCGACCAGCGGTTTGCAAAAATTTCATGAAAAACGGCCGCTGCCACTCGTCGTCCGCCGCACGATTTTCAAAATTAACTTAAAACCGTAAGGAATCTCAAAAATATTTCAACCTATGTAAGCTGCGCCTCGTTCGTAGCTTTCCAACAACGTATCACACGCCTCGTTTCGACAAACGGTTCAAAAACTGGATCGAAAACAGTACCGAAAATTTTAAAAAACTTAAAAAACAGAATTCCACGATTTAGTAAATTTGAAACTTCTCTTAAACCGTAACGAATTAGAGAAAAATTTATATATGGAAAATATGCGCCTCGATGATATCTATCCAACGACGTATCATTTGCTTCATTCCGACAAGCAGTTTAGAAAAAAACGCGAAAAAATGCTCGCTTCCACTCATCATCCGCCGCACCATTTTCAAAACTGCTCTTAAACCGTGTGGAATCTCGAAAAGTGTTCAACATGTCGAAGTTGCGCCTAATCCTTAGCTTTTCAACGGTATATTACATGCCTCATTCTGATAAATGGTTAAAAAATTAGAGTGAAAATAGTACCGAAAAAATAACGCGTGCAGTTTTTCCGATGAGAAGTTCACTCGTGTGAGTACTGCAGCACACTTGGTTCAAAGAATGACGTGCACTTGTGTTCAGCGTGCAGTGCGGAAGTGGTGTGCAGAATAGACCATCTATATATATATATATATATATATGTGTGTGTGTGTGTGTGTGTGTGTGTGTGTGTGTGTGTGTGTGTGATGAGCATGCATCCCCAATCATATCATTTGCTCATATGAGATACGACAATGATCAAGAAGATATACCTAAGAAAGGTACGGATCCAACAAACTCAAAGTTATGCAAAGATAAGTAGAGATACATCTCATGTGATGCAAGGATCGATAAGATCTGGAGATGACAACGCAGAATCCATAGTCTTGACAATGGTCACCAAGGCTATAATTCATTTACCTGACAAGGAGATCTCATGAATTCTTGCCACCCTCTCGTATGGTTGGCCTCAGCAATGAGCTCTGTACAGCTACAAGCCCCGATCATATGTCATATATGTGCGGACCCAGGTCGGAAAACAAGAGCAAAGAATTATGCCAAGAATATTGCACTAATCACATGCAGGATCATACGAAGAATCAAGGACGTGTGTGGCCAAGATGTTTCAGTAAGGTATACTGAGACGAAAATCATGACCAACAAAGGATGAGACTAACAGCAAAGGTATGAAGATTTTACGCGACCATCAGGGTCCGGATACCCAAGTCAGTTGAAAGCCGTAATTACATATGAAGCCACAAAGGCATACCCTCAAAGGATTACTCTATTCTACAAGGACTTCATATCCTGCTAACCCGCTTAAAAATGGTTAGTGCAAAATAACCAAGTCTGTTCTATCAGATCCAAGATTCTTTGCAACCTCAGCAGTTTGATTTTAGTGGCAGCATGAAAGCATCTCACAGCCTATTACCACAGTTGGGTATACAGACAAAATGGGTATATCAAAAGCCGAACCATCATCTCAGACCAGGCATACTCACTAATGGAACCAAGTACACGGACAACCTATCATGAAAAGTATCTTCCCGCTAGAAAAACTGTCAGGACAGTCTCAAGATGCTAATGTTTGAGGTTGATACAACTATAAATCCATACCCCATTATATTGCTCATGACAGAAGGCAGTCAAATACTTGGTACAAATCTCGTGCTCGAGACGAAGAAACAAGTCAGGATAAATCAGTACCACTTGTGAACAGTCAGATCCCATCAGGAGAATGGCCAGGATTCTCAACATTTATTGAACCCAGAAGGCCTGCATTTATTCAAAGCAACCCCATGGCATAAGTAAAAAGGTTTTCATGACCAAAGGAAAAATTTATGCTCAGATCCATTGGATATCACCACAGATATGAGAGAATCAATGTCAGCAAAAGGATTTGGTATATGAGCAAAAACCAGTCAGAATTTGGGGTAGGTGAAGCAAACCACCCCAGAGCAAGGTAAGTAAATCATATGAAATTCTTGAGGGGACAATAAATAAAGGAAATGGATACCCGAGTTGGAAACGGTGTCCTCAAGTCATACTTGTTCCCTGAGCAACCAAATCTCAAGAATGAGATTTCTTTAAGGGGGTAAGAGTTTTAACAGCCTGGCTTTTGGCCCTTTTCTTTTTTACTTTGATTTATCTCGTTTTTGCTCTGTTTTTCTTTTTGGAGTGGTTCTATGGCCTTGCCACCTAGGAAATCATCCTCAATCCCCCTCCGAAGTGGCTCATCATTCTCAAAACTTTGCCAAGATCATGTCACTTCACTCCTTGACCAAAACCTAAAATCCTTTTCTAAGGAATATTCCTTTTTCTACTAAAGGAATAACCCTATCTGCCCTAGGTTGTGAAGCAACCTATATTTATGTCCACCCGAAAATTCCCAAATAATTCTCATAATTGCTTTGGGTCATATATTGCTCAAATATGCCCAAACGTTTCCTTGGCCAGATCAAAAATAATTCCCCAATATTCCATTTTCTATTCTGCCCTGAATGGCACTTTGTGAATGAAGTGTCATTTATGTTTTTCTAATTGCTCCCAAACTTTTTGGGCATGCTTATATATCCAAATCATTGCCTCATGCACAATTCAACTTCATTTGCCTAGCCAATCTTCTTCAGTGATTTTTCAAAGTTTCTGTCAGACAGAAGGCTTTGTGAAGGAATTACTAGCTAGGAGTCTCCAAATGAGTTGAACTTTTTCACACTCCCTCACGTGCTTATATTAATCACTTCCACCCATTTCCATCCCCATCCAATCATCTATGTGAGCAGGACCAAATCTTTGATTTTGGCAATATTTTCAGGTTGTGAAGCAAGTGTATTTTATATTGCTTCAAAAATTCTGATAAATTACCAGATCATTCTCCTACCCATAAAACTTCTCTCCACCCAATTTGGGATCATTTCATTGAGCCATTTGATCACCAAAATTATTCCAATTTTTTGAACAGTGAGGAGGTTTGTGAAGCAAGTACCATTTTGGCTTGTCCATTTGGTATGAGCTTTTTACAGCATCATCACCTGTCCAAATCATCATGATCTACCCAATTTGAGCTCAAGTGGATACTCCAAGTGAGTGCATAACCTTAATTTAGTATCTAACCAGATTTGGCAGTTGCAAAGCAACTATATTAAATGTTGGTCCAAATATTCTCAAAACCTCCAGGATCATGGTCCTTCCATAGTCAATCACCCTAGACAACAACATTTGACCCAATCAATTCCCTGTTGATCAGCAGTGCACGGCCAAGTTCGATGCAACAAACTTTAGTCATCCCTCACGTCTCTCCAGAGCTGCTTTTGTCGATCCATCAACTCTCTCAGCCTCTATTATGCACAGACTAGTCACCAGACAACTCTTCGCAGCCTCTCTTGTCCTCTTTGTGCCAGTGCCCGTGGTGACTACCCCCTTGGCATGTTATTCCACGCGCTTTCGTAGCGTTGGCCATGCTCTGGGCGTCGGGATGCGCCGGCCAGCTCTGCCTCAATGGAGTTCGCGTGTCCTAGCTTGCTGACCTGACTCCCCCTCCCTCACCCACCACCCTCAACCCCCTGCCCCCTCCAGAAACTACCTTGCCGAAGCTAGCCGACGTGTGGCCATGGGTGCACCGTGCCCTGTTGGCTCTGTCTTCATCTCGGCCTCTTCCTCCTGCTCTCCCTTGGCCTCCTCTGCCCCGTGAAGCTTGCCAGCGAACCCTCATCGTGTTCCCGTGCCCGCCCATGCTCGATGAGCTCGTCAGAGCCTCGGCCGGACATGCCCGGTGGCATCCATTGCGATAGCTCCTTCCCCTTGGCTATTTAAGCAGCCCTCAGGCCACCCGACCATGCCAAGCTCTTCGCCTCACTCCCTCAATCCTCCTCGACCCCTCAAGCAAGGCCCAAGATGCCTCCTTCCCCTCCACGGTCACCATTGACGCCGGTGACCTCCGCCCAAATTAGCGCCAACCCGAGTCTTCTCCTCCTTCTTCCATCTCCAGTAGACCACCTGGAGCACCCTGAGCATCCCCAACTCTTCGCTTTATTCTCGGGTGGCTGTTTGCCATGATTTCCGCCGACGCTCAAAGCTGTCATCCGCCGTGGCTGGAGTCCCACTTGGTCGAGCCCTCCCCGGTGGCCGCGCCCTGCTTGGATCGGGCCGTCTTGGCCTCCCGAGTGCAACTGTAGTCTGGGCGCTCTGAAGGGTGGCCGGAGCCGGCTGGATGAGCCCTCCATTGGGAACGAGATGAAGAAGTTGACCCCTCCCTGCCATCTGGCCATCGGCCCTACAGACCCCACTAGTCAGCCGCACACCCGTTGACCCGGCGCTGCCGAGTGAGATAAGTGGAGACAGTTTTCCGTTTATATGCTTTCCTATATTGAAAACGCACTTTGCTCAGTTCTTGGCTGAATTATGTTTTCTCTGCAGCGAAGGCATATTCTAGGAAATGTGCTTTCTCTTTTTACAGCCGCTGTCTAAAACCCTTATTTTGTGAATGTTTGTCAGTTAAGAGCAGAAAAGCACAATTTCTGTTAGTTTTTCTCCCTAACGAACGAACGGCCACAACTTTTTACCCGCAACTCCAAATGAGGTGATTCCAAAGCCCACTTCTTTGTATCATTGAGCTCATTCTGTTGGTCACACTTTCACAATGTTTTGACATTCCGAAAATGACCATTTTTCGCCTGCCCTTATTCAGCCCCCTCCGAGAGAGTACGATTTCTGGCGATTCTTTCCGCGAGTTTCTCGCACTTTCTCCTGGTGAATCTTGCCACCCCAGGCAAGCCACACCCTCCATTTGCAGCATTGTAATGCAGTGACATGGTTTAAATTATTTGAACTTGTTTAAAAATATTGTTGTAGCTACTTGTGAGTTGTCATGGCATTTCTTGGAATTGTTTTGATCTTGCTATTGCCATGATATTGCTTGGAGTTCTAGGACTAATGTTTTGTGGCTTATGTGGATGACGCGTTGCCTTTGGATTATTAGTGGCTGATGTTATGATTATTTTCATGTTGATATCTGCTATTATATTTTGGGGTATTACTTGGATTGTCATGTTGCCATTTGATTATTAGTGGCTAGAATTGTTTTTGCCATGATGATAGTTGATATTATACTTTGGAGTATGAGTTTGCAGATGATGCTTGCATGTGGATCTTAGCTGGATAGCTAGTTCTTGCTATTGGGATAGTAGCATTATCGTTCTTGGATTCATCATGATAGTAGTGTCATGTTGCCCTTGGAGTATTATGTTATAGCTAGGTCATTATTTGGATAATTTTTTGGATTTTTCTATGACTTGGATTACATGTTGGTAGATGATACCTAAGTTGGTCAGGTGCTACCGAACTGGGCTTTTCTAGTGCAACTACATTTGCCTTTTACGGGAAGGGCCCTAATGCGGTCTAATGTCATGTCTCTCACTGGTGCCTCCAACAAGGGAAGGTTATGGGCGCGCACTACCCTGATCAGGTAGGCGGACATAAGCCTTCTGTGCCCGTTGTTTTTGTGTACCCGGGTTGTCCCTGTTTGGGACTGTTTTTGTTTTGCCACGACGGTGGCCGTTGATGCCTTTGGAAGGCATAGGGCCACCCATGACTTATCCCAGAGGGGAGTTGGTCGGAGTGGTCGGGAGAGTGTCATGGCAGTAGATCGGTTTTGTCGGAACGCCGTTGGTCCACCCAAATGGGAGTGCGAGACCATGGGTTCCGTTGTGTGGGTACAGTGTGCTAACCTCTGTAGAGTGTGTGTTTAATCTATCGATAGATGCGTCCTCGGTCATGGGAACAAGTTCGTGCTAGGTCACACCGTTCGATCAACACTCATGTGATGGAATGACTTATAAGTGATTTATATGCTGATATATTGTGAGCAGTAACAGTTTGGTAGGATGATGATGATGATGTTGGGATGATCTCAAGGAAGATCATTCAGTTGTGATATGGTCATGAGGTGAGCATGTGGATGATTTGATCACGAGATGATCAGATGGATCACGAGGTGATCGAGATGGTATATTGCTTGGCGGGATAGCCAAGAGTGAGATTGTTATTGAGATCTGAGCTAGTGGTTTATCAGTATTGTAGTAGTTTCATATCATGCTTAGTAGTTGCTTTTGCATCATAGTAGTAGTTAATTAATTAATCTACTAATGCTGTTGTTGTTTTGCCTTGATGCGTGTGGTTGTTGTGAGCTTGCAAGTACATTCAATGTACTGACCTGGCGTGTCATGCCAGATTGCAGGTGATGCCTTGGTTGATTGATTGTTTGTCGAGGTTCCACGCGTGCGAGCTAGATCGTGTCCCAGCCAGAGTCCATGTGGAGTGGAGTTCACCACCTTCGTCGTTGTTCCGCTGCTAGAAGATTTCCGCTGCTACGAGTTGTTACACTGCTAGCATAGAGAAAGTGTGGTATCACAGGCGTAGTGTCGTCGTGTTGATGTGAACCGTTGTAACATCAGACCTTTGTATTTATCCTTTGTAATAAGAGCTGATTTGTTCTATATCAAGCAGTGCGGTATTCCAAAAGACTTCATCTCAATCTTTGGGCTGGAATACGGGGCATTCCGGTTTCTCTGAGATGGGGTGCCACAGAGCCGGTGTTAGTGCTATGCCTCTCTTTATGTCATAGACTTGATTTGAATAAGTTGACAACTACTGAAATCTCTTTGCAAATGGCCGATAAATCAACTGTTATACCCGTTGGTATTTGTGAGGATGTGGCTGTTGTGGTTGCAAACATTACTATTTTAACGGACTTTGTTATTCTTGATATTCCCGAGGACGACAGTATGTCGATCATCCTTGGTAGACCTTTTCTAAATACTATAGGGGCTGTTATTGATTGCAACAAAGGCAATGTCACTTACCATGTTAATGGTAATGAGCATACGGTACACTTTCTGAAGAAACAACCTCAAGTTCATAGTATCAATTCTATTGGAAAAATTTCAACTATTATTATTGGAGGTTTTGAATTCCCTCTTCCTACTGTCAAAAAGAAATATGATATTCTTATTGTTGGGGACATGCATATCCCCATTGAGGTAACATAGTGTTATTCGAAAATTGCCCGGTTTCATGTTATTCGGAAGAAGTTTGTTAACAAGACTTGATCAACCTTGTTAGTGGATTCCTTTTGATGAACATGAGATGGATGAAGTTAGAAAGCACAACCTTCTGTACCCTCCTTTTACCTTCTGCTATTTAGATTTAATAAAGCAAAAATATTATTTTCTGTCAGTTTTCCGAATTATCCATGTAATAAAAAATACCCTGAAAATAAAAGTTCTCCAAATGTCCTAAAAATTGGATATGATTTTTTTTAGAATATTTGAGAATTTCTGGCACTTAGAACACACCAGGGGGACCCACCATTTGGTCACGAGGGTGGAGGGCGCGCCCTACCCCCTGGGTGTGCCCACCTGCCTTATGGGCCCCACGTGCCCCCCTCCACTTATTCCAGCACCCACACACTTCGTCTTCCTCCAGAAAAAATCATCTCGTAGCTCAAACTCGTGTTCTTGCTCGTTTTGCTGCCGTTTTCGATCACCTTGCTCAAAGCTCCATTCACAAAACTATTTTGGGGGATTGTTCTTCGGTATGTGACTCCTCCAATTGTCCAATTAGTTTTTGTTCTACTGCTTTATTTATTGCAAACTCTTGTTGCTGAGGTGACCCTGTTCTTAAGCTTGCATGCCAAATTTATATGGTCCAAAGTAGTTTTAATGCATGATATAGCCTCTAGGCACTGTGGGAGTAGTTGGTATCAATCTTGTTGAGTTTGGTTCACTTTTATTTTGAGTCACTTAAAATTTCAGAAATTTTTTAGAGGAGAAAAATGTTTAGGAAAATGTACCAAGGTGGTTCTTCAAGGAAGCAAGCACCGAGGCTCGCGATACGTGATCCGGACCTTGAACCACCAAGGGAAGCACAAGTGCGGCCTTGTGAATGGCCGTCGGATCAGTTTATGGTCCAAGTAGGCTTCAAGTATGAATTTGATGCATATGTACGTAATGTTGATCTTGAGGACTTCGTATCACATAAGTGCCGACAATATTATTACCTCACTGATTCCTTTGTGAGGAGGTTTAAATTTTCATCCAATCACAACACTCACACTGTTATATTTGACCTCTATGATAAATCATATACCATGGATCTTGAAGATTTAAATGCTGCTTGCCAAATCCCACAGTGGGGCATCTTTAGTGAACCTCACAAATCTGAATATAATGATTTCCTTGCTAGTATCACTGTGGGAGAAACTAGAGATATCACACAAGCTACCATAGGGAGCATTCATTTTCCTTCCATACATTACTTTGCTCTCGTTATAGTTAGATGCATTAACGATAAAGATGAGCTTTGTCACATGTGCGTCCCAGATCTTAGTGTCCTCAAAAGTGCAGTATTAGGCGATAAACGATATAACTTGGGGGCCATTGTTGCACGAAGGTTACATCTTAATGGTAAAAATGGAGATTTATTTGGTGGAATTTATGCAACTCGCTTAGCTGATTATCTTGGTGTAGCCATAAATTAAAATGATATTGAGTTGCCACCTGCTTTTCTAGATTATAGTGCTATGGTTTGCCACCAGTTTCTTGAGAGGAACGAATAGTCCCTCCAGTACCGACTAATCTTTGACAGACGGAGGTCTGTCCATATTAATCTCCCTGCTCCTACTTTCTTTAACTTTCAGGCAAATGGGAGATATTTTATAACCAGGGAGGAGGCAAATGAATATGAGAGGAGGACAGAGGCGGATCGCCTCTAGGCTGCAGCTCTCCACGCAGTAGCTACTGCATCTCAGTACAACCGTGACTATAACTTTGGATATCCTCCAGGCCAGCCATGGCCATAGACCAACTTAGGCCAAAAGCCTAAGCTTGGGGGAGTACATATTTCTCATCGACATTACATTCATGTTCACACACTCATTCTAGTTGTCGGTGTTCATAATTTTTCATTGTACTATCCATGCTAGTTTATTTTCTTTTCTTGCTCTCTTCTTGTGTGTTTGAAAAACCTTGAGAAAAAACCAAAAAATAATTAGTTGTAGCTTTTAGCTAGTTTACTTTCCATGCTTGTAGTAGTAGTGTTAAAAGAAAACCCCAAAAAGATTTCTAGTTCTTCTTTTGCTTGTTGGGAGCTTTCCCGTGTAAATAGTTTTATTTTTCTTTGAAGTTCTTTTCTTTTGTTTGGGGGTCTAGAGGAGAAGACCACGATGAAAATATTGAGTGGCTCTCATATGCATTCTTGTTGATCTAAGCAAGAGCCCATATTACCTTCTCTTCTCCTTTGAATCAAATGTTTGGAGATTCTAGCTTAGTCCAATGCACATGCACTATTATTATTACGCACACCATTTGGTCATGCAAGTGAAAGGAAATAATGACGATATATGATGAAATGATTGAGATGAGAGAAGTTGTGAACTCGACCTATCTTGTTTTTTGTAAATATGATCAGTTCATTGTTCCTAATTCAGCCCATTATGAACGAAACATGTTTGCAATGACAATTAGAGATTATAGTTATTCATGTCGTGCTTAATTAGCTAGGAGTTTATAATGGTTTACCTTGCGTGCCAACATGCTATTAAAATGGTTGTGATGTGGTATGATAGGGTGGTATCCTCCTTTGAATGATTCAAGTGGCTTGACTTGGCACATGTTCACGCATGTAGTTGAAACAAAATCAACATAGCCTCCATGATATTTATGTTCATGGTGATTTATATCCTACTCATGCTTGCACTCATTGTTGGTTAATCTTAATGCATGTTCATGACTGTTGTCGCTCTCTAGTTGGTTCGCTTCCCAGTCTCTTTCTAGCCTTCACTTCTACTAAGCGGGAATACTGCTTGTGCATCCGCTTCCATAAACCCGAAAGTTATTCCATATGAGTCCACCATACCTTCCTATATTCGGTATTTACCTGTCGTTCCAAGTAAATTTGTATGTGCCAAACTCTAAACCTTCAAATGAAATTTTGTTTTGTATGCTCGAATAGCTCATGTATCAACTAGGGTTGTCTATATCTTCCATGCTAGGTGGGTTATTCTCACGATGAGTGGACTCCGCTCATCATTCACGAGAAAATGGCTGGTAACCGGGATGCCTAGTCCCATGCTCAAATCAAATCAAAATATTTGCAAACAAACCCCCCCAGGATTGCGGTTAGTTGGACGGTACCCGTTGTTTCGGACCAGCCGCGGAATGTGCTCGTTGGTGGTGGGGGAGTATAAACTTTACCATTCTGTTTGGGTACCGCCTATAATGTATGTAGCATGGAAGATATCGAGAACTCTTGGTTGTTATGTTGACAATGAAAGTATGCCACTCAAAATATTATGTATCTCTGTTTTAAAACTCGAGCTCTGGCACCTCCGCAAATCCCTGCTTCCCTCCGGAAGGGCCTATCTATTTACTTCTATGTTGAGTCATCATCCTCTTACTAAAAAGCACCATTTGGAGAGCACCGCTGTCATTTTCATGCATTGCTATTAATTTACATTGAGTATGACTGTGACTGGATCTCTTTTGCCATGAATTACAATGTTTAGTTAGTCCTTGATCTTCAGGGGTGCTCTGCATTTATGTTTTGCGGTCTTAGAAAGGGCTAGCGAGATACCATCTTGTTATATCATATTATGATTGTTTTGAGAAAGTGTTGTCATCTGATATTTATTATTATTGCTCGCTAGTTGATTATGCCATTGATATGAGTAAACACGAGACCTAAATGTTATTGTGAATACGGTTAGTTCATAATCTTTGCTGAAACCTTGAATGCTGACTTTACATATTTGCAACAACAAGATCAAACAGAGTTTGTAAAAGTTTTTCTTTTTCACTTTCTGTTTGTCAACTGAATTGCTTGAGGACAAGCAAAGGTTTAAGGTTGGGGGAGTTGATACGTCTCCAACGTATCTACTTTTCTAAACACTTTTTCCTTGTTTTGGACTCTAACTTGCATGATTTGAATGGAACTAACCCGGACTGACGCTGTTTTCAGCAGAATTGCCATGGTGTTATTTTTGTGCAGAAATAAAAGTTCTTGGAATGACCTGAAACTCCACGGAGTCACGTTTTGGAATTAATAAAAAATATTGGCACAAGAATCAACACAGGGGGACCCACACCCTGTCCACGAGCGTGCAAGGCGCGCCCCCCTGCCTTGTGGGTCCCCTGGACCTCCACCGACGTCAACTCCAACTCTATATATTCACGTTCGGGGAGAAAAAAATCAAAGAGAAGGATTCATCGCGTTTTACGATACGGAGTCACCGCCAAGCCCTAATCTTCCTTGGGACGGCTGATCTGGAGTCCGTTCGAGGCTCTGGAGAGGGGAATCCGTCGCTGATGGAGTCCTGGACTAGGGGGTGTCCGGATAGCCGAACTATCATCATCGGCCGGACTCCAAGACTATGAAGATACAAGTTTGAAGACTTCGTCCCATGTCCGGATGGGACTTTCCTTGGCGTGGATGGCAAGCTTGGCGATACGGATATGTAGATCTCCTACCATTGTAACCGACTCTGTGTAACCCTATCCCTCTCCGGTGTCTATATAAACCGGATGGCTTTAGTCCGTAGGACGAACAACAATCATACCATAGGATAGCTTCTAGGGTTTAGCCTCCTTGATCTCGTGGTAGATCTACTCTTGTAACACACATCATCAATATTAATCAAGCAGGACATAGGGTTTTACCTCCATCAAGAGGGCCCAAACCTGGGTAAAACATCGTGTCCCTTGTCTCCTGTTACCATCCGCCTAGACGCACAGTTTGGGACCCCCTACCCGAGATCCGCCGGTTTTGACACCGACATTGGTGCTTTCATTGAGAGTTCCTCTGTGTCGTCGCTGATAGGCTCGATGGCTTCTTCGATCGTCATCAACGACGCAGTCCAGGGTGAGACCTTCCTCCCCAGACAGATCTTTGTATTCCGCGGCTTCGCACTGCGGGCCAATTCGCTTGGCCATCTGGAGCAGATCGAAAGCTACGCCCCTGGCCGTCAGGTCAGATTTGGAAGTTTCAAATTCATGGCTGACATCCGCGGGACTTGATCTTAGATGGATTCGAGCCACAGCCAAGCGCGCCGCACTGTCACGACGGGCATGATTTAGCTCTGCCGCCGGACAGTACCCTGGAGGCCGCACTCGAGCCCGCTCCGATCTTCAATTCGGAGCTGGCTGCGCAGATCGACGACGGATGGCTAGACGCCGCCTCGGGGGCTGCAACCTCTACGGTGATAGAGCCGAACACTAACCTTGTCCCTCATGAAGCTCGTGACTCCGAGGTGCCGGACTCCTTGCCGGACTCCGAACCTCCCGCGCCCCCTCCGATCGGATCAGATTGGGCGCCGATCATGGAGTTCACCGCAGCGGACATCTTTCAACACTCACCTTTCGGCGACATCTTGAGTTCGCTAAAGTATCTCTCGTTATCAGGAGAGCCCTGGCCGGACTGCGGTCAGGACGGTTGGGATGCGGACGACGAAGAAATTCAAAGCCCACCCACCACCCACTTGGTAGCCACTGTCGATGATCTAACCGACATGCTCGACTACGACTCCGAAGACATCGACGGTATGGACGACGATGCCGGAGACGACCAAGAACCGGCGCCCACCGGGCACTGGAAAGCCACCTCATCATATGACATATACATGGTGGATATCCCAAAGGATGGGAATGGCGAAGGAACAGCGGAGGATGACCCCTCCAAGACACAGCCCAAGCGCCGGCGTCAGCGGCACCACTCTAAATCCCGCCACAGCAAGAATGAAGATTCCGGCACCAGAGATAATAATACACCGGACAGTGCCGAAGACAACCCACTCTAGCAAGATCCAGCGCAGGAGGACGGAGACGCCAGCCCTCATGAGAGGGCGGCAGAAGAAGAGGTAGAGGATTATATGCCTCCCTCCGGAGACGAGGCAAGCCTCGACGACGATGAATTCATCGTGCCTGAGGATCCTGTCGAACAGGAGCGTTTCAAACGTAGGCTTATGGCCACGGCGAATAGCCTGAAGAAAAAGCAGCAATAGCTTAGAGGTGATCAAGATCTGCTAGCCGACAGATGGACGGAAGTCCTTGCGGCCGAAGAGCATGAGCTCGAACGCCCCTCCAAAAGCTACCCTAAATGCAAGCTGCTCCCCCGATTAGAGGAGGAGGCATATGAACCCGCATCACCAGGAGACAATACGGCTGATCGACCACCCTGTGGTCGCGACAGAGAGGCCTCTAGGCCCTTCACTAGACCCGTACCCCGGCATCGCTCGAAAAGCACAAGGCCACAGGGGAACGCTCCGGACTTGCGAGATATATTGGAGGATAGGGCAAGACAATCAAGATCGATCTATGGATCGCGTGGGCGCCCCATGATACGTGACGACAACCATCGCGCCGGACACAGTAAGTCCGGCCGGGCCGAACAAAACAGACAAAGCTCTTTTGAGCTCCGTCGTGATATCGCCCAGTACAGAGGCGCCGCACACCCACTATGCTTCACAGATGAAGTAATGGATCATCAAATCCCCGAAGGGTTTAAACCCGTGAATATTGAATCTTACGATGGCACAACAGACCCCGCGGTTTGGATCGAAGACTATCTCCTTCACATCCACATGGCCCGCGTTGACGATCTTCACGCCATCAAATATCTCCCCCTCAAGCTTAAAGGACCAGCCCGGCATTGGCTTAACAGCTTGCCAGCAGAGTCAATTGGGAGTTGGGAAGACCTGGAAGCCGCATTTCTCGATAACTTCCAAGGCACGTATGTGCGACCACCAGACGCTGATGACCTCAGCCACATAATTCAGCAGCCAGACGAATCGGCCAGACAATTCTGGACACGGTTCTTAACCAAGAAAAACCAAATCGTCAACTGTCCGGATGCGGAGGCCCTAGCGGCCTTCAAGCATAATATCCGCGACGAGTGGCTTGCCCGGCACCTAGGACAGGAAAAGCCAAAATCCATGGCAGCCCTCACATCACTCATGACCCGCTTCTGCGCGGGTGAGGATAGCTGGCTAGCACGCAGCAATAACCTTAGCAAAAATTCTGGCAGTCCGGATTTCAAGGACCGTAATGGCAGGTCGCGTCGCAACAAAAACAAACGCCGAATTAACGGCGATAACAGTGAAGATACGGTAGTCAATGCCGGATTCAGATGCTCTAAACCCGGTCAGCGGAAAAAGCCATTCAAAAGAACTACTCCGGGTCCGTCCAATTTGGACCGAATACTCGACCGCTTGTGCCAGATACATGGTACCCCCGAAAAGCCAGCTAACCACACCAACAGGGACTGTTGGGTATTCAAGCAGACAGGCAAGTTAATTGCCGAAAACAATGACAAGGGGCTGCATAGCGATGACGAGGAAGAGACCCGACAGCCGAACAATAGAGGACAGAAGGGTTTCCCCCCACAGGTGCGGACGGTGAACATGATATATGCAATGCACATACCCAAAAGGGAGCGGAAGCGTGCACTCAGGGATGTATACGCGATGGAGCCAGTTGCCCCGAAGTTCAATCCATGGTCTTCCTGCCCGATCACTTTTGACCGAAGGGACCACCCCACCAGCATCCGCCATGGCAGATTCGCCGCATTGGTCCTAGACCCAATCGTCGATGGATTTCACCTCACGAGAGTCCTGATGGACAGCGGCAGCAGCCTGAACCTGCTTTATCAGGACACAGTGCACAAAATGGGCATAGACCCCTCAAGGATTAAACCTACCAAGACGACCATTGAAGGCGTCATACTAGGGGTAGAAGCCAATTTTACAGGCTCAGTTACACTGGAAGTGGTCTTCGGATCCCCGGATAACTTCCAAAGCGAGGAGTTAATCTTCGACATAGTTCCGTTCCGCAGCGGCTATCATGCCCTGCTCGGACGTACCGCGTTTGCAAAGTTCAACACGGTGCCGCACTACACATACCTCAAACTCAAGATGCCAGGCCCTCGAGGAGTCATCACGGTCAACAGAAACACTGAACGTTCTCTCCGCACGGAGGAACATACAGCGGCTCTCGCGGCAGAAGTGCAATGCAGTCTCTTAAGGCAATTCTCGAGTCCGTCCGTTAAGCGGCTGGACACAGCTAAGCGCGCCTAGAGTAACCTACAACAAGACCACCTGGCACGTTCCGAGCACGCGTAGCAGTGCGGCCCCATCCCCAGCCCCTGTAAAACGTCAAGACAGGTCCTTCGCGTACACCATTATGCTCTGAAGATACCATGGGCACGGGGAGAGGGGCGCGACCACGATAGGCCCAGACTGCGGCTCAACCACACTAGGGGATCTCAAGTGTGTCGTTCTTTTTTTCCTTTTTATTTTTACCCACAGGACTCCGTTCGCAAAGGCCCTGTCCGGCAGTAGACCTGCCGAACTCACGATGCAACAGCCAGGGAAGAAGAAAGGCTACAACGAATATCCAGGTGGTCTCCATTACGAGCCTTAAATCTGTTTTATGCACCATTCCGCAGCCTACCCCTGGAGGGGGACATGTTTAACAGTCCCATCCCTTGCTTATCGCACCATTTGTATCGTTCTGCACTTATAGCAGTTTTTCTTGAATAAGTAATGCAACACCTTTTTGCTTCCAATTGCATTTCTCTTTTTATACATATGTTCATTTGTGACATGTCGCATCCGTACATTTTGGTACGGCTAAATACACCAGGGGCTTATGTTTCCCGCATCATGGTGTGATAAGTCCGAACAATTTCACAAGTGCGGCACCCCGAACTTATAGCATTATATGCATCAGCTCCGAATCATGTCTTGGGTCAATAGTTGGGTTTGCCCGGCTCCCATGTTTTGGTACCTTACGTTCCGTTGTATCGGCTAAGGTAGCACTGGGAGAACCACTGCGATTGCGCCCCAGTTGAGCTGGGTTAACGCCTCAGTGGAGAAAGCTAAAATTGACCATCATGATGAGGCGAGAGCTGGTCGCTGTTCGAGAGGTTTTTTGCGAGTCCCTAAAGACTTATGCCGCTTAGAGCGAGGAGCCGGTTTTTTGTCCGGCCCAGGCGTGGATAGCGCCCCAAATTCGTCCTTCCGAAGACTAGGGGCTTCGCCGAAATTTAAAATTATAGAATTCTATGGCTAAGTGAGAGTGTTCAAGCATTATAAGTCCGGTTGCCTTGTTCATTGTGTTGAGCGCCTCCCTAGATGGACCCAAATATGGGAACAAGAGTGCTCAAATTTATCCCGAACACCCCAGCACTCGTGGCATGGGGGCTGAAGCCGACGACTTGCCATCTCTCAGATTTGATAAACAGCCGCACAGAAGGTAATATTTTAAATTAAAAAGCGTTGCTTAGCGCAAATGAACTAAGTTTTCAGCGCACAGGATAACAAAATGCGAGTCTACTCAAATATTACATCTTTGGAGCACTCACCCGCAATAGTGCGGGCGCCCTTCAGCACACTCTTATAATACATCTTGGGCGTACGATGCTCCTTGTCCTCCGGTGGTGGGTCCATCACGAGCTTCTAGGCATCCATCTTGCCCCAGTGCACCTTTGCGCGGGCAAGGGCCCGACGGGTACCTTCAATACAGGCGGAGTGCTTGATGACTTCAACCCACGGGCACGCATCCACCAGCCGCCGCACCAGGCCGAAGTATCTCCCAGGCATGGCCTCTTTAGGCCACAGCCGAACTATGAGGCCCTTCATGGCCTGTTCGGCCGCCTTGTGGAGCTCGACCAGCTGCTTCAGCTGGTCGCTAAGGGTACCGGATGTCCGGCCTCAGCATACTGAGACCAGAAGACCTTCTCCGTCGAGCTCCCCTCCTCGGCCTGGTAGAACGCGGCAGCATCGGACACGCTGCGAGGAAGATCTGCGAATGCTCCTGGAGAGCTCCGAATTCGGGTTAGCAACAGGTAATTAACACTCACATGCTTACTTTGCATGAAAAATGCCTTACCCGCTGCTATTTTCTTCAACGCCTCGATTTCCTGGAGGGCCTTGTAGGCTTCGGCCTTATCGGCTTTGGCACTCTCAAGAGCTGTTGCAAGCTTAGACTCTCGAGTCTTCGAGTCACGCTCCAGGCTCTCATGTTTTTCCACGAGATCCCGGAGCTCTTGTTGTACCTCCGCCACCCGCACCTCCTGCTTCTCTCGCTCTGTAACGCCCCGAGACCGACGCTCCAGAAGACTTCCAGGGTTTCCGAGTTTCGCCGTGTGTTTCTTTTGTGCTTGCTCTTTTATTTTTGCATCGCATCATGTCATCATGCCATCATGCCATTTATTTTTTTTAAATCAACTAAATAAATTGTATGGATCTTCGATCCATTTAATCGGGAAGGATGACTTCTCTTTATAATATATCCTCCCGATATTAGTGGAGCTATTATAAAATAATCCATTCTTTGGAATCACCATAACACACTTGAAAAATCCCCACTCCCTTTCTACTTCAAGTTTGGTCCCCAAACTTTGCCAACATTTCTTTTTCCATTTATCGAGGCTCCTCCTAAATTCTCAACAATTTTGGACTCTTCTAAATCCTAGTCCTAGTTCAAACCTATTGAATTAAATTCAAATGATTTTGAATTTAATCTTTCGATCATGCCCACTTCTATTTTTCCTGGATCGAGCTCATTTTTGTGAGTCCGGGAAAATTGTCTCCATGCCCAGATTCCACCCCTACCTTCTCTTTCTCTTCTTTCTCTTTTCTGTTTTTTTTGTAAATGGAAAAGAATAGGAGGGAGAGAAGAGAAGCCCAGCCGGCCTCTTGGGCCTGTCTAACCAGGCCGGCCCACTAAATCCCAGCAGCCCAGCCGCCCCACCTTTCCTAACCCTAGCCCGACCTCTCCCTCCATCCTCCTGCGCCGCCACTCGCTCGCACTCGCTCGCATCGAGCTCCCTGCGCCCGATCCACCTCGCCCTTCTTTCTCCCTCGCGCGACCAGCGCCACGCCCTCGTCCCGTCCCCTCGGCCTCCTCCTCGTCGCCTGCATCCGCCGCCCGGCCTCCGCAACACCACCGGGACGGCCAACTCCGGCGGCCCTCCGTCCCCTGCGGCCGTCTCCCTCCTCGCCGTCGTCCATGGCCACCACCACCTCCGTCGCCTGCGCCTGTGCGCCTCCTCCTCGCCAAGGCCCCGTCGCCCGAGCGCTCGAGGAGAGGAGCTCCTCGAGCACCCGTCCCGCAGGAGGCCGCCGCCGCCTTGTACGCCCGCAGGAGCGCCAACGCCACCAGAGTCGTGCTCGTCGCGACCTCGCTTCCCTGCCTCCGGCGACTGTCGCCGCACCGCGCACCCCGGCAATCCTCCTGCTCCGCCGGCCTGGTCCGCCTCGTCGCCGTCCTCCCAGCGCTGCCTCGAGCTCGTCACCGCTTTGCTTCGCCTCCTGGCATACAACAGCAGCGTCCACTTCGTCCCTCGTTGGCCTTCGACCCCTGCTCGACGCCAAGACCGCTACTCCATGTCCCCGTGGACACCAAGTTCTTTTCGGAGACCTCTCCAAGACCAGGATACACCAAGACCGTTCGTGGATTTCGTCAAGTTCGAGCACCGCTAAACGAGGGTTTTTGCCTTGCTCATTTTGGATGCGCCAAGTTCCTGTTCGAAAGTACGTCTACATGGACAAGTACCGTGGCACCGAAGACTTTTGTTGCGTCAAGTCCCTCTCCGACAATTGTTGGACTACCGTCGACGTGCATTTCGCCAAGTACCACTACCGACGAGCCCCGAAGGACTTGGTTGCGACAAGTTCCTCTCCAAACGTGAACGTCTACTTCCACGACTGCTGCAAGAACAACTACTTCCACGACGTCCGTGAACCACTACCGTCGCCCCGAAGATGTTGGATTCGTCAAGTACCTCTCCGAAAACGAACGTGTACCACTACTTCCACTACCGTCGCGAGAACGTCTACTTCCGCTACGGCCGAGTACAACTACTTCCGACGACGTCTCGTGAACGACTACTTCCTCTACGAAACTCGAACCGCTCCGAAAACGCACGCTTCGAAGGTATAACCCCGAGACGACGCCCGTGACCTAATGCATGTGTTGAATGAGATGCATCGTTTGCTCTGTGATCGAATCGTCCTTGCGATGCCCCTCTTTTGCCGTGCCACCGTCCGGTGGGACACCCGGTAACCGGGATCACCCCACCATCTCTAGCATGTTCCGCACATCCGCACGCCTCCTTTTGCACCGGTATCTCTGTGAGCTACCGGAACCGATATGTTGCCGTGGCATCATTTTCGGATATGTTGCCGTGGCACCATTTTTGTTTCGCCGCCGTGGCACCCTTTTCGTTCCGCCATGGTGAACAAATGCTTCTTAATGCTCTTGTCAACATTTTCATAAAAATTGCATAAAACTTGCATATGTCATCCGCATCATGATAACAACAATTAAAATGTTTAAACTTGTTGTTGCATTAAATTGCTAAATGCATATGGGGATTTACCGGATTTGTTGTTTTTATATCCGGCCCCATTTAAATTGTTTAGATGGTGTAGTTTATTTATGCTTCACCTCTTGCCATGTTTAACAACAGTTAATATTGTTGGGTAGCTTAAACGAGAGATAACTAAATAATTGATGTGGTGTTTCGTCAATATGCAACTCGTTGCATATTGAGCTCCACTTAATTTGTAGTATTATTTGTTGCACTTTGCCATGCCATGCCTCATTAAACCGGACATGCATCATACTTGATTGTGCATCATGCCATGTTTATGCTTGTGTGTTTACTATGTTGTTTGTTTCTTTCCGGGTTGCTCCTCTCGTTAGCTTCGGTTTCATTCCGGAGTTGTGAGGATTCGTTCGACTACGACCGTTTGTCTTCTTCTTGGACTCGTTCTTCTTCCTTGCGGGATCTCAGGCAAGATGATCATACCCTCGAAATCACTACTATCTTTGCTATGCTAGTTTGCTCGCTCTTTGCTATGCCTATGCTACGATGCCTACCATTTGCTTGTCAGCCTCCCAAATTGCCATGTCAAACCTCTAACCCACCATGTCCTAGCAAACCGTTGATTGGCTATGTTACCGCTTTGCTCAGCCCCTCTTATAGCGTTGTTAGTTGCAGGTGAAGACTGAAGTTTGTTCCTTGTTGGAACATGGAGATGCCGTTCCTTGTTGGGACATTTATTTACTTGTTGGGATATCACAATATATCTTACTTAATTAATGCATCTATATACTTGGTAAAGGGTGGAAGGCTCGGCCTTATGCCTGGTGTTTTGTTCCACTCTTGCCGCCCTAGTTTCCGTCATATCGGTGTTATGTTCCCGGATTTTGCGTTCCTTACACGGTTGGGCTATAATGGGAACCCCTTGACAGTTCGCCTTAAGTAAAGCTCCTCCAGCAATGCCCAACATTGATTTTACCATTTGCACTAACAACCTACCACCTTCCCTTGGGTTCTGCAGACTCAAGGGTCATCTTTATTCTAACCCCCCCCCCGGGCCAGTGCTCCTCTGAGTGTTGGTCCGAACTGGGCAGCCTGCGGGGCCACCTCGGGGAAACTTGAGGGTTGGTTTTACTCGTAGCTTGACCTATCTGAGTGTGCCCTGAGAAAGAGATATGTGCAGCTCCTATCGGGATTTGTCGGCACATTCGGGCGGTGTTGCTGGTTTAGTTTTACCCTGTCGAAATGTCTTGTTGTACCGGGATACCGAGTCTGATCGGAACGTCTCGGGTGGAGGTCTATTCCTTCGTTGACCGTGAGAGCTTGTCATGGGCTAAGTTGGGACTCCCCTGCAGGGATTGAACTTTCGAAAGCCGTGCCCGCGGTTATGTGGCAGATGGGAATTTGTTAACGTCCGGTTGTAGAAAACCCGAAGTTGACCTTAATTAAAATACATCAACCGCGTGTGTAACCGTGATGGTCTCTTTCCGGCGGAGTCCGGGAAGTGAACACGGTGTTGGAGTTATGCTTGACGTAGGTTGCTATAGGATCACTTCTTGATCATACTTTTATCGACCGTGCTTTGCCTTCTCTTCTCGCTCTCTTTTGCGTATGTTAGCCACCATATATGCTAGTCGCTTGCTGCAGCTCCACCTCATACCTTTACCTTACCCATAAGCTTAAATAGTCTTGATCTCGCGGGTGCGATATTGCTGAGTCCCCGTGGCTCACAGATACTTCCAAAACCAGTTTACAGGTGCCTATGTTACCGAGCAGGTGACGCAACCAAGCTCAAGGAGGAGCTCGATGAAGATCTTGCCCTTTGTGTTGTTTCGTTCTAGTTGATCAGTAGTGGAGCCCAGTTGGGGTCGATCGGGGACCTTTGTCGCATTTGGGGTTCTTCTTTTATTTTGGTTCCGTAGTCGGACCTTGATTGTATCTGGATGATGTAATGCTTTATTCATGTAATTGTGTGAAGTGGCGATTGTAAGCCAACTATGTATCTCTTTCCCTTATGTATTACATGGGTTGTGTGAAGATTACCTCACTTGCGACATTGCTTTCAATGCGGTTATGCCTCTAAGTCGTGCTTCGACACGTGGGAGATATAGCCGCATCGAGGGCGTGACACGCTCGGTGCGCTCCGCGGCCGCATTGCGTTCGGCCGCGGCCACCGCCTCTTTCAGGGTCGCCACCTCGTTAGTGGCCCCTGCAATACCCACGTTATCCTTGTCTTTCCTTTTGCAACCAAAATCCTTTTCTGTAAGGTACAATTTAATAAGGTGTTACTCACCTTCCTTGTCCTCGAGCTGCTTCTTGGCACGACCGAGCTCGTTCTCGGACCGCTCGAGGCCTTCCTTCAAATTATTGACCTCCGCAGTCAGTGCGGCAGAGGTCAGCAGCGCAGCCTGCAATCCCATATCGACATATTTTTTATGACTCCTGCGTATATCTTCTTAGATCCTCAGTCTGGCTTTTCTTTTCGAACACCGAACCGAGCATCAGGGGCTACTGTCTATGCGGTATTATTTTACATAAATCAAAATTCTTACCTCAAAGCCTGTTAGAAGGCTGCTGCAGGCTTCGGTCAGCCCGCTCTTGGTGAGCTGCACCTTCTGAATCACCGCACTCATAACAGTGCAGTGTTCCTCTTTGATGGAGGCGCCATTAAGCGCCTCCAGCAAGCTATCCGGCGCCTCTGGTTGGACGGAGGCTGCCGGTGTCACGGTCTTTCCCTTCTTGCGAAGGGGCCGCCCTCTGGACTCCGGAGCCACTATGGGATCCGGAGCCGAGTCCGGTGCAAAGTCCGGGAGGTTGTCCTGCGACACCTCCGGGGCCTCCTCCCCCTAGTGGGTCCCTTCCCGGGACCCCACCTCGGCATCGTCCGTGTCACGGGGGGTGGAGGCGGTCGGAATAGAATCCATATCCGACGCACCTAAGGACCCGCTCGACGAAGCGGGAAGATCATCCTTGGGCGGACTACAGGGTATATGCGGCATTAGAGAGACATTATGTGGCAAAATAATCATGAAGCTATTCGGGAGTCCGAATACTTACGATCTCACCGAAGGCTTGGCCCTTGGAGGCCTGTCCTCGTCGTCGTCACTGGCGTTGGCAGAACAGTCCGGGGAAAGAGTTTTTCCCTTCTTGGACCATTCGGCCTCCCCCGTAGGGGAAGCCTTCCTTTTCTTCCCTCCCCCCGCTGGGGGAGAGGCTTTCTTCTTCTCCTCCTCACCCTTGTGGGAGGAGTCGGCCTCGGAGTCATCGTCCGATAACACCTGAAAACGGGAACTCTTTCGAGTACCCGTGGCCTTCTTCTTGGCCTTCTTCTCCGGCACCACGTGGGGTGCCGGAGCCAGCAGCCCCGTTAGGCGGGCGTCCGCTGGGTCCTCTGGCAATGGGGCCGGACAGATAGTCCGCTCGGCCTTCGCCAGCCAGTCCTATCAAAGGTAAAGGGAGTTTAGATCCCGCATAGAGTCAAACTATGGAAAACAAGCGTCCCGTAAAGGACAAAAATCACTTACCTCGTCAGCTGGACGCTGCGAGCTGAATCCGCGATCTTCGGTAGCGGATGCGGGGGCCTCGGCGCCTTTGAACAGCACCTTCCAGACATCTTCGTACGTAGTGTCGAAGAGCCCGCTCAAAGTCTGGTGCTGCGCCGGATCGAACTCCCACATGTTGAAGCCCCGTCATTGGCACGGGAGAATCTGGCGGATGAGCATGACCTGGACCACGTTGACAAGCTTGAGCTTCTTGTCCACCAGCTTTTGGACGCAGGCTTGGAGTCCGTCAGCTCCTCCGAGTCACCCCAAGTCCGGCCGCTCTCTTTCCAGGAGGTGAGCCGTGTGGGGATGCCAGATCTGAATTCGGGGGCCGCTGCCCATTCGGGGTCACGCGGCTCAGTGATGTAGAACCACCCCGATTGCCACCCCTTGATGGTTTCCACGAAAGTTCCCTCAAGCCAAGTAACATGGGACATCCTGCCCACCATGGCGCCTCCGCACTCCGCTTGGCTGCCCTTCACAACCTTCGGCTTGACACTGAAGGTCTTGAGCCACAAGCCGAAGTGGGGCTGGATGCAGAGGAAGGCCTCGCACACGACGATAAACGCCGAGATGTTGAGGATAAAATTCAGGGCCAAATCATGGAAATCCAGGCCGTAGTAGAACATGAGCCCCCCGGACAAAGGGATGGAGTGGGAAGCCCAGTCCGTGGAGGAAATGGGGAAGGGATACTACCCTCTCATGGGGCCTGGGGTGGGGATGAGCTCTCCCTCGTCGGGGAGCCGGTGCGCGATGTTGCTGGACAAATATCCGGCGTCGCGCAGCTTCTGGATCTGCCCCTCCGTTATGGAGGAGGCCATCCACTTGCCTCCCGCTCCGGACATAGTTGGAGAAGGTTGAGGTGAGGAGTGCGGACTTGGGCGCTAGAGCTCGAGTTCGCAGAGATGGATAAGCCAAGGAGGAAGAAGGCGCAGGTAAAAGGGTTGGATCTTTATCCCCTTATATGGGCGGTCGAAAACATGCGTCCCCACCGGCCTGATAAAACTCGCTTATCCCCCAAGCGCCGCAATCAATGGCGCGGTTGGGTTACCCACGTCCGTATTGATGGGAATCCCGGAATAAGGGGAACACGATCTCTGCTTCGACAAGACGTGCCAAGGAAACTGCTTCGCTAAACGCGCTGAGGTGGTACAATAAAAACAATTTAAGTAAAGGCTTGGTAGTGGTGTGACGTCACACCATCAAATACGTCAGCAGATTGAACTTGTGTAAATATTATTCTCTTACGGTGGTATGTGGAAATTATTTTTGCAGAGCCGGACACTATCCTGGTGTTCACAATCTTCTATAAATTATTCGGAGGAGGAACCCGCCTTGCAATGCCGAAGACAATATGCGCGCCGGACTCGTCGTCATTGAAGCCTGGTTCAGGGGCTACTGAGGGAGTCCTGGACTAGGGGGTGTCCGGATAGCCGAACTATCATCATCGGCCGTACTCCAAGACTATGAAGATACAAGATTGAAGACTTCGTCCCGTGTCCGGATGGGACTTTCCTTGGCATGGAAGGCAAGCTTGGCGATACGGATATGTAGATCTCCTACCATTGTAATCGACTATGTGTAACCCTAGCCCTCTTCGGTTTCTATATAAACCGGATGGCTTTAGTCCGTAGGACGAACAACAATCATTCCATAGGCTAGCTTCTAGGGTTTAGCCTCCTTGATCTCGTGGTAGATCTACTCTTGTAACACACATCATCAATATTAATCAAGCAGGACATAGGGTTTTACCTCCATCAAGTGGGCCCGAACCTGGGTAAAACATCGTGTCCCTTGTCTCCTGTTACCATCTGCCTAGACGCACAGTTCGGGACCCCCTACCCGAGATCCGCCGGTTTTGACACCGACATCGCCATCGTCACCATCAACCATCTTCCATCATCAATTTCATGATGCTCGCCGCCGTGCGTGAGTAATCCCATCGTAGGCTTACTGGACTATGATGGGTTGGATGAGATTTACCATGTAATCGAGTTAGTTTTCTTAGGGTTTGATCCCTAGTATCCATTATGTTCTAAGATTGATGTTGCTATGACTTTGCCATGCTTAATGCTTCTCACTATGGCCCGAGTGCCATGATTTCAGATCTAAACATATTATGTTTTCATGAATATATGTGAGTTATTGATCCTATCTTGCAAGTTATAGTCACCTACTACGTGTTATGATCAGGCAAACCCCGAAGTGACAATAGTCGGGACACTTCCTGGTGATGACCGTAGTTTGAGGAGTTCATGCATTCACTAAGTGCTAATACTTTGGTCTTGTACTATATTAAAAGGAGGCCTTAATATCCCTTAGTTTTCAATAGGACCCCACTGCCACGGGAGGGTAGGACCAAAGATGTCATGCAAGTTCTTTTCCATAAGCACGTATGACTATATTTGGAATACATGCCTACATTACATTGATGAACTGGAGCTAGTTCTATGTCACCCTATGTTATAACTGTTGCATGATGAATTACATCCGACATAATTATCCATCATTGATCCATTGCCAATGAGCTCGTTTCATATTGATCTTTGCTTAGTTACTTCTCTGTTGCCACTATTACGATTGCTACAAAACTGCTACTGTTACTTTTGCCACTGTTACCTTTACTTCCATACTACTTTGCTACTAAATACTTTGTTGCAGATATTAAGTCTTTCAGGTGTGGTTGAATTGACAACTCAACTATTAATACTTGAGAATATTCTTTGGCTCCCCTTATGTCGAATCAATAAATTTGGGTTGAATAATCTACCCTCGAAAACTGGTGCGGTCCCCTATAATTGTGCTTTATCAAATAATAGCACCCTGCTACGTCTTGAACTAGCGTTGGTTTTCCCCGAAGAGGAGAGGGTGATGCAGCAAAGTGTAGCGTAAGTATTTCCCTCAGTTTTGAGAACCAAGGTATTAATCCAGTAGGAGGCTCCTCAAAAGTCCCACGCACCTACACAAAGAAACTGAGAACTTTCAACCAACGCAATAAAGGGGTTGTCAATCCCTTCACTGTCAGTTACGAAAGTGAGATCTGATAGAGATAGTATGATAAGATAAATATATTTTTGGTATTTTATGATATAGATTGGAAAAGTAAAAGATGCAAATAAAAGTAGATTGAAAGCTTAGATGATAAAAGATAGACCAGGGGGCCATAGGTTTCACTAGAGGCTTCTCTCAAGATAGCATAAGTATTACGGTGGGTGAACAAACTACTGTCGAGCAATTGATAGAAAAGTGAATAATTATGACGTTATCTAGGCATGATCATGTATATAGGCATCACGTCCATAACAAGTAGACCGACTCCTGCCTGCATCTACTACTATTACTCCACACATTGACTGACTCCTGCCTGCATCTAGAGTATTAAGTTCATAAGAACAGAGTAATGCCTTAAGGAAGATGACATGATGTAGAGGGATAAACACATGCAATATGATATAAACCCCATCTTGTTATCCTCGATGGCAACAATACAATATGTGTCTTGCAACCCTTTCTGTCACTGGGTAAGATCACCGCAAGATTGAACCCAAAGCTAAACACTTCTCCCATGGCAAGAAAGATCAATCTAGTAGGCCAAACCAAACTGATAATTCGAAGAGACTTGTAAAGATAACTCAATCATACATAAAAGAATTCAGAGAAGATTCCAATATTATTCATAGATAAAGTTGATCATAAACCCACAATTCATCGGATCTCGACAAACACACCGCAAAAAGAGATTACATCGAATAGATCTCCACAAGAGAGGGGCAGAATATTGTATCGAGATACAAAAAGAGAGAAGAAGCCATCTAGCTAATAACTATGGACTCGTAGGTCTGTGGTAAACTACACACAACTCATCGGAGAGGCTATGGTGTTGATGTAGAAGCCCTCCATGGTCGATTCCCCCTCCGGCAGAGTGCCGGCGAAGGCTCTAAGATGGAATCTTGCGGATACAGAAGGTTACGGCGGTGGAAATTGTGTTTCGTGGTGCTCCTGGATGTTTTCAGGGTCCGTGGATATATATAGGAGGAAGAAGTATGTCGGTGGACGCCCGAGGGGCCCACGAGACAGGGGGCGCGCCCTACAGGGGGGGGCGCGCCCTCCTGTCTCATTGGGCCATCGGAGCTTTCTTGACTTGCACTCCAGGCTCTCTGGATCAGATTTGTTCCAAAAATAACGCTCCCGAAGGTTTCATTCCGTTTGGACTCCGTTTGATATTCCTTTTCTTTGAAATACTGAAATAGGCAAAAAACAGCAATATGGGCTGGGCCTCCGGTTAGTAGGTTAGTCCCAAAAATGATATAAATGTGTAGAATAAAGCCCATAAACATCCAAAAGGGGTAATATAATAGCATGGAACAATAAAAAATTATAGATACGTTGGAGACGTATCACACCCCTCCTAACACGCGCCTAGGAAGGAGGCTCAGAGTGCTCTCGACCCGCGCCCACCATCTGTCAACACCTGCAATGACAGAGAGTAAACGAAATTAGTACAACATAAACATTATAAAAACTTTAAGTGTGTATCATCATCATGAACATAATAAAAAATTGAATACCTGGTAACATGACTAATTAATAATATATATATATATATATGTACATAATTCACATATATATTACCCCGTCGGCCTCTGGAAGGCCGAAGAGCACCTTTTTCGGGAGGTGTCGGGGGTCGGGGTGTCAGGGTCGGGGTGTCAAGGGCGTCGTGTCGGGGCCGGGGTGCTGTGTCGGGGTCGGGGTTGCTGAGTCGGGGTGTTGGTGGTGTCGTGTCGGGGTCGTGTCAGGGTCGTGGTGTCGGGGTGTCGTGTCGGGGTCGGGGTGTCGTGTCGGGGTCGGGGTGTCGGGGTTAGGGGTCGGGGTGACGGGGTTGGGATGGAAAATCCTCGACCCCTCGGTGACCCTCGACCCCTTTTCCCCTGGACACCCGACCCCTCGACACCTTGATCCTCGACCCCTAGACCCTCGACTCCTTTTCCCCTCGATCCTTGACCACTCGACCCCTTTTCCGCTCGACCCTCGACACCCCGATCCTTGACCCCTAGACCCTGGACTCCTTTTCCCCTCGATCCTCGACCCCTTGACCACTCAGCGACCCTCTTTTCCCTCAGCGACCCTCGACCATCAGCGACCCTCCTTTTCTACTTTTCCTACTTCTTTTCTTCATCTTCTACTTCTACTTTTTTTCATCTTCTTCTTTCTTCTTCCTCCTCTTCTTCTTCTTCTTCTTCTTCTTCTTCTTCTTATTCTTCTTCTTCTTCTTCTTCTTCTTCTTCTTCGTCTTCTTCTTCTTCTATTCTCCTCCTCCTCCTCCTCCTCTTCTTCTTCTTGTTCTTCTTGTTCTTCTTGTTCTTCTTCTTCTTCTTCTTATTCTTTATTTTCCTTTTTCCTCTCCTTGTTTTTCTTCTTCTTCCTTCTTTTACTTCTTCCTCTTGTATTATTTTTCTTCTTTATTTTCCTTATTTTCCTTTTCCTCTCCACTTCTACTTTTTCTTCTTTTTTTCTTAATGTAAAAAACTAACCTACAATCTACTAACCTAAAAAAACTAACCTACAATCTACTAACCAAAAATATACTAACCTAAAAAATGCAACTAAATCAACTAACCAAAAGCAACTAAATATACTAACCTAAAGCAACTAAATCAACTAACCTAAAGCAACTAAATCAACTAACCTAAATAGATTAACCTAAAGCGACTAAATGTACTAACCTAAAGCAACTAAATCAACTAACCTAAAGCAACTAAATCAACTAAAACAACAAGAAAAAAAGAAAGAAAATAAAGGAAAGAACCCCACCAGGGGGCGGAGCGGCGCTGGGCGGCCGGGGGCAGCTGGACAGAGAGGCGCCAGGCGGTGGGGGCGGAGCGGCGACGGGCGGCGGGCGGCCTTGGGGGTCGGGCGGTAGGGGTCAGGGGCGGCAGGGGCGATGGGGGTTGGGGACGGCGGGGGCGGTGGGGGTCGGCAGCGGCGGGGGCGGTATGGGTAGACGGCGGTGGATGCTCGGGCACGGGGACGGCGTGGTGAGGGGAGAGATTCAGAGAGGAGAGAGAGGGGTGGGGCGTGGGTGATGAAGCTATGTACCTAGGGTAGGGTCATGGACCTGTCCAAACTACCCCGCCCAAGGACATCTCTCGAAGAAACCACCTATCAATCTACTCAGAAGTGTTCCACTCGACGGACTCGAGGACACTCGACCATGATACCATCCACTCGACCATGAAGCCAACCACTCGACAGCCAGGAGATCTAAAGTCATTCTGCGTGTAACGGTCTGTCATTAAGTAGCCTTTATGGTCTTCATAGCACTTTATGTGGGCGTTACCAGTAACTCCCGGTCTTAATGTACTTTAAACCCTGCATAAATGAGGGCTGGAGGGGTCTGGTGAACTCTATATAAGCCACCCCCTCCTCAGTGTAAATGGTTCACACCCCTGTAACTCATACGCATATAATCCAGTCGACCGCCTCCGGGCTCCGAGATGTAGGGCTATTACTTCCTCCGAGAAGGGCCTGAACTCGTAAATCTCTTGTGTATACAATTACTCCATAGCTAGGATCTTGCCTCTCCATTAGTACCCCCCTACACTACTGTCAGACTTAGAACCACGACAGTTGGCACCCACCGTGGGGCAGGTGTCTTAGCGACTTATTGGAGAAGTTGCAATTTTTCCGATCTCCTTCATCATGGTTTCAGGCGGAGTTTTGGTCGAGGGCCGCGAGATTTGTCTCGACGCGCTCACGTTCATCGCCGACGACTCTGCTTGGCTTCAGGAGGCTCCGCTCGACTTCGACGCGCTCCCAGTCGACGGAGCGATGCACTTTCACGCGTGCCTCCGCGGCGTCCTCCTGCGGCAACCGTCGACCCAATATCGGTCGGTCGTTGTGTCATCCTCCCTCCCTGCTTCCCGCTGGTGCAAGCACTCCGGTCGGTCGAGGCTTCAGCGGTGGGTGAGGCATGCGGTGGCCCGCCAGTCGGCCACCTCCCAAGTCGCGGCAATCGAGCCCGACGAATCTCTCTACGGCCTGTTCGACTGGCTCTGCAGAGACTGCATCTGAGTGCGATAGCAGTGATCCAACGGCAGAGGTTTTGATGGTCGATGGACCACGCGGTCCTCCCGGTTTTCCCGGCACCGAAGGAGGCGACGGTGGAGGCGATCTGTCGCATGCCCATGAGGAGTGTCGGTGTCAAAACCGGCGGATCTCGGGTAGGGGGTCCTGAACTGTGCGTCTAGGCGGATGGTAACAGGAGACAAGGGACACGATGTTTTTACCCAGGTTCGGGCCCTCTCGATGGAGGTAAAACCCTACTCCTGCTTGATTAATATTGATGATATATGTAGTACAAGAGTAGATCTACCACGAGATCGGAGTGGCTAAACCCTAGAATCTAGCCTATGGTATGATTGTTGTTCCTTCCACGGACTAAAACTCTCTGGTTTATATAGACACCGGAGAGGGCTAGGGTTACACAGAGTCGGTTACAATGGGAGGAGATCTTCATATCGTATCGCCAAGCTTGCCTTCCACGCCAAGGAAAGTCCCATCCGGACACGGGACGGAGTCTTCAATCTTGTATCTTCATAGTCCAGGAGTCCGGCCAAGGTCATAGTCCGGCCATACGGACACCCCCTAATCCAGGACTCCCTCAGTAGCCCCCGAACCAGGCTTCAATGACGACGAGTCCGGCGCGCAAGTTGTCTTCGGCATTGCAAGGCGGGTTCTCCCGCAAATTCTCTGTATCCGTCGAATAGTGTCCGGCTTCTAGTGCGTGCTGCCCTCCTCTGCTTCTGTGCCCCATAATGACCATCTTCCACGTGTCAAACGAATGCGAAAAGCCAGGGGATTTTTTCAGTTACCCCCCTGGTTGCGTTAATGAACCGCCCATAAAAGAGACGGGGATTTAGATCCAATTCACACCATCTTCCCTCCGCGAGATTTCATCAGAGTGCCTTCGACAGAGATCCATTCCACCATGGCCGGTCGGTGCAGCTCCTCCTCTCGCCCCTCCAGCGCTCGGCCCGGAGATTGGGGGCGGTGTTCCGTCCCGCATAGCGAGCTAGTAGTGCTTCAGTCCAAGGGGCTTCTCCCCCCAGCATATATGGTCCCAGTTCGAGCCGGGATTGCTACCTATAGCGACGGAGAGCAGGCGGAGAGCGTCCCCAATCCCTCTCGAGGAGAGCGGGTATGCCTAGTCCCTTATTTGATGAGAGGACTCGGATTTCCAATTCATCCGTTTCTTCGAGGGTTGCTGGAGTTCTACGGCCTCCAGCTACACAACCTCACGCCCGCCTCCATTCTGCACATTGCGGGCTTCGTGGCCCTCTGCGAGCTGTTCTTGGGCGTTGAGGCCCATTTCGCTCTGTGGAAGAGGTTGTTTTGCCTTGTGCCTCGTTCTCAGGAGGGGTCTATTTATCAAGTGGGCGGAGCCGAACTATGGCGCATTGCCGGGACCGGATATCTATCCGACACCCCAAAGAGGGTGTCCGAAGACTGGCCCTCGGAATGGTTTTATATAGATGACGTCCCCCTGCCAGACCCTGTACGGATCAGCCTCCCCGAGTTCAATAATGCCCCGTTGAAGAAGCGCCTGAGTTGGCGCCCACGGAACCCTCAGAGGGAAGCTGACAGGGACGTCCTGTACCTGATGAGCCGGATAAGGTTGTTGGCTCATTCCGGACTGACCATGATCAAGGTCATGGCCATATACATCACGCGAGGGGTGCAACCGCTTCAATACAGAGGCCACCCCATGTGGGATTTCAACGGGGAGGATGATGCTACCCGGTGCGGTCGCAAGGGGCCAGATTCGGCCGCCACTTTAACGAGAATCTTATCCGCTTTGTACAAGGGGGAAGAGGAAGAATTCCTCCGCGTCAACCCGGAAGGCGGATTCTCTATGTACAATCCTCCTAGTTGGGTGAGCGGACACTTTCACTTGCCTATCCATTTTCGAAATTCCCGTAGTTGAGTACTTAGACTAGTAATGTTTAAACGCAGGAGCTGCGCCAGGCTGTGAAGGAAATAAACAGCTCTGCTCCACAACCCGAGGATCCGGAACGGTCCCTCGATCCGGACTCCCAAGAAGATCCGGACTTATGCGTGGAGTTGGTTGATGGAGTATTTCATCAATTGAGCAAGGATAACTCTTTAGTGGCCATCACGGCCGACTATCCCGGACTACTTCCAGCCTCCAAGGTAACTAAGACCGAAGTCCCAGTATTCTCATGTTTTATCTTGCATGCCGTGCACTAACAACGTTTCGCAGGGTAAATCCTTGAGGCGGAAGGCCGAGCCCACGGTGGGCAGCCAACAAGGGCCGCTGAAACCAGGCGGGCCAAAAAGAAGTGCGGACCAGATCGAGATTCCGGTGCAACGGTATGGTGTGCGGATTTAACGCCTAGGGTTTATGCCCTTGAGTCCTACTAATGCTCATGATTTTCTTAGAAAGAAGAGAGCCCGCCGGACTATGTCCGCCGGCCAAGGTTCGAGGCCGGGTCCGGAAGCGGAGGCGGACACGGGACGCGCCTCGGGCGCTCCTCCGACAGAGGGCGCCGACGGGCTATCTGCCACTAATTCAGAGGTGGAGAGTGCCCTAAACCACAGGCGTCGCCGGACTGTTCTCCGTGACGCGTGTTTTTCCCCAGAGGCGTTGGACGCCTTTAATACAGGAGATGCGTATCTCCGTGCTGCTCAAAATGGTCTAGCCAGAGCCACGGAGCAGTATGTGAAAGACATACAGGTGAGTAGAATTGAAGGTTATATATGTCAGTAGCCCCCGAGACTTGAAACAGTGAAGATAACTGTTTGAAGGATCATGTGCTATGCAGTGTCTTACAAAGAAGAACACGCAATTGTCCCAGGAGCTCGAAGAGTGCAAGGCTCAGCTCGAGGCCGCATTGGCCGCTTCAGAGAATGTCAAGGGGACGCCCGCAGGTAATATGTGCTTCGAAAGGTACCTCCGTTTTGAAATGCGGCAGGCGTGCAACCCTGACTATAATAATGCAGATGAGGCCGGAGCAAATCCGGACCAGCAACAACTCCTACGCCAACTAAAGGCTGGCGAGAACGTGCTGACGAGGGTGAGGCAAGAGAAGAACAAGCTTCAAGACGCCAATACCCAGCTAGGCGAGGAACTGAAAGATGTTCGCATTCAGCTGTCTTCTGCCGTGAAGGAGAATCGGCGACTTCGACGCGGCATTTTTAGTAAGTGCTTGAACGAATCTTCGAAAAAAGAATTCGGCGAGGAAGTCGATTGACAGAGCTATGTCTGTAGGTCTGCTGACGGGTCGTCCGGCGGAGGAAATGCCCGGTTCATCGGGAGACCATCTTCCCGAGCTGTTGCAACTACACGAGCGAGTTCGGCAGGCAATGCGAGGCGTCATCCAGGCTATGTGGCCATCCCTCTCCGTGCCCGAAGGCCTTGAGGAGCTTGCCAAGAAGCTGGAGGGAGTGCGGCAGCGCTTCCGGTTATGGAAGATATCGGCTTGCCGTCAAGGTGCCAGGGAGGCCTGGGCCATGGTGAAGACTCGGTACACGAAGGCTGACCCAAACCACATGGCCGAGGTCGGCCCTATAGGTCCGGACGGAAAGGAGATCCCGGTCAGCTTGGCATATGGCCAGGTGGAGCTGGCTGCAAAGTATTCCCAACAGGACTGTAAATTAGACCGCCTGTTAGATGGCATTGAAGAAGAATATGCCGAGTCGGATTGACTATGTAAAAATGACATAAAAAATGTCCTCTAGCCGGATTGTAGATCGTTTGTCATTGCGGACCTTTTCGCTTCGACCTCTGGACCCTATAGTCCGGAGTGTGTCCGAATACCCTCTTGGTTATGTAAGAACCGGGGCATGCATGGAGACAAGGCGTAGGGGTCATAAGTGCTTTAGCAGACAAGTGCCCAACTAGTTATGTTATATTACATGGTTAGTAAGAAACATCTTCCAGAGAGAATAGTTCCGTTAGGGGTTCCTTTCCCTGGGAGGCATGCCCTAAAGTGCATGTCCGAACTGCCAGAAAGAGCAGAAAAGCATCTGGGGGCAAAAAGTAAATACGAAAGATCATCTTTTAGCTCACCGACCGAATATTCCCTTAAGAACGCTAGCTTTCGGCTTCACCCAGTCTGAGGTACACATCCGGCTGACCCGGCAGTAACAATCGCAGAGGTGCTCCCTTTACCACCTAGCCGAACGAACGGGAACGTAGGGGTAAGCACAGGAGCCAGGCAACCCAGCTTGGCCAAAACTTAAGTCATATCGATGCATATAATGGTGTATAAAAGGTTCATGCGGAAGCATTACACATGTTTTGGGCGTGAGGCCCGTTTTATATAAACTTCTTGGTAGAGAAGCCCCCAGGTATTGTGAGCGCAGGTAGCGCGTCGGGTGCGTGCGAATATTGCACATGCGAGCCCCTAAGGGCTTGTGAGAAAAAGGGGGAGGGAGAAGGAACAAAATCCCGGACTGCCAAAAATAAAAACAAAAAATAAAACAAAGGGACGAGGGAAGGAGACGAACACGGAGTCCGGCGCTAGCCGTAGAACCTTCGTAGGCGTGCTGCATTCCATGGGTTCGGCTCGAGTCGGTTGTCCGATGCGCCTCGCAGACGGTACACTCCGCCGGTCAGTACTTGGTCGATGATGAAGGCCCCCTCCCATTTGGGCTTTAATTTATCCTTTTTCTTGTCCGGCAGGCGTAGAACTAGTTCGCCAACGTTATACGTTTTGGCCCGTACTTCTCTGCTTTGATATCTTCGAGCCTGCTGTTGATAGAATGCGGAACGAGCCTTTGCCACGTCGCGCTCCTCTTCCAATGCGTCCAAGCTGTCCGCCGATCGAGCTCGGCTTCTCTTTCTTCGTACATGCGCACTCGAGGTGAGTCATGGATTATGTCGCATGGCAGTACTGCCTCTGCACCGTATACCATAAAAAATGGTGTGAATCCGGTAGTGCGATTCGGCGTGGTCCGCAGCCCCCAGAGTACGGAGTCAAGCTCCTCTACCCAGTGCGTGTCAGATTCCTTGAGGGATCGCACTAGTCTGGGTTTGATGCCGCTCATAATGAGACCGTTGGCCCATTCAACTTCACTGTTAGTTTGAGGGTGATAGACTGAAGCGTAGTCGAGCTTGATGCCCATGTTTTTGCACCAAAGTTTGACTTCATCGGCCGTGAAGTTTGTGCCGTTGTCGGTTATGATGCTGTGGGGGACACCGTAACGGTGTACAACCCCGGAAAGGAAGTCTATCACTGGTCCGGATTCGGCCGTCTTTACAGGCTTGGCTTCTATCCATTTGGTGAATTTGTCCACCATGACCAGTAGGTATTTTTGCTTGTGGGTTCCTCCTTTAAGGGGTCCGACCATGTCAAGCCCCCAGACCGCGAAAGGCCAGGTAATGGGTATAGTTTGTAGGGCGGTAGGCGGCATGTGACTTTGGTTGGCGAATAACTGGCAACCAACACATCGTTGCACTAAGTCCTGAGCGTCTGCCCGGGCCGTTGGCCAATAAAATCCGGTACGGAAGGCCTTGCTTACAAGGGCCCGGGCTGCGGCGTGGTGCCCGCCAAGTCCGGCATGGATTTCAGCCAAAAGGTCTCGTGCTTCTTCTTCGGAGATACACCTTTGAAGGACTCCGATTGTGCTTTTCTTGTAAAGCTCTCCCTCGTGGACTTTGTAGGCTTTAGATCGCCGCACTATGCAGCGGGCCTCGTTTTGGTCCTCGGGAAGTTCCTGCCTAGTTAGGTAGGCTAGGAATGGCTCTGTCCAAGGGGCAATGACTGCCATTATTTCGTGGGCTGACGGCGTTGTTTCGTTGGCGTAGCCCCCAATTGTGTCAGGATGCTCGGTGAGGGGCAGTGTAGTTGTGTCCGGGCTATTGTTTCCGGATTCTCCGTCCCATGATACAGATGGCTTGAACAGCCTTTCTAGGAAGATGTTGGGAGGGACGGCCTCGCGCTTGGCGCCGATGCGTGCCAGCACGTCTGCTGCTTGGTTATTTTCCCGGGCTATGTGATGAAATTCGAGCCCCTCAAACCGAGCTGACATCTTTAAGATGGCGTTGCGGTAAGCTGCCATTTTCGGGTCCTTGGCGTCGAAGTCTCCATTTATTTGGGATATTGCGAGATTTGAATCCCCGCGGACCTCTAGGCGCTGAATGCCCATGGAGACTGCCATTCGGAGGCCATGTAAAAGGGCCTCGTATTCGGCTGCGTTGTTCGAATCCGTGTACATTATCTGAAGTACGTATTGGACTGTGTCCCCGGTTGGGGACGTCAGGACGACGCCAGCCCCCAGGCCAGCCAACATTTTGGAGCCGTCGAAGTGCATGATCCAGTTGGAGTATGCGCCGTATTCTTTAGGGAGTTCGGCTTCAGTCCATTCGGCAATGAAGTCGGCCAAAACCTGCGACTTAATAGCTCGCCTTGGCTTGTAGGTTATGTCGAACGGGAGGAGCTCGATGGCCCATTTGGCAATCCGGCCCGTTGCGTCGCGGTTGTTTATAATGTCATTAAGGGGTACTTCGGATGCCACTGTTATGGAGCACTCTTGAAAGTAGTGTCGCAGCTTCCGGGATGCCATGAACACCGCGTATGCTATCTTTTGATAATGCGGGTACCGTGACTTGCATGGAGTTAGCACAGTGGACACATAGTACACTGGTTTTTGGAGGGGGAACTTGTGTCCGTCCGCTTCTCGTTCGACGACGAGCACCGCGCTGACAACTTGATGGGTTGCCGCGATGTATAATAGCATTGGTTCGCCCGTGTTGGGCGCGGCCAGGACCGGATTTGTTGCCAATATGGCTTTTATTTCTTCGAGTCCGGCTGTGGCGGCCTCCGTCCACTCGAAGTGGTCGGTGCACCGTAGGAGGCGATAGAGGGGTAATGCCTTTTCTCCTAAGCGGGAGATAAAGCGGCTTAGAGCCGCCACGCATCCTGTTAGTTTTTGTATTTGTTTGAGGTCCTTTGGGGTATCTATTGGGTTTGCTTCAATTCCTCTACCGGATACGATGAAGCCCAGGAGCTTTTCGGCTGGTACGCCGAAAACGCATTTTTCCAGGTTGAGCTTAATGTCATATGTTCGGAGATTGTCGAACGTGAGCCTCAAGTCGTCTACTAGAGTATCGACGTGTTTTGTTTTGACGACCATGTCGTCTACGTATGCTTCGACTATTTTGCCGATCTGGTTGGCCAGACATGTCTGAATCATGCACTGATATGTTGCGCCGGCGTTTTTGAGCCTGAAGGGCATCGTGTTGAAGCAGAATGGGCCATACGGGGTGATGAATGCCATTGCGGCCTGGTCTGACTCTGCCATCTTGATTTGATGGTAGCCAGAGTATGCATCGAGGAAACACAATGAGTCGTGTCCTGCAGTGGCGTCGATGATTTGATCGATTCGAGGGAGTGGGAAAGGGTCCTTTGGACAGGCCTTGGTTAGGTCTTTGAAATCGACACATAGGCGCCAACATTTGTCCTTCTTTGCTACCATCACCAGGTTTGCTAGCCAGTCCGGATGTTTTATGTCTCTGATGAACCCGGCTTCCAGCAGTTTTGCTAGCTCCTCTCCCATGGCTTGTCTCTTAGGTTCGGAAAAGCGCTGTAGGGTCTGCTTGACGGGTTTAAACCCTTTTATGATGTTCAGGCTGTGCTCGGCCAGCCTGCGTGGGATTCCTGGCATATCCGAGGGGTGCCAGGCGAAAATGTCCCAATTTTCTCGCAGAAATTCTCTGAGTGCGGCGTCTACATCGGGTTTTAATTGTGCCCCGATGGAGGCCATTTTTGTAGGGTCCGTTGGATGGACTTGGAATTTGACTATTTCGTCCGCCGGTTTAAAAGAGGTGGACTTGGATCTCTTGTCTAGTATCACGTCGTCCCTGTCCACCGTGGAGCGCAACGCCGTTAACTCCTCGGCCGCTAGGGCCTCAGATAATGCCTCCAGGGCCAGTGCGGCTGTCTTGTTTTCAGCGCGGAGCGCTATGTCCGGATCACTTGCGAGAGTGATGATTCCGTTGGGCCCGGGCATTTTGAGCTTCATGTACCCGTAATGGGGTATGGCTTGGAAAATTGTAAATGCTTCTCGCCCTAGCAAAGCGTGGTAGCCGCTGCTGAACGGGGCCACTTGAAATGTGACCTCCTCGGATCTGTAATTGTCCGGCGTGCCGAACACCACATCCAGTGTGATTTTTCCTGAACTGCACGCTTCCCGGCTTGGGATTATTCCCCTAAAAGTTGTGTTGCTTCGCTCAATGCGGCTCCAGTGAATTTCCATTTTTCGCAGGGTTTCCTCGTAGATGAGGTTGAGTCCGCTGCCGCCGTCCATGAGTACCTTTGTAAGTCGGAAGCCGTCCACTATCGGACTGAGGACCAATGCGGCTGGTGCTCGGGCTGTCCGGAATTTAGGTTCGTCACTGGCGTTAAAGGTGATAGCCGTGTCACTCCATGGGTTTATTGTTGCTACTTGGTAGACTTCGGCGAGGTTGCGGAGCGTTTGTTTCCTTGCATTGTTTGATGTGAACGGCTCGAAGACTGTCGACACCGTACTGGGGAGGTATTCTTCGGGTGCTGGAGTTAAAAGCTCCTCGCCGCTTCTGGCTACCTGCCATAGTATCTAACATGCTCTGAGGCTGTGCGTTGGTGTGGCTTTCCCTGAATTATGAATTCTACAGGGTCCATGAGCTATCCTTCCAATACGGTCCCGTACCCTGTAGAGGGTTTTTGTTTTTTGATGTTTGGCTCAGATGCCTGGCGATAATGCGCCCTTTTGTTTCGGACTCGTGTTATATTCGGGGCCGGATTGTCCCAGAATTTATCTTCGGTTTTCCAAACGCTTTCAATCGCGCAGTACTTTCGTACTATGGATGTCAAGTTGGCGAATCGTGTAATTTTGCGGCGACTTATGGCGTTGAGGATTCCGATGTCCGTGCAGTTGTTAAGGAAGAGTGAAATTGCTTCTCTCTCGTGGTAGTCCTTTATCCTGTTCATAACCAGAAGGAATATGGCCCAGTAGTGGTGTACTGTTTCTCCGGACTCTTGCCGTGTTAGGGATAAATCCCATATAGTTGGGTGGGCGGGTGGAAATATATCCGAAACCCTGCCCGATGTAAGATTCAAGGGCCGAGCGGTTTCCGAATTCGGAAGCTTGCTTTCTCGGGTATTATTCAATGAATCGGGCCTACTGCCTGACTTTAGGTTCAGGGTTCGGGCGACATCCTCCCCTCCGCGGGTTTCTGGCTTGAAGGGATCGTGAATTCGGACGCATCTGGTCCTTAGGGCGGGCGAAGACTCGCCGCATTGTTCTTCCACCACTTCAACGTGGTGGGTGATCTGGGGAGAGTCGATATCTCTCTGATCAGGTTTAAGCCCAATCTGGTCGTAATCAGTAGCGACTCCCAGGGCCGCTATGCGATCCAAGAGTTCATTCAGGGAGAAGAGCTCCATCGGATCTAACTGCTCGGCGAGCTCCGAGCTGATGTGAAGATTGCTTTCGATGGCCCGAGAGGTCATCGTTGGCGCGGTGGCCGGACTGGCGGTCATCAAAAACCTGCCTAGCCGGAGAGTTTGGCCGACAGCCAAAACTCCTTTAGCAACGACGCCGTATTTAAAGACGGGATGCGGCATCCTTCCTGATGGTGACGACACAGCGGAACTCTCAATGAAAGCACCAATGTCGGTGTCAAAACTGGCGGATCTCGGGTAGGGGGTCCCGAACTGTGCGTCTAGGCGGATGGTAACAGGAGACAAGGGACACGATGTTTTTACCCAGGTTCGGGCCCTCTCGATGGAGGTAAAACCCTACTCCTGCTTGATTAATATTGATGATATGGGTAGTACAAGAGTAGATCTACCACGAGATCGGAGTGGCTAAACCCTAGAATCTAGCCTATGGTATGATTGTTGTTCCTTCCACGGACTAAAACTCTCCGGTTTATATAGACACCGGAGAGGGCTAGGGTTACACAGAGTCGGTTACAATGGGAGGAGATCTTCATATCGTATCGCCAAGCTTGCCTTCCACGCCAAGGAAAGTCCCATCCGGACACGGGACGGAGTCTTCAATCTTGTATCTTCATAGTCCAGGAGTCCGGCCAAAGGTCATAGTCCGGTCATCCGGACACCCCTTAATCCAGGACTCCCTCAAGGAGTATCTCCCCGAGCCCCTCAATTCGCTGCAGAGGGAAGATCTTCGCCGTCGGAACATGGATGCGCTACACACTCCTATCGTTGGAGAAACCCCTGAGGCGCGTGCCTTAGAGGACGCGCGCTTGGCCAACTTGGCTGAGCGCACTCGACTAGAGAACCTTCAGCGAGCACTCGACGAGCATGCACGGCAACGGGTTCCGGACTCCAGTCGACGTCAGCTCTTTCCACCACCGACTCAGGTATATCGTGTTGGGGAACGTAGTAATTTCAAAAAATTTCCTACGCACACGCAAGCTCATGATGATGCATAACAACGAGAGGGGAGAGTGTAATCTACATACCCTTGTAGACCGAAAGCGGAAGCGTTAGAACAACGCGGTTGATGTAGTCGTACGTCTTCACGGCCCGACCGATCAAGCACCGAAACTACGGCACCTCCGAGTTCTAGCACACGTTCAGCTCGATGACGTCCCTCGAACTCCGATCCAGCCAAGTGTCGAGGGAGAGTTCCGTCAGCACGACGGCGTGGTGACGATCTTGATGTTCTACCGTCGCAGGGCTTCGCCTAAGCACCGCTACAATATTATCGAGGAGGACTATGGTGGAGGGGGGCACCGCACACGGCTAATAGATCTCAAGGATCAGTTGTTGTTGTGTCTTTGGGGTGCCCCCCTGCCCCCATATATATAGGAGCAAGGGGGGAGGCGGCCGGCCTATGGAGGAGACGCGCCAAGGGGGGAGTCCTACTCCCACCGGGAGTAGGACTCCTCCTTTCCTTGTTGGAGAAGGAAAGAGGAGGAGTAGGACTCCTCCTTTCCTTGTTGGAGAAGGAAAGAGGAGGAGAGGGAGAAGGAAAAGTGGGCTGCCCCCTTTGTCCAATTCGGACCAGAGGGGGGGCGCAGGCCTCCTTCCTTTTGGCTTCTCTCCTCTATTCCCGTATGGCCCAATAAGGCCCATATACTCCCCGGCGAATTCCCGTAACTCTCCGGTACTCCAAAAAATACCCGAATCACTCGGAACCTTTCCGAAGTCCGAATATAGTCGTCCAATATACCAATCTTTACGTCTCGATCATTTCGAGACTCCTCGTCATGTCCCCGATCTCATCTGGGACTCCGAACTCCTTCGGTACATCAAAACTCATAAACTCATAATATAACTGTCATCGAAACCTTAAGCGTGCGGACCCTACGGGTTCGAGAACAATGTAGACATGACCTAGAACTATTCTCGGTCAATAACCAATAGCGGAACCTGGATGCCCATATTGGCTCCTACATATTCTATGAAGATCTTTATCGGTCAAACCGCATAACAACATACGTTGTTCCCTTTGTCATCGGTATGTTACTTGCCCGAGATTCGATCGTCGGTATCCAATACCTAGTTCTATCTCGTTACTGGCAAGTCTCTTTACTCGTTATGTAATGCATCATTCCGTAACTAACTTATTAGCTACATTGCTTGCAAGGCTTATAGTGATGTGCATTACCGAGAGGGCCCAGAGATACCTCTTCGACAATCGGAGTGACAAAACCTAATCTCGAAATACGCCAACCCAACATATACCTTAGGAGACACCTGTAGTACTCCTTTATAATCACCCAGTTACGTTGTGACGTTTGGTAGCACCCAAAGTGTTCCTCCGGTAAACGGGAGTTGCATAATCTCATAGTTACAGGAACATGTATAAGTCATGAAGAAAGCAATAACAACATACGAAACGATCAAGTGCTAAGCTAACGGAATGGGTCAAGTCAATCACATCATTCTCCTAATGATGTGATCCCGTTAATCAAATGACAACTCTTTTGTCCATGGTTAGGAAACATAACCATCTTTGATAAACGAGTTAGTCAAGTAGAGGCATACTAGTGACACTATGTTTGTCTATGTATTCACACATGTATTATGTTTCCGGTTAATACAATTCTAGCATGAATAATAAACATTTATCATGATATAAGGAAATAAATAATAACTTTATTATTGCCTCTAGGGCATATTTCCTTCAGTCTCCCACTTGCACTAGAGTCAATAATCTAGTTCACATCATCATGTGATTCAACACCAATATTCACATCTGTATGTGATTAACACCCATAGTTCACATCGTCAGTGATCAACACCCAAAGGGTTTACTAGAGTCAATAATCTAATTCACATAGCTATGTGGCTAACACCCAAAGAGTACTAAGGTGTGATCATGTTTTGCTCGTGAGAGAAGCTTAGTCAACGGATCTGTCACATTCAGAGCCGTATGTATTTTGCAAATATTCTATGTCTACAATGCTCTGCACGGAGCTACTCTAGCTAATTGCTCCCACTTTCAATATGTATCCAGATTGAGACTTAGAGTCATCTGGATCAATGTAAAAGTTTGCATCGATGTAACTTTTACGACGAACTCTTTTATCACCTCCATAATCGAGAAACATCTCCTTATTCCACTAAGGATAATTTTGACCAATGTCCAGTGATCTACTCATAGATCACTATTGTACTCCCTTGCCAAACCAGGGCAGAGTATACAATAGTTCTAGTCCATAGCATGGCATACTTTTATATAACCTATGACTGATGCATAGGGAATGACTTTCATTCTCTTTCTATTTTCTGCCGTGGTCGGGTCTTGAGTCTTACTCAATTTCACACCTTTGCAACACAGGCAAGAACTCTTTCTTTGACTGTTCCATTTTGAACTATTTCAAAATCTTGACAAGGTATGTACTTATTGAAAAACTTATCAAGCGTCTTGATCTATCTCAATAGATCTTGATGCTCAATATGTAAGCAGCTTCACTGAGGTCTTTCATTGAATAACTTTTTATTCAAGTATCCTTTTATGCTATCCAGAAATTCTATATCATTTCCAATCAACAATATGTCTTGCACATATAATATCAGAAATGTTGTAGTGCTCCCACTCACTTTCTTGTAAATACAGGTCTTTCCAAAAGTCTGTATAAAACCATATGCTTTGATCAACTCATCAAAGCGTATATTCCAACTCCGAGATGCTTGCACCAGTCCATTAATGGATTGCTGGAGCTTGCACACTTTGTTAGCATCTTTAGGATTGACAAAAACTTTCTGGTTGCATCATATACAACTCTTCTTTAATAAATCCATTAAGGAATGCAGTTTTGACATCCATTTGCCAGATTTCATAAAATGTGGCAATTGCTAACATGATTCGGACAGACTTAAGCATCGTTACGAGTGAGAAAATCTCATCGTATTCAACACCTTGAACTTGTCGAAAACCTTTTGCAACAAGTCGAGCTTTGTAGATAGTAACACTACTATCAGTGTCCGTCTTCCTCTTGAAGATCCATTTATTTAACATGGCTTGCTGATCATCGAGCAAGTCAATCAAAGTCCATACTTTGTTCTCATACATGGATCATATCTCAGATTTTATGGCCTCAAGCCATTTCGTGGAATCTGGGCTCATCATCGCTTCCTCATAGTTCGTAGGTTCATCATGGTCTAGTAACATGACTTCCAGAACATTATTACCGTACCACTTTGGTGCGGATCTTACTCTGGAAGACCTACGAGGTTTGGTAGCAACTTGATCTGAAGTTTCATGATCATCATCATTAACTTCCTCACTAATTGGTGTAGGAATCACTGGAACTGATTTCTGTGATGAACTACTTTCCAATAAGGGAGAAGGTACAATTACCTCATCAAGTTCTACTTTCCTCCCACTCACTTCTTTTGAGAGAAACTCCTTCTCTAGAAAGGATCCATCTTAGCAACGAATAACTTGCCTTCGGATCTGTGATAGAAGGTGTACCCAATAGTTTCCTTTGGGTATTCTATGAAGACGCACTTATCCGATTTGGGTTCGAGCTTATCAGGTTGAAAAACTTTTTCATATAAGCATCGCAACTCCAAACTTTAAGAAATGACAGCTTAGGTTTACTGCTAAACCATATTTCATACGGTGTCGTCTCAACGGATTTAGATGGTGCCCTATTAAACGTGAATGCAGCTGTCTCTAATGCATAACCCCAAAACGATAGTGGTAAACCGATAAGAGACATCATAGATTGCACCATATCTACTAAAGTACGATTACGACGTTCGGACACACCATTACATTGTGGTGTTCCATATGGCGTGAGTTGCGAAACTATTTCACATTGTTTCAAATGAAGACCAAACTCATAACTCAAATATTCGTCTCCACGATCAGATCGTAGAAACTTTATTTTTCTTGTTACGATGATTTTTCCACTTCACTCTGAAATTCTTTGAACTTTTCAACTATTTCAGACTTATGTTTCATCAAGCAGATATACCCATATCTGCTCAAATCATCTGTGAAGGTTAGAAAATAACGATACTTGCCACGAGCCTTAACACTCATCGGATCGCATACATCGGTATGTATTATTTCCAATAAGTCAGTAGCTCATTCCATTGTTCCGGAGAACGGAGTTTTAGTCATCTTGCCCAAAAGGCACGGTTCACAAGCATCAAATGATTCATAACCAAGTGATTCCAAAATCCATCTTTATGGAGTTTCTTCATGCGCTTTACACCGATATGACCCAAACGGCAGTGCCACAAATAAGTTGCACTATCATTATCAACTTTGCATCTTTTGGCATCAATATTATGAATATGTGTATTACTATGATCAAGATCCAACAAACTATTTTCATTGGGTGTATGACCATCGAAGGTTTTATTCATGTAAATAGAACAACAATTATTCTTTGACTTTAAATGAATAACCTTATCGCAATAAACATGATCAAATCATATTCATGCTCAACGCAAACGCCAAATAACATTTATTTAGGTTTAACACTAATCCTGAAAGTATAGGGAGTGTGCGATGATGATCATATCAATCTTGGAACCACTTCCAACATACATCGTCACTTCACCCACAACTAGTCTCTGTTTATTCTGTAACTCCTGTTTCGAGTTACTAATATTTAGCAACCGAACAAGTATCAAATACTCAGGGGCTACTATAAACACTAGTAAAGTACACATCAATAACATGTATATCAAATATACCCTTGTTCACTTTGCCATCCTTCTTATCCACCAAATATTCAGGGTATTTCCGTTTCCAGTGACCATTTCCTTTGCAGTGTAAGCACTTAGTTTCAGGCTTTGGTCCAGCTTTGGGCTTCTTCATGGGAGTGACAACTTGCTTGTCATTCTACTTGAAGTTCCCTTTCTTTCACTTTGCCCTTTTCTTGAAACTAGTGATCTTCTCAATCATCAACACTTGATGCTCTTTCTTGATTTCTACCTTCGTCGATTTCAACATCACGAAGAGCTCGGGAATCGTTTTCGTCATCCCTTGCATACTATAGTTCATCACGAAGTTCTAGTAACTTAGTGATGGTGACTAGAGAATTCTGTCAATCACTATCTTATCTGGAAGATTAACTCCCACTTGATTCAAGCGATTGTAGTACCCAGACAATCTGAGCACATTCTCACTAGTTGAGCGATTCTCCTCCATCTTTTAGCCATAGAACTTGTTGGAGACTTCATATCTCTTAACTCAGGTATTTGCTTGAAATATTAACTTCAACTCCTGGAACATCTCATATGGTCCATGACGTTCAAAACGTCTTTGAAGTCCCGATTCTAAGCCGTTAAGCATGGTGCACTAAACTATCAAGTAGTCATCATATTGAGCTAGCCAAACGTTCATAACGTCTGCATCTGCTCCTGCAATAGGTCTGTCACCTAGCGGTGCATTAAGGACATAATTCTTCTGTGCAGCAATGAGGATAAACCTCAGATCACGGATCAAATCTGCATCATTGCTACTAACATCTTTTAACACAATTTTCTCTAGGAACATATCAAAATAAACATATGAAAGCAGCAACGCAAGCTATTGATCTACAACATAATTTGCAAAATACTACCAGGACTAAGTTCATGATAAATTAAAGTTCAATTAATCATATTACTTAAGAACTCCCACTTAGATAGACATCCCTCTAATCCTCTAAGTGATTACGTGATCCATATCAACTACACCATGTCCGATCGTCACGTGAGATGGAGTAGTTTCAACGGTGAACATCAATATGTTGATCATATCTACTATATGATTCACGCTCGACCTTTCGGTCTCCGTGTTCCGAGGCCATATCTGTTATATGCTAGGCTCGTCAAGTTTAACCTGAGTATTCCGCGTGTGCAACTGTTTTGCACCCGTTGTATTTGAACGTAGAACCTATCACACCCGATCATCACGTGGTGTCTCAGCACGAAGAACTTTCGCAACGGTGCATACTCAGGAAGTACACTTCTTGATAATTTAGTGAGAGATCATCTTAAAATGCTACCGTCAAACTAAGCAAAATAAGATGTATAAAAGATAAACATCACATCCAATAAATATAAGTGATATGATATGGCCATCATCATCTTGTGCTTGTGATCTCCATCTCCAAAGTACTGTCATGATCTCTATCGTTACCAGCACGACACCATGATCTTCATCATCTTGATCTATATCAATGTGTCATCACATGGTTGTCTCGCCAACTATTGCTCTTGCAACTATTGCTATCGTATAGCGATAAAGTAAAGCAATTATTTGGCACTTGCATCTTATGCAACAAAGAGACAACCATAGGGCTTCTGCCAGTTGCCGATAACTTCAACAAAACATGATTATCTCATACAGCAATTTATATCTCATCACGTCTTGACCATATCACATCACAACATGCCTTGCAAAAACAAGTTAGACGTCCTCTACTTTGTTGTTGCAACTTTTACGTGGCTGCTACGGGGTGAGCAAGAACCGTTCTTACCTACGCATCAAAACCACAACGATAGTTCGTCAAGTTAGTGTTGTTTTAACCTTCTCAAGGACCGGGCGTAGCAACACTCGGTTCAACTAAAGTTGGAGAAATAGACACCCGCTAGTCACCTGTGTGCGAAGCACGGCGGTAAAACCAGTCTCGCGTAAGTGTACGCGTAATGTCGGTTCGGGCCGCTTCATCCAACAATACCGCTGAACCAAAGTATGACATGCTGGTAAGCAGTATGACTTGTATCGCCCACAACTCACTTGTGTTCTACTCATGCAAATAACATCAACGCATAAAACCTAGGCTCGGATGCCACTGTTGGGGAACGTAGTAATTTCAAAAAAAAATCCTACGCACACGCAAGATCATGATGATGCATAACAACGAGAGGGGAGAGTGTAATCTACATACCCTTGTAGACCGAAAGCGGAAGCGTTAGAACAACGCGGTTGATGTAGTCGTACGTCTTCACGGCCCGACCGATCAAGCACCGAAACTACGGCACCTCCGAGTTCTAGCACACATTCAGCTCGATGACGTCCCTCAAACTCCGATCCAGCCGAGTGTCGAGGGAGAGTTCCGTCAGCACGACGGCGTGGTGACGATCTTGATGTTCTACCGTCGCAGGGCTTCGCCTAAGCACCGCTACAATATTATCGAGGAGGACTATGGTGGAGGGGGGCACCGCACACGGCTAATAGATCTCAAGGATCAATTGTTGTTGTGTCTTTGGGGTGCCCCCCTGCCCCCATATATATAGGAGCAAGGGGGGAGGCGGCCGGCCTATGGAGGAGGCGCGCCAAGGGGGAGTCCTATTCCCACCGGGAGTAGGACTCCTCCTTTCCTTGTTGGAGAAGGAAAGAGGAGGAGTAGGACTCCTCCTTTCCTTGTTGGAGAAGGAAAGAGGAGGAGAGGGAGAAGGAAAAGTGGGCTGCCCCCTTTGTCCAATTCGGACCAGAGGGGGGGCGCAGGCCTCCTTCCTTTTGGCTTCTCTCCTCTATTCCCGTATGGCCCAATAAGGCCCATATACTCCCCGGCGAATTCCCGTAACTCTCCGGTACTCCGAAAAATACCCGAATCACTCGGAACCTTTCCTAAGTCCGAATATAGTTGTCCAATATATCAATCTTTACGTCTCGACCATTTCGAGACTCCTCGTCATGTCCCCGATCTCATCTGGGACTCCGAACTTCTTCGGTACATCAAAACTCATAAACTCATAATATAACTGTCATCGAAACCTTAAGCGTGCGGACCCTACGGGTTCGAGAACAATGTAGACATGACCTAGAACTATTCTCGGTCAATAACCAATAGCGGAACCTGGATGCCCATATTGGCTCCTACATATTCTGCGAAGATCTTTATCGGTCAAACCGCATAACAACATACGTTGTTCCCTTTGTCATCGGTATGTTACTTGCCCGAGATTCGATCGTCGGTATCCAATACCTAGTTCAATCTCGTTACTGGCAAGTCTCTTTACTCGTTATGTAATGCATCATTCCGTAACTAACTTATTAGCTACATTGCTTGCAAGGCTTATAGTGATGTGCATTACCGAGAGGGCCCAGAGATACCTCTCCGACAATCGGAGTGACAAAACCTAATCTCGAAATACGCTAACCCAACATGTACCTTTGGAGACACCTGTAGTACTCCTTTATAATCACCCAGTTACGTTGTGACATTTGGTAGCACCCAAAGTGTTCCTCCGGTAAACGGGAGTTGCATAATCTCATAGTTACAGGAACATGTATAAGTCATGAAGAAAGCAATAGCAACATACTAAACGATCATGTTCTAAGCTAACGGAATGGGTCAAGTCAATCACATCATTCTCCTAATGATGTGATCCCGTTAATCAAATGACAACTCTTTTGTCCATGGTTAGGAAACATAACCATCTTTGATAAACGAGCTAGTCAAGTAGAGGCATACTAGTGACACTATGTTTGTCTATGTATTCACACATGTATTATGTTTCCGGTTAATACAATTCTAGCATGAATAATAAACATTTATCATGATATAAGGAAATAAATAATAACTTTATTATTGCCTCTAGGGCATATTTCCTTCATATCGAACTCCGATTCAAAATTTAGCAGTTGCGGCCCGTATAGCAGAGTCAATTCAGCCTTCCTAGTCAGAGGCTGGCAGAGGCTTGATGCAGATCAGAGGTTTGCTCCGGGCAACAGGAGATCAAAATTCAGTTGTATCGCAGTCGTGGAACATGATTCACAGCAGATCCGTAGTTGCAAATACAGTTCAGTCGGCTCACAGCCCCATATCGCCCCCGAGGCGTGAGGGGCATGGAGACCGGCATGATCAGTACAAGAACCGTGAGCAGTATGATCACCGATTCGGTCACGATGATCGACATCGAGTGCCCACCCCTCCCCCAAGGGGTGGATCGTACGCGCCTCGACAATAGGATGATAGATGCCAACACAGTGTTGGGCGAAGGATTCCAGTCGACCCCAGGGAACCAGGCTTTGATGTGAGATCCATTATCGTTCAAGGTCTGGTCGACAGGAACAGAGCTCACCGAGAGGGTCACGACAGAGATGTACCCACTCGCAGCAGAGTGCATGTCTCAGGACCAGAGTGTTTTAGCAGAGCCATCAGGGCCGCGGTGATTCCTCCCAACTTCAGGTTGGCGACTGGAGTCATTAAGTTCACCAGTGAGTCCAAGCCTGATACTTGGCTTGAGGACTACCGAGTGGCTGTTCAGATCGTTGGCGGCAATGATGAGGTGGCCATGAAGCATTTGCCTCTTATGTTGGAGGGCTCGGCTAGAGCATGGCTGAATCAGTTAGCACCCAACAGCATTTACACCTGGGAAGATCTTTCCCGAGTGTTCGTCAGAACATTTGAAGGAACTTGCAAACGACCAGCAGGACTGACAGAGCTGCAAACTTGTGTACAGAAGCCGAATGAGACTTTGAGAGATTACATCCAGAGATGGATCACATTGCATCACACAGTAGAGAACGTATCTGATCACCAGGCAGTCTGTGCCTTCAAGGAAGGCGTTAAGTACAGAGAGTTGAACCTAAAATTCGGTCGAACCAGAGACATGTCTTTGAGTCGAATGATGGAGATAGCCACCAAATATGCCAATGATGAAGAAGAGGATCGGCTCCGGAGTGGCAAGCACAAGTCAGTCGCCCATGAAACCGGAGGAAGGAACTCCAGTCGGAAGCAGAAACAGAAAGCCGAGCCAGCTACTCCTGGAGAAGCCTTAGCTGTGACTCAAGGAAAGTTTAAGGGGAAGCCCAAAGGGCCTTGGAACCCCAAGAAGGTGAAGGATAAAGAAGGAAATGACGTGATGGATTTGTCGTGCCACATCCACACGAAGAAAGATGAGGAGGGTAATTTCATTTACCCGAAACATACCACTCGACAGTGTTGGCTCTTGATCCAGCAGTTCCAGGGGAAACAGCCCAAGGACAAGGAAAAGGAGTCAGACAAAGTTGATGACAAAGAGGATAGTGATGATGGATATCCCCAGGTCAATTCCACCCTAATAATTTTTGCTGACGTTGAAAGCAAAAGTCGACTGAAAGTCATAAACCGAGAGGAGAATATGGTTGCTCCCGCGACACCCAATTATCTGAAGTGGTCTCAGACGGCCATCACATTCGACCAGTCTGATCACGCAACACACATAGCCACCCCTGGGAGGCAAGCCATGGTGGTCGACCCAGTCGTCGAAGGCACTCGACTGACTAAGGTGTTGATGGATGGAGGCAGTAGTTTGAATATATTGTACGCAGAGACACTGAAAGGGATGGGCATTCCGATGTCCAGACTCAGTACAAGCAACATGAGTTTCTATGGAGTCATTCCTGGCAAGAAGGTCGCGTCACTCGGCCAGATTGCTCTTGATGTGGTTTTTGGTGATTCCAAAAATTTCCGCAAAGAAAAGTTCACATTTGAAGTCGTGGATTTCCAGAGTGCCTATCACGCTATTTTGGGCAGGCCAGCTTATGCATGTTTTATGGCTCGACCATGTTACGTGTACCTCAAATTAAAGATGCCTGGCCCTAAAGGTGTGATCGCTGTTACTGGCAATCGCAAGAAGGCGGAAGAGTGCTTTCAGAAGGGCTCAAAGATCGTCGATGCTCAGATGGTAGCTGAAGAATGGATAGAACACCAGAAAAATGCGGATCCGAGTGATTTGCTACGAGCTAAGAAGCCCGCCATGGAATCAGCGTTTCAGTCGTCCGGTGAGACAAAACCGGTTCACATTTACCTGACCGATCCCAACGCTGCTCCGACTCACATCTCCACAACACTCGACCCCAAATAGGAAGAAGCGCTCATTCAGTTCCTCCGTGAGAACTG